>NC_080027.1:114322438-114947438 GCF_030020395.1 Manis pentadactyla | reverse complement strand
AGTGAGGACAGCACTATAAATAGGTAGTAAATCAATATATATAACAAAACATAGGAGACCACTGACTTTCAGCTCACCAGTTTATTATGGCTATATGGCTATAAACTATGGCTGTGATTTTCTATTCCTATGTAAATGATCATCATTTATTAATTCAACAACTGTATCTTGAACTCTTACTTTGTACCAGGCCTTATGCTGGACACTATACAAGAGGATGCAACCAGACACGCTCTTTGTGTCATGAAAATTACAGCTAGTACAAATAAAATGTTAAATAAATTATTGTACCAAATGTGTTCATAGTTACAAATTGTGCTAAAGTACCCATTAAGGGAAATAAACAATAAAAAAGAATAAGTCTCCTAACCTACAATTTGGGACACTTGAATCTTCAAAACAATTCATCTTTTGTATAAGGTGCCACTCATTGTGCCTAAAACATACTGATTTCCTTTTCACTTCCTTATTTATGCCAAACTCTTTCCTATCTCAGGACTTTGGGTATGTTCTTCCCTCTGCAAGGAATATAATTGACCTCTACTTTTCACATAGCTGTCTCCTTAATCATTGAGACTTAAATATTACCTCCCCAGGTCTTCCCTGATTATGCTCTATATCAAGATTTTCTTGATAAACAGAACTGTTAAGATAGGTAGATGCGCGTGCACACTCACACACACACACACACACACACACACACACACTATATCCTTTGTGAATGTGGCAAGTCTGAAATCTGTAGGTCAACCTTGCTGGTTGGAACCTCTTGGGCAGGAGCTGATGCTGCAGTCATGAGGCAGAATTTCTTATCTCCCTCTGGCAAATCTGATTGCTCTTAAAGGCTTTCAACTGATTGGATGAGGCCCACCCTCGTGATCTAGAATTATCTCCTTTATGTAAAGTAAATTGATTTTAGGCATTTATCACATGTACAAAAATATCTCCACAGTGACACCTAGTTTAGTATTTGACTGGAAAACTGGGTTCTGTACCTAGCCAAGTTGACACATAAAACCAACTATGACACTCGGCTAGGTCCTGACACTCTTCAATCTTTATTTTTATGTGGTTGGCATATACATCTTCCTTCTTCACAATAGTTTCTTGATAAGGCCTAGAAGTTTTTCCTCATTGCTTTTCCCAAGGCTAGACTGAGGTCCTCTTGATGTGCAGTAGAATTTCTGATTAGGGAATCGCTTCTATAAATTCCCTCTTACCCATAGTTTTCCAGTTGAAAATTTTGCCGATTAGAGATAATGTTTAAGTGTCAAATGCTGTCAAAATGTAAACTCTACAAGTAGTCGTACTGATTATCCTATTGTTGAGAATTCTAAGCTGGTCTTGGTGAAAAGGGAAAGGGGAAAGGGAAGTTTGTTTACTGCACAGTTTTGAGTAGGGCTCACTCTGGCTCCCGCAGTAAACTACTTTCTCTAACCCCTTTCCTTCTAGTCCCTTGTTTTTATCTCTGCTGTAATTTCCTCCTCTCTCTTCACTATGACTTCCTTTGATTCTGAATATTCTTTTTTTATGCATGAGCCTAATTATTCCAGAATACTTAACTGATGTCTAATGTTCCCCAGATTAATATTCAGTATTTGTGAAATTTTCCTTGCAGGAAAGTAGTGTTTTTTTTTTTTTCTTATTTTGACTTATAACAGTGAAGCATCCTTCTTCTTATACAATAACAGGAAGGCTACACATTGTTAAATGACACAGGAAAATATTTGGGATAGATGAGCTTCATTCGCTTTCCAGGAATTAATTAGTAGACATGTCCTACTGAAAACAATGTAAAACTCCTAGCTTCCCAAAGAATGGGAGGGAGAGTGAAAATACAGTTCACTTACTGCAGTCAAGTGTCGTCTTTAGGCATAGCTATGCTAAGACTCCCCAAGTTGGTAAGATCTAGGGTATTGACACACTGGAAACATATCAAGAGTAGAAATGATTTTCATATTAATTCTTATCCATACTAAGCAAGTGAGACCCACCTGCAATGTTTGCAGTTAAGTGATAGAGGGGAGGCTAGCTGGGTTGTGAGTCCTGCAGGCCTCTTGCTCCGCCTCCTTCTCCTGATAATGATCTTCCACCCAAATGACTGAGCACCTCAGGAGTTGGGGGAAGGCAGGAGGGGGGCACAGGATATTACCTTCAATTTAGTCGACTTCACTTTGCTTTAGAAGCACCAAGAGAAGGGAACAGAGGTTGAAATTAATGAGGTGGAAATGAGATTCTGAACTATCAGTGCATTTCAATTATCTCTGCTCACCTTACAGGTTGACTGCCCTCAATTTCCTTTAGAGTTCCCTAGGTAGAGAAGTCTAGACTCATGAGAAAGAATTATTTATCTCTTATGGGAGCTCTATTCCCTGTATCTATCTGTATTACTTTTCTTAAGGGAGATAAAACCTTAGTGAGGCCGAAGTAGAAAAACATTTTTATTTTTGTTTCTTATAAAAAGCCTTTAAGACATCTTTGTTAATAGAGAACGGGTTTTCCCTAGTGTCTTTGGATGATGTTTCTGAAAAGCTGCTCCATATTACTGTTCTGCATGTGTTCCCCAGGATAGGGGAATGCAAATAATGTACTAATTTCTTCCTCAGTTCCTCCTTTCATTGTTGGAGAAATAGCTTCCATTCTTTCATATTGATTTTAAATTTTGCTGTCAGAGACTTCAGCAAAAAAACTAAATATGGGGTTGGGTTGATGTGCAGTGGATTGAGAAGCTGAAATAACTAAATGCTTGGATGCAACAATCAGAGAAGACTCAGTTATGTTATATCTCCACGGGTACTGTAAACAATGAGGAAGTCAGGCAGACAGATCATAAATTATTTTTTTAAAAGAAAAGAAAAGAAAAGAGCTTTTACCTCTGGTTGACCAGCTAGCTCAAAGATTCTACTGAAAATAGTGAAGATTGTAGTAACTAGATGATGGCTTACAGAAAGAAGGGTGCCATTAGGTTGAAGTCCTTTGTTGGGTATTTTCTGAGGCCCTGGGGTTGGGCCTGGAAGTGGGTGGAAGGTTGGGTTAAAGACAGGGGAGAGAGAATTCCAAGCAGAGTTTGAAAGGGGGCACAAAGGTCAGAATGAGGACAGTGATGGGGTTGGAATGAGGAAGGTGACTGCCTTACTCAAGAGAAGAGCTGCCTTGGAGAAGGACATAGGCTTACTCTTCTCTGAAGGAGGGTCAGGGACACGCCTCTGTGATGGGTAGTGGCCTGTGCTGGTTCTATCTGGCAGCAAGCCTTCCTTGATAGCTTTTCAACTGCCAAGGAAATTAGTTCCCAATTCAGCTAAGTTAAAATTAAATTTCTCCTAACCCTTCAAGATCCTGTTCTTTGGTTATAAGACCTTTAAAATTGCTAGAATATGGGAGAATGTATTTGTAAACAACATATCCGACAAGGGATTAACATCCAAAATATATAAAGAGCTCACACGCCTCAACACCCAAAAGCAAATAACCCTATCAAAAAATGGGCAGAAGATATGAACAGACAGTTCTCCAAAGAAGAAATTCAGATGGCTAACAGGCACATCAAAAGATACTCCACATCACTAATTATCAGGGAAATGCAAATTAAAAACACAATAAGATCACCTCACATCAGTTAGGATGGCCAACATCAAAAAGACTAGGAACAAATGCTGGCAAGGATGTGGAGAAAGGGGAACCCTCCTACTGCTGGTGGGAATGTAAATTAGTTCAACCATTGTGGAAAGCAATATGGAGGTCCCTCAAAATACTAAAAATAGAAATACCATTTGACCCAGGAATTCCACTCCTAGGAATTTATCCAAAGGAAACAAGATCTCAGATTCTAAAAGACATATGCACCCCTATGTTTATTGCAGCACTATTTACAATAGCCAAGATATGAAAGCAACCTAAGTGTTCATCATTAAATGAATGGATAAAGAAGATGTGGTACATATTCACAGTGGAATACTATTCAGCTGTAAGAAGAAAACAAATCCTACCATTTGCAACAACATGGATGGAACTGGAGGATATTATGCTCAGTGAAATAAGCCAGGCAGAGACAAGCACCAAATGATTTCCCTCATTTGTGGAGTATAACAATGAAGCAAAACTGAAGGAACAAAACAGCAGCAGACTCACAGACTCCAGGAAGGGACTAGCAGTTACCAAAGGGGAGGGGTGGGGAGGGCAGATGGGGAGAAAGGGATTGAGGGGTATTATGATTGGTACACATGGTGTAGGGGGTAGGCAGTGTAACACAGAAAGGCAAGTAGTGATTCCGTGGCATCTTACTCTGCTGATGGACAGTGACTGCAAGGGGGCATGGGGAGGACTTGATAATATGGGTGAATGAAGTAACCACAATGTTTTTCATGTGAAACCTTCATAACAGTGTATATCAATGATACCTTAATAAAAAAAAAAAAGAAATGCAACTCAGGTAAGTGCCAGCAGATGCTGAGCAGCAGTTTAAATTCATGTGTGTCTAATAACATTAATTTTCTCAGTAAAGTAATGGGTGCTATTGATTTAGGGTGCTAGTGATTCAGGGAGATGATATCAGCAAACCAAAACCTAACATTTAAAGTTTCATGTTCTTGTAAGGATTCCATCTTCCCAGAAGTCCCTTGGCATCCAGGGGCCCAATCCTTGATCACCACATAACTCAAATGTTATCCTTGTCCTCTGATCATTTTTTGTTTTTCTCTTGTCTATTTTCTATAAAAACTTGCCACTTTCTCTCTTGCCTCACAGTTCTCTGGACTCTTGAGAATGGAGACTGCCCATACCATGAAGTATTTAAATAAAGTTTGTTTGTGTCACCTAAAAAAAAAAATTGCTAGAATAATGGAGCAAAGAAAAAAAGGTTAACAGTTGTTCCTAAGAAATTCATTTAGGCATGCTATTTGAATAAGCATTGTTTTAGTATTCTCTTGATCTGTTTTCCACTTAAAATTCAAAGCAGACTCATAACTAGTCCATACAAGGACAAGTTCTGGAATTCTCTCTTTCTCTTTCTGTAACTCTCTCTGTTACACACACACACATACACACACAGACCCATACACACTGCCAGAGTTACAACCAGTCTCTCTCACTCAGTTTCCTGTAGGTTCTGACCTCATACCCATCTAATTATGCTAGCTGGCGAAGCCAGTGGAGGAAATCTTAGTGCATACAGCTGTTTATACAAGTGGCATAGGAAAGTGTAGAATTACCATACCACTTGAAAAAAGTTGGCCACTCCTCCCAGACAGAAAAACAAAACATGGCCCAAGAATCTTGTCTTCTTCTCCTTCTTCGTCTTAATTCCTGACACCAACCAAGAAGATCCCAGGGAATGACTAGGGTGTCCTAGTTTGGTTCTCAGTTATTCTGAAACACTCCTTTTTGGGATATACACCCATGTGTGGGCCTTTATGAGATATGGTCTTTGCCCAAATTCCTAACTCAGTCTGTTCTCTTCAAATGAAATCAAAATCTCTAGGAGGAATTAAAAAATAACACCTGGTCTGGCAGCCAGAACCTTAAGGGCTGAAGGCCAGAGCAGATTCTCCAACTACAAGAATCAATCCATTCATCATCTGACCTTTGAGTCTGCCAGCCAAGAAAAAACAGGAAGCTTGCTGGTGAGCCCAGGACTATGGAATGTAAAACTCCATGCAATTACTTGCTATGGTTTTAAGCTTTGTCCTGGAAGTTAAGAACAATATAAACTCTCTTCTAAATATCATTCTAGTCAATCAATACCCACCTAATGCCTTAAGTCTTTGAACCTACTCTAGTATGCACCCTTTACATAATATTTCAACACCAGTTTAGTTTTTAAAGCAAATTTAATATGGGTACTAGTGTTCAAAGTGCACAGATTGCTTGCCTGGTTAGGTTGCTATTTAAGACCAAGCAGATCAAATATTCTCTGTAAAAATCCTTCGTAGGTATTTTAATGCCTTATGGAAACCTCGGCCAGCTATTGGACAACATTGTTCGTGTGTCACACTTGATTTATAGTTTACAGATTCAGATAGGGATGAGGGGCAGTTTGAGAAGGAGGGTCTGCATTTACCATAGTTAACGTATATGTGCATTTAGACTATATGCTGGCTAGCAATCCAATTTAATAGCTCATTTCCAAATCCTTTCTTGAAAAAGAAATACAGATTACATAATCATGAAAAACAAACCTGTTGCCATCCAGCATGAGCTAACATGTTATAATACTTCATGGCCTAAGGTTATTAAGCCAGCACCCAGTTCCATGCACCAAAAAGAACGCTGGGAAAATGACAGTCTGCCAGTTTTGCTAAAGTTGTGCCAGTTTGTGGTAATGACATAGACAATTCACCTTTCTTGTTAGATCACACTACCTTAAGACTTTGGGTTGATTAAATAGGTCCTCACTGACTGCTTTTTAGGACTGTATGATCACTAGCAACCTAGAAGCCTATTACAGCAATTCTTTAAATTAGCTCTTAGTAGGAAGACCACCTTGGGAGTTCCTAGTCATCCTCAGGATTCCCGTCAAGTGCATCCTCTGCTTCTCAGCTTTCCCTGACATGGCACCCCTGGGCAAGTGAAATAATGAGCTCTGATCAGGTAAAGCTGTCCACAGGCATAAATTGTCTATTAAATTCAACCAAAGGATTCCGGAGTTCTGGATGTTTAAATGTATCAGTTCAGATGGGCTTGGAAAGAAAAGACTAAACTAAATTTTAATCTGTACTTCCCAGCTTAAGAACCATATACTGACTCTGTCCTAAGATTCCTGTTCAGGTTCTGCAGAGAAATCTGTTAACATCAGCCATGGGGCTAGATAGCTGGCCAGACATTAATAGGGGTTACTTTCTCATTTCAGACAGGTAACCAAATAAGAAGGCTTTTTTGCCTTGAGCAAAGCTTTGACCTAAATTTCTATTTTCAACACAGAAGTGAAAAAAAGAAAACAGTCTGACTCATCAAATTAGGCAATCACCAACTCAGCATATAACCTTTCTTCTGATTAATGTACCTTATAAACCTACTATGAGGTGTGAAAATCACCTTTGTTCTTCCAGTAGAAATTACAGGTGATGAGATGACGTAACCTACCCAGAACAGTGAGTGCCAGTAACTATCTTTTGAGTACCTACCACTAGGAAGGTGCCAAGACCTTTACCCAGAGGACCTCGCTTAGTCCTCATAACAGGTTAGTAGGTGGATAAAGGTGGAAAGAGCAATTTCCCTTGTGTCTTACAACTAGTAAGTGGTGGTGCTGGGAAGTATCCTTGTTTTGATACCTATATCCCTGCACCAGGCTATCTCCTAGTTGTCTGACAGCACAGGTATCTAGATGACAAGGAACACCCTTCAACTGCTGTGGTCAACAGGTCATCTTTTTACATCCTGAATACGTATTCAGTTATATTTGACTTTTTCACAAAATAATACCTTTTTCCTTGGTAATTAAAGAATCATATGCAAATCTGAAAGTGGTTACCTGTGTTTTTTAAATAGTCAAGTGTTCCTGTTTTCTGGTTCTAGAGTTTCAAAAATAAATTCTCCCAGGAGGGAAAATGTAGTGGGTAATTTTATACCCTTTCTCTCTTAAGATATCTTGCTAGCTGGTATCAGCCAAGCAGTTTCCCTCCACTGCTCCTCCTCCAACTTCCAAGAAAGGAAGGAGATAGCAGTAGACAGTTTTCCTCAGTTCATTTGTGGTTCATTTGCACCTTGCCACTGAGCACTTTGATGGCACAAAAAGGGAAAGAGTCTCTAACGTTTTCTCTCCCCTCATCTCCTGATGACTTCGACCAGGTAGCTGGGAAAGCACAGTTTGATGGGTTTCTACTACCTGGGGGCTCTTTGATCTACCATTCATAAATTCTACATGTGTTTATTGAAAATTTACTATGTGCTTGGCATTAAACTGAGCATTAGGGCTCAATGTTTAACTTTTTTGGTGGATACAAGAGGACCTGGATTCTTATGAAGTCAGACGGTCCCAAGATGCTGTGCAAATATTGAATTTACTCTCAAAAGTAGAAGTCGTTTTAGGGTTGGGAGTGTGAAGAAGCAGAAATCAGGACTCCCCTGGGGAGAAAGGGAAAGAAAGTGAATCACCATAAGGTATTTGTCTAGGGATTTTCTGGTTTGAGGGCTGGAATATAATGGAGCCATAAAAGTTGTTATCTGTTAATATTGCAATATACTAAAAGTAAAGAATGTTTTTGCTTTTCTGAAACTATGGCTCTGAGGCTTGGTGTTTATGATTTCCCTTCTCTCCATGCCAACCAGGCCTCACCTAAACACACTGGGGTCTGAATTCATGTAATAGATGTATGGACACCATCAATTTTGGCTTGACAGAGACTGTAGCTCTGGGGGGAAGGGTGTTCCCAGCCTGGGGTAAATGGCCTATGAAACTGGTGAAACCAAAATAAGCCAAGGGAAAGGGTAAGCTGGGAGAAACCAATTTTTATTGCTCACAGCTTGCTCGAATTCGCTAGCTAGGCCCACCTCATCCATCTCCTCTTGCTGCAGCTCACGCTCGGCCCTCAGGGAGCTCTCTCCACCTCCTGCCCCCCTTCTGGGAGGAACTCCATTGGCTTGTCCTTGGCGAATGGCAGACGCCAGACCAACCGTGTACCAGGAACAGAAGGGAAGAGAGAATAGCCATTATCTCTCTACCTCTTGCCCTGAAGGATGTGAGACCGCTGCAGTGGTAGACACCTATTGATATGTAAATGAGCTAAGGCTAAGTGGGAGATTCTGGAAATTTTGCAATTTACCCCATAGAGACTGTCATGGTTGTAGCATTGAAAGTCCCATGTTCCAGAAACCCCTCACTCCTGGGCGTTTGGTCATATAGGTCATCCTAATCCTTCCCTGAAGTTCAACAAGCTAAACCTGTGCAACCTTGATGTATAGAGCTATATTTGGCTTAGAATCAGCTAAGACAGTTTTAAAATGTTACAGTCTTGGGTCTTTTTTATCAATGTCCTATCACCTAAAATGACAACAAAAGGACCTCCATCCAAATCCATTTAAAAATATTCCAGAACTATTCTCACCAGTTGAAGACACAAATAATTTAACTGTTTCTCAAATTTGGGCTTAAAATAGAGTGACTATATAATTTAGCTGCCAAATTAAGATATTTTTTAGAATAAAAGGGGGACTAAAATTATTTAAAATGTACGATTTTTAACATGTTTATTGACCAACACATTTCTTGTATTGTTGGTTCTATAAGAGTTCCATTGAAAACCATTTTCAAAAAATGATTCTTTCCTAAAAGCATATATATTCATGTATATTAAAGAAAAATTTTGAAACATTCATATTATTTGAATATTAAAAATCATATAAGCAGAATAATTGTTGTTAGCATGTATTTAAATACTTTATTCAGTTTCTTAGCTTTATCATTTGCTAATACTATTACTGAGATACTTAAAATATGGTCTCATTCTCTCTCTCTATATATATTTTTTTTTTTTCAGTCTTTTCCACAATCTTTTTCAATTGACTCTTCTTGTAGTCCAGAATATTTTCAACTGAGAAATTACTCTCTAGGTATTGAGGCTCATGGTAAATTCAGAATAAACTCTGCCAAGTGGGAGAGATTCTCAATTCTATTCCTTTTATTTTGAAATGTGTAAATATTTTCACAGAGGTATTTTCACAGAGGACTTCTGTTTGCCTCCATTCAGAGTCAATTTCTTTAACAAATACTTTTACAAGACAAAACTTGTCAGTAAGTTGTCTCTGTCTTCTTTAAAATATTTTGTATAACTTAGATGTTTCAAAATGGTTAACTTTTGCAATTTCATTCCATTCTGGGACAAAACATACATTTATGAAATAAAAACAAGAAACTCCATCAAAAGATTTTTCCATAAATCTGGATATTCCAAAGTACAATAATGAAATTTCAAAATTAAATCTTATACATTGATTAAGTTCTCATTGTTTAATTTATTCAATCAATTCCATGATTCTATAGGAGAAATTTCAATATCTCCCTATTTCCAAATTTTTTTTTTTAGTAACTACAAGGCTCTAAAAGCTTCTAGAACATTTCTGTTTTATAGATTTCTTATTTAGCAAGACCTATATTGACAAGAGACAGGATGTTGCAGAACTTGTATTCCTATGATCCTCACAAAACAATTTTGTCTTACAAGTTAAGCTTTTTAACTAAATGTACAATACCTTTACAAAAAGGTAAGATAAACTTTTCAAACTTTGATTCCATGGATTTCATGAAAAAAATTGAACAATTATTGGACTTACTTTTTTAATTAATTAAAAAAATTTTAATGAAGCATCTGGTGACACATAAAAAAGAAAGCATTTAGCTATCTGCAGAGTTCTTCTGTTAATTAAACCAAGCACATTAACAGCTATTGCTTCATATTTCATACTTGTCCAAGAAAACCTTGAAATAATGTATAAGGTTTAAAGTAAATTCTGGAGCCTTATAGCACATTTATGTCCTCTGGTTTTCTTTACTATAGGTTCCATGGTGGATGGTAAATGTTGGCAAACATTTTATATAAGTTATATATTCATCATCAGCTTTACTGAGAAATGAAAATTCTGTTCTTAATATTTCACTAAACATGCAGTGTTTTGTTTTGTTTTGTTTCTTGAGATCATGGCTGTTGGCCAGGTTCATTGCAAAATCATTAAAAATTATTACCAAACTAATAAACAGTTGTAGATTTACACTATCTAGTCTATGACAAAGCCATTTTAGCAGGATTGCTCACACCACACTGTATAAGCTCTATGGTAGGCATGCTTAGCCCCCCCTTCTACATATATTTCACATTCAAACTTTCTAATTTCCTACATTTTAAAGTGATTCCACCAGCTGGCAGATGGGCAGCCTAATGGCTTCATCGTCTTGCAGGCGTCCCTCTGGACCAAGGCAAAGTTGTGTCATACACCAGATGGCCACCAGGGGCAGGAGCAAGAAACACTTCTCCCACATCATTTGGGACCAGAAGGTAGTTGTCCCAAGCCACACTTATCAGACAGCATCCTGCATGCTATCCTTAACACAGAGGACACAATACCTGTGTCAAAAAGGTCCCAAAATAGTAAGAAGAGTTATTGCTGATAGTTCAGATTGAACCACTTGTTAAATGTTGAACTCTGCTTACTGCACATGTATCTCACTACTAGAGAAGACCATTATAAAATATGAAAGTACAAAGTGATCTACCAAACCCATCCTGGCTTATTTTAATATAACTACTACTAACAATATTTTGCTAAAAGCAACAATAATAACAACTCTGGGACACAGAAGGATGCCAGGACGATTGAAGTAAAACAGGAGGTATATTCACCTTATCTCTTGACCACAGGGGTGCTTCATAAAATGGACTTCTGTACTCCACCCCAAACCTATTACATCAGAACTAGGTATAGCCTCAAAATTTGTATTTTAGGAAAGCTTTCCACGATATTCTTAAGGACATTAAAATTTTATTCCTGGTTTAGGGAATTCCTCTACCTTTTATTCCAAAGAGTCAAAGGCTCTTATCATAAAAGCCAGGAAAATCAAGCACTTTTCTCCATGACTAACCTAACACCTGTATCAAAACTTACTGAAAGTGAACTAGAGACAAACTGAACTTAAATTCAGTCACATAATAATTAATACTGTCATCTCTTTGAGCAAACTTGTCTTGCAAGTTGGGAGATTTATTTTTGACTATCTCATTGTCTTTTTGTAAACTTGGACCTGTAACCAGCCACTTTCTTTTTTGAGGAGTAGGTTTCCAACCAACGAATAGGATATATAATGAACATTGATTTTAATACTTTGGAAGAAATAAGTACTAGGTAAGCATTTTTTTAAGACATGCTACAGACATTTTTTTTTTTTTGGTACCATTAATCTACAATTACATGAAGAACATTATGTTTACTAGGCTCCCCCCTTCACCAAGTCCCTCCCACATACCCCTTCATAGTCACTGTCCATCTGCATAGTAAGATGCTGTAAAATCACTACTTGTCTTCTCTGTGCTGCATAGCCCTCCCCGTGCCCCCCATGCACTATACATGCTAATCGTAATGCCCTCTTTCTCCTTCCCCACCCTTATCCCTCCCTTCCCACCCATCCTCCCCAGTCCCTTTCCCTTTGGTAACTGTTAGTCCATTCTTGGGTTCTGTGATTCTGCTGCTGTTTTGTTCCTTCAGTTTTCCTTTGTTCTTATACTCCACATATGAGTGCATTTTTTAAATAGATCAATTATTTTACTTCATTTGTAAAAATTACTACTGCAAGAGTCATAAGAATGTGTTTTATATTTCTATAAGGTAATTGGTTCCAGAATGATGACGTTTTATCTTTTTGAACTATTTTCTTTACTTTTTTTTTTTTGCTAGTTCTTGTGTAAAGTTTTAAGAATATCTTAATCTCACTGACCTCAGCTACAAAATGAGAATGTAGTCTAGTTGATGTCCACTGTTTGTTCTAGTTCCCCAAATTCATCTTTTATATCTTTTTTGAATGTTTGGAATTTCTTATCATGTACATTATTATTATTTAATTATTTTGTTAATAAAAGTGATTATATAAGCAGTAGGATTATGGGCCATTATTTTTCCTGTTACTTTTCTCTACTTTAAACAGTGAAGGAGAGTAAGAAGAACATTAGATACATTGAAGGAAGGGACAGAGGGAGCTAAAAGATAGGAGATTGTAGTCAGTCAGTCAGGGTATGTGGGACAGTAGTTATTTTTAAAGATTTAATAAGGTGTAGGGAATCACCTAGTGGTGGGAGTAGAAAAAACTTAAAAAGTTTAAGACCCTTTTTCTTGTGCTTCAGTTCATATCACTGAATAATGTCCATATGGTTTGTAATCAATTTACTTAAAGGATACCAAGATGTTGAATAATGATTTTTGTAATCAACTTTATTAAATCATGCTGATGGGTTAAATATATAATATTTACTTTCAAGCCTTTCTTTCCTAGCGGGATCAAAAACCCCTGTAATCAAACTTTAAAAATTAATTCTTGACCCAAAGAGTGTGTTAAATTCCTGGCTGTATAGTCAAATGAAGGCTGGATATGCACAAAAACAAGCACGAGAGCATGGCCCTGACCCACCAGAAACCCCTGGTCTAAACCCCCCAGCACCATGCCAGTCCATGATGATTACACTTCCAGTCTCACAGACGAGGTAGCTGAGGCTCCATCAACACAACAGAAGCTTTTGAAACATTTGGGAGACCCGGATGGATTTTCCACTTGTTGAAAATAATAAATCATATGTGTATGACACCTTCTGTTTAGTCTGGGTTTGCCTAGAAGCAGAGACTTGGATAAAGACCTGGACTGAAGTAGTTTATCTGGGTAATAATTCCAGGAAGCAAAGTGGGGAGCGGAGAGGTGAGATGGGGAAGGAGGAAAAGCCATCAGAAACGTGACATTGCTCAATTATTGCTGCAGGTGCAGGGGCCTGGCTTCTCCAGGATCTCTCAGCATCACCTGTGAAAGATGGACCACTAGGGCATTTCTCCACTGGGTCCTGACCCCATTCACTAAGGGTTGTCCCTGGAGGCTGTCACTGCCCCCACATTTCCAGGCTATGCTTGTCTACTGGCTAAGCAGTCTCTCTTAGCTTCAGAGAAAGCCCTGGAGCAGAGAAGGGGAGCAACCCATGGCTGGTACTTGAGGTGGAGAGAGTCTGAGCCCACCCAGAACTGTCTACCACAGCTGTGGCTGAAAAGAGAAGTGGGCCAAGGGTGTGTCGTAAAAGTACTTGTTATAAACCACACCTTGACCTGCTCAGATCCATGTGCCCCATATTAAGTTCACTGTATCATTGTGTCTTCAAAGTTGTGGCTACAATCTCTCAAAAAGACTTTGTACAGGACATTTAGTGGAATAAGCTATTGTCCCTGCTCTTACAACTGGTCCTCAGGTCATAAGTGATATTCATCAACTTCCTGTTCCACCACCCATTTTAGACATCTCCATCCCTAGGAGATGGCCAGGCATCTGCTGGCCTAATTGATTTGCCTGATGGGGGATTCTAGAATTTCATCTCAGCGTGGTCAGGCCTTTAGGTGCCTTGCCCTTGTAAGACTGTGGTGACTGTGATTGTTCGCTGCTGTTATCAGCCATGCAGGCACACAGGAGTCCCCAAGTGATTCCTCTGAGCTCCTGCTACCAGCTATATTCTTCTCTGCTCCCTTTATGTAACAGCAAGCTAGCTTCTTGTGATGATCTGGGTGCACTGACCTCACAAGGATTATAACTCCTTTTGTTGCCTGCTGGTCCAACCATATAAGGAAGCCAAAGACACTAGTTCTCTAGTAGCTTCAGGTTTTGTGGAACCCTTTTGTGTCCCCACTCTCCTTTTTACCCAGGAAAGCCCAAAGTGGGGATGAGAAGCACAAATGGCTTATTAGGAGTGATAGTGAGAAGAGCAAATTTTTGTTCCATCTCTTGGCATCTGGACCTAGATATTCTCGCGGTTGAGGACACCCCTTGATATACTGGCTCAGAACAGTGTACTGTGTATGGACTGAGGACAGTTCCTCAAGTCTTTAGGATGTTGTGGCTGAACAAGCATCTTCATAGGCCACTCCAATATGGTATCTGTATTAGTTTCCTAGGGCTGCCTAACAAAGGACCTACGGTTGGGTGGCTTAGAACAAGAGGAATTTATTGTCCCACAGTTCTGGAGGCAAGAAGTCTAAGATTATATTTTGGCAGGGTTGGCTCCTTCTGGGGGCTGAGAGGGAGAATCTATTCCAGGCCTCCCTCCAGCGCTGGTAGTTGACCAGCAACCCGTGGTATCCTTTGGCTTACAGTGATTCTGCCCTTTGCATGGCATTCTCCCTGTGTCCCTGTGTCTGTGTCCAAATATCTCCTTAGTATAAGGACATGGTCATATTGGACTAGGGCCCACCCTAACGACCTCGTCTTAACTAATTACATCTGAAATGATCCTGTTTCCCATCAAGGTCATATTTTGAGGTGCTATGGGTTAGGACTTCAACATACGAATTTACGGCGGATGCTATTCTACACCTAACAGTTTCAGATGGGTTACTCCCAGGAAATGGGTAGCATACAGTGGAACCGGCAATACTAGAGTCATGCACACGTTTCTCAACGGGCCGCTTGGACCAAGGCAAGCTTATGTGGGATCCCATGACTGTAATTCATGTTTTGTGTAAGCCCCCAGAGAGCAAAGCTGGCAGAGGCACCGCAGAAAGAGAAGATAAACCCTTATCTGGAGTAGGTATCAATTCCTCCAGAATGGGAACCATCCAATGTGATTGGCTTGCCACCAAGAAGCTGGTTGTTTCTACTCAGAATAGTTCCCTACTGAGGACATGATTCCATTCTGACGCTGACAGGTTGGTAGAAGAAAGGCTAGACCACCTGTGCTGAGAGGGAGCCCATGCTGTTAGGCCCATCTACAGCCGCCATCCCTGACACCATGGCTACTCTGACGATGAGACCATTGTGCACCTGGACATCCACTGGACAATCCGTCAGGTGACTCAGCCTGTTCTCCTGGTTTTCCAGGTCTCCTTTGCAGTAGATACTCTCTAGTAGGCATGACCTAAGACACAAAGAGTCATATGCTTTGTTCCCATTCCCATAAGGTCTAGGCACAGTCCTCTTTCTGAAACTCTATGTCTCCAATAATTTAATCCTGCTCCTTCCAGGTCCCTGACCTATTAGCCAAACCACTGGCCCAGGTGTATATCTTGACCTCAAACTACTTTTTCTTGCACACATGGAGTAACTGTTCTGCTTACACCTCTGCCCAGTGGATACTCCTGTCCCCTGAGTGGTGCCGTAGGAAGCAGGAGTCTGTTCTCAGCACACAACAACATATCAGTCCATCCCATCTGCGAACCAGAATTCATCCCAGGTGACTCCCAGGAAATGGGTGGCATACTTTTGTCCTCTGTTGCCTTGTTTGGGGAACTCACCACAAGACCATAGAAGTGCATTGAAAGAAAACCCTGGTTGAGCGAAAGCCATGGAGCAGGTGACCTGTGGCCACTTATTTATGTAAATTATCTGTGCCTTTTGCACCTGTTTAGACCTCATCATAGAATGATTTGTGGTTGCACCCATTAGAACCTCTGACATGGTGGATCAGACAATACTCAGATAGTGATGGGAAGTTTCTGGTTACATCCCTGATTTTCCCAGGCCAGGTGCTCGGTCTTTACTAAAGTCAGCAGCACAATGGGAGCTGCTTCTCAAATGGGGAGTCCTTCTCTGCTAGAGAAAACATGGCCTTGCTCCAGCATGCTAGGGAGTCTGTGCAATGAGTCGCTTGTTGCAGCTTGTCCAGAGGGTCATCCTTATTGGCCACAGTTATTAGTAGCATTGTTAGATCTGCCAGATGATATGGCCAAGTGCAGGGTACTCCCTTGACTTTGCACTGTAGTGGCTTTCAGCCTTCTCCTCGGCTGGTGCTTGCGTTTTTCTAGTTATATAAATTAAGCTAAACCCAAGTGTATGCTCTATTTACGTGTCACCTAGGACCACAATAGTGTATTAGCCACAGCCACAGATCCCTGCCCTCCGGTCTCTACTCCAGCTGTCCATTAGAGCGGTTACTTCCAGTGTTTCTTTGACAAGGTGGGTAAGTGCTGGCCCTGGCCTCAGCCATTCTGAAATCTTAGCTTCCACACTGACACTAGGGAACTCAGTTCCATAGCTGCATCTCCTACTATCAACCCTAGCCTACAGAGGGCAGCCACTGTGGAACTTTTTGAAGAGACAGGTGTCCCCCTTCCTACACCATTCTTCACTGCCTTAGTGAAGGCAATATCCTCTGGGCCCACCTAGAAATAATAATCAGTGGGGAGTTTTAGGTAATTAATCCAGTCTAACGTCCCTACCTCCTTAAAACCTCAATCTTGTCCTCTTGTACATACACTTAAGTATGGTTCCAGCATATCAACCATCATCTATTCAAGTTTCAGGGACCCATCTCAGTACCACATTGTTAGTACCAACTCCAAGTGTCCTTGCCGGAATGTTAAATCCTGAACTATGAGGGAGTGTTCCCACATCAGTAAACCCTAGTCTAGGCTATAATCTAGGCTATTCTATACCCACCCTCTTCCAAACCTCCCCAAAATGTTTCCCAAATATGTTTCTCAGATTTCTGCTGGTACATATTAGCCAAGGTCCTGCATCTCTTTTGATGAAGAAACTATTTCTCCCCAGAGTAGGAACTGTTTTCCTGCCTTTGGATATTGCAAAGCCCTGATTCTAGTTGTTTTTGGCGTAGGGACAATGCAGGCAGGTGGGAACGGGAGCACGGGAGTCTCGTCCAGGAAAATCGTCATGCAAGGATCTGCCAAAAGTGGATCCATACGAATATCCCCATCCCAGGCCGCAGAGCCCCCTCCCTTACTTTAGCAAGGAAACATCTACCGTGAGACCACCTAGGAGGCTATTTCGGCAAAAGTTGATGGTAGCAAGACTAGGTATGGGGCAGTGAGAAGGGAAGAGCAAAGGGCAGATTTGGGAAATATTTACAAGACATAGAATTGATAGGATCTAAAGGAAGGAGTCACAGGTAACTAGTTTCCAGCTTGGGCAACTTAGTAAATAGGGATATTTTTTACTGAGACAGGGAAGTAAGAAGAGGAGGAGCTGTGGAATACATTCGTATTGAAAGTGTTGAATCCTGAGGGTCCCTTGAAGCATCCGTAGAGAGATATCCAGAAGACAGTTGAATACACAGGTGTTAAACTTAGGAGAGGGATCTGGGCTAAAGATACAGATTTGAGAATTAAAAGTTTGTTGGTGGTTATTGAAACTGGTTAAAACTAAGTGGATAGAAGAAATATAATATATATACACTATATAATTACATATAGTATGTAAAATATATTCATGTAAGCAACAAACAAAAGAAAGCTAGAGTGGCTACATTAATATCAGAGAAAGTATTCTTCAGAACAAGGAATATCACCATGGATAAAAAAAGGTTATTTTATAATAATAAAAGGCACAATTCATCAATAAAAGCAATTTATGTACATATCTAATAACAGAGCTTCACATGAAGCAAAATCTGACAAAATGGAAAGGAGAAATAGACAAACTCACAAGTGCAGTTAGAGATTTCAGTACTCCTTCAGTTATTAATTGAACAAATGGAAACAAATCCATAATGACAGAGAGGAGAAAATTCACATGCTTGATACTTATAGACTACTTCATCCACAAAATGTGAAATACACATTCTTTCAAGTGCATACAGAACACCCACTAAGCTTGACAATATGCTGGGACTTGTTAAATCTCATTAAATTTAAAAAATGATTGGTACCATACTCTGTATGTTTTCTATTCACATAGGAATTAAATTGAGATCTATAAGAGAAAGATACCTAGAAAATCTACAAATATTTGATAATGAAATATACTTCTGAATAACCCATAGGTGAAATATGATCATAAAGGAAATTAGAATATTTGAACTGAATAAAAACAAAAACACAACAAACAAAATTTGTGTGCTCAGGTTAAGTTACTATAAATTTTATATGATTATTTTAGAAATAAAAGAAAGACCTAAAATTAATAATCTAAACTTCCACCTTAAATAGATAGTAAAAGAAGATAAAATTAAAATAAGTATAAATACAAGAGCAGAAATCAATGAAATAGAAAATGGACAAATATTAGAGAAAAAATCAATAAAATTAAAAGCTCTTTGAAAAGATCAATAAAACTGGTTAAATTAAAGCTGGGTTGATGAGAGAGGTGAATGGAGAGAACAAAAATAACAGTACCTGAAATGAAAGAGAAGATAACTATATACTGTAAGGCCACTGAAAGGACAATAATAGAAAAATTTGAAAAACTGTATTGGTAATTTTGAAAACTTAGATGAAATAGAAAAATTATTTGAAAGACACAGTTACTGAAACTGGATAAAGTAAAAATAGCACATTTGAAAAACCCTGTATCAATTAAAAATTTTAATTCCTAATTACCCCTTCCCCCAACAGGGAAATCTCCAGGCCCAAGCATTAAAGAATAAATGATCCAATTCTACACAAACTCTTTCAGATAGAGATGACGAGGAAACACTTCTCAACTCATTTTATGAGGTCAGATTTAAACTGATACCAAAACCACGCCAGTTGATAATCATATTTAATTACATAACAAAATGAGAAAGTATGACCCAGTGCCCCTCTTACACACAGTTCCAAAAATCTTCAACAAATATTAACAAGTCAAATCCATCAATATTTTTAAAAAAGGATAATATACCATGACCAAGTGGTGCATATAACAGTAATGGAAGGTTTCTTTGACATTTGAAAATCAAACAATGCAATCCCCATATTAATCGAATAAAGGAAAACCACAATGAGATCATCCCAACAAATGTAGCAAAAGAATTCAATAAAATCTAATACCTACATATGATAAAAATTGTCAAAAAAATGAAAAAGAAAGAAACTTCCTCAATCTGATAAAGGACATCTCTAAAAATATACAGCTGCCATCATACAGGTGAAAGGTGGAATGCTTTTCCTTAAGATCAGGAAGACAAAAAAGATGTCTATTCTCATCACATCTATTTACCATTATACTCAAGGTCCTAACCAGTGGACTAAGGGAAGAAATGTAAACAGAAAGCATATAGATTGGAAATAAAGAAGTAAAACCATGTTGATTCAGAGATAACATGTAGAAAATAGTAATGAATCCACAAAAGAGCTACTCGAACTATTAAAAGATGTCATGGGTTAAATTGTGGTCCTTCCCCAAATTCATATACTGAAATCCTAATTCCTAGTACCTCAGAGTGTGACTTTATATGGAGATAGGGTCTTTACAAAATTAAAATGAGTCATTAGGTTGGGTGCTGTTATAGACTGAATGTTTGTATCCTCTCTAAATCCACATGTTGAAATCCTAACCCCACAGTGTAATGGCATGGGTGGTAAGGCTCTGGCAGGTAATTCAGTCATGAGGGTAAAGCCCTCATGAATGGTATTAGTGCCTTTATGAGAAGAGACATATGTGTTCTGTGCTATATAAGGACACAGCAAGATGATGGCTATTTGATGAGGACACAGCCTCTCAGCAGAATCTAATCATAATGGCATACCTATTCTCAGAATTCCCAGGCTCCAGTGATAATGTATTACAGTAACCTGAATTAAGACAGGCCTGAATCCAATACAACTGGAGTCCTTACATAAAGGAGAATTTTGAGAAAGATATGCATACAGGGAGAATACCATGTGAACCTGAACACAGCCATCCACAGCCCAAGGAGAGAGTCCAGGAACAGATCCCTCCCGTATAGCAAAGGGGAAATCAACTCTGCCAACAGGCTGATTTTGGACTTCTAACTTACCAAACTGTGAGATGATAGGTTTCTCTTGTTTAAGCTACCCAGTTTGTGGTGCTTTATCAGAGCAACCCTAGAAAATTAATACAAGAGAGGTTAGCAATTTTGTAGAATACAAGGTCATTTTACAAAAATAGATTGATTTTTATATACTAGCAACAACATACTAGAAACCGAAATTTTAAAACACCACGTACAATAGTATGCAAATAAATGGAGTATGTATTTAATTTTAAATAAAATATTTTCCTTACAGAATTGTTAAGAATAAATGCCCTGAGTGAAGAATTCATGGCAAGCATAGTACCTAGAATCTATATTCTAAATTATATATTTAATAAATACGTAGATATGTACGTGCAGAACTCAAGAGTTTTCAGCAGACAGCACAATCCCGCTGGTTGTAGGCGATAGGCCACACCCTCCTAATCAGCCCACCCGGCTCCTTGGCTTCTGTGGAAATAGCGGTTCAAAACACCTCCGGCCTGAGCACAAGCACGTGGGCTCCGCCTCCCATAACAACAGAGAAACGCTGTAATTCCGGCGTTGACATCAAAGGTGGTGATGCTTGATTTTTAAATCCATCCGAAAGGACCAATCAGAGCCAGCAGTCCCGGTAGGCGGAAGCGGATTGGCCCACGGCTGCTTGCAGGCACCAATGGGCTTGGAGGTGAGTTTGGTGGGCACCGGAAGCGGGCGAATTGAAAACGGGCGGCGGCCGCGGGCAGTTTGAATTGGAGTCTGGTCTCCCAAGCCGCCGTGGCTGCGCCGAGCCCGACACTCTGAGGGGTTGTTTGCGGTTCCCGGCTAGCAAGGTGAGCGTCCTGCGTGGGTGCCAGCTCCGGCGGGGCACGGGGGGAGCCAGTGGCCTTTTGCAGGAGGATGTGGGAGGGATGCCTGTGGCATCGCGCTGCCGGCCGGAAGGTGCGGCGGCCCGCCCCCGCCCACCTGTTGGGCCTGGAGAATCCGTCCGGTGAGGTTCTTAGGCGGCTGCGGGCGCCCAGCTGCGCCGGGTAAAGCTGTGCTCGCACTAGTGTCCCGAGACCTGCTCGGTCACGCACTGGCAATTTGGGGGACCGGTTTCCTCCTCTGTAAGGTAAAAGAATTGAAGATCAGGTATTTGCTAGCAGCCTTCCCGGTCCAGGAACGGGTGGCTCCTATTTGTAATTAGACTCGGTCCTTTGTTGCATGGAGGCGATGCAAGCTTGGGTTTTCACCTGGGCGGCGGGTCGGTGTGTTAATTGGGAGAGCATTGCTCCCTTGCATTCCACGTTTATTTGGACGCTTCCGAGTGCCTGGCTCTGTGTTATTTGAGCCCAGAAATAAATGACCTGAGCCCTCCTAGAGGAGCAGGCAGAGATTGCATTCTCGGGCCCAGCCGAGGCACGGTAGGCGGGGACAAGGGTTTCGTGGTGGTGGTGGTGGTGGATTCTGATAAAGGGAAAGCGTGAAATGGGCCTGCAGTGTTGGGTGGGTGAATCACACGTCCCCAAAGAGCTCCTTCTGGCACCCTACGGGGGTCGGTGATTCCAGCATGAGAAGTGGCCACCACTATGTTTAAGATAGAAAGAGCATTTTCTGGAAAGGACAGTCGTCCTGCAAATCCTTGCAGGAATTTCGACATCCAGCCCCCGCCCCCTTCCACCTTACTTTTGAGGTTTACATGTTTTTGTCCTTTAGCTCCAGTGGCTCCATACAGATGGTTGATGGCTGATGCTTTAATCTGTCAAAGTCTGCTCTAATCATAACTGTGTTTAGTGACTGCTTTAAACATTTCTTTCTAGCTTTACTTTAGATTTTGAAATAGAAAAACATTCAACTTGCCAGTCTTCAGTTTATTTCCTTCATCTCTATCATTTTTCTAAATTATCCCTTGTTCTATTTTGTTGGCTGTGGCATCTTGATGTAATGATTTGAGTGGCTGGCAGAATTGTTGAGGACAGAGCTGTGTGCCCCAAATTATATTGGAATGAAAGGGGTGGCATATTGGGATAGTGTAGATTGTCCTTTGTTGGTGGAGAGACTCATGAGACCCCTTTCAGTAGTTTTTGGGCAAATGGTGGAGTTTAAGATACTGTGTTCAGAGAACTGAGATCTGGGGAAGAAAAACTGAGAGTGTACCCAGCTTTCCAAAGTTTCTAGCACTTTATGGGGCATGTAATTGATGTGTTTTCCAAGACCATTGCTTATTTGTCTTGCTTTTTGAAAATTTTTTTGTCATAGTACTTTCATCAACTATTTATTCTGATAAAAATTTAATTGATAAGGTTTATTGAAACAAACACTATAATGGTTGTGGGCTTCAGTTAGTAAAAAACAAATTCTCACTGTTGCCCAAATAAGTGGAAACTGAATGCTTATTTTTCATTTGAAGTGTAAAGGCTAATAAAGAACGGTCCTCATACTTTTCTCCCAGCTGATTTAAATTTTCTAAAATGTGTCTGAGAAGGAGGTAGGCCACTTCCCTCTTGGTAACATAGCTGAAATACCCAAATGAAAAGTGTTTTCAAGACTAATAGCAAACATGTACAGACATCTTATCAGGAGATTATGTTTTAAGGCTTTAAGAAGTCACCACCATTGTTATTCCCATTTTACAAATAAGGAAAGCAAGGCACAGAGCAGTTAACGTGCCTAAGGTCAAACATCTTAGAGGTATCTGAGCTGGGATTTGAATCACTAAGGCTAAACACCTGTTTCTTGATTATGGTGTGTCTGGAACATGACTCTACTGCATTTTGCATTGATTCTAGTACTAATATGGCATTCATTCTGCATTCATTCATGCTTTAAATTCAACAAATGTTAGCTGCTTGGAAGGAGAAGGGGTATCTGTGCCATGGGAGATAGTGACCAGCAGATATGACCAGGTTATGGATCTCAGGAAAGGCTTCCCAAAGGGAGAGGGACAAAGTATGAGTGGGCATTATCCATGGGAAATGGGAAAAAAAGAGCATTTGCAAAAATTACTTGCCATGCATTTTATTTGTTTGTAGGAATTTTTTTCATCCACAACCTTAAAGCAAAATATTATATTTTGTATAATGAAAACAAACTGAGTTGTAGAAAACAAGTAGCCATACAAGAAGTCAAAAGTGAGAAATAAGAGAAGCAGAAAAGCTAGGGAAGCCAAACCAAGCCATGTTATGTACTTCACAGCCAGTCAGTGGCAATCACCTTTCAGAAGAGGGAGAAGACAGATGTTATACTTCATTATCTTTTGAAATGTGAAGTTTTGACACTTGATGCTTAGAGGGAGTTTTGCAGATTCCTCAGTCTCTGAGACTTCAGTTTCCTTTTACTGTAGTAAGACTAACAGCCTGATTACTCTTTTCAGTTTATTTATAAATGTTTGCATAATAAAGAGAGGAGAGCAAAATGAGCTGGGCTTTGGAAGAATGGAAAGAAGGCTTGCCTACAAGAGCGCTTCAGAAAATTCAAGAGCTTGAAGGACAGCTTGACAAGCTGAAGAAAGAAAGGCAGCAAAAGCAGTTTCAGCTGGAAGCTCTGGAGGCTGCATTGCAGAAGCAAAAACAGAAGGTACCACTGCAATGCTGGTATTTAAAACCTTTAATTCGCTCATTGTTGGGTTAATTATTTCATCTTGGTCTTTGACCTTTAGAGAATAGTGATTTTGCTATCTTCAGGTGGTAATCCTCCCCTTCTCTTTGTAGTCATTTAAAATTAAATCCTCATTTCTGCTTACCTGCTAATATTTAGGGCTGGTATGTTCCACCGTAACTTCTCATTGGGACCGTGCCTTGGGAGTTGCTTTTGCATTCTGCACCAAGGCCAAAGAGTCTCTGGCTCCAAATCTGGGCACAGCATTAGAGCACTTGACCATCCAGCTGGGTACTGCTTTCTGAGGGTGGGCTTTTCACTGGGAAGTCCCAGACTTCTTCATGCCTAAAAAATGAACTCTTACACAGTACTTCTTCCATCCTCTGCATTAGCCAGCAAAGTAGAAATACAGTCACTGCTCCTAACACGTTTTTGTGAATGGGAGAATTTTCCAGATTCTTACAATAACTGACTTTAGCAGCTAGACTTTCAATGAATTGCTAAGAGAGATTTATAGGGTTTATATTTGATTTTGTAATTCTTGAAAGGGCATTAAAGCCTCCCCTTCTAGGATGGGGATTGTAGTCCTGAACAATGGAACTTTTTTTATCTATAGGCTTCAGAGTGAGGTCATCTAAAATTGTTGTGTTCATGAAACACTGACATCTGGTTAACTACAGACACATCTCAAAAAAATTAGTCATCAGTGTTAAGCTGAGGTTTGCAAGTAAGTGGCAAATTCACGAAGAGACTGATTTCCTTCTGAATGGTCCCCATTAGGTTGAGAATGAAAAATCCGAGGGTGCAAACCTGAAAAGGGAGAACCAAAGCTTGATGGAAATATGTGAAAATCTGGAGAAGACTAAGCAGAAGATTTCTCATGAACTTCAGGTCAAGGAGTCACAAGTGAATTTCCAAGAAGGCCAACTGAATTCAAGCAAAAAACAAATAGAAAAACTGGAACATGAACTTAAAAGGTAATTTTTTGAATGGTTCTTACATGGATGTCATTTGTATTCATTCATTCATCCAGCTCATTTATCTTTTCCTTTCATGTTGTAATTTATGCACTATGATATTTTCTTTTTTTTTTTCTAGTGGAATAAACAATTATTTGAGGAAAATTAATTTTTTCCTTATGTACTTCAATGCTGTGGGTGCATGGCTCTGCAGTACTATATATATTCATTAACTGGTTGCTTGCTTAATTCATTTTTTCATTCAGTGTACATTTATTATGCTGCTTCATGTGCCAGTAACATTGTTGCTGGGTGATACACTAATAAATAACACCAAAACCGTCAAGAGTGGTTATTGTCCTTGTTAGGTTCCAGGATCTGACCCAGGATACCGCATTGCATTTAACTGATGTTTTCTTGTCTTTTTCTAAGCTGTGACAGTTTCTTGTCTTTCGTGACCTTGGCATTTTAAAAGTGTCCTAGGCAGCGCTTTTGTGGAATAGTCCTCATTTTGGGGTCTTCTCCTGATTTACATCATGGTTTTTTTTTTTTCCAATGATGGCACAGTTAGCACTGTGCACGGGATTAATCTGGGCTGTGGAAGGCTGCCCTGTGCTTTGTAGGAACTTAATAGCCTTCCTGGCCTCTACCCCCAGATGCCAGTAGTACCTACCCTACCTCCAAGTGTCGACAATCAAAAATGTCTCCTGGCATTTCCAAATGTCCTTTGTGAGGGCAAAATCATCCTGGACTGAGAACCAGGGGTCAGGTAGCGGTTGTGATTTTTTTGGTAAGAACACCACACAGGTCGTGATATGCTTTTGTTGGTGCACGACATCAGGGGTACATGATTAAATATGACTTGTAAGCTGATCTCTGGGCTAAGGTGGTGTCTGAGTTTCTCCACTGTAAAGTTACTGTTTTCCCCTTTGTAATTAATATCTTGATACCAAGAAATTTTTTTTTCTGTTAGCATAACTCAGTGATCTTGATGCTGCCTATATATCAAACACATTTTTGAAAGTTAATACCTTTAGAAATTACCTTTGTCTTCCTGTGAAGATGATAATTTAGGTGCACAGAAATCTTTTTCTACTGTTTCCTCTCCATGTACAAAGGTGGCTATCTATAAGTTGCATGTAAGAATGATAAATGATTTCTATCTCATTGAGGTTTTTGTTTCTTTAGTGTCTGCCATCCCAGATTCCGCAAGAACAGAGACCTTGTTTGTTTGGTGTATCAGTGTATCCCTAGCACCTGGCAATTACAGGCCCTCAAATATTTGTTGAATGAATGAATAAATGAAAGATAGACAATCATTTTGGAAAACAGGTGCTAGGGAAGTAGGTATGTTGGAATAATTATTTTTTTGGAACACAAATTTTGGCTGCTGGGTTTAGAGAGAGTGGTTTTAATAATTTAGATGAAAGTGTTTGTATTTTTAACACTTTAGGGAAAGTGTGCATTTCTGTTATCTCGGCACAAAGGGATGGTTGGTAGCAGTCCTTGAAGATACAAAGTGCTCAGGGTTGTGTATGCCTCGAAGCAACTCTTCAATGTTAGCATTATTGTCAACCTCAAGAGTTGTTACCAGCTGTCCTTGTCTTCATCATCATGGGGCTAGAAGGCTCCCACAGCACATTTAATTTAAAAACATTCTTAGTATCTATGATGTGGATATAGATGTTTATAAAAGTTTATGCTGTGTAAACTTTAGTTAAAACCTATTTAAGAATATATTTTCTGCAGTATGAAAACTATACATTTCAAGACCTGTTGAGTATAACTTCAGATTCTTACTGATAGCCCTCAAGTGCAGGGCAGGAGCTCATTTTCTCCATCCATGACCATTAATTAGGTTTCAGGAAGATCTCCAACAAGTCAGGTTAAACCATTTGAAATGTTGTTCAAAAACTGTTGAATATTGGCAATCTTACACAGTGAACCTACTGGAAACAGCTTAATTTAGTGCTTTTTTGGTGGCAGTTTGTGGTTGCCTTTTTTTTTTTAACCTAAAAGAGAAAGGACAAATAAAGGCTTATAGAAATAATACAGGGTATGCTTTTAATATTTAAAATAAATCAACTTTTATTATTTTTTTAATGAAAGGATAAGGAAAAGGGGATAAGAAACACCGATTTTGCAAGGCTCTTTAAAATCCATCTCTGGAATCACTAACCTTGTCAAACCTGCAGGTGTCTACAGCGCTACACTGTCTGGCATGGGAGCCACTGGCTGCATGTGGCTGCTGAGCCCTTGAAACGTGGCTAGTGCAAACAGATGCACTTTAAGTATACAATGCATACCAGATTCTGAACACTTAGGACAAAGAAATGTAAACTATCTCCTCAGTTATTTTTGTATTGATTACAAATTGAAATGATAGTATTTTGAAAATAGCGAGTCAAATCAGATGTAAGATTAAATTTACTTACTTCGTGTTACTTTCTTCATGTTGATTGAACATTTCTGTGGGGCAGTGCAGTTACCTACTGTAAACTCGAATGTAATGATTTTTTGAGTAGTCATTTTTTAGCTCATGCACTGCTGTTTCCTTCCCAGGTTGCATTAGGAGCTGGGTAGAGCTAGGGCACCGAGGTTCTTTCTTGACTACTTTCTTCACTCCTTGCTTTGAGCAATTTGTCCTTGAAAAAGAAAATACCTGGTACACATCATTAGCTATTCTAATCGAGCATGTGTTTTATTTCTTGTGTCAAGCCAGAATCAGAGGCATTAGAGGCTTTTGCAAGAATTGAGTCCTCTTTTCACTTAGGTTGTTTGGTTCTGAAGGGTGTTCAGAACTTAAATGGTAGATATTCTGTATATCTGTACTGTATAACTTCCTTTCCCTGTTTCGTTGTAACTGTTTCCAGCTGTAGCTTCTCTAGATGCATCATGCTAACTAGAGTTCTATAACTGTTTAAAAAATGTCATTAAATACGTAGTATGGATATCAAGTCTGTGTTTTTGTAACGACTTGATGTCTTAGATAATGTCATCCAGTTTCACGATTTGAGCCCCATATTTCAATGATGCCAGTTTCTTTATGCTTCTGAAGTTCTGGGTTCTTTTATATCCCTGTGCTTTCTTTGGCTTAGAATGGGAAATTTGCTTGAAATATACCCCCAACCTCCCAATTTTTCTTTGCTACAATAGTGGTGATTTTAGAGCTTCAGTATAGTCTTTATAACATTGTAATTATATTTCTCTTTGTATTTATATTTCTTTTCCCTAACTAGAGTTCCTTTGAGGATGGACTGAGTTTATGTCTGTTACCTGACTTCTCATAAAAAGTCTGTAGGATAAATGAAGTGGTGGGAGTTCTTAGAGGGTGGGTTTTTTTTAAGTTTGTTACTCTCTGGGACTGTGTGGTGCTGTATTTGGCAGTCTTTGCTCTGATATGGCCTCCTTTTGGGTCCTGTTCCAACAGGTATAAATCTGAACTTGAGAGAAGCCAGCAAGCTGCACAGTTGGCAGACAACTCTCTGAATCCATGCAGTACACCACAAAAAATTCTTATCACTCCACTAACGCCAAGTCAGCATTGCAGTGGTAAGTATTTTTTCCCATTTAGCTCTTTATTGAGATTTTAATTTGTCCAAAGAAGTGAATTAATTAATCTTTGAATTCTACTTTGCATTTGGCCATTAAAAAAAAAATAGATTGTTACTTGCCCATTTGTGTATCTGTTGAGCCACCAGGTTGAGCCTTTCAACGTTTTTCTCTATTCTGTGGTGTGCTTTAAAAATAATTCAGTCTGAGAATATTCAGAACACCCAAGTTTTCATATATTTTGATATTTGAGTAACTTGATCAGTATCTGTTGTCCAAACCAAAGTGTTCTTTTTACCTAGTGTACTAAGATACTCATATCTAGACCATCTGTTATAATGATTGTTGGACTGTGAATTTCTTCATGAAATACAGTGATCAAAGTTAAACGCCATCTCATTGTCTGTGTTTAGGTTCCAAGTATGAAGATCTGAAAGAAAAATATTATAAAGAAGTTGAAGAACGAAAAAGATTAGAGGCAGAGGTTAAAGCCTTGCAGGCTAAGGTAGGTTAATTCTGGGCCTTACAATACAGTATGCAGTTGAAGAAGTACTTTGATACAGGATAGAATACGGTTAGAGAAAAATCTTTTTTATGTAGAACTTGACACCGTTTTTTTACACTGAGAAAATAAGGTTCCTGGTTCATTGGTTAGGATTATTTTTTGACTTTAAAAATAAGTAGGAGTGGGGAGATTAGTTTATGTCCACATATTAAATATTCATTAAATCCTATAAAACTGTAGCCATATAATTATTTCCCTATTGAGATTTAATGAAAAGGATCATGTGTGGAGGGGATAGGACAAGAGCCAGTCCTGACCCTCTCTGGCTGGCTTTGTCTCCTGGAGGCAGTTGCTTCCTATAAAGTCCTGATGAAATGTGGCAATTGCTTCCAGGGATATGAGGTTTGAGCAACATTGCTTAGAAATGTTTATTTCAGAATAGAACATTATCAGCATCATCTCCCCAATTCTTATAAATAAGTTGCTGACAAGGGTTTTAAACTTCATTTTGATATTGGGTAAATCAGTAGAGAGGTGGGTGAAGAGAATTTGTTTAATGTCAATAATAAACAAACTGCAGGTTTTAGACACCCCTGCTCCTAGTTTAGGGACTCACCCTCACAATACCTGGTATCTATAGCATTTATCTTTAGCTTTTCTACTCACATGATGTTATTTGCTAAAAAAAAAATTCCAGTTTTGCACTTAACGATTCCTTTCTGCCAAACATAAGAACTTTGTGAAATGGCACAATTCAGTGAATAATTTAAGGCTAAATTTGTCAATTGGTACCTTAAATATTGAGGATCAAAAAGTGTCTGTTAGAGTGTAAACAATTTTAATTCTTTTCATGCCTTTAACCCTTGTTTTGAAGTCACTAGAATTCTTATCTATAGCAAAGGCTATATAGCACTTTTCAAGATGAATAAAATTAAACAGTAATTATCTGGTTTGTCCTAGGAATATCATGTGCTTTGTTACCCGGTTTAATCATTGGCACCGATTCTGACCCTGACATTGATTGGCAGAGTTATTTTGTGGAGGAATCTGAGTCTCCAAAAACATCAGACCTCTCCCTACAGCAAGAAAAGTGCTTTCTTTTTAAATAAAATTTTTAAAAATTTCATGTAGCATCTATAGCTATGTCTTGATATTTGTCAGAAAGGAGGCAGAGAAAAGAACAAAAAGAATTCAAAGCAGTTGCAAATCCATAAATGTATATTATTTAATATAAAATGCCTTCCATGATGTTTTTGGGGTGAGTGGCATAGTAGAAAAAAAGTTCTTTTGGAAGAGTTCTTTAGGTTAACATTTAATTTTGATTCTCTGTGTGCATAGCTACAGGGGGAGGTGACCAAGGACATGAACACCAAATTTCAGAATTCAGAATGGTAGTGAATAATCACATGTTTAAAGGAGTATGTGAGGGCTGCAGAATAAGTACAGACTTCGTTTAAAATAGATTGGGCCTCAAATGATCCTGGCTTAACCCTTCAATGCTTAAGTCTGACCATTAGAAAATTCCTGCCCTGGGGTACGGGGACTTGCTGGGTCCCGAGATGAACAACATTCTTGGTACACAGGATGGTTTTTATATTCTATCTGAAAATAAAGAGCCCTGAATATTGAGATTTCTGAAGGGCTCTAAAGAGTTTCTGTTTTTACAGGAAGCAAGTCAGGCTGTTCCCCAAAACCCCATGAATCACCGGGACATTGCCCGACATCAGGCTTCGTCGTCTGTGTTCTCATGGCAGCAGGAAAAGACACCAAGTCGCCTCTCCTCTGATGGGCTGAGAACTCCGAGTAGGAGAGATTTCTCTGCATCTCACTTCTCGGGGGAACACGGGGTGACTCCATGCAGATCAACTTTGCGGCCAGGCAGAAGAGATGCTAATGGCAGTTTCTGTGATAATTCTGGCAATTCTCATCTTTCGGATCAATTGAAAGCCCAGAATCAAGGTAACTTTTTTGAGGTGAATTAAGTTTAAATGAGATTTTCCTGAGATCATCTCAGAGGTGATTCCAGACATTTTTAGTCCTCGCATGTACTTAGGAGTTTTGTTAGACACACCAGTGGTCAACATTCCAGTCCAGGGATGTGATAATGAGAAGTGATATCACAGTTTTGGAGTGTACCTTAATTCATACTAAGAAGTTGGTTCCCTGAAGCCCCCAAAAGTAGGGTGAGTGGCTCTGATTTTGTCTTTCCAGAAAAGCAGGGCAAGGAGGTTGGTTACAGTTGACACTCGTTTTTCGTCTGGCTCCTTCTGTGGCCCACAAACAAGCCGGTGGTCTGCCAGCTTTGGCCAGAGGTGTGGCACGTGTCTCCAGAACAGCCTTGCTGTGTACCGCCAGGTCGTCCATATGGGAGCGCAAACCTGTAACCCTGGCTGCGGTGCCACACTGCAGCTGACGGCCAGGGGAACCAGGTGGTGTTTTGGAATCCACTCTGTGGACTATGATAATTTCCAGTGCTAGGATATATTGAAAACCACCGCCGGTGTTCATTGGTGAGAGCTGTCACACTGCCAATGCCGTTGGAACCAACATTGTGTGTATGTGGGGAAAAAAAATGAGAAAAAAAAAATTGTTAATGTTGGCAGTATAGGAGGTTCACACTGTCTTGATCTTCACTGGAGGTGAAGCTCCCGGAGAATATGGGAGGGTGAATTTTTCAGTGCTTAGCACTCATTTGCATTGATAGGGGCACAAAACAAGTATGAGCTTGCCAGTGTATAAAACCAAGTGGGGATTTTAACAGTGGGTGTTTTATGTGGTACACTTTCTGTAGCCTTAATAAGATACTATTCACAATTTTAGAGAAGCGTTTCTCCCCCACGTCATTGTGAAAACATAAGAAAATTTGTTTTTCCCATTTCCTAGACAATGTTTGAGGACAAATGACAATAGAGCCTCAACATGGAAATAAAGTCCAAAAAAGTAGCTTCTGTGTTTAATATGAATTGATTTATATCTGTCTTACCAAAGGTTTCAGAGCAGAGTAACATAAATTATATACTCTGAATTTAGTTGTAAATTTTTTGTGAGAAAAAGAAAATTAATCGAAGAGGGTTTTGTTTGTGATTTAAGAGCTAAGGAACAAGATTTGCGAGTTGGAACTATGTCTGCAAGGACAAGAAAAAGAAATGAAAGGCCAAGTGAATAAATTTCAAGAACTACAACTCCATCTGGAGAACGCAAAAGTGGAATTAATTGAAAAAGAGAAAGTTTTGAATAAAAGCAGGGATGAGCTAGTGAGAACAACAGCACAGTATGACCAGGCTTCCACCAAGGTATGTGACTTTTCATAAGTGACTGAAAAATCTCCATTTTTTTTAGAGTTCTTTAGAAAGAGTACTTTATACTTAAATCTATGAAATAAATGTTAGTAATGAACTTTATTAATATACACTAAGCAGTATTGATGCAGCTGAACTAGTAAGCTCTCTAAGAGTTCAGCAGATCTGGGGTCAAATCTGGATTATACATTTTCCCAGCTGAGTGACTCGAGCAAGTCACTGAAACCTTGCATCTCAGAGGGTGGTGAAGAATAAAGATTATGTGTATATAGCACCTGGCACATAGAAGAGGTACTTACATTGATGGGGCTTGAAAGAGTTCTAGGACATAGGATGGAATTTAATTGATTACTGGTATATGTATATACACTCAAGGTCAAGCACATGCACTCTTTTTTCTTTTTGTCTTTTTTTTTTTTAAGGTATCATTGATATACAGTCTTATGAAGGTTTCACATGAAAAACAATGTGGTTACTACATTCACACATATTATCAAGTCCCTCCAGCACCCCATTGCAGTCACTGTCCATCAGTGTAGGAAGATGCTATAGAGTCACTACTTGTCTTCTCTGTGCTACACTGTCTTCCCCATGACCCCCCCTCCAACACCATGTGTGCCAGTCATAATGCCCCTCAATCCCCTTTTCCCTCCCTCCCCATCCACCCTCCCCCGCCCCTCCCTTTTGGTAATTGCTAGTCTGTGAGTCTGCTGCTGTTTTTGTTCCTTCAGTTTTGCTTCATTGTTATACTCCATAAATGAGGGAAATCATTTGGTACTTGTCTTTCTCTGCCTGGTTTATTTCACTGAGCATAATACCCTCTAGCTCCATCCATGTTGTTGCAAGTGGTAGGATTTGTTTTCTTATGGCTGAATAATATTCCATTGTGTATATGTACCACATCTTTATCCATTCATTTACTGATGGACACTTAGGTTGCTTCCGTTTCTTGGCTATTGTAAATAGTGCTGTGACAAACATAGGGGTGCGTATGTCTTTTTCAATCTGGAATCTTGCTTTCTTAGGGTAAATTTCTAGGAGTGAAATTCCTGGGTCAAATGGTATTTATATTTTTAGCTTTTTGAGGAACCTCCGTATTGCTTTCCACAATGGGTAAACTAATTTACATTCCCACCAGCAGTGTAGGAGGGTTCCCCTTTCTCCACATCCTCGCCAGCATTTGTTGTTCTTAGTCTTTTCAATATTGGCCATTCTAACTGGTGTGAGGTGATAATCTCATTGTGGTTTTAATTTGCATTTTCTTGATAATTAGTGATGTGGAGCATCTTTTTATGTACCTGTTGGCCATGTGAATTTCTTCCTTGGAGAAGTGTATGTTCATCTCCTCTGCCCATTTTTTAATAGGATTATTTGCTTTTTGGGTGTTGAGGGGTGTAAGTTCTTTATATATTTTGGATGTTAACCCCTTGTCGGATATGTCGTTTCTGAATGTTTTCTCCCATACTGTAGGCACTTTATATCTGATCTCAAGGTGGTAGTTAAGGTCAGTGTTCTAGCTTCTTATTTGAGGGCTTTTTGTTGATGTTGCTTTGGCCCCAACCTACCTTTCTAGTCTTTTCCTCCCTTTTTGCTATTATTTATTCGTTCACTGACTCACTGGACAAATACTTATTGACTGCTGTATGCCAGGCACTCTTCTGCCTGGGAACGGAGCAGTGAGTAAATGGACAAAAATCATCACCCTTAAGGATGAGGAACTTCATCCTAATGTGGGATGTATCATAGATACATATCACATTGATAGTGTGGTGTATGGCGATAAGTGGATTATCTTCTAGAACCGAATGTGATGATTTGGTGTTTTCTGAACCTGACCTTTATCTGGGCCCAGCACTTCACTCACATTTGCCTTTCTACTCAGTATACGTCCTCTTGGAATTTTGTTCATGTTGCCTGTCCTGTGAGCTCCATCCCTCAATTCTTAATGCAGTGAGATCTTTTCTCTTTGCATCCCCTTTATGACCCCTTTATTGCTGTTATTTGTGATCTACCCCACACTGGACTGTCAGAATTACTGAAAAATTTGCAGAATTAATCTTTTTAGACTCACTTCTTAAGTAGGCCTAAGGAATTTACTCGTAATAAGTTGGCTAGATATTTCTAAGACACTAGGTAAAAACCACTGTAGAAGGTAGACCTACATCTCTTATTTGCTTCCTGGGGGAAGGTTTCTTTGTCTTTCTTTTTTTTTTTTTTTTAATCTTTTTAATTTAAGATAATTGTAGGTTCATATGTACTTGTATGAAATCATAGCTTGTTAATACGGTGGATTACATTGATTGCTTTCCAAATATCTGAATGAGCCTCGCATCTCTGGAATAAACCCTACTTCGCCATGGTGTATAATTGCTTTTATGTATTTCTGAATTTCATTTGCTAATAATTTGTTAAGGATTTTTGTGTCTATATTCATGAGGAATATTGGTCAGCTGTTTCTTTGTTTTGTCTTTGGTATTTGTACCAGAGGTAATACTAGCTTTATAAAATGAACTGGGAAGTGTTCCCCTCCTATCTTTTTGGAAGAAACTGTAGAACTCGTGTTATTTCTTCATACATTTGGTAGAATTCTCCATGAAACCGTCTGGGCTTGGAAATTTCTTACTCAGGAGTTTTACAATTACAAATTCTATTTTGGAAATAGTTATATAGCTTTTAAAATTAGTTATTTCTTTTTTTTGTACATAATTTTTTATTGAAGGGTAGTTGACACACAGTATTACATTAGTTTCAGGTGTACAACACAGTGATTCAACATTTATATACATGATAATTCTAGGTACCAGCTATCACCATACCAAGTTGTTACAATATTTTGACTATATTTCTTATGCTATACATTACATCCCGGTTACTTATTTATTTTACAATTGGAAGTGTGTACTTTTTATTTTATTATTTTATTATTTATTATTTTTTATTTTTTGTGAGGGCATCTCTCATATTTATTGATCAAATGGTTGTTAACAACAATAAAATTCTGTATAGGGGAGTCAATGCTCAGTGCACAATCATTAATCCACCCCAAGCCTAATTTTCGTCAGTCTCCATCTTCTGAAGCATAACGAACAAGTTCTTACATGGAGAACAAATTCTTGCATAATGAATAAGTTACATAGTGAACAGTACAAGGGCAGTCATCACAGAAGCTTTCGGTTTTGCTCATGCATTATGAACTATAAACAGTCAGTTCAAATATGAATACTCATTTGATTTTTATACTTGATTTATATGTGGATACCACATTTCTCTCTTTATTATTATTTTTAATAAAATGCTGAAGTGGTAGGTAGATACAAGATAAAGGTAGAAAACATAGTTTAGTGTTGTAAGAGAGCAAATGTAGATGATCAGGTGTGTGCCTGTAGCCTATGTGTTGATCCAAGCTAGACACGGGCAATAAAACATCCACGTATGCAGAAGATTTCTCTCAGAACAGGAGGCGTGAGGTTCTAAGCCTCACCTCTGTTGATCCCCAATTTCTCACCTGATGGCCCCCCTGTGACTGTGCCTGTCTTAGGTTGTTCCTCCCTTGAGGAATCTTACCTGTCTCTGGCTAACCAGTCATCTTCCGGAGCCATACAGGGAAATGTAAATTTGGTAAGTGAGAGAGAAGCCTTATTGTTTGAAAAGGTTAGCTTTTTACTTCTTTGCATATTTATGCCCTGTGGCTTCTATGCCCAGCATTTGTCTTGAGGTATCTTTACCACTTGGAAGAATTATGATACTCGGTAAATTTGATATGAGGCACGAATTCTATTTAAGGGTTGTAATTAGGAAGGAAGAAGAAAAGCTATAGAAGTAGCAGGCGGAAGAAAACATGGGAAGATTGATTATTTCTTTGACATATCTTCTTGTAGAGTAACTTCAGCATGTATAGGTTTTAAACTACTAATTAAATTGCGCACACACATTAACATAATAGGAGTACAGTTACATAACCAAAGCATACCTGTAATTACCAGCCATCTCCAGTGAAACCAAGAAAACCAGTTAGGCACCTTAGGCATTTGTGAGAACTTATCTATGATATGGTGGATATTGTCCAACTGAACTTAAACAGTCTGAGAGAAATCAGACAAATTAAAACAACCCATTCCTGGGGACTGTTCACGTCCCTTATGTTCTTTTAACAGTAAATAGTCTGTAGTTGTAAGATTTTGGAGCGCTACAGTTTGCACTTCTCCTAATTCTTGGTTGAGTTCCAACAGTATAGATCCAGTCAAATTTGTTGTTTTACTGTATGCACAGGCCAGCTTAGGTATCTCCTTCTTCATTCCCATGGCAAGTCCAGGAACTGGTGGGATGAGTGCATCTACAGCTGTAGCAGTGCGTGGATCTTTGTTGGGGTTTTTTGATGATTATCTTCTGGCATGAGTCTTCCAGAGAGTGCTGATGTTGGAAGTTCTTTTTCATATTGTATCTTAGTTGATTTTCTGGGTAGCCAAATTAGGCTTTGATCCTCTGTATAAACACAAACAGGCCCTTTGCCTACACTTCTATATGCCCTTTATACCCTTGTGTAGAACTCATTGGAGGTAAAATTAGTTATTTCATATTGGATGGGTTGGGATAATTTGTGTTTTTAGAGGAAATGATCCATTTCATTTAAATTGGCAGAATTATGTATGTAGAGTTATTTGTAGTATTTCCTTACTGTTTGTAGGTCTGGTGATACTCCTTGTTCATTTCTCATATTTGCATCTTCTCTTTTTTTTCTCTTTGTCAGTCATATTAGAGATTTGTCACTTTTGTTGATTTTTATTGGTCTTTCCAAAGAATCAGCATTTCAGCTCATTGATTTTTCTCTTTTTTTTTTTTCAGTTTCATTGATTTTTGTTCTTTTATTTCTGCTTGGTTTGGGTTTATCTTGCTTTTCCTCTAGATTGCTGAAGTGGGGAGTTGAAATAATTGATTTGAGATTTGACTTCTTTTCCAATGTAGGCATTTAATGCTGTAAATTTCTCTCTCTGCTGCTTAAACTGTGTCCAACAAGTTTTGATAATTGTATTTTAATTTTTACTCAATTCATTATATTAAAAAATTTTTTTCCTTGAGATATCCTCTTTGCCCCCATGGATTATTTAAAAACACTTTGTTTAGTTTCCAAGTGTTTGAAGGTTTTCCTCTTCCTGTTATTGACTTTTAGTTTGATTCCATTGTGTTCAGATAACATGCTCTATGATTTCAGTTTTTTAAATTGTGTTGAGGGTTGTTTTATGGCCTAAGATATAGTCTGTGTTGGTACATGTTTTGTGGGCACTTGAATAAAAATGTATATTCTGTTGTTGGGTGAAGGGTTCTCAAACTGCCTCTAAGCTACATGTTGGTTGATTGTGTTATTGAATTCTATATCCTTGCTTATTTTCTGTTTGTTCTATCAATTGTTGATGGCAGAATTTTGAAAGTTTCCCGTAAGTTGGTTTGTCTGTTTCTCCTTTCAGTTCTATCAGTTTGCTTCACATAGTTTGTAGCTATGTTATTTGGTGCATATACATCTAGGATTGCTATGACTTTTTGGTGGCTTGACCCTTATCATTTACAGGCATACCTCAGAGATAATTGTGTGTTTGCTTCTAGACCACTGCAATAAAGCAAGTCAAATGAATTTTTATTTCCCAGTGCATATAAAGTTATATTTGCACTGGACTGTAGTCTGTTAAGTGTGCCAGTAGCATTATATCTAAATAAACAATGTATATATCTTCATAAAAAAATATTGTTTAAAGTGCTGATCATTATCTGAGATTTCAACAAGTGGTGATATTTCTGCTTTGATGGAGGGTCTTGCCTAGATGTTGATGGCTGTTGACTGCTCAGGGTGGTCATTGCTGAAGTTTGGGTGGCTGTGACAATTTCTTAAAACAGGACAGCAGTGAAGTTTGTCATATCAAATGACTAGTATGTGATGCTGTTTCATAGTATTTTACTCACACAGTGGAACTTCTTTCAAAATTGGAGTCAATCCTCTCAAACTATCCACTGCTTTATCAGCTAGGTTTATGAAATATTTTAAATCCTTTGTTGTCATTTCAACATTTACATTTAATATATAGACCTTTTGCATTTAATGTAAGCACTGATAGGTCACAGTGCAAATCTGTCATCTTACTTTTTTTTCTACTTTTTTCATTTCTCTGTTTTTTTCCTGCTTTCTTGTGGGTTATGTGAATCTTTTTTACTATTCCATTTTGATTTATTTATAGTATTTTTGAGTGTATTTCTTTGTAGAGCTTTTATAGTGATCCTGATACTACATTATTTTTGCCCATAATTTATAATATTCCATACACCCATGATTTATAACATTCTATTGTCATATTTTACCAGATCTAATGGATTATAGAATATACTTCTCTTTTCATCCTTTCACCCTCCCCATTTATAATATAATTTTCTTTACATATGTTTAGAACCACATCAAACAGTGTTATAATTTTTGCTCCAACCATCAAACATAATTTAGAAAATTGAAGCGAAGGAAGGCCTATTATATATATCAATATAGTTGCTTCCTTCCTCATTCCTTCCAAGGTTCCTTCTTACATAATTTCCTTTCTGTTTGGAGAACTTCATTTAACCACTCTTTTAGGGTAAGTCTACTACAGTTTCTTTTAGTTTTCCTCTCTGATTCCTCTTCATTCCTGGAAGATACTTCCTCAGGGTATGAGGATTCTGGGTTGATAGTTCTTTTCTTTCCACACCATCATGTTTTTCCCTTGGGTCCCAAAGTTCAGTCAGTCTTCTTCCCTTTCAGAGTTCTCTTAAGTTTCTTCTAATATAATGCCCAAGGTTTTAAATTGTTCTTTATGTGAACAATAGAGAAATATACATCTATCCATCTTCCTGGAAATGGTAGTCTAGGTTCATTTTTAGATATTCTCTTAGTGCAATGGTTTGCACATAGAAGATATTTGTAAATACGGATTTAGATGTATGTGGGTGCAGTGAAGGCTCAATGGGACTACGACCTACCTTGACCCATATATTTATTCTTTTCGTGAAGTCTGAGCTTGTAAATTGGTCTTCTAAGTTAAGAAGGACTTGGGGGTTTGAGCCCTGGCTCTGCCACATCCCAGTTGTATTGCTTTTGAAGCCACTTAATTGACTTTTGAGCCTCCATTGTCTAATCTATAAAGTGTTAATAATACCTGTGTCATAGCATTGTTGTAAAGATGGAGATAATTTCTGTGAAGGCACATGGTGAATTATTATAATATTAGTTGTTATTATTACATTGTTCTTTATCAATTAAGCTCATTTTTCAGTTGTATTTCTGCCAACTCAGGCCTTCCTATATATAAAAATTATCCTTTTATGTTTTGACTTCTTGGTTTCGGTGTGACAAGATAGGGGATCCTTGTTTTATCTAATACATTTGATGAAGTCTCTTCCTACTGCATCTTGAATTAAAATTTCTGACTAGGATGGTGCTGAGAACGCAGCCCTGCCTTTCTCTCTATTAGAGACTCCCTCCCAGGTTAGGACTTGACTGTTCAGTGCTTTCTGGATTCCATTTTTCTTCCAGTGAGCTTCCGCTGCCCAAAAATGCAGTTTGCCTCTCTAGGTCTTGCTTCCAAGGATAATGACCTTGTCAAATGTGTTGCTGACGTCAAACAGCTTTGTGCAGTTCCCTGATCTACCATTGGAATTACCTAATAAATAAAATGGGGCTAATTTCACCAAAATCAATACTGTTGTGTTCTTTTGTAAACATATGCTGCTTTTCCAAGTTTTTATGACCCATGTGGGATACAGTTGAACTCACATACAGAGTATTGAGGCTGGCAACAAACTTGGAGCTCAGCACCCACATTTTTTTCCCCACATTTTACAGATGAGAAACTCAGGCTCAGTGTTAAGTGAGTACACAGGGTCATGCTACATATTCTCAAGGACTTTAGCTCTGCACACTACTTTAGAATATTATGGAACATTCATGACCCCTAGTGGCCAGAGACTCTTACATCAATTTTGCATCATCAGTATCAGAATGTTGTTTTAAAAAAATTTTTAGTGAAATATAAATACCTCCCAGAGGCTCTTTTCTAAATCTACTTGTTCCTAGTAAGAAAAGATTATTGATTCTGAGATCCTTTAGTGGAATGTGTTGCAGTTTAAAGGTTGGCCAGCAGAGGGCATACAGCGCTCATTCATCCTCTGCCATGTGTGTGTGGGTGGGGGGCGGAGGGGGTGTTGTTTACCTGAGAATTATCAGCTATCAAAATACTGGAGCATCATTTGGGCAACGATTTTTATCTGACTTGTGTATTGCTCCATCCCCAGTGCCTAGCACAGAGCTTTGCATAAAGTAGGCTCTCAAGAAATACGTGTTGAGCTCACATTTGTTATTATTTTAAATAATTTTTGTAATACTTTTCCTTGGGGATTTGAACATTCAAGAACAGTAGGATAACAGTAAAGATGTCTTAACCTCCAAGGCAGTGGATTAATTTGAACCACAGGCTCAAAATATTACTTTTTAAAACATTTATTAAAGTATCGTTAATATACAATCTTAAACTGGTTTCAAATGTATACATCACAGTGATTCAACAGTCCCCGTGATCAACTTATCAATATATTACTTTTTTAACTTGATATATGTTAAGCTCTGGTATTTGTGAGATCATTCAGTCATTGATGACCAGCTTTGACCTTTTCATCTTTGGTTAGTTAATAATTTGCGTCTGTCTGGTGTTCTGGCAAGGATTACAAAGTGTTTTCTTTTCCTCCAAATTCTCTGTTAAATTTCTGTTATTTCTAATAGTTCTAAATGAGACTATAATGAATCTGAGAGAAATGCATTAGTATAGAGATTTGCCAAACTGGGGCATGTTTCTTTTGGACCAGGAAGTTCTCCCAGACCCATATGAAGTACACTTATTCTTCCTTTGAACTTTGAGAGTTGTTTTATGGGGCAGTTTACGGCTTTGAACACCATGGGGAAGATTCAGAAGAGTGGGTTTCAACACTTGAAATTTTAAGACTATTTTGTCCCAACTTAATTTTAACATCCTAAATTTTGATGTAGTTCATGATTTAAAAATTAAGGATAATTGGCTACGTAAAAATGCCAAAGAATGCCCTTGGTGTTGCTTTTGGCAACTTGGTTAAAAACCAATCATGATATTTTCTGGGGTGCCGTGAACTTCCAGAAATTTAAAATGGCATAGTGGAAGTGCTTTAGAAAGAAACATATTAATATTTTCTCATAAAATCTATTATGCTTGAAGCAGACTGCTATATGAGGGTAAGGGTACCCCCTGATTATTTCACAGCTTCTAAATTACACAGGTCAGCATCACTGTGTTTTAACCTCTTGTTACCATGCAGTGACATGTTAGAATGTTTATTAAAACCTGCTTTTTTTTCTTAGTGCAAATTATGAAGTATTTATTTAAATGGTCTAATTAATGCTTTACATCCTTGCAGATATTTCCCAAATATACATTTTGTGTGTGCTAAAGTAATCACAATGGTTTTGTTTTGGGTTGATAGTTTGAAGCCCAATTTTTCATGAAATAAAAATGTCAAAACACAATCGTAAACGTGAACCAGATCTTGGGGCTAACTTATCTAAAATTAAAAATATTCCCTTCTTTCCTTGAATAATTTTGTTTTGTACTGAACATTTTTATTTGTTGTTAGTGTACCACATTGGAACAAAAACTGAAAAAATTGACTGAAGATCTGAGTTGTCAGCGACAAAATGCAGAAAGTGCCAGGTGCTCTCTGGAACAGAAAATCAAGGAAAAAGAAAAGGAGTTTCAGGAGGTAAGGGAAGGGGATCCGTGAGCAGTTTGTCCAGAGGGCTGTTGTGGGCACTTCATGGTTGGACCATTTGAAAAAAGGAGCTGCTTACCACCATCTGGAAAGTTCTACTCAGCGGGAAATGCTTTGTGAGGGAGAGGTCCCTGCATTTCCCTTCACGTTTTTCCATCTTTCAGTTTTTGGTGGGGGAAGAGACTTAGTAGTCAGAATGCTCTTTTTTATCCATCTGCTCTGATTTGAGATTGGATACTGAGTAGGAAAGGCTCATATTTCTTCTCAGTTGCAAAGGAAATTGTGTTACGTTCTCCTGCCGCTTTTAAAGCCTGTGAGTTGGCAAACACATTAGAAAGGTAGTTGACGCGGTGGGGAAGAGAGTTGGCAGACAGGTTAGGGCCGGAGACGTCCTTCCGTGGGTATTAACGCCAGTGTTGGGTGGGTTAGCCTGCGAGCGTTTCATACCCTTTCCATAAGGCTGACTGAAAAATGTTGATCCTGTATCCTTATGTGGTTATCAAAGTTAATTGGGGGCATATCCTTGCTGTCATTCTAAACTGTAAGTGGCATTTAATGCTTTATTTTTATGTATATATTTGATGTTTTAAACTCCATTTTTGAGTGTGGTGTGATCAACTCTTAACTGACTTGTGGCCGTGGCTCAGCTGTATTCTCTTTTGCCCCTGGATGCTTCAAAACAGAGATGATTAGTTTAAGATTGGCGGGCAGGCAGACATGGGGTGGTTTCCATGTGGTCAACTGGCGGGCTGCTTCACCGTCTCCTTGGACACCTGGACTTGATTACCGGGACCAGGGCTGAGGCTGACTGTGTTCATCATCAAGTGGATGGTCAGCCTGGCTGCCTGTTGTCGCCCGCTCCTTCAGTACAGACCTGCCCGTGAGCCATTTGTGTCTTACCCTGGAATCTCCCTCGTCAGCGACCATCAGTCTGATGGGTGCGTCTTGTGCTTTTTAGGAGCTGTCCCGTCAGCAGCGCTCCTTCCAAACACTGGACCAAGAGTGCGCGCAGATGAAGGCCAGGCTCACCCAGGAGCTACAGCAAGCCAAGAACACGCACAACGCCCTGCAGGCCGAACTGGATAAAGTAGGCGCTGACTTATTTCTCCCTCAGTAATCCCCTTTCCTCATACATGTTACTTCTGTACCACAGCTGACATGATACTTTTTAAGGAAAAAAAATGCTCTGTCCTCACTTTCCTTAATTATCAAAGAGGGGGGCACACTGAATCTGGGTCTGGGTTCTTCCATTCACATAAGAGGGGGTGAGTGAGGGTCTCAGATCTGAGAGTTGTGGAGGTGTCTGTTCTGGTAGCTCTTGGTCATGTCACCAGGTGGGAGCTCTCCCAAACTAGGTCCCCCAAATAGTCAAAGCACTGGAAAAGTCTCTTATTTAATTCTCACTCCAAAACTTGATCTCGAGTTTTATGGCTTTACCAGTTGTCTGTGTGAGGCTGACCCCTATATTTCAGCTGGGCTCTGACCCCCCTGTCTTGCAGGTGTGCACCCAGAATCTCCATCCGAATGTCTCAGGCATCCCACACTCTACACGTTCATAGCAGGACTCCAGCAGTTTGTTTCAGTTTGTTCCTCCCAGGAAATTCCACTCTTCACTTTGCTCAGCCCAGACCACCTTTATCCTCTTCAAATCTTTAACTCTTTTTTTCCTCTCATACCTCAATCCATTTGAAACTCTGCTGACTCAAACTTTATTTATTTACATTCATACACACACACACGTGTGTCCCTATATTTTGTACATATATGCATAGTATGTTTAAACTTTTTTGTGTTAACCCACAAAATTTTTATAGAATAATGTGCAACTTAATAAATTAAAAGGAATGCTCTCTTATAACCACTCTCTGTGTCAGGGCATAAAATCTTGTCGACCACCCAAGAAACCCGTCATGCTCCTTACCTCCCTGCTAAGAATAAACCTGACTTGTATGTGTAGCTATTTTTTTTTTTAAAGTTCATAAATATACAAACTTAACATATTTTATTGGTTTTCAGGTTTTAGAATAGACATAAAAACAAATACTTCATTATAGTTGCAGAACATAATGTATAAAATTTGTCAGTCTTGTCTATTCTTAGCCAAACGGTATATTTGTGTGAATTATCAAATGGCACCACCTCTGAAAGGCATTGCAGTAACTTTGCATTACCCATGTTGACAACGAACGAATGCCACCCTTGGAGTCGCTTGTTTCCTCTCCAAGCCCAGCCTTTTCTATCTCTTATATGCTGTCACCAAGTGACATCAAAGTTTATATGACGGTATTTTAAGTTTAACTTATAGTGCTGTATTTCACTATGATATATTGTGTCTCAATCAAAACAGATGGCCTCAATTCTTATAGTCTGTGACCTTTTTATTATATAAGAATAAATAATTATTCGAAAAGGAAAGAATATGAAAATGAAATTTTGCCCTGTTTTCTCTTTGTAGGTCACGTCAGTAAAGTACCAGCTAGAAAAAAACTTGGAGGAGTTTAAGCAGAGGTTCTGCAGAACTGAGCAGGCGTTGCAGGCGAGTCAGATCAGGGAAGATGAGCTGCGGAGGAGCAGTGAGGTGCGTGCGGAGTGGAGATGAGTATCACCAACTCCATACGGGACCGAGTGGGAGGGTTAAAGAGAACTTCTGCACTGGCTTTCAGTAGTTTATCGTGACTGTAAATCATTTTCTTTTTTATTTGCTAGAAGTGAGTATTACAGTGTCTTATTATTATTTTTGTCAACCTGTGACATAGAACATACACGCTTTTTCCATTTTCCATTTCCATGTAATTCCTAATATACACTAGCAGTTATAGGAAAACATGACTTAACATTAAGAACATGTACTACTTCTTTCTGAGATTCTTTTAGATCACCTAGAGATGGAAGGATGGAAGAAAGGAAAATCTTTCTTTAAAACCTTAAGGAAAGTCATAGATTTAAATAAATAAGAGTAGTGACAGATGAAGAATTTCTAGATTTAACATTCTTATAAAAAAGCAAGTAATTGTAAATTACACCAACTTCAGAAGTCAATACTAACCTTAGTGTTGAGCATTGCAGGTGTGGTTTAAAATGTCTTTAGAGGTTCATGTTTATTATACAAAATGTTGGATGAAGTTTCCCCGACGGTATGTATACAAGAGTACCCTGAGTTGCCTTCTACTGATAGGATTTTACCCATACTTACTTTAATTTGGCTTCTCTCTGATTATTTGGTGGCCTGGGTTTATTTTAAAGGATTTAATTAAGAACCACTTAGGGACAGTTTATAGACTGAAACAACTTGGATACAGCCGTAAATCAGCGCTGTAATTTTATAAAGTACAGCAAAACAGTAGATGTTTTCTTTTCCACCAAATGTCACAAGAAAGAATTTTTTCCACTTACTGTTTAAATATTTTGCAATCATTCTTTAGACAGTAAAGATTTTTTTTTTAATGCTGCACAAAAATGTTACTTGTCCAGATGAGGAAAGTCTAGATGTATTTATCCCCATGGTTTTGAAGAGTGATCGTGATGATAAAATCAGAACATCTGTCCATAGCAAAGAGGCGACTGGTAAAGTGGCCGGCCTCAGATAGGTGATGCTGGTGGAGACAGGAATTTTCAGCTACAGCCACACAAATGGAAGAAAACTTCCTGTCAAATGATGGTTTCATCAGCGAACGTTTTCAAATGGAAATGTTTGTTTCAGCAAAACAAATGTTTGCCTTTTGGCCAGTGGGGACCAACCAACAGATGCTTCTGCTAACATTTCCACAGGCTGACTGGCACCGAGATCTTCCCTCTGTGAGCCTCCCCTTTCAGCCAGGAACTCTCTCCCACTGCTCCACTGGCTGCCTGGTGCAAACATTTTGTAGAAGCAATCGTTTGATTAAGAGGGTCCAAACACTGTTTGCTTGGCCACGGCACAACAGAAGGCTGGACATTGTCTTGCAGGTGTTTCTGAAGACTTGTGTATCCGCACAGGGTTTGGTCTGTCAGCCATAGAGCTGTCCGCCGTGAACTCCAGCCAGCACTGATAACAAATGCCTATCGTATCGCACTACAGTACATTGACATCTGTGTCCAGCGAGGGTAGTCATGTAACAGTGTCTAGCACAAGGCCAAGGAATTAGTATTTGTCTTCATGTGTGTGTGTGTGTGTGTGTGTGTGTGTTCTTTTGAGGGTATCAAGACTTCAAAGGGTTTAGCTGGCTCTTGTATTTTGAATTGGTATTCATATCAGAAAAGTGAATTACCCAGTTAGAGTGGTGGTATAACTGAGTGGTAAAATGTTTCTGGCTTTAGAGTAAGTGGGAACTAAACTTACATCACTTTTCTGCCACCTTCCTGCTGTGCGAGCTTAGAACAATGACTTACCCTGAGCCTGACTATGCTCATATGCATATAGGGACTAATATCTTTCCCTTTCAAAGCTGTGTTAATGATTAAAGTAAATGTTACATGTAAAGTGCGTAGGCCAATGCCCAGCACTAAGTGCTCAGTACATTACTGCAGTCCACCTGCTCCTTGCTTTGGTCTTTACAACTGTTAATGACCTTTTGATGTCTCCAGCGTGTGCTGTCACCAGAGGTGCAAAAAATGATAAACAGGGGAGAGTGCATTTCAGATTTTTCACATTGAGAATTTTGTCTGTTTTACTATTTCTATTGTTCTGGTTTTCTTTCTGTATTGAATTGTAGGTAAGTACAAACAAGTTCAGCACACATACAGGTTTTGGATGCTGAAATGGGACAGTTGTACTGAAATTTTCTTTGTCCGAATCTACTAAACTAACACGCTGCTCATGATGAGAAGTTATCAGTACTAGGACATGATTTAATGGCCAGTCGAGGAGAAAGTTAGCACTTAGTATCAAAGTGGATGGAGGGTTTTTATAAGCCTCCCAGCCCCACAGCATTGGGATTAGCACTGACTGACAGCCAGACGAGGGAACGCTTGCATGGGGCCTTGCTGAGTGTGGGATCTGTGTTACACCAGGTTCTCTAAGGAGCTTATTCTGGCAGCCAAGAAGGATGAGATGGAAGGGAGAAGAACACATTCTTTGCCTTCATTCCGTGTCGCCATATGGACTTTGTCCCCGCAGGGGTCGTAGTAAGCTCCGTTCATAGACGGCATCATGAAATGCCGCACAGAGACTGAAATTTGTTTTGTCTGGCCGTGGAGACAGTACTTGTCTTGCTGCTCCTAAACCGAGGTCGATCTGGGTGGAACTGCTTGCTAAGCTCTAATCCTGGCTTGTGGTTAGAGGGATTTTGTTGCGTTTTTCTAGACTAGTGCCCAGTTTAGCAGATCATGTGAAGATGCAAGAGATGCCTAGGAGAATACATCCTTGTCTGCTTAACTTGTTGACAATGAGCTACCCAATCAAGTCTTAAGTGGCTGTAGCCTCGCAGAATACTAATTGCTGATGGATGGCAGCCTACAGATCCGTCTTTAGATGTTCATTTTCTAAATTCTGCCCTTTTAAAATTCTTGGGGTAGTCATAGCTATAAAATTATAAGCGTGCTGGGTCCCAGGATTGGCTGAACATTTCTTTGTTAGAACAAATATTTATAGAGCTAATACCAGAACAGAGAAAGATGTATTAATCTTTCCATTGAGTTTCCTATTCATTTAAATGTCCCTAGTTATGGACTGAGATGGACAGAGATCAACAGACATATATAAACCTAAGTTGGCCCCCTTTGCCTGGATCCCTCCCTCCTTGTCTCCTTTTTCCTTCCTCCTATTGGGATGCACCCAGCTTTGCACCCAGTATCTCTTCAGCTTTCTTGTCCCACCTCCAGATGTAGATGCCGTTTGATTCGATCAGTTTTTTAGGATAAAAAATATTTTATAAGTTGCAAAATAAAAATGCTAAATCAACGTAGGTGGTTAAGTTCTTGTTACCCTTTGATGGTGAACTCATTGAGCTGATCTTAGCATTGATCCTGCAGATCTGGCTGCTGTTAAATTTAGGAAAGAGATACTAATAATTATGTTCTATTACCCTTGTTAAAGTGCTCTAAGTTATTTTTCTCTTCACATCTGTGCTCTGCTTTGGTGATTATTCTGAGCCTGGAGAGTAAACAAGCGAGTAGAGTTTCTATAGTTTCATGATGCAAGTTTAAGTCAGTCACATCGTTGCAACTTACTGATCATTCTTTGCAGAATTTATCGCTGACTGATATGAACATGAACCTCTCAGTGTTGAGGTTCTGCTGGAGCAGCCCTTTAGCTCTGATGGATTTCTTAATTATATAGCGATAGCTTGTCAGCTCAGCTCATGGATGGGAGGCAGGATGAGGACAAAGGGGCCAGAGGACTGTAGCTACAACAAGGCTCTGTCTTATTTTGATGATGAAATGAACATATATACATGAACACAGCAGGTGCCAGCAAGATTTCAAGTACTTTCTACTAGCCAGATTCTCCCTCTTCTTGAATTTGGCTTTGGCACACGGGTACCCATCTGCTGGTAGTAACCAGACTGATAATTGAGGGCAGCCTTCCAGCACATCACTGCCAGGGCCATCTGTTTTCTAACGGTGCAGTAGGGTTTTAGAGGATGGCTCTTAATTGTTTCCTTAAGATTCAAAATTTTTCTCCTCTGTTTCTCAGAGGGGTATTTTTGAAGTGTGGTTTAAAATTAAAAAGATAGCTTTATGAAATTCCTCTCCTCCCCCCCCGGATGCGAGGTACTTGGTTCTGTGAGTTTGTGATGATACGTTCCAATTCCTTGAGGTCCAGAGGGTGGCATACCATATAGGTCGAGATACTCATCAGCTATTAAGTCACTGAAGGTTGAAAAACAGGTTGAGGAATATGAAAAGAAGATTTATATTTATTACGCAAGGCTTGGGTGGTTAATAAACAGTAGGGTTTTTATTTTGGCATATAAATATTGAAGTTTCAGAAAAATATAAAGGTCTCCCTATTAATAGAATGGAAATGCATGTGCTTCTCTGCTACTTTTTGCACATGGATGCATGGATACTTCATTTCATCAGGTACTCAAAGAACCTGTTTTCACTGTGAAAGCTCACATTCCCCCATCTCCAGTGAATTCTTACCTGCGCTCCAGCCCTTTGATTTCCCATGCTGTGCTTTTGTATTTAGCACTTCTGGTATGTATCAAGTGATTGGTGTTACATCTGCCCCCACTGGGGATATCTGACCTGAAGGCAGAGACTTTGTCTTCTTTATATTTGCATCTTTCATAATGCCCATTTCAGCACCTTGTCACATGGCACATTTTCTTAATAAACATTTATTAAAGCTAATCTTGCTCACACAGTTATGCTTATAACTGTGAACCTTAAGAGAGTTTTACAATGAAAAGTAAGACATTGTCGTGTGAATTTATTTTGGTTCATTAGCACATCAGATCTTCATAAAGATGTATTTGATTTTTCAGGTGTGATAGGAACTTGGAGCTTGTGTCTTTGAGGGTCCTGTAAATAGGATTTCCCTTATGAGCTACCTCTTTAACAAGCAGAGGGTTCAAAGAAATATATTTCTTGAAGGAAAAAGATTATCATCAGTTTGGGGTTTTGTCCTTTCGTTTTGACTTGTATTCGTAAAATTAGATTGAAGTAAGAATGTCTTAACTTCACTCAGAAGTCAAAGAAAAGTGTGATTCCTCTGGTAAGATAAACAGTTCCTTTAGGGACGCTTACTAAGGCAGAAGTCACCCTTGCTGAAACATTGGCTTTGATTATGACCATTACTGTGTGCTTTAGGGACTGAAGAAGGAAAACGGCTTCCTGAAGAGTCAGTCTGAGCAAAGAGCCCAGGCCGTGTGCCACCTGGAGGAGGAACTGACGAAGGCCAAGCAGGGCTGGAGTTGGAGCCAGGCTTTGGCAGAAGAAATGAAGGGTAAGAAAATTTGGTGCTCAGGGTTACTTCTCTTAAGCAGTGGCCCCACAAGGGAGGATGGATGGCACTGGAACCTTCTTTGAGTGGTTCTCTCTGTTCCTTCAGGAAGATGTCTGATGTGAAGACAGTTTTCCCTCTTCCACTTTTTCAGAGTGATAGTTGGACTTTTTTTTTTTTTTTTTACTGGAACACATTGAGTCCCAAACTGCTCAGCACTTTGAAACCAGAAGGATAAATATTTTCCACACAGAAAATAAATAGTCGGTGCTGTCTGGCCCCAAAGTGCTAGTTTGTGTCTCAAGTGTGTTTGTTAGTTACATCTAGACAGCTCGTCTCACTTATTGCCATTTCTCTTATAATGGAAAAACCCTATATTAAATGCATGTTTTCCCAGCCCTTAATGAACATTGGTTTTTGATGACTGATTTTATTTCCTTACTTTCTGTATAGTCATAGAATTATGCTATACTCACTAAATGAACCCACTGTTGGGTTTTACATTCATCTGTATGTACCATATGTCCTTTCCTTACATTTTCTTTCTTACCTGGGGTGTATTTGCACATCTAGGGTTTCTTTTAACCTGACCTGTCGAATGTGTGTCACACTTCTCTGTGACTGTTTTCTTTTTCAAATTCCAATCCCCTCAAAACAGCTTTCAGTTTTTCCATGGCAGTTGGTGAACATGTCAGTCTTCAGCTTTCTTGAAAGAAAAGTTTAGGAGAAGGAAGGACTGGGGCCTTTTTTGATATTGGTCACCAGTGCCATTGCTGAAGGTCCTCCCAAGCAAAGTGGATTCATAGCCCTTGCTGTGCTGTCTCCTTCGACTCCCAGTAGGTAGATCGAGATTAGCAGGTTAAAATAGGAATTATTTTCCATTTGGTGTAACATTTGAGTTTATGCTACATGATGCCTTTATCATCTGTTGAGATTCTTAATTTTTATTTTCTCCCAAATTTACTTGAAGAATACGAAGCCTTCTCATCACTATGGAATGAAAGCATTGTGGTTATTCCCAACTGGCAGTGGCCAGTGGCCAGTGGGTAGAGGTGAGCTAGTAGGCAGAGAACAAGGTGGTGTAGAGCTTGAAAAACCTTCCAGGTGACTCTTCTACTTATAGCTACTCTCTGGTTTTGAGGGGCTGGGATGCAGGGGACATTGTCCCTCGATAATATTCACACACAGGCCTCAAGAGTTACTGATAGATAGCATCACATACTCTTTTATATCAAGCTCAGTCCTACGGATTGTTGACTAAAATGGTGGAGGAGTTATTTACTTTTCTAGGAAACCAGAATTACTCTAACCAGTGGGATATTTCCATTTCAAGGCTGCTCTTCTCGCAGTTTTCTCTTTGTGAATATGTGTTTCAAAAGGGGAAGAATACCCGTACATGTAACACATGCAAAGAAAAAGAAAGCTGAAGTGTTTAGGAAAAGAATCCCTTGCTATTTGATATAACACCGCATTAAGCTGTTTAGAAAGAAGATGAACACCTGTATGACAATCCTTAAAAGGACCGTTTTCTCATTGTCTCTGTAAAAGTTTAGGTAATTATCTAATGTTATCTACTTTCCGGGAGGTACCAGGCAATAATACTAATTATTACAGGGCTTGAGAAGCTTTGTTTGTTTGTTTTTAAGAGTTAGGGTTCTTATAGAATAAATATTTATTTAAAGCATGGCAATAAAAAACATTTTTTTTTTTCAATAGCTAAGCATACCTCTCAGGAAACCAGGTTAAGAGATCTTCAAGAAAAAATAAATCAGCAAGAGAATTCCTTGACTTTAGAGAAACTGAAGCTTGCCTTGGCTGATCTGGAAAAGCAGAGAGATTGTTCACAAGATCTTTTGAAGAAAAGGGAACATCACATTGAACAACTGAATGATAAGTTAAGCAAAACAGAGAGAGAGTCCAAAGCTTTACTGAGTGCTCTGGAATTAAAAAAGAAAGAATACGAAGAATTGAGAGAAGAAAAAACTCTGTTTTCTCGTTGGAACAGTGAAAAAGAACAACTTTTAAATCAGAAGGAATCAGAAAAGGAAAGCTTGCAAGGTAAAATAAATCACTTGGAAACTTGTCTTAAGACACAACAAATAAAAAGTCACGAATACAGTGAGAAAGTAAGAACACTGGACATGGAAAAAGAAAATCTAAATGTCGAGATCAGAAACCTTCACAATGTGATAGACAGCAAGACTGTGGAGGTAGAGACACAGAAACAAGCTTATGTAGACTTACAACAGAAAGCCGAGCTCTCAGATCAGAAACATAAGAAGGAAATAGAAAACATGTGTTTGAAAATTTCCCAGCTTACTGAGCAAGTTGGAGATCTAGAACACAAGCTTCACTTACTGTCAAGTGAAATAATGGACAAAGACCAGCGTTACCAAGACTTGCATGTTGAGAATGAGAGCCTCAGGGATCTGCTAAAATCCAAAGATTCTTCTCTGGTGACAGATGAAGCACATCACAGAAGTGTTTTGGCTTTTGAACAGCAGCCTGCAGTGAATAATTCCTTTGCAAGTGTAATTGGAGAGCAAGGAAGCATGCCTTCAGAATGGAGCAAATGCCATTTAGAAGCAGACCAAACTCAAAAAAATTCAACCATCTTACAAAGTAGAGTTGTTTCTCTTGAGTCTTCATTAGATTCTCAAAAGCAGATGAACTCAGATCTGCAAAGGCAGTGTGAAGAGTTGGTACAAGTCAGAGGAGAAATAGAAGAAAATCTCATCAAAGCAGAACAACAGATGCATCAAAGTTTTGTAGCTGAAACAAGTCAACGCATCAGTAAGTTACAAGAAGATACTTCTGTTCATCAGAATGTTGTTGCTGAAACTTTAGTTGCCCTGGAGCACAAGGAAAGAGAATTCCAACTTTTGAATGAAAAATTAGAAACTGAGCAAGCAGAGATTCAAGAATTAAAAAAGAACAACCATTTACTTCAAGAATCTCTAAAGGAGCTACAACTTCTGTCTGAAACTCTGAGCTTGGAGAAAAAGGAAATGAACTCCATCATTTCTCAACATAAAAAGGAAATTGAAGAGCTGACCCGAGAGAATGGGACTCTCAAGGAAATTAATGCAACCTTAAATCAAGAGAAGATTAACTTACTCCAAAAATGTGAGAGTATTTCTATCTGCATAAATGAAAGAGACAAAAGCATGTCAGAGTTATCTAATCGGTACGAGCAAGAAAGATTTGCTTTACTACAAAGATGTGAAGAAACAAGAAACACATTTGAGGATCTTGGTGAAAAATATAAAGCAGTGCAAGAAAAGAATTCTAAATTAGAATGCTTGCTAAATGAATGTACTGATGTTTGTGAAAATAGAAAAAAGGAACTGGAACAGCTAAAAGAAACATTTGCAAAGGAGCACCAAGCAGTTGTCACAAAATTAGCTTTAGCTGAAGAAAGGAACCAGAATCTAATATTAGAGTTGGAGGCAGTGCAGCAAGATCTGAGATCTGAGATCACAGACATGCACAACAATTCCAAGAGCGAGGCTGACAGTTTAAAGCAAGAAATCATGACTTTAAAGGAAGAACAAAGTCAGATGCAGAAGGAGTTTAGTGCCTTATCACAAGAGAATGAGCACCTGATGACATTGATGAAGACTGTACATCAGCATCAAACTCTAGAATTGGAACCAATTAGGGACTCTGTGAATGAAAGAGAGAGTAAGATATGTAAGTGTGATGTTCAACTCCCAGTAGAGCTTGAAGCTAAAGATACTTCTCTGGACAGTTATAATGCACAACTGGCACAATTAGAAGCAAAGGTAAGAAATATGGAATTAAAACTTCAAGAAAGTGAGATACAGAAGGAGTACCTGCAGCATGAATTACAGACAATCAGAAGCAGACTGGAAGCTGGAAATCTGCAGCAAGACACTCAGTCACAAGAAAGTAGGGACCCTGAAGACTCTGAAATAGACACAAAAGAAAAGTATACTTCCGTGCTTCATGAGTTGTCAGCGAGTCAAAATGATAATGCGAATCTACAGTGCTCTCTGCAAACAGCAATGAGCAAGCTGAATGAATTAGAGAAAATGTGTGAAATACTGCAGGTCGAAAAGTTTGAACTCATGTCTGAGCTGAATGATTCAAGATCACAATGTATCACAGCAACTAGTAAAATGGCTGAAGAGGTAGAGAAATTAGTCAGTGAAGTTAAAATATTGAATGATGAAAATGGTCTTCTCCAAGGTGAGTTAGTGAAAGAAATGCCAGAAGGTGAATTTGGTGGAAAGCAAAATGAGCAGAAGTCTGCACCCTTAAATCCTTTGGATGACAGTAATTGCTATGAATATTTGACATTGTCAAATAAAGAAGTTCAAAGGCACTTTGCAGAATTGCAGGAGAAATTCTCATCTTTGCAAAGCAAACACAAGATTTTACATGATCAGCACTGTCAAATGAGCTCTAAGATGTCAGATTTACAGTCCTATGTCGACACATTAAAGGCTGAAAATTCAGTCTTGTCAGTGAGTCTGAGAAACTTTCAAGGGGACTTGGTAAAGGAGGTGATGCCGGGACCCGAGGAGGAACATTTTCTGTCCTTGTCATTCTCTGGTGTGACTGACAGCCCTGGTCTTACAAGTTTGGGAGAGTCCTCTTTTTACAAAGATCTTCTTTTAGAACAGACAGGAGAAACATCTCTTTTTAACGACATAGAAGGGAATGTTTCAGCAAACCAGTCTCACGTAGAGGAAGTGTCTTGCGGAAGTCTGGAGGAGGGGACTCTGACCAAGGAGGCAATGTCCTCCCCAGTGGGGAGAGCCGAGGAACCCGAGGCCATCTGTCAGATGTACCTGCAGTCCCTTAAGAAGCTAGAAGAGAAAATCGAAAATCAAGAGATGATGAAAAATAAGGAAATTGAAGAGCTCAAACGGTCACTAAGCTCTGAGAGGAAAGAGCTCGACCGTCTTAGGAAGCAGTATTTGTCAGAAGATGAGCAGTGGCAGCAGAAGCTGACACGCGTGACGGTGGAGATGGAGTCCAGATTGGCGGCAGAGAAGAAGCAGACGGAACACCTGTCACTTGAGCTCGAAGTCGCGCGACTCCAGTTACAAGGTCTGGACCTGAGTTCTCGGTCTCTGCTCGGCACTGACGTAGAGGATGTAAGTACCTGGCATGACTGACGTGCTATTTCCCTGATTACATGCCCAGTAGGCGCGCAGTGCGTGTGGAACTGAGCTCTCCATTAAATCCCACTTAAAATATTTTTAAAGTTCAAGGACTTAAGAACAAAATACACCAAACAGTTTTTTAAAACAAGCCAGAACGTTAGAACATGACTAAGCCTTATGGGAGAGGGTGAATTTCTACAGTGATTACGTTGAGACACTATTATATGGGAAATCACTAATGATTTTTTTCAAGTCTCCTGGAGAAAATTCTTACCATGGAGTCAGTCTTCTTCAGGATATGTATGTGTTTTCACTCTGTGAGTTAATAAAGCACACTTAAACATTAAATAAGAGCTTGTGAATGGTAATGCTATGTGACTGTTACTCTTTTGCCCTTTTCAGATGACTTCAAATGTTACAGAGCTATAGTTACAAAACTAAATGTAGGAGTTCATTGCGTATTATGGAATAATTTTCTAACAATTTGCTCTGATAACAAATCTGTGATTGGGTATCAGTTGCTTCAAGAGACCTTTTTTAATTGAATACAAAATCATTTCATTACTTACAACCGTCCTTTCTAGTCTTCTGGGGACACTAATAATGCTGTAAGGTCAGAGCCCCCTTAATTCCCTGTCTGCCTCTCTACTGTAGGGAGGGCAGGCGTGAGGTGGCAGCAGGCAGGTGAGGTCAGACATGTGATTTATCAAGAATTAGTGCCTGCTCTGTGATTAAGTCCTTAGGCTGGGAATCTGGTCATGAAGCCTTACTGTTTTTTCTTATTGAAGACAATTATAAATGCTAAAAATGGAAGCTGAAAATTTCATGTGGAATTTGTTACTCTCTCATTTGATAACAAAAGGAAATACTATATTTAAGCTACCTAGAATATTCTTAGCAAGAAAAACAAAGAAATTTAAATATGTTGTGATGTAGATGGTGAAATAACTGAAGGGTTTTTCTTCGTGATAAATATCTTAGTCAGTGCCTTGGAGAATTGAGTAAGACCATGGAGAACACTTACTGAATATTTAATGATGTTGACAATTTGGATGGAGAGAGGAGAATGTGGTGGGAAACATGCCATTTGAAGAGATGTGTCTAGCAGAGGCTAGATGCCAATTTCTATCAAGTAATAATCTGATTTATTCTATTTTGATTCTTTAAAAAATGCATTCTCATAATTCATCTATAGGCTATTCGGAATGGAAACGATAGCTGTGATATAAAAGAATCAGAAACTGAAGATGGAACATCAGTGCATGACATTCATCAGATTTGTGAAGAAGATGGACAGCAGGATCTCAGTCTAAAGACAGAGAAAGTAACTGAGATGGGTGCAGTCACACTGACAGATTGGTCCAGGGAGCAGTCACCAGAAACCAGTTACAAGACCGTAGTGGAAGATAAAACCCAGGGCTGTTCAGAACACATTTCCAAACTGTCACTTTCTGGTCCTAATGCCTTGGTACCTGTGGGTTTTCTGGAGAACCAGGTAACCATTCAGAATCTCCAACTGCAGGTAGAGGAGACATCAAATGAGAATTTGAGATTATGTCATGTCATAGAGGAATGTGACCAAAAAGTTGAAAGTTTGCTAAATGAAATAAAAGGGTTAGACTCAAAACTTGATTTGCAGAAAGTACAACTAACTACCAAGACTGAAGCATGTTTAGAACTGGAAAAAATAGTTGAGGAACTTAAGAAAGAAAAATCAAATTTACGTGAAGAATTGGAATCCTTTTCTTGTGATAACCAGGAGTTACACCAGAGAAGAGAAGGTTCAGAAGACCTTGATTCTAATTTAAAAGTGGGCACAGATGAATTGTCACATCAGGTTATTGAAGATAAAATAGCCGAGATGAACAACAAATGGAGAGAGAGAGTGCTTGATGTGGAGAATGAACTGAAGAGGATCGAGGCTGAGAAGGGTAGCATCGAGCATCGTGCCCTTTCTGACTTAGAGGGAGTCCAAGCAGAGAAGCTGTATTTGGAAAGAGACGTTGAAAATAAGCAGAAAGTTATCACCTGTCTTCAGGAAGAGCTCTCTGTGGTCATAAGTGAGAGAAACCAGCTTCATGGAGAATTAGATACTTTGTCAAAAGATAGGAAAGAGCTGGATCTGATGTCTGAAAAGATGAAGGAGAAGATACAAGAGCTCAAATCTCTTCAAGGTGAATGCCTACATCACATAAACGCAGGAGCTGAGGTAGAGGACAAAATGCAGCTCCTTCAGACCCTGTCTTCAGAGGTCAGCAAGGTGATAAAAGATAAAGCTTATCTCCAGGAGCAGCTGCAGAATTTGGAAAAGGACTCACAGGCACTGTCTTTGGAAAAAAGTGAGCTGGAAGACCAAACCAGACAACTGAATAAAGAGAAAGCATCACTCGTGAGGATCTCTGAAAGCTTGCAGACCGAACTGAGTGAATTGGAACATGAAAAGTTGGACATTGCCAAGGCCTTGGAGGCTGCGCTCATGGAGAAGGGGGAGGTTGCAGTGAGGCTGAGCTCAACCCAGGAGGAACTGCACCAGCTGAGGAAAGGCATTGAGAAGCTGAGGGTCCGTGTTGAGGCTGACGAAAAGAAGCAGCTCCACGTCTTACAGAAACTGAAAGAAAGTGAGCGTAGGAATGACTCGCTTCAGGATAAAGTTGAGAACCTTGAAAGGGAATTGCAGATGTCAGAAGAAAACCAAGAGCTGGTGATTCTTGATGCCGAGAATGCCAAAGCAGAGGTGGAAACCCTCAAAACACAAGCAGAACTGGTGACTGAAAGCCTGAAAGCTTTAGAACTGGACCTTGTCGCAGTGAGGTCTGAAAAAGACAATTTGATGAAACGGCTCCAAGAAAAACAAGTTCAAGTGTCTGAATTAGACACGTTACTCTCTTCATTTAAAAATCTATTAGAAGAAAAGGAGCAAGAAAAAATACAGATGCAGGAAGCATCTAGAGCTGTCATGGAGATGCTCCAAACACAACTGAAAGAGCTAAATGAGGAAGTAGCAGCCTTGTGTAATGACCGAGAAACCTGGAAGGTCCAAGAACAGAGTCCGGACTCCCCTGTGCAGCAAGTGCATCAGCTGAGAAATAGCATCGAAAAGCTGAAAGTCGACCTAGAAGCCGAAGAAAAGAAGCAGCTGCATGTCTTAGGGAAACTGAAGGAAAGTGAGCATGATGCAGTTGTGCTTAAGGATAGAGTTGAGAACCTTGAAAGAGAACTAGAGATATCGGGAAAAAACCAAGAGCATGTGATTCTTGAGGCCAAGAGTTCCAAAGCAGAGGTAGAGACCCTAAAAGCAAAAATAGAGGAGAATGCCCAAATTCTGAGCAATTTGGAATTAGATCTTGTCAAGATCAGATCAGAAAAAGAAAATCTGACAAAAGAATTACAAAATGCACAAGGACAAGTATCTGAATTAGAAATATTAAATTCTTCATTTGAAAGTCTATTGCAAGAAAAAGAGCAAGAAAAAGTACAGATGAAAGAAGACACTAAAATTGCAGTGGAGGTGCTTCAAACGCAATTAAAAGAGCTAAATGAGAAGGTATCAGCATTGAGTAATGACCAAGAGGTCTGTAAGGCCAAAGAACAGGCTCTGAGACATCAAGTGGACTCCCTGCAGCATGAGAAGGCTCAGTTGCTACAAGGCCTTGAGGAGGCAAAAAATAATCACATTATTTTGCAATCTTCTGTGAGTGGCCTCATTCAAGAAGCAGAAGATAGCAAACAGAAACTAGAGAAGAAGGATGAAGAAATCAGTGTGCTAAAAATTCAAATTCAAGAGCAAGAGCAGCTCGTCTCTAAACTGTCCCAACTGGAAGGAGAGCAGCAACTTTGGAAGAAGCAAAAAGTAGAATTGGAGCACCTAGCAGTGGAATTGGAGCAGAAGGTTCAGGAGCTGCAATCCCAGAACACCACTTTGCAGGATACCTCAGAAGCTCTGCAGAAGTCTTGCAGGAATCTGGAGGAAGAGCTTGAATTGACAAAAATGGAAAAAATGTCCTTTGTTGAAAAAGTAAGTGGCTTAATCTATTTATATTTGAATAGACAGTCATGAGGGAGAATAACCACTGTGTGAAAGTGTATTTCCTTCAGGTCAGCATTTGCATATTAGACTGAACTTTTTAAAGGCTTTAAGTTTGTGGGGTTTTGAACTGGGGACAGAGAGTTGGCTCCAGCAGTAGTAAGTACTCTTTCTTTGCTCTGACACACATTTGCCTGGGACACATCCATGGATCGGCCCAGGTTTTCACTGTGGCACCTGGACATAGAAGCTTTGAGTTATGCACAGTTCCTGATTCTAATTAAATCCTTTTTTTTTTTACAGTTCATTAGAACAGTAGCTTTCCCATATCCAGTTGACAGCCGCTGCTCTAGAGAGTGTAACAAATATAAGTTAGGATCAGAAGGGATCTCCTTTGCCCCTGCTCTGCCTTTTTTGCCTTTAGAAGGAAGACTTGTTAAAGATGCTGATGTGATTGTACCAATAGAACCTCATGGCTTCCAGGGTGTGTCCAGGGGATTTTTGCTTGCAGCTCCCTCTTTTGTACCTTCTCTTTTGTGCAGTCTCCTGTTTTGTTAGCTGATGACAGAAGAGAAGATCTGCTATGATAAAGCTCAATTATTACAGAAAAATGAAGTTTTTGTCCTATATGCTTTCTGATCTAGGGAAGTAATTCCTTCAGATTACATTTTTTACTGGATAAATATTAAAAAGGGAGTGTCCAGAAAATGCAGTCAATCACAACTATGTGACTACTAACAGTTACAAGTTTTTGTATGGCTTGCAAGAGCTGGCAGTTATGGTAGAGATGATTAGACAAACTGCCAGGCTGTTTCAACTTCAAGGGGCAAATGCAAACAATAGCTTTTCCTGGTTTTAACTAATCATTGGCATGTCTCTTTCAGATTAGCATGGCACTGGGGGATTAGCAGAGATTCAAGAGCTGATAAAAAGCTAAGACACTACCTCATACAATACTCTCTGATGTTCAAGTTTAATACAAATTAATGCCTTTATGAAGGATTTTAAGACTTAGTAATATTATCTTTCCTTGTCATTCCTTTCCCTATTGCTGTCTTTCAGTAAATCTTTGCTGTGAAGAAAAGGTAAGCTTCCCAGTTGGTTCTGAGAATATTAGAGTGGATTAGTAAAGAGAGGATTAGCCAAGTTCCATTTTATTATTGAAGGCTCAAGTGAATGTCATGAATACATTGAATCAGAGTGATTAATTTGATCAAAACAGACAACCAAAAGCACATCCTAACGAAGATGAAATTTCAGGTAAACACCATGGCTTTGAAGGAAGCTGAGCTGCAGAGGGAAATGCACACGATGGAACAGAAAACGACAGAGTTGAAAGAACTTAGTGGGGAGAAAAACAGGCTAAATGAAGAACTGAATTTGATGTCGGAAGAAATAATGAGCAGCAAAGTAAGTTTCTCTGTGACCAATTCATTACACTCTGACAATTCAGCGTGCACTCTCCTTCTTTTTGTAAGACCTTCCTGTAATGTATCGAACTGTTTTTAGCGTATAAAAAAGGTAATCCCACGCTTATGTCACATCAGACATGGAGTTACGTCTACCATCCAGCACTGTCATGAGCCTCTGCACACAGAATAACCTGTCACACAGCCCAAATATTTTTTTTGTAGAAGACAACCCTTGTACTACATTATCTCACATGAAATAGATTTCATGCTGTTTTCAATAGGGTTATCTGCTTTCCTAGCCCTGCACAGATCACAAGCCAGAATGTGGCTAGGGACAGCTGCACTGATCTTGCTAAGGACTAACAAAGTCACAGCAAAATGTAAAGTTGTAGTCTGTGTTAGGGTGTTCTTTTAGGGCAGTGTTAGTGTGCTAGATCTATAGCATTTTGGCCCGCTTGCCCCACTGCCTTCCCATAGCAAACATTGCTGGTTCACACCTTTCCTTTCTCCTGAACCTCCGAGCACTGAGTCCTAGGCGGCAGCTACCAGGCATGCAGAGTTGACAGATACAGTGAAACCTGTTTGCCCAACCTAGCTAAGTGGTCAACAGTCCTGTACTGATGCAGTCCTTGTGCAACTTCGTCCCTAAGTAGTACTTAGAAGAGAATAGCAAAATACAATCACAAAAAGCTGAAATGACATTTGTAATAACCTAAGGAGTTGGGGAAATTTGTAATTTTCTTTAAATACTGTAGTTAATGTGATAACATTTCTGAAAGTTTTCACATTTAATCTCAGTAACTGACTTAACAGAATTTTCCGACATTGCCGCACGGGAGGAGCCCCTGTGAATGAGGCTTGAGTACAGCGTCTGCTGAAATCTTCGGTACTGAGCGGCTTGGGAGTGCCCCAAGCATGTCGTCATTTGTGTCTCATTTAGAAGCCCTACTAAAAGGAAGCCTCAGCTCCATATGTATGAATGTGTTAGTTTGCAGTGGCTTTATTCATTCATATATTCATATATTTATTCTATGAATAGTAAGTGCTACTAAGGTCAGGGGATAGAATGCTGAACCACAGCTATGCTGTTATTCCTGCACTCACAGAGCGTACCATCCAGGCACACAGTAAATTATTAAATAGGAAGCATAATCATAAACTGTTTAGTCCTTTAAAGGCATCAAATAAGATTCTTTACTGCAGAATAATAGGTAAGTGGGATGTGGGAGCAGGGAATAACCTAGTTTGGACAGGTTGGTCTGAGAGTATCACTTGCAGGGTGAGGAGTCAGCCATGTGAAGAGCAACCCAGAGGAAGGAGTTGTGTTTTAGGTCTAGAGAGCAGTGCGGTAAAATCTCTGGGGTTAGAAAGATCTTTGCATGTTTTTTTAGAAATGGGAAGGAAGCCACTGTGGCTGGAGTCAGATGGGAAATGATGTGTAAAAGATTGGAGCACTAGGGAAGCCATGGTAAAGAATGAGAATGCAATCTAAAGTGACACCAAATGCATGAGGCTGGAGTTTAAAAGGAGGGCTTAGGGTGGATATGTGAATCTGGCTAGTTCAGAATGTAGAGAGTGTTTAACAGTTATGGGAATAGTAGAAAATACCGATGGTGAAGCCCAGAGACCTTCAGCATGCAGGATAATACGGAGGATGAAGGGCTAGCAAAGAAAGCCACAGGATACGGTGAGGCAAACCAGGCGAGTGTCATGTCCTTGAGACAGAGCGGAGGCTGCCTCGGGAGGGGCCGGGTGGACAGCAGTGTGCGGTACCGCTCAGCAGGTGGAGGAGATGCGGACTGCAGAGCGCTCCTTGGTCTGCGGCACGGAGGCCAGCGATGCCGGGGAAAGCTACGTTAGCGGGGTTGGTGCAAAAGCAGGTTCGATGGGGCTTGAAGAGTGAACAGGAGATGAGCGAGTAGATGCAGCCAATATATAATGAACACATGTGGAAATGCTTTTGGGGTCAAACAGAGAAGACAGAGGCCTCCAGGGCTGGAGTTTTGCTGGTCCTGAGTGGTGGAGGCAGAAGGGGCAGAAGAGTTGAGGGCATTTGGAAGGAAATTCTCACTGTGATAGAACATGGAATCTACACTGGCTGAGGAAGAAAACGGAAGTCTGAGGGGCGTAAGTGTCAAGGTGGTCATGGCGTTAGCGGTTCTATTGATGAGGTCAAGGACTCACTGCAGTGGAAGTTAAGTGACCCTGGAAGATGAGGGTGTGGTCTCAGAGGGTTTAGTTAAAGTTGAATATTCAGAGTCTGTGGTCCCTGTGGGTGTGATCTTGGGAGTGGCTGGGCTGAGCAGAAATTATCACTGGAGATGAAATCACAATTTAAAGCGAATGCATTGCTAAGGGTTATAGCACAAGTTTATATAGATTTTGACTTTATCTGTACACTCCTTTGTTTTTCTTCAGTATTTCCTAAAGGTACATAGCCAGGTTCTTAAAGGATGTCCTGTGATTCTATTATTTTTCTCATTAGGGTCAATTACAGGAGCTCATGCAAGAAAATAGTGAATTGAAGAAGAGTTTAGACTGTGTACACAAAGACCAGATGGAAAAGCAAGGGAAACTGCAAGAAGAAATAGCTGAATATCAGCGACAGCTTCAGGAAGCTGACAGGAAGCATGAGGCATTGCTTGTGGATGCAAACAAACAGGTAAAATGTGGGGTGTGGTGATTTGGGGATACGGAGTGTATGCTGACCATGGTAATGAAGCATTTTTTGCAAGAACATCAACGTTCTGCATTGTTATTATGCTATGTGACCTTATGAAGGGTCACATCACATTACCTTCACTACCTTTCTCCAGTTGCCTGTACATGTCTCCTTTATGACTTGCGTTTTTGAAATACATTTCCATCTTGGAGTAGAGTAGTAGGAGAGTTGCTAAGATGATTTAAGAGGGTCCTTGGAACAGCAGTGTTATGTTGTTTTCCTTAAGATTTCTTCAGCTGAGCCTCCTGGCTAAAGTAACATTTTTTTGCCCTAGTACCAAATGGAAATCCAGACGTACCGAGAGAAACTGACCTCTAAAGAAGAATGTCTCAACTCACAGAAGGCAGAGATGGACCTCTTAAAGTCGAGTAAAGAAGAACTCAATAATTCTTTGAAAGCTACCACTCAGATTTTAGAAGAATTAAAGAAAAGCAAGGTATGTTCACTTCTTATAACTTCATGACTTAGAATGAATCATACAGATACGAGTGGCTGTAGTGGTATGGAAGGAATTAAGTGCTTTCCTTTTAATTTTATGAGAATTATTTTGCAGTCAAAAAATAATATCACTCATTCATTCTTTGCTGAGTTATTTTTTTTAAAAATCAGTGGATGGTCTGTAGTCCTACAGCTTGAATAAACTTTTATCAGTGGCTCAGTGAATCCTCTCCAACTGGAGAATGGTACAGAGTTCTCAAGATGGGTCTCAAGATAAGTTGACGGCAGCTGAGGGCAGACCCCTCCAGCCATAGATAATAATTTGGTGGGTAATTCCAAAGTCTTGTTTTATTTGTTTCCAAGCTCACTGCTGTCACCAAACCCACTTTCCCATGGCTTATTGGGAGGTCAAGGTGTGGGAGCACTTGGTCAGGCACACATTCTCCTCTTCTCCATGCAGGCCCATAAGATATTTTTCTCAGAAAAAAAAAGAGGTGAACCCTAGTCTCAGGATTCTCAGACTGTGGATAGTGCTATAGTTATTCTGCTCAAAAAGGGAGGCTCTTTTGATTCCTACAAATATTTTTCACAAAACAAATCCCATCCAGAATGTATAAAAGTGAACCTGGAAAATAAAGATCTTCCAGTAAAGGTCTTTACTTGTAAGATTATTTAAATTTTAAAAATGATGATATTGTATATTGAATATATTCAAACAGAAAATTAGGTATAAACTTATGTTTAATGCTCTTATACAATTATCAAGTGACAGAAATATACCAATAAAAAACAGACTAATCAAATTCAAAATAATATTAATGATCAATAATGTTCTCCTACAAAATGAGAGATATTAGGTTTAATAAGAGAAAAGAAGTAGCTTTAGGTCTACTTTTTAATTTACTCACTTTCTGCTTTTTTTTAAAAAATTGAGGTAAAATTGGCATATAACATTATATCTCAAGTGTGCTTTCTGCTTTTTAAGTCTTGAACAGTTCTGTGGAGAATGTCTGTCTACATACTGTGTGCAAAATGGTATATTGTTAGTTGAGTCTATTCAGAGCACATATAGTTTTTTTTTTAATTTTTTAAGGTATTGATATACACTCTTATGAAGGTTTCACGTGAAAAAACAATGTGGTTACTACATTTACCCCTATTATCAAGTCCCCACCCATACCCCAATGCAGTCACTGTCCATCAGTGTAATAAGATGCCACAGATTCACTGTTTGCCTTCTCTGTGCTACACCTTGACCTCCCAATAAGCCATGGGAAAGTGGGTTTGGTGACAGCAGTGAACTTGGAAACAAATAAAACAAGACTTTGGAATTACCCACCAAATTATTATCTATGGCTGGAGGGGTCTGCCCTCAGCTGCCGTCAACTTATCTTGAGACCCATCTTGAGAACTCTGTACCATTCTCCAGTGTACACTCCCCGTGACCCCCCCACACCATGTGTGCTGAACATAATACCCCTCAGTCCCCTTCCCCCTCCCTCCCCCACCCCTCCCCTTTGGTAACCACTAGTCCCTTCTTGGAGTCTGAGTCCAGAGCACATATAATTTTAATGAAGTACTAGTTGATAAGCATTGATGAAATTGAATTAAATGGATTTCTAATTGAATTATGGTTGGAATCAGAAACAGGAGATCTGAAAGTACAGATTTACTGCAACGTTGCTAATAAATTGTTTCAAGATGAAATATATAAAGAATTAAATTTACTTGCAGCATGAATATGATACTCAGGTTCTTTTTTTGTTTGGTCTGCCTTTGTACACAGTCTCTTAGCAGAAACTCTTAGCACTGAATTTAGAATTCTGCATTTTTTTGGATATTACATAATACAATGCAATATGCCATATATTACATAATACCCCAGCAGGAGTCCGGAGTAATATTTCATAATCAAGTTCATATTTCTGCAGCAAAATGTATGTATGAATATTCTCACAAGGTGGGATAAATAAAGGTTATAAATACCTTTATGTCTGTCTGTTCAGGTCAAGTTTTGCCTCTATATCATTTTCAAGGTTTTTGTGGGACGTGAATTTTGCAGTGTTTAGGGTACTGTGAACTTCTATTATTGAGCTGTGACTGATGCCCACCGTTCTATTCTATTCATTTATTATAAAGTGTAAATTTGTATCGTGAGCCATAATATTTGGCCTTCACTTGGTATGACTAAAACAAATTCCATTTTAGGTATTGAAATTGTGCAACAGCACAGATTACAAATGGGAACATGATTCTCTCATCAACAATTTTTGACCCACCAAGAACATGTCCACATATCCCCCCACCCCTCCCCAGGTGTGATTCTTGTGGGATAAACACAGGCTATTTCATAGGCCATTACCTTGGGAACCAGGACTTGCACTTGCTGATACTAAGAAAGGGAGTGGCGAACCCAGTGTCTACTGGGGAGGCTTAGACTGAGTTGGGTAGGAAAGGTGTTTCATGCATCTTTAGATGTTTTATTTTGAATATAACAAATCTTAAATTTATAATCTATGATTCTTAATTATGTCTCATGATTATGTTTTTAAATGCTTGTGAAAAGAAATTCAGGTTTTAAATGCAAGGTTTTGTTTTGTAGATGGACAATCTAAAATATGCAAATCAGTTGAAAAAGGAAAATGAACGTGCGCAGGGGAAAATAAAGTTGTTGATCAAGTCCTGTAAACAGCTGGAAGAGGAAAAGGAACTGTTGCAGAAAGAGCTGTCTCACCTTGGAGCTGCGCAAGAGAAACAAAACACAGGTGGGTGTCACCTGGGCACATCAATGGGCCCAAACTGGCTTCGTCTGGTGAAATCTTACACACAGGGTCTGTACGCATAGGAAGCGCTGTTCATGTGCTGTTTGTTACTCAGTGCTGATTTTCAGCAGTTACCCATTTTCCAGTTTCCGCATGTTGTGCTCAGCTTGCTTGGGGTCATTGACAGGACTCAGAACAATGCCTGCATTTTGAAACAGACATACCTCCTCTTCTGTTCTATAAAACGTACAAAAATCTGGCAGCACTTTTTGCTAATGAGCCATTCCAAGAAGCGTTTTTCATGTGGGTGTCCATTTACGTAGTTCCTACGTCAAAGGCAAATGGGCATCTGAGCTGGCGACGGCAATTTGTACATAGCTGATTATGGCTGTGCTTGGCCTGTCCTTGTGGGTCACCTACATGTAAAGGTTTGGGGGTGGGGGCTGTATTTTTGGATGTGGAAATGAAGAAGGAAAGAAATGACAACTGTTCCCAGGGTGGATGCTTTTACTGTGTGGAAAGATGGTGGCAAGCATAGAGTGAGTGGGTCTCTGGACCATAGCTGGGCGAGTGATCTCAGGGGGTTCTTCACACAGATTTAATGCCAACCATGGCAGCTACGAGTTGATGAAACTCCCCCGATTATAGTGCCCACCTAGTCCATCAGACTCTCCATTGCCTCCAGATGGTTTTTGGAGTTTTTTTTTGAGCTGCCTTCTCACTGGTCCCCTTCTGTCTCCCAAAGCCATTACAACAGAGATTTCATGTTCTTTGACTTTTTTTTTTTTTATTTTTTTTTATTGAAGGGTAGTTGACACACAATATTACATTAGTTTTGGGTGTACAACACAGTGATTCAACATTTATATACATGATAATTCTAGGTACCAGTTATCACCATACCAAGTTGTTACAATATTTTGACTATATTCCTTATGCTATACATTACATCCCGGTTACTTATTTATTTTACAATTGCAAGTACGTGTATATATATATATATATTTTTTTTTTATGAGGGCATCTCTCATATTTATTGATCAAATGGTTGTTGACAACAATAAAATTCTGTATAGGGGGGTCAATGCTCAATGCACAATCATTAATCTACCCCAAGCCTAATTTTTGTCAGTCTCCAGTCTTTTGAAGCTTAACGAACAAGTTCTTACATGGAGAACAAAATCTTACATAGTGAATAAGTTACATGGTGAACATTACAGGGGCATTCATCACAGAAGCTTTCGGTTTTGCTCATGCATTATGAACTATAAACAGTCAGTTCAAATATGAATACTCATTTGGTTTTTATACTTGATTTATATGTGGATACCACATTTCTCTCTTTATTATTATTATTTTTAATAAAATGCTGAAGTGGTAGGTAGATACAAGATAAAGGTAGAAAACATAGTTTAGTGTTGTAAGAGAGCAAATGTAGATGATCAGGTGTGTGCCTGTAGCCTATGTGTTAATCCAAGCTAGACAAGGGCAATAAAACATCCACGTATGCGGAAGATTTCTCTCAGAACAGGGGGGGTGACATGTTCTTTGACTTTTATTGTTCATTCACTTAAGATGGAAATAAATAATTATCAGGGGAGAACAGGGGTTGTCACAAACTTATCCATTTGCTCTTATAGGAATAACTACAAGAAAGTTTGATGGGTTAGCTGGTATATAAGCTTGAGATTTGGGTGGATTTTATTTAAGTTCTCCTGGTAAGAGTCATGTAATCTATTAGAACATGTACTTTGGTATGATCCCTCCTGGACAAACGTTGTTTGAACTATAAGAACATATACAGACGTGGGTGCCCCACTTCTCCCCAGCAAAAAATCAAGGAACAAGTTTAAAGTGGTCTACTTTATGATGCCCAGTGTTAATTAGGGAAGTGTCAAGTGACGTGATGTGTTGCTTTATTTTTGACAGGTACTGCTGTGGATGCTAATGTAGATGAGTTAGTGACTGAGATGAAAGAACTGAAAGAGACTCTCGAAGAGAAAAACAAGGAGGCAGACGAATACTTGGAGAAGTACTGTTCCCTGCTTATAAGCCACGAGAAGCTAGAGAAAGCCAGAGAGATGTTAGAAACACAGGTTGCCCGTCTGACTTCACAACAGCCTAGACTTAATCTCCAGAGTTCTCCTTTGCCAGATTCAGTTGTTTCAGGACCATCTCCAGTCCCTTCTGTTACTGAAAAGAAGTTATTATCCAGCCAAAATAAAGCTTCAGGCAAAAGGCAAAGGTCCAGTGGGATTCGGGAAAATGGAGGAGGAACAACACCTTCGGCACCAGAGACATTTTCTGAAAAAAGCAGGAAAGCAGTCAAAAGTAGTATTTATTCTACAGGAGATGCTGAAGACACTGAGTTTGAGCCAGAGGGACTTCCAGAAGTTGTAAAGAAAGGTAGAAATCTTTAAAAACAAGATTTTCTTTTGAAGTTCCATAGAAAAATTTCTATACAAAAAGACAGAAGCATTTATTTTTTAGGTTATTGGGCAACACTGCTAATTGACCTTCAGGAGCAGTAGTTCACTTTTAAATTGGTAAGGTGTTTTCCTTCTGTCGTGAGGGAATGACTAGGATCTAATTACTCATGCCACAGTTCAAAAAGTGCTCGTAGCTTTGAAAAAGGACCATCAAAAATCTGCGTAGTATTTGATATTTCTGTGCTGAAAAAATCCCCCAATGAAGGGCACTCTTCTAGCTTTCCTGCCTTTAGGCATGAGCTGCAACCCAGGTAGGAGAGCTGGAGGGCGGGCTGATGATGCTAGCCTTCTGGCTGCAGCCACTTACTGCCTTTTTTTTTTTTTTTTTTTTTTAATTTAAACCCAGTGTTCCTCCAAGTGTGGCTAGGGACTGGGGCCAGTGTAGGAGCTGTTTGTTATTGGTTCATGCCAGGAACACATATACAGAAATCAAGAGTAAGAGTATGGAAATTTTCACAGCATTTTGACGTTGCTATAACATCCAAGCTCCAAGCACATTATCATTTTCCTAATGATTCATTTTTATCATGTTAAACAAAAGTATTGCACCACAGCAGGTTGGAAATTACGCACTCCCCGCCATCCTCCCCCCAAATGAACAAAACTGGTTCTTTGCCATACATAGTTTGAGGAGCACTGTTCTGAGTGTCTCTGGGCCTTAGGAAATCTAGCCCATAGAGAGTTAGCTGTCTGTTTCTCATTATTGCTTTTTATTTGTAGTTAGAGGGTTAAAAACAAGACAAAAACAAATGCTGCTTCAGCCACTGATGCTGCTCGGGAGTGCTTGTGATATGCTGTCTTTTAGTGCCTTGGGGATCGGCTGCCTCCCCTTGGTCAGCCCCCATCACGTCTGCTCCCTCTGTGGAAGGAGACCGTGTGAGCAGAGTGGGATCAGTCTTAGCCAAGGTCAAGTCTGTCCTCCCTCCAAGTGCTTACAGGAGAGTCGTCACCTGAAGTTGCCCTTACCATTTTACATTCTCCCTCTTTTAAACAGAGCTGGACTTTGTTTTTTATTTTTCCTCTCCATTTTATCCCCTTTTCCCCTCCAATCTAAGTTTTACAGGAAGGCCTGCTGGGTCTTCACATCTTAGGAAAACATGAGTTAAGACATCCACATATAGAGAGGAAGCAGGAAACATTTTTCTGTTTAACGTTACTGTCTCTTCTCTTCCCAGTGTGGTTTCTTAGTGCTTCCAGTAGGATAAAACCTGTTATTTGATTTGGTAACTCCCAGGGCAACTGTGAAGCTAATCCATTGTCTCCTGGAGCTGGGAGAAAGTGTTTTTGGAATTCCCCTTACATTTGTCAAAACTTTATGTAACAACTATTGTTTCCATCGTGGGTAGAGCTGGACCTAGCAGTGCTGACCGGCAGCTTTTTTGCCCTTAGGGTTTGCTGACATCCCATCAGGAAAGACAAGCCCATATGTCCTGCGGAGAACAACCCTGGCAACGAGGACCAGTCCCCGCCTTGCTGCACAGAAGCCAGCACCATCCCCACTAAGTCTCCACAAAGAAAATCACGCTGAGACCTCCAAACCAACAGCTGGGGGCAGCAGAGCACAAAAGGTAAACTCCTGTCAACATGCATCAGCCCCCTGAAACCCAGGAAATGTGCAGTGTTATCTGGGTAAGGCTTTGACACTGCACTCTGGCTCAGGAGCTCTTTAAAGTCCACTGTTCTTAGTGCATTTATAAATAAGGCAGTAGTGAGCAGACCCGAGGATAAACACTACTTTATCCTCGTGCACAATCTCGTCCTGGACCCCACAGGCTACTTATGAATAGCTTGATGGGGAATGACATTGGTAGGTCAGAACCCGAAGGATTTGTAGGAAATGCCAAGCATTGCCATGGCAGGATTTGAAGAGGGAGACTTCCTTTTGGCCACAGGCCCTGGCCGTTGCTTGTTGCACACTTTTTCCTCCCACCTATCTGCCCCCCAGCTGCTTGACCAAAGCTCTTAGCCTCAAGCTCAGCCCTGGCTGCAGGGGAAGTCAGGTTACACTCTGGTGTAGGCTGTGTCATTTCCTTCGGTGGGTGACCGGAGCCACTCCTTGCTCCTCTGTGTGTACTAATATCTCTTCCTGCTTGGCTCACACTTATGGGGATCAAATAAAGTATTTACCTGGCTCTCTAAAAACAAAATCATGATGTGCAGATACCACCCTGTACTTTCACTGCTTTATGGCAGCTCACTTTATTTGCGCTGACTTGCTAAATATCTGCCTTTGAGGTGCAGTACGAGTTCTGATGAGCTAGTTCCTTATGTTTATGATTTACCTGTGGCCTCATGCCTAATACTGTGTCTGACACTCAGTGATAGTTGCTGAATGATGGGGGCTGTTAATGTTGCCCTGAAGTGATTGCAGGTGTGGATGTTCAGAAGTACATTAGAGAATCGTCTCATGAAATCACCACCAGTCATTTTTTTGCTTCTTGTATGAGAAATTGATTGGAAAAGCCATTTACATGTGTTGTGGCATTCATACTTCTTATCTAGGAAAAAGAGCTTTGCCCACTAGGGGGCCTTCTCTCCACACCGCTGTTGAATCTGGTGCCTACAGAGTAGTAACCATGGTTCCTGCAGATCTGAGCTCAGTGCATGAACTACGGGCTGCAGTGAGCACCAGCAGCTATGAATTGCTAAGCAATTTTGTGCACTTACGCAAATGAATGGGGGGGGTTCCTCTTGAGAGGAGGGTTAGGAGACTTCATGGTTAGATACAAACTCTTCAAAACTCAGACTATTGATTTTTAGTTTAATTCGACCTTTGCTGAGTCGCCTCATAAAAATCTTGCCTCATCTGTTAAGCCCGTTTCCTCTTTCAGTTTGAGAAATACAGAGCAAGGTATCATTTCCTAAAGCAGTTGCTTAAAAACTCAGGATTATGAGTCCCTGCCTGAAGGACTGGCTAAGTTTTGAGAAGTGTGATTCCCTAAGTCATTTAGCAGGTCCTTTAGTGACTCTGGCAAGTTCAGAAGGGAAGCCGGTAAAGGGCAGATCAGGTGAGGATCGATCACTTGCTGTTATGTCCCTGGGGTGAGTAAGCCCAGGAGCTCCTCATTTGCTGGGGACAGGGGAGTTGTGTATGTAGACTTAACTGAACTGGGGCTGGTGGGCAGCCCCAGAGGACCCCCACCAAATTGTAGGGGTGACAGTGATGCTGTCACCACCACGTCTGTCGTCAGTTTAGTGGGACCTTGCATTTTTTCCTGCTAATGAGGTTGATTAACACTGAGCTGTCACCTGCTCCCCCTTTTCCCTCTGTGGCTGCAGGCATAGTTTGTAAGACAGTTAGGGTGTGGGCACACTTAATAGTTTGAATACTTGGTGAATCTGACCTCATCCAGTTATGGACAAGTCTGAGGCTAACCAACATGAAGATCAATTCCAGTATAAACTCCAATCACAGACTATAGTTTCCTCAATTCGGCATCAGAGTAATTGAGTCTAGAGGAATAAACTAATGGGGGGTGGGCTTTGGCTATTTAATTGGGATAAATAAAAAGTTTTATGAGCTCAAATTCTCTTTTCCCTATATGATCTCTTTTGGTCCCTTTTTTTTTTTAATAGTGAACCTAAAGATTGGCTCCGTGCATCTGATGGATTCAAGAGGAATGTCTTTTGTATTACTTTCTACGTAAAAAAAAAAGTACCAGTAAAACTTTTTTTTCTTCCAAGGATGGTCATTTTCCATTAAGGCCTGATCCTTCAAGGCTGTTCCTTTGAAGTGTCCTGAACATAATCTGAAGGAGCGGCAAGCTTTCCAGGGATTTGATCTGTTGGCCAGATTTACTGTGTTCTGTAATGAAAAGTATTTAGCTGCCTTTTAAAACCACATACTTCCTATGGAAAGAATATGAATGGGGAAATACGTTCCATTCTTTTTTCTTACTGCTTCAGAAGGAGGTCCCTGGAGTGAGTTGCTCAGGAAGTGATCCGTCACATGGCGACTGCTCAGCATCGGTATTGAACGCGCATCACCCTCGTTAGGAGCCTTTTCTCTTTTTCTTTCAAAAATCTTCCTACTTGAAATTTTACTCTCGCCTATAACTCTGGTTGAGTGAAACTTTTCTGTACTTTCTTTTTCCTCTTGCTTTTCCCTGACTCCACATTTTGTGTCACTACTTTGTAAACCTCAAAAAATCGTGGCTCTACTAGCCACCCGCCCTCTCATCTGCTTCTTTTTAAAGTCTTGTATTTTCTGGGATCCCTCTTTCTCTTACAAGGGCAGCATATCAGAAAGAGGATTCACTCTCTCTGGACTTTGTTATTAGGTAACTTCCCTTCTGCTATAATCTGAATTCAATATAGAAAGAAAACAAAAGTCTAAGAAAAATGATTAAAATGCCATTGTATGAGAAGCAGGTCTTTTCAGTCTTATAAGTAAAGGTTCCACCCCATGAAGGTGGTCCTAGCTTGGATTATGCTCATTTGAATGACAGCAGGGGCTCAATTAGGATAAACGGAAGCTGGTGTGGGTTCTCTTTGAATGTTGCTAGGTAGTCAGGCATGTTCTGGGCACTAGGGATACAAAGGTGAAAAGGATATAGACGTCCTCCAAAAGCTTACCTTCTGACCTGGGAATGTCACACTGGCTTTGCGAGCAAGTTCTGGCCATCGGAGCCTTCAAGGAAAGTGTGTGAGGTGGCTTGTCAGGGGTCCTGTCCAGCATCGCCCTAGCTTCTGTTAGGTGGAGTCTGTTCTCAAGAAGAAGAAATAACAAAGCCATGAATAACTCCTACAGAAGAATTTAACTTAATACTTGGTGACATAACTATCTTATTTTCCATGTTGTAGAAATGTGAATGTGATTTAAGCCTGTAACAGAGATGTTTGTGCTGCAGGTCAAGGTTGCTCAACAAAGCCCAGTGGACGCAGGCACCATCTTCCGGGAACCCTCCAAGAGATCTCTCTCGGGCAGTAACCTTCCTGAGAGGGGTTCCGCTGACAGCCCCAGGGAAGACTCGAGGGCCAAGCGAGGTCGGTTGGCCCCCAGCCCAGAAGCTGGCCCCGAGTCCAAGAGCAACGAGAACTGTAGGGTCCAGTAGAAGAGACCTTGTGTGTCTGCCCCCCCTGGAAGGTGCGGGACTGAACAGCAAGCAGCGTGCCTGCAGGGAGCACATGATCAGTGGGAAGCAAACAACTCCTTTGAAATTGAAATATGTTTTATACTCTTAGATCTCCCCGTGTAAGTATCAGAAAAGTTAGGAAGCACTGATTACCTACCTCTTCAGCACTGATCCTCCTCTTCTGTAATGTAAACACTGTATAAATAAAGCTTTTCAGTAATGTTACACTTAATTGGCAAGCACTACATAACAACTTCTGTTTGTTTGTGGATTGTACACTAAAAAGAATGCAAAACACATTTTATATTTCCAGTTAATAGCTCCCAGGAAATTGTAAACTTTTGCTTTGTGATATTTCCTATGTGTGGTATTAGGCCTAAAATAATTCTAGATTGGGAATTTCTTTGAGCGGAGAAAAATGAAGGAAAACATACACACATATACACAACATGGATATGCGTATGTGGGTGTGTTCATCCTTCTCTTCTGCTGTGCTTTCTAAATCTTACATAACCTGTACATATTTGTGTGTCGGGTGGTGGGAACTGTGTGTCTGCTGGCAGTTAGCCTGGCTGCAGGCTCCTCACAGCTGTGGTGGACTATCAGGTGCCCCATCATTGTGCTGTTTCTTTTGAAGACCAATTTGGTGCCATTCTTTGGTATGCATTCTCATAACTGGTGATCTTGTATTAAAATATGTTAGTTTTTTTCTAATAAAAAATTACCTTTGTTTTCAGTAAAAATGATTCCTAAATGTAAATGTATTATGAACATTGGTACCATTCCTTGCTAACTTCAACAGCTTCTTATGAAAGTAAGAATTTTTAAACAAATGATGCTAGTATATTTAGTGAACATATGTAGTTACAGGAAAAGACATGATTTGGGATGTAGGTCCTGAAGATTATATGGGAATATAGTATGTCCCGCCAGTGCCTAGCACATTGTGTGTACCCATCAAATCACATCAGCAAGGGTACAAGGATGTGGTATTTTCCAGCTCATCTTTTGATGACAGCAAGCATTATGAGCCATGTCAAATCCAAAGACTTCAGAACAAGTTGTGTCCTTGAATCAAGGTAAAAAAGTTTTCCAGGACCTGAGCTAGTGAAAGATAATTTACTCTTGGCTTTCAGTTCAGATTGATGTATAAACCTTGACAAATACCATCATTTATATTTTAAAATTGTTCCATGCAAGGTGGCCTCTATTGTTGGATTAGCAGTTGTCCTGAAGGACAACTTCATATTCATCTGACTTCCCTCCTGTTTCTTCAGTTGCTTGGGGCTGTGGTCTGGGGCTGTATCCTTATCATAAATCATCCCAAGGCTGCCATGTGCCTAAGGGCATGGCCCAGAGCAGGCGTCACTGGGACCAGGCCATCGGCTTTCCTGGCTCACTCCAGTGACTGGAAGATTCCACTCAGTGGGGCTGGCTGGGTCGTTCCATGCAGCCTTGAAGGCACTGTCATCTTTTCCTAGGTGGACCGTGGCTGGTGCTCCTTGTTACCAGGAATATTTGGTATGCCTTCCATTTTCATAACGAGATTGTTCATGGTCTCATAAATGGACAGCCAGGACATTAAGTGTTCTTTTCCTCAAGCTAACAGTACTCGTTATACTATCAGCTGTACTGTATATAGGATGAAAAGTAAATATGCTCCAGTCCTAACCTCAAAATGCCTGATAAGCCAGTTGAGTCACAGAGAGGATCCCAGATAACAAATCACCACATCCAGAGATCTGGGTTTCAGATTCTCATCTGTACAATGAGGAGCTTTGTGGAGACGATTCTTTCATCTAGAATCTTCTGTAGCAACTGAGCTGGCCTTTTTTTGTTATTGGGAGTTACGAAGAATCCAAATGGACTGCATCCTCAATAAAAAGGGACAAAATTCAACATTAACCGTAGGCTGAATTCTTGACCCACCCCTCCAGCCCTGCACAGGGACTAACCTTTGAAATTTGTGTTTTTTCTCACTTGACCCTAATTAATTTTGTTGGGATTATCAAATTTTCACAGATTTGTTTGAACCCGGGAATAAGTCAGGATACTTCTCCCCAGGGGCCCCTAACTCTAGGAGGGGAGACCTGTTCCACTTCCCAACTGGTTTAAGACAGAAAAATCCTCTAACTATTCTTAGGATGTCTCAGAACATTGATCTTCAATTTCCAAGTTAGTTCCTGCAAAGTCTTTCAGGTTATGGCAGTATGTCATGAAAGTAATTTAAATGGGAAATGAACTACAATCAGTTATTTTAAGTCATAGGTTTATTACACTAGAGTCAGTTGAACCATTTGCATATGTTTCATATTTCTCTTCTGTGGTTGACAAAGGGGATACATTTATTTCTTCAAGGGGGCACAAAGTACCTGGAATTGGTGGTTATCAATTGTTAGCTGGGATAGTTGAGTTATAGTCTTCCACCCTGTTTATGAAAACATAGAGGAAGTGCCTCAGAAGAAACAAGCCATTCTAATTTGAAAAGCCCGAGGACATAAAACTAGCATCCTTCCTCACGGTAGAACTGTTACAGGTTGAGTTTGTTCTCCTGGGTCCTTGCCCCACTGTAACAAAGAACTGAAAGGCTGAGACGCAATAGCGAAGCAGAGTGACAGTTTTATTTGAATACACTCCGTAGGAGGAGCCGGCCAGACTCAAGGCAGACGAAGGCTCTGAACTTTTCAGGGAAGGCCCTTCTTTGATTGACAGGGTGAGGTAATTTGATTGGCAGGTCTAGTTATACACCCATTCCTCTTGGTGCGGGCATCTTTTCCCAAAATGCACATAGAAAAGCCAGTGGGGTGGCAAGGGGGTGGGGGAGGGGAGCAAAACTGCAATTTTATTTTAATGAGACTATGATGAGGTGGAAAGGTTTGGGTGGTTCTTAGCTTTGATTATGCCTGTGTTGGGACCAGTTTGGCCTGGTTCTGCGAGGCAAAGACTTCCGGTTCCTGCAAAGCCTTTATTGTCTTTACAGGGGTCCCCATGCCTGGGCAGACTGGACAGTCTTTTACTTGAACCTTATCTCCCCTTCCCTGGCTGCTTATGTCTATCTTTCTACCTAACAGAGCTCTGTACCCAATGCTACCATTCACCTGACCTGCGGCTCAACTAAAACACTACATGGAAATTATATACATTTTACAAAGTGTTTTCACATGGCTGCTCAAACTTTATAACTTTGTGAGGTAGACATTAGGATCTCCATTTGACAGGATGAGATTACGTGGGAGATACAGGCTCAGGGAGCTGAATTATTTCCACCCCAGTCTAGTGAACATGGAGCCCATTCTCTTTCTTGTTTGTATCATGTCTCTCTAGGGGCAGGCAGTTCCAGCATATTTCCAGAATCATTCTGATAGCACAAATATTCAGATATTGGTAGGGTGGATTCTCTGCGCAATGGAGATGTCCGAGTTTAGGATCATGGCATCTGACTTATTTTACTTATTTTGAATTTTCAAAAATATAAAACGAGACTAGCTATAGATTTCAACTTCTGGAAGTTGTAACTAAACTTAATGCATAAACATTATTTACTCAAAAGGAAAAACTTTTTTAAAGAGTGTTTTGGAAATCCTTGAAAAAAATCTAAAGACTTGTAAGGCTTTGAAATCAAAAGTGTGGTTTAATGCAGATAGTCAAAATGAAAGTCAGGTGTCAGAAGTTTTGGGCTCACCATGTGATGATGTTGGGCAAATTACTTAATTCACTATGCTTCAATTTTGGTTTCTTCTGGTTGAATTGGGAATAGTAATCTCTTGAAGTTGTCATGAAGATTAAATTAATTAGTTAAGACTTCTGTGTGTGTGATTTTGCATACCATAAAATATTGGTTATTCTGTATACAGAGAATTACACAGATGGTTTAAAAAATATTGCATCTTAAAATTGTTAAGCATGTTCCTCTAACACTACACATTAATTTCAGATTAAGTTCCATCCCACAAAATTCTCTCCATTCTCAATACCACTAATGCTTATTTTGCAAATAAGTTTAATTACTAGATTTGTACATATCACTCAATTACTGATCTTGCACATGAACTATCCATCTGCTGGTGTGGGATTTTCTTTGGCTCATTAAAAATACACAAAGAAAACAAGTACTGCAGTTTTACTTACAGATGAGTTGTGCTGAAGTTCATGTATTAATTGATCCTTTGGATGTCAGAATACATTTATTTCCTTATAGAAACAACATTGTAAATTGTGTCTAAATTCAAGTCCAGAGAGTCAAACCTCAAAATATGTTAAAATGTGTTTCAACTAAGTCATAGCATTGTTTTTCTATAAAAATATATTTTTAAACATGAGGTTACCAAAAAGCCATTTTCCTATGCCTTGATCATTTTTCCAGTGTGACCCACTCTTCCCATTGAATGATGCTTGACAGGAACTGTCTAGTGGTCTCAGGAGAGAGTAATGGGGGTGTCGATTTCTGTCCACCACATTTCTAACAGCAGCTTCCAGTATGAAAGGGAAAGGGATGGCTTTTATGTTGGTTCTGACGCTCCAGGCAAGGTCTGTCTTGTGTAACCATGTATTTGTGTGCGTAAATGTAAGTGATTTCTGCTACGGATGTTCTAGAAGATCAAAGAAAACACACATATCCTCAAACATACATTTTTATTGGTTTGCATATTGAGTTCCAGCCCAGCAAATCTCACCAGCCCTCATCCCTTCAGTGCAGAGAACTTGGCAGAGGAATGAGATCACTGTATGCTGTTACTTCTCTCTCCTCTACGTCACCTTGAGGATGCTCAGAGGGTAGCGTTATCTGTGTAAAAATACTATACTTGCCAAACTGAATCCTCGCAGTTTCAAACACTTTATCTTATTTGATATTTAATAATCTTGTGAAGTGAGTCCTATTTTACCACCTAAGAAGAGACCCATAGAGGTTAAGTTTGTAGCAAAACAAAACAGTCTCTGGTCTCTATCCCTGGTCTAAAGCTCCTCAAGTATTACCATATATTACCATTCCCCCAGGAGAGGAAAGGGTTGAGAAGCCAAATACCAGCCTGACAAGTTCTTTTTGGGATCCTATTCTGAACCCAGTGGGGGAAGTTTCCTTCTTTTAGGGCTTGACAACTCCACCCTTAAGGAAAAGGAGCTTTATTTAACCCTTTGGAGTAGTCAGGGATTTGGCATTTGGGTTTCCGGTGAAAGTTACACTGTTGTAATAATAGGGGATTTTACTTCTCCCACCTCTTTTTCCCCAATGCTGCTTTTACAAGGAGACAAAAAAATGGCAGCTTTCCCTGTTACAGACATTTTAGCAAAGCACTGGGATATTCCTGAGTTTTAAATGTGAGCGGATTCTCTTGGTGTTGAAATGTGAGCTGTGTTACCTAACGGAGCATTCAGTGGCTGTGTGTCCATTTCTTCTTGCTAGATCTTGGGCCGTCTACGTACAGTGCTACTTGTCGTGGGAGCCATCTACTTGGTGTTTGAATGATCATCTTCTTGGACTTAGGTCAGGAGAGGGTCATGAGTGTGCCCTGTGGTAGCCCCCAAGATTTTGTCTCTGTGCTGCTTATGGGCAGCCTCTGTCATATGCCCACACAGCAGGATGGTGGCCACTTTCCGGGCATCAGACCTTCGGAGAGCTGACATGACATCGCTCTGATGTGTAAGCAGGTGGTCTTCCTTCTCAAACAGCCATGACTTGGAGCAGGTCCGGGAGCTACATCTCAGCTCTGCCCAACTAGTTGTTTTCAGAGATTGGGCATTCAAGACAGTAAGACCTTCTACCATGCAGAGATACCAGATGTTCATGGCCTTGCACATACCATATTTTAATGTCCGAACTAATAAACAGAGGCTACCCCTCATTCCTACCTTCATTCCTGAGAACTCTTCTAGCTCTTACTGAGAAGATCTACTGCAGATGCCACTTATTATGAAAACCAGGAGCCCAAATTAGCATTCTAAATCTTGTCCCAAGATGCATAACAAAATCAGATTTCTTCTCCCTTGAGGTTGTCATAAACTCACGTAAGAAGAGAATATGAGGAGTTGGAAGTCTTAGGCTGATTTCCCAAATATGGCATAGGTTGTAGTTAATGAAAAATTATTTTTTTAAGCCAAATTCAGCCAATTTTTTTTTTCATTATCCCCAGACAGAAAGTTTCTGTTGCTGTGGCAGAGATGGTTGATGCCTACTCACTGTCACATCTACTTTCTTTCTTGTTAATAGAACCCCACTTTAGTTCAGATGTTGCACAGCATTTGCTTGGAAATACATACCTGTCCCCAGGGAAGGAAAGTAATCAGCATAAGCCAATTATGGTCGTTTTTTTTTTCCTCTTCTGCCAGTGATTGGTCATTATGACCACCATTCAGCAATCACTTCTGAGACCAGAAATAAAGCATTTCCAAAATGCAGGATGCCAGGTCAGAAAGATGGGTCTTTGATAACTTTAAGCCTCAGAATCAGCCTTGGACTTCTTGTCATGTCAGAAAGTAAACCACTATTTTTTTTAAAGCAACTTCCAGTAGGAAATGAAATTCTGTTACTTCACTGATAAGCATCCAGATAACAATGGCAAAGTTTGTTTTCTGACTTTTCTTTGTTCGTCAATCACCTACACTCTTTACACTTTCTTTGAATTTGGCTCTTTGAAACTCATTGCTTTAATGACCTTCCTTTCTCCGGAGCTGTCATAAAAGCAGTTCTGCTTAGACTGCTAGAGGGCACCTGTCTGAAACCTAAGTTGCACAGGAGAAGACACGAAGAAAGTGTACAATTTTCTAATGCTTCTTGATTCAAATCTTTAAAGTCATTATTCTTTCTGTCTATTGCAATTTCCCTAAACATCAGGTAATTTAAATGAAGTCCAAAATCAAATGACTTCCCAAGCACTCATGACTTCTATTATAACAATATGGCTTAATTATCTAGGTTTTCTTTACCACTTTGAAGATGAAGAATTTGAGATCCTGAATAAGAAGTGGTTTTCTCTGCATCTCACAGGATGTGCTAAAAACTAGATGCCAGCTACTCAGAATGGTGCTTTTTTAAAAATAGAGCATGTGGCCAATCAGCATGAATCATTATTTACAATTTTTTCTAGAAATGATCATTCATGGCACTGAAACGAGCAGCAAGTTTGGAAATTAGATCTTGAAATTCTATGCAGATGGATGGGCCCTCCAGTCTGTCTTGGCCTTAAAGACCAGGGAATATTTAGGAACGGCTGATAGGGAAGCCATGAAGTTGCCAGCTGCCGAGAGAGGCGCGTGCATGCTGATGCAATAGTCATGAAAGCAGACGCACAGAGCATGAACACCCAGTGCTTCTGGTGGCAGGACCACAAACCTCTCCACTTCCCTCACCAGGCTTTTTCCCCAAGCCAAGTTCCACACTAACTGCTTCTTAATGTAGTCTTTCCCTTTGAGGTGCTCTCAAGCATGGCAGAGTGTGCCTTTTACACAATTTGGGCATTCCATTTTTATAGAATATCCTCAAATAGAACCTGTTAGAATTTTAAGACTTCTAGCATTCTTCTACCAGACTCCTACTTGAATCTGATTCAATTTATGAAAATCAGAACCAAATCAGATGATGAATATCAACCTTTCCAAGTCATCCTGCAGTGTTCCCTTTAAATAGCAGTGGATGGGAGTCCTATAGTGCTTCAGAGACAATTAACCACTGACCCCACTGGACAGAAAGACTGAGTTTTGGAGAGAAATTTAATAAAATTAGTCACACCAACTGAAGATCAAGCAGAAATGCAGCCGAAGAATGTCATTGCAGTGCTCAATGCAAAGGCAAAATATCTTTTATGTCTGTATAATAACAGAGTATGGAAAATAGAAGGAAATATAAATTTGTTTATATGCTCACCCTCACTCAAAAATTAATTTTATCTGTAATAGAGATATCGAGAAAACATTTTTTCTCATATGACTTTTCATCAACAGAGAAGAGTTGTTAACCACCCACTCAATCTGTTTCAATAGCTATTTGCTAGGGTTTCCTCTGTACTCTGTGCTTTGTTAATTTTTTAAAGTTCTCATGGTTTAAGTTTTTCTAGTTCCATATATTAAATTACTACTTTAATTGGTTTCTAGTCTCCAAAGTAGTTTTTTTAAATTCTTGAGGTAAATGAGTGCTGGGGGGTTTTAAGATTGGTTGGCTAATATCCCATAATCATCTCACAGTAATTGATCATGAATATATTATGGATGGTGATGGGTCAGAAGATGCTGAGAGATGGACAGTGAGGGGAAAAAAAAACCCCAAACACCATAAAATGAGGTGGGAAGGAGGCACATGGAGCAGATGGGAAGAGATGTGATTTAGAAAGGAATGCAAGGTGGGGGGTCAGAATCCCACAGAGCGGTGTTTATTTTTTATAGTTTCAGCTCAAAAATTGGAAATCTGATTGCCTTGTGGAGGATGGCTAATCCCAGGCAAGAACACCCTGAATCTCAGTCTCTTGGCCATTTCCTGGGAAGGCCCTTATTTCATGATGACAGACTCAAGGGAGGCCCCCCCAACGCTCTCCTCACTATTCTACCCACCCCCACTTATTTTCCAGACCCGAAAAAAAGCCTCAGCTTATTTAAAGAAGCTAGTATAGAACTAAAATGAGATTTTTCCAACTCCAACTCGGGTTTAATTAACAACATTATCTTCTGCCACCATGTTTTGACCACAGATGCTCTTCAGTATTGACTCGGACTGATTGGATATCCTCCATCGTACTCCCCTACTCCTCCTACTTCATCTTTCATAACAAGTTCCTACATGACGTTCCTCAGTCAGTCTTTATTCTGCTCAATCTCCCATAGCCTAGGAGACGATTAGGAAAGTCAAAAGATGTAGATAATTCCCACGTGACCTAGAAAAGTGATCTTTGTCACCCTACAATAAAATGCATTGTGTTCCTCTTTTACGTCCAAAGGTTTTCTCTTCTCATGTCTCTCTCTCCATCAATTACAACCCTTTCTCTGCTATTTATCTGGACAGAACTTCTCTGAACCACCTTTAAGCCCTTGTGCTCTATCCCCTGTTTAAAGAGACGCTTGGCGTAAAAGCTTCTGTCAGGAATTGTTCGTTATCCCTAATAGTCATTCTTCTTTATTCCTTCTTTTTTATTACAGAACTACAATTTTCAGCTGGACACATTTCTGCCATTATTAAAAATACTCTACCTACGTTTCAGTCTATAAAACACAGCGGGCACCAATCACTACCTGAATCACTCCTTTTCTATTCATTATATGTTGCTTTACATTTTCATTGCTTACCTTTTTCATGTCCACTGTCTCCAAAGAGAATATCGTAAACTCGGCAGTCCCCAGCATAGTGCCCTGCATGGGCAAAACTTCAGTATGTAGTTACTGATTCACCTGTAGCTGAATGATTCCTTTTTAAAAATAAGGAAACATAATTGTTCAGAGTCTGAATATAGATTTTTTTTCTTCCAATTAGAAAATCAAGAATGTAACTGTGGTCTTTTAGATTTTTATAAAAAGAAGAAAACTCTGGAGTTAAATGAGTTTCATTTTTAATGCTATAGCAGCCACATTCACCTCTCAAAACATGTTGTTTCACTACACGTTTGAGCAAATATGTGCTCCAACCGAGTCAGATGGTTAGTAGTGCCCTCATCCACCCAATCCTATTCCTGCTTGCAAACCATTTTTCATCATTCCTTGGAGTCATTCCTGACCCCTAGTTCTACCCAATCTTTCAACACCCAGGCAAGCCCACCTTTTCTGTGTAGTCTTCTGAGTGTGCTCCTTGCTTAGCCCCTCTTTCTGGGAGGGGCTTCGAGAACTTCCATTTGGTTAGCACCTCAGTCACATATCCTACATTTGCATGTATATTCCTATTTCCTCACCTGAATTCTGGGACTCTTTGGGGGACAGTAGAGTGCCCTACACCTTTTTATACTCCCAGTTTGAGCTCAGGGCCATCTATAAATAGGCACGGATGACTGCTCCCTGGATGACCGCTGCCTTCTCTTCTCTATCAGGTCACAGAAAGGTGAGAAGTTGACAAAGATGTGCTGATTTCTCAGTCACTTGTCCTGGTTGGTACTAAAAGCCATCTTTATGTGCTTGTTTGTAAAAGAGCTAGACCAAATCTTTTTTAATAAACAAGCAACTCTGCTGACAGGTGTTTCAATTGATGGATTGGGCCAAAGACTTATGGAAAATTTTCCTGTGATTAATCTCTGTTCCAGAATCTACAGAGCTCTTCCCATTATCCAAGAGAATGGTACACACACAAGCACTTTCCTCTCACTAGTTTGTTTACTGTTTACTTCCAGTACAGCTGATTTTCAATCTTTCCTTGAGAGTAAACAAGACGGTATATATACTCAAAGATCTAATCACACAAAGGTCAAGAAATTGAAGCCCAAGAGCTTTGTATGTACTTCATCTTTTCTCTTTTGAGAAGATTATCATATATAACTCTGCAAATGCAGGGGAACCTACAGTATCTATTCCTCATACATTTGGGATTTGTGAAAATGTCTTACATGCCTCAGACTGCCAGATAGCTGCATTATCAGGGAAGAACAGTTTCCAGATGAATTTCATGATACATAAGCTCTCGGGAGGATTATCTAACCTATTTAACTTTTAGAGTTTATTTTCTAACATTCATACTTTTTATTTTCTAACATTCTTTTTTTTTTTTTTGCTTACAAAAACTGTCCTCCTTTTCATCTATGGTACTTTGCAAAAGACCGTTTATAAAACGATTTTCTCTCAGCTTCAAACTTACCTTCCATGCTTCCTTTGTGATGCTGCAGCCGGCACTCTGCGAACCATATTTCTCCTTGGCTCCCTGGCTCCCTGATAGACTATTGAGAAAATGGAAGTTCCATGGTCAGGATTCTCACCTGAGCCTGGTCTGCTTGCCTGCTGTGCACGTGCAGTGTTTGTAGGCATAGGCTTGCACATGCGTGAGCAGTAAGCTAGTGACTCTATATAAAGAGCTCTGTCCAGTGCTCTGGGGTGGCAGAGAGGCCTGGAGGCAGGGACCAGCTTGCTGCATGCAGACTTGCCTCGAGGTAGATGGGAGTCTAGCCTTTGACCTGCCACCGTGAAAATAAAGCTGGGTGTAAACCTTTCTACCCTAAGGTTGTTCCATTGTCATTTTTCCAGTGCCATTGTCATGTTTCCGTCTCTCCAAATCCAGAGGGAACTTGCCTGGGGCGGACACCCTCAGGCCAGACAAAGGCTTTCCCAGTAGTGGGTGCTAGAGGGATACCGGCAAGGTAGAGGAGGCAGAGGGGACCGGCTCCGTTTTGCTGCTTCCTCTCTGCACTGACCACCCTCACCTCCTTTCTTCGCACTGGCAGTGGCAGCTTATTTCAGTAGCAGCATCTGGATTCAGTTAACAATTTTCTCAGTTCTCATCAGCCTCTCTGTGCTCCCTTTCAGAGTCAGTGAGGCCCCTCCTCCAGGTTTTTTCCATTTCAATAATGTTCTTTTGGCTTTAGGAGTGGTAAATACTGCAGTTTCAGTCTGTGAATTCTTGGTGGTCTTCTTTTCTCCTTCAATTCCATGATGCCTAGTTAACAATTCTTTATTAAATTCACTCTGTTTAAGTAACTGGTATAATTTCTTTAATTTCTTTATCTTGATTGAACCCTGACTGACACAGATCGTGTAGGTTGTCTTGTGTATTTGGAGGTAATGCAAATCAATTCTTTAATCCATGTTTTTCACCTTTAAAAATTTCCACCAGATCTATCTGAATGAGTGACATGTTCTAGAAACCATACTTTTTTCCTCTGTAATAACCAATTTATCGGGCTTGATCCTAATACTTAAAAAAAAGATCCCTGAGATCTCCATGTCCAGTGAGGGGGAGTAGATACTGTTCTGTGTAGTCCTGGCCTCCAACACCCCAGAAAGAGGGGATGACTCGGAATGGGAGTATCCAGGTCAGCCCCACTCTTGTGACACTTTCTAAATCACAGGAGGGGGCGATACAGGATGCTAACCCCCAGGAAGCTGAAGATCCTGGGCCTTTCTTGCTCCTGGCAGGGGAAGAGGAGCCCCAGGGGGAGCAACAGAACTGATTTAAATATTCCTTTCAACATCGCTCAGCGTGAGTGCAAATCGGTGTTGGGGACAGATGTTCTGGCTTGAAGGCTTTTCTGGGGTCAGAGGCGGGTTTCTCCTCAGAGCACTTCTGTGCTCAAATGTGATGTTTGCTGCCGTGACTCATTTGATAGCTGCTTCTCCTCCGCTGTCAGACATGTTTTTGGTCATTCTGGAATGACATCTTTCGCACATTTTAGTGAAGGCTAATTTAACCTTTTTTTCTTTCATGGATCATGTGTTTGGTGTGGTATCTAAAACCTCCTCCTCAAACCCACACGTACATAGATTTTCTCCTGTGCTTTCTTCTAGAAGCTTTACAGGATTGTGTTTTATCTTTAGGTCTGTGATCCATTTTGAATTAACTTCTATGTTATGGTGTAAGGTGTCTGGATTCTTTTTTTTTTTGCTTATGACCACCCAATTGTTCCAGCACCATTTGTTGAAAAGATTATCCTTTCTCAATTGAATTACCTTTGCTCTTTTTGCAAAGATCAGTTGACTATACTCATGTTGGTCTCTTTCTGAGTTCTCTAGTCTGATGCACGTTAATCCCCTTTTTCAGATATTGTTTATTAAGCACCTGTTAGAGGAGGGCATTCCTCTTAGGAACGGAAAAAGGAAAGATTAAGTCATTGTTCTTAGGCAGGTTTCAGTCCTGATAATCGAAGCAATACTTTTATAGTGCGGCTTGGTAAGTGACACTATGGAAGAATGCACAGGCTACTGATTTCTCAGAACACAAACATATCAAATTTCTTCCCACCCCTATCATGACTGTTTCTATCCAGATCCAAGGCATTATCATCTTTTTTAGTTACCTCCTAACTGGGTTCTCTGATTCTACTCTTGTGTTTCCTTTAAAAGAAAGTGAAATTATGTCATTCCTCTGCTCAGAATCTCCAGTGGACTCCCACCCACGTTAGAGTCGAAGTCCTCACAGTAGCCCTCATGAGCTAGATGCCATCATGTCCCTGACCTCAACTCCTAATCTCATTCTCATCATGCTACTGTGGCTTCTCTGGTCTCCTTGCTGTTCCTCAAAGGTGCAGGGCGTGCTTGCTTCAGGTCTTGGCTCTCTGCCAGGGATAATCTTGTCAGATAGCTGTAGGTCCTTCTCCCCCCATTTCCTTCAGATCATGATACAATCTGTAGCTCTGGGCAAATTCACTCTGGATTCAGTGAGACCACAGAACAACAATGGAACCTTAGCAGTAAAAGGGTTTATTCTCATGGTGAGCATGCCTGCATCAGACAAGCCTGCAATATGCAACTCGTGTCAGCCTTTGCCTCCAGGGAAGAGCACAGGGCAGAGCTCTTTACATAGCAACATAGACAATAATGGCTCATGGCCAACAGGTGTGTAAGCACGTACCTATGCAGTAGGCCAATCACATTGTCAAGTAGATTCGGATGAGGTGAGGATCCTGGCCATGGTAACTTCCGTTTTCCCTACAGATCTGTACTGTCATTCATTCTCTGTTCGGTAATTTACTTTGCCTCTTCCTTCTTCCTCTTCCACCACCCCTCCACCTCTTCTTCCTCTTCCTCCTTCTCTTCTCCTCCTTCGGGAAAATTGTGGCAGTAGTGGCAGAGATGGCATTTGAGACTGTATGGATATAAATTTTTTTAGGAAACTATAAATCTCCAAAGATGAACTAATTTGGTCAAGGGGATTAATTAGAAGCCAGGAGGAGGCTTCATGAGTTAGAATATTTCTCAGTAAAATTTTGAAGGAAGGGAGCCTCAATAAAAGGCAAGTGTAGAGAAAGTGAAAGCTCCTATGGCCGGGATTCCCACCTGACCCTGGTCGGCTTGCCCAGTGCACACCTGTGGACCATACATCATTACTGACTCTGTATAAAGAGCTCCATCCACCCAGGGCTCTGGGCTGCAGGGCTGCAGGAGAGCAGAGGCTGGAGTGCTGGCAGTGCCTTGGACAGATACTGGGATGGTTGCCAGGGCAGAGAGGCCCCGAGACAGAGACCTGCTTGCTGAATGCAGACTGACCCTGAGATGGTCGGGATTCTAGTGTGTGACCTGCCACCATGAGAGGAAAGCTCAGTTTAAAACCCTTTCACCCACAATGTTCCATTGTTGTGATTCGGTCTCAGCGAACCCAGAGTGAACTTGCCTGGGACTGAAACCCCCAGCAAGACAGCAAGGAAAAAGAGTTCTTCTCCCTTAAAAATTCCCTGTCTTGGCTGAGATGTCTGCTATTACAGGAGTATGCACCAGAAGGTCCTAACATCAGCTGGGACAAGTGGCCATCGTGACCCTTGCTTGCCAGCAAACAGAGGCCATGGAGATTAGAGGTTGAATATGTTTAATATACCAGCAAGGCCTTCTTTTATTGCATCAAAAGGCAAAATGTTCGGGGATTAGGCACATCTGAGGTTTCTAAGATGAGGAAGCAGTGTGCTCAGACGTGGCCTCTTCTCAGGGAGCACCGGAAATTACCAGGAGAAAGCTATCCTGTTCAGAGTCCTTCTCAGAGGGTCTGGAGATCCCCATCTCGGCACAGCTCCTCCAGGAAAATGTGGAGAAACGGTGAGTTGTAGCTGACTCCGCACTCAGCGTTCTCTGGTACAGGGGATGTGTACTAGGGGCGGGACCCGTCTGCATCAACCCCTCACTCGGAGTTCGGTTCAAGAGCAAGTGGCCATTCAGCTGCTATAATAATATATAATACAGTAAAATACATAATACATAATTAATATGCACTGTATCAGTAATACATAATATTAATTATAATTATGTAACATCAATAGAATTATAATTAATACACACTGATTATTATATATGTATATATTATATATAAATATAATTGATCTAATAATGTATTATTAATATAATGCAATATATTGGTATAATAATTCTTTATTTTATGATATTATTATATATAACTATGTATTATTAATATATTATGATAACTATAATATAAGTTGATGCTACATTGGTTGCTTGTATAGGTAACTGGGCATGGTCATGTCTAGTCTCTAGCAGATGGCATTTATAGCTTTTCCTTATGTTGACAGGTTTGCTGAAAACATGCCATTAGAAAAAACAAATGATGCTGACCTATAGTTCAAGATTTATATAACTGATTTCATATGTCTTTGACAATTCTCTCATATTTTTAGACAGTTACAAAACATTTTTTTCTCCTGGGATGTCATGATAGGAACTTGGCAAGTTGAATGCCGTCTTGAGAGGAATGTAAAAGATTAGAATGTCCACTGATTTCAAATCTTTTTACCAAAACTGGTCTAGAAAGAAATGAGAGAAATTCGGTGTTGTGGTACCAGAGTTAAAAAAAAAAAAGAAAAAAAAGAAAAGAAATGCTTTTTTTGTTCAAAACTGCTGTAAAAATCTTTTTAGTTTATGGTCTATCAGTAAACCATTAGTATGTATTATATGCTCTGAGTTTTCTCTTTAAATATGCCATGTTCATCATTATTCAGTGTACTTGATACAGTTTGCTCTTGGAATTTCAGAAGCTTATTAACTGGATTCATTATTCAATAAAATCCAGCTAAGAAAGAATGGAACATTTTGTAAATAGATATTTTGCTGTGTAATTTTATATTTTCATACACATTACAAGAGATAATAGTTTTCTCTCTAGGAGAGACATCGTGACACCAAATCTCCCCCCCACTCCCCCAATATTTCCACTCTTAGGACCACTTCAGTAAGTCAACTCCTTTTTAAGAGTTTCAGGGATGGAAAGAGCGATTTAATTTTCACTGTGCAGGTTCTGACTGACAACACTGAATTTTTCTTTGCATATGCATACATTTTCTTGTATTTACTAGAGAAACAAATAAGCTTGGAGCTGTTTTTTATTCCCTCCGAGGGTTCTTCTTTTTCTTTTCCTCCTCCATTTGCCTGAAGGAGCAAAGATGAATGTTAATGGTTATTAAATAATCACTTGTTACAAATAACTGATTAGGATTTGGACTATGTCAACAGTTTCCTTGCCAATCTCTTGGCAGAACTCTGATCGTGTTAGGTTTTGGGCAATCAATTTATTCTAATACAAACCATATTGGATAATTGAGATTTTATGCCTTTTATTTCCTTTAAGCAGCCTTCTGAAGCAAATGATTATTATTTTGAAATGCAGCCAGATTCTGGCCACTGCAGGAGTCCAATGGTAAGACAGGATCTTAGTACTTTAGATATTTCTTGGCTTACATCTAAGAAACACTTAGAAAATTGGACAGAAAAATTGTGTCTCTGATTTTCTTATCTGCTGATTATTTGAGCTTCATTAGGAAAGTGACAGTAACCTTTTAATCTGTGACACGTCTTCTGTAATAAAACTTCCCCCTTTTGCTTTATTTTGCCTAAATTTGAGGGAAACAAAGAGTACCCCAAAATTTAGTATTCCAGTCCAGTAATAAGCAACCACCAGTGGTGGGTGGAGGCCCAGGGAAGGGAGCAGAAGGGGGTTTTCTGGGAAGACATCATGCAAATTGACAAGCAGCCGTGCAGAGGATCAGGTGATGAAGTTGAAAGGCTGAGCATGGAAGTCATTTAGGGCCCTCTGTGTGGGTGGGGCCAAGTTCTAAAGGTTATATAAGCATAATGTCAACCAGCCAAATACTTTGAGATATATGGGATCACACAAGAAAGACAGTAACTTCAGATGAATATCTATGGATGAGGACAGGTGACTAAAGTCTGAGCAGTGGTGGCAAACCCAAATGCTTGCAGGGAGTTGACAGGTGACTTACCTGCCTGGATGCTGTGAGTAACACTTAACAGGTGAAGAGGATAAAGAGGCACAAACATTCAATTATAAAATAAATCAGCATGGAGATGAAAGTACAGCACAGGGAATGCAGTCGATATTACTGTAATAACTGTGTGTTGACTGACAGCAACTGCACTTACTGGGGTGAGTAGTAATGTACATAATTGTCGAATCACTGTTATATACCTGAAACCAATATAATATTGTATATTTCATATGCAAAACTGTATTTCCATTAAAAATAATTTAACAGCTGATATGAAAGCAACACTTAGCAATCAGAAGAGTCACTAGCCAGAGGAGTGGAGCAGAGTCTGATAGCTTCCTTGTAACACCTGGAATTTCTCCTTTTTTTCCTGGATCTTGGGAAGATCTGGAAGCTTCTCAGATGGTGGGTCTGTGATGGCTAGAGTGGTAGGGATACATTTGGGAGACACAGGATAGTGCTGATACACCCACTAGTATAAAGTATTGCACTTGGCTAAACCATACCGGTGGAGTGGATATCCCACGTGGGTAAAGTGGACTCCACGTAGAGACAATGGAGAGAGGCGCAGACTGTGGTGAGCCTCAGCGGGCATGCTGCTGTTAGCTGCAGTGCAGTGGATCTTACGTCCATTGGACATCTCCTTTTTCAAAAACTATTATTTTAACCTCGTGTGGGTGAGACAAAACACATTGTCAGGTTGATTATGGTGGGCATTTGTCCTCATATGAGACTTCATACTCAGGTCTCTGTCTTAATATCTGGTGGGTTATAACCCCAATGTCAGGTAAGAAACCTCAGCTGTTTTTACCTCTTCATTCATCCATTTCTCCACTTCTTCATTTAAGTATTCAACACTAACTGAAGATTATTTTTGTGTTTAACATTTGTCACGTATTGTTTCCTAATGTCTTCCTTAGACTATTCATCTCCATCTCTCAACTAACTTCTTGGAATAGTACCTAAACCTGTCTTTCTTGCACGTTGACATCATATAGTATTTCCCAAATTCATTTGCTTTTTTGTTTTTCTGATATTTACTGGACAACTTCCATGTACCAGGCACTGTACGAGGTGCTGCCATAAAAGATTTTTACAACTGTCTTATCTTACTGCTCTCAAGGAGCTTACTGTCTAACTCAGCCCAACTAATTCACTGACAAAGTATTATTGAGATTCTGGTTGATGTCACCTTCCTCAGTCCTAAGAAATGCTGACTGAATGGTCTTGTTTTTTTGCCTTTCCATCCCCCACTCATGCTACCATAGTGGTGTTTTCAGCAGCTCACCTCAGGGCCGAGTTCTTGTTCTGTATTTCAAAGTCCTTATTGAGCTACCTTGGAAACCTGCAGCCCCTTCATGCCTCCCTTCCCTGGGTGGCTTCCAGACTTGCTTGCTCAGTGCAAATCCTCTCTGCCCTACTCAGCCCTGCTCACAGTCCCAGGACTCCAACTTCACCAGGAAAACTTTCAGCAGCCCTGTTCATCGAAGCCTATGAGCTGCTACTGAGATCACACCACCTCTGGGGGAGAGCTGTGCCTTTTGCGTTTGGTTGGTACATAATGTTAATGGGCTTCCTGAAGTCTTGAGTGCAGCCGGAAATGCCACATTCTATAGTAGAAGGATGCCGCTTGACAAAAAAGGAGCAGTTGACACCATCAGAAAGACTTAGCAGAGGCAACTGGAGGGAAAGATGAAAGGGGAGATGAGAGATGGGCAAGTGTACTTTTTGTTTTAAAAGGAAGGTTTTCCTTCATTTAAACTTCTGAGAGACTGTGAATAGCAGTGAGTTCTGAAAACAGCCCCGTGCAGGCCAGACGGTAGAGGCTGGTCTGGTTTGAAGGTGATGAAATGAGGCTTGGGTCCCATTCCAAGTTGTTTGTCCTCACTTTACTGCCAAACCTGCACTGAGCTGAGTGGAGAAGATACTGTGGAAGGTTAAACATGAGTGGATGAGGCTTCTCAGTATCTTCTGAGTTGTGTGGTCAATGCTTTTATGTGGAAATGGGAGCCTGCCAGGACCTCTGACCTGGTTCTGCTGCCTTTTAAGGGATAGAATGGGACAGGGCACCATGCCAGCTTTCAGGGATCTACCTACTTCCATTCAACAAAATTATTGTTATACTGGGTGTGATATGTTGAATTGTGTCCCCACCCACCTTCAACAAAAATATGTTGAGGTCCTAACCCCTGGTACCTCAGAATGTGACCTTCCTTAGAAATAGGGTCTTCACAGAGGTAATCAAGTGAAGATGAGGTTATTAGGGTAAGCTGAAGCCAATATGACTAGTGTCCTTATAAAAAGGGGAGATTTGGACGCAGAGAGACACACAGGTAGGAAACGCAACGAAGACAGCCATATAACTCAAGTGATGGATCTACATGCCAAGCAACACCAAAGATTGCTGGCAGACACCAGAAGCTAGAAGAAGCCCGAAAGGATTCTTTTCTAGAACTGTCAGAGAGAGAGAGAGAGAGATAGCCCTGCCAACATCTTGATTTTAGACTTGTAGCTTCCCAAGCTGTGAGGCAATCTATTTCTATTGCTTCAAGTCACACTGTTTTCGGTAGGGCCGCCCTGGGAAGCTAATGCGCCTCTTTACTTCGTCAGCAGCCCCACAGCGGGCCTGCCTATGCCCTACCAGGGGCCATTTAAAAAAGGATGAGCTTCTTTCTGCTTAGAGTGTGGAAAGAACCACTGTGATTTGCTGACACGGTTGCACATAAAGGCAGTGTCTGTCTATGAGCTAATAATAAACAACACCTTCTCTGTTATTTTAGAGCAGCACCGGCCAATAATGCAGTAGCCACTAGTCACATGGGGCTCTTCAGCATGAAATTTAAATTAAATTAATTGAAATGATTAAGTTAAAAATTCGGTTCCTTAGTCACACTAGCCATATATCAAATTCACAATAGTCATCTGTGGCTATCGGACAATACAGATAGAGAACATGTTTATCCCTGCAGAAAGTTCTATTGGACAGCACTGGTCTAGAGAAGGAGGCATACTGGTCAGCTGGATGTTCTGGTTAACAGAGAGATAACACAGATGCCTAAAAAGGGATGTTATAATGTTGAAATATTTTAGAGGTGGGAGTGTAAATTTCAACACTCACTGTACTGACAAAGGGCCAGAATGCTGGCAAATTGAGAGTTGGGTTGCTTGAATGCTAAATAAATCAGCATTTGCTGTCTAAACTATGGCTCAAATACAAAATCTAACCAAGTCTGGGGAATAATTTAGGAACATTTAAAGTCATTAGGATCATTAGATCTGACTTGAGCAAGGCAAAATAAACAACTCTCCCAGCCTGATTTGGAACCATTTCTTCTACTGCGGTCTAAGTCAAAGCTAACTTCTCTGAGTTTAAATATATTACAAATGTTTTTCTTTATTTGGCTCTGTTTATTCTCACTTCTATGTTTTCTCAGTGTTCATTCCATTGTTTTTCTGTATCCCAATGACTCACCCTCTCAGAGCTGTAGAGCCGTTAAGGACTGAATAGTCTGGTTTGTGTCTTTGCTGCCAGTTCAGAATTCAACTGAACAGACCATCTCTGTTTCCTGTGTTCTAGGCCCCAGTCTTCATGGCCGTGCAATCAACCCAGGAGTATATCTAGCCCTTTGACACTGCACCACGCTTTCTCTTGCCCCCTCATTTTCATAATGGAATTTTTACATTCCTTCCAAACCTTTGGGTCAGAGTGACATTGAGTTTGCCCCACTGACCTCTAGCTGCAGTTTTCTTCATCTGACCTACAGGGAGGGAGACTAAATTTCCCTTTTTACCGTGGTGAGGGGTTCACCCAGGAACAATAGCAGGAATGTGGCTCTGAATTCTTAAATCAAATCTATGGGTAACTACATAATACTTCACAGACAGAGGGTGCTCCCAAATTCTTAACAGACCGGTTGGCTTAAAGAAATTAACACTCTTCTATAAAAATTAATTGTGCCTGTATTTAAGAGATACATGGTGCTCCAAATTTGAAATAAATTGCCGGAGAAGGACTTTACTCCAACTCCTAAGGGAGTAGAGTCATTGTATTTGGTCTTATTGACAACAGTGACTTGCACATTTCTTTCTTTTCCTCCACCAGAAAAATGTTGGTGCTTGTTATGTTGGCAACAACTCCAGACCTGACTGAGCTCTGATGAAGGCTTATCAGGATGTATGATCAGGAGCCTTTCCTGCTGAAGCAGTTTAAGTATTGGCTGAGTCCTGTGTACTCCTTAGGAGGATGACTGGGCCACTGAGCTGCTGATCTCTCCAAAGCCATCCATCTGATTAAGTGATTGACAGATTCTCATGTCAACTAAGAGAGAGGAATAGATGAACCAGAGAGAGAAGTTTAGAACATTTTCTCTGTTATGAGTAGAAAGGTTCTACCATATTTTCAAGCCACTCCTCCCCTGTAGACCACCAGCTCTTCCTCCGAGCATGGGAGACACGTGGCATCTCTCATATTAGGAAATTCAACAAACAAAAATCCAGACAAGTGGAACTCAGAACATCCTTAGAAAAATAGCTAGTACTGAAAAAACTTTCCAAATTACCAAAGAATTTATTTTATATATATACACACAAGATTTCTTTGAATAAATGGGATTTGGCAGACATCTCTGTTCTGTTTTTATGTAAATCATTTTTTTTTTCCATCTGGGTTCTGAACACCTTTTGATTCACTCATGCTGGTTTCCAATGGGCTACTTTTTCTCTTACGTCAGGGCCCTTGTTCCAAGTTACAGTCAATCTCAGTCTCCGCTCCCACATTTGTGGCTCCAGGCCAGACCTCTCAGTCTCACAGCTTCTGCACGTGATGGTCTCATGGGTACCTCAGACTTAACAGTGTCCTAAACTGTCCATCAACCCAAAATCTATTCTACCAACAGTCTTCCCTGGGTCGATTTTTGGTAATTCTAAAATTCCATTTAGTTAGGCCAAAAATGGTGTCAACCGTAACTCCCTTCCCCCCTCCACATCCCACAGCTATCAGTCAGGAAATTCTCTTTCCAAACATTTCCAGAATCTGACCACATCCCACCATCTCCACCACTACCAGTAGCCACCACGATTTTCCCCTTTGATGACTGTGGTAGCTTTCGAGCCATTTCTCTGCTTCCATCCTTTGCATTTATAGTTTATTGACCCAGAAGCCAAACTTATAGGAGCCATTGCAGGGTTTTGAGCAGAGGAGAGACAAGATTTGACTTAGGTTTTAAAATAATCTCCTTTCTGAAGTATTACTCAGTAAGGCCTACTATAAACATCCAATTAAAAAACGATAAGCTACCAGCATTATTTACAGTGGTCAAGACATGGAAACAGCCTTCATGTCCATTGCCAGATGAACAGATAAAGAAAATGTGCGCTATATAGGAATATTATTCAGACATAAAAAAGAAGGAAATCCTGCTATTTGCCACAACTTGGGTGGATCTTTAAGGCATTATGCTAAGTGAAAAGTCAGAAAGAGAAAGATAAATACTGTATGATCTCATATGTGGAACCTAAAAATAAAAAAAATCCCAAATTCATAGAAAAAGATCAGATTTGTGGTTACCAGAGGTGGGGGTTAGAGGGGGAATTGGATGAGGTGGCCAGAAGCTACAAGCTTCCAGATATAAAAAAAATAAGTACTGGGGATATAATGCAGATTTTTTATATACATATATGTAACTACACTCATCATAACATGCTTTATGATATATTTGAAAGTTGTTAGGAAAGTGGATCCCAAGAGTTCCAATCACAAAGAAAATAATCCTTTTTTCTTTTTTTACAAAACATTTCCTTCCCTTTTCTTTTTTTCTTTCTATATGAGATGATGGGTGTTTGCTGAACTTGATTAGGGCCTGTAGCCTTTCTCCAGTTAGAGCCAGATAATGAAAAGGCTGTAAGACACCTCCTCTCCAAGGAACAGTCTCATTTCAGTGATTTAAATGACCCAGTCCATGTAATACTAAAATTCAGATTTTCAGTCAAATTTCACTTGCTTCCGCCACCCAGTTTCAGAATCCTATAATAGGAAAGGGAGATGGACGCCCCTCTTGCATCTCCCCACCTTTTTCTACTTCCTGGCCGCTGCTCACAGTCCAGGCTCTGAGTCCTCCTGAACTGGGAAGAAGGAGTTAGGGAAGTAAATGCACAGTATCCAGAGATGGGTAATTTTTTCTTTACAATTTGTCCTTGGTGTTCATGAGGCTTGGCAAATGTCAACCTCGGTCTTTCCCTTGGGGTAACAGTCTGTGGTCTCTGTGAACCCCCAGTGCCCGGCCTTGTGATGCGGAATGTGGCTGGCCACTCAGCAGACACACCCTGAGGCTCTGGGCACTGGGGCGTCCCTCCCACAGGCCTCTCTGGTAAACCTCCCCAGTGAGGTCTTTTTGAAGATGGCTCCAGCTGGGCCCCACGAGACCCATCTATGGCTGATGAGAGTCTCTCTTCCACCCTCGCCTCTGTGGCAGTGCAGCTCACTTCCCATGCCTCTGCCTCCTCCGGAAGCCGCTCTGTAGCGCGGCTCTAGATATTCCAGCTGAGTCAGACAGGAGTCCATCGAGTGTTCCCTGCAGCCCCCTCAACAGGTCTTAAAGTGTGGGGGTAAAACATCCCTTTCCTTGGTGGGAAAGACAGGTAAAGGGAGTAGATGCAGAGCAAATGACAGCTTCTCCAGAGAAATTCCTGCCCTCGACCTTTTCAGATCCAACTCTGTTGTATCCTCAAGACCGGTGACAGATTAGGGACTGGCAAACGGATGTCTGGGTATTCTCTTGGCACGTCCACTAGAAGCATACGGGATCTTTTTGTTGTCAGCCTATGGGGAGAACAAACAGTAGAACCAGCCACAGTTGGGCCTGTTCTTACAACTTTAAAATACCAAGGAAATGAGTTGGTGTTGTCAGGATGGCCCCTGAATCACCCTTGCTCCCACATGTTGCTTCCATCCAGGCTCAGAGCCTTCATGTGCCTCCATTTCAGGCCTCAGCTGAGATTTAGCTTCCCACAGAGGCTAACCTTGCCTCACTTGTCTCCTCACTTCCTTTATATATTTATTACAGTTTGTAATCATACACGTACTGATGTGGTTAATTTCTGTCTCCCACACCAGAACCTTAGCTCTGTAAGGTCATTCTATTTGATTCATAGCAGCCTTCTTGAAGCCCAGGACAGAACCAAGCATATAGTTCCTGCTCAGAAACATTAGGAGTCAGCTCTGCCCCTTGCTAGCAATGTGCTCTCAGGGAAGTTCTTCCACAGCTGTAAAGTTGGGACACTGGTAGTAACATTTAGTAGGTGATAGTATGTGAATTATTATGTTTAGAAGATGACCTAGCACATAGAAAGTACTTTAAACATATTTGCAATGATTACTAATTATATACAGGTAAAGCATTGTCTCCGTAGTAGGTGAAGTTTTTTTAGGGAACATGGTAATAAAGAGCTATCTATCCACTACAGTCCAGAGGAAACTCACCAGCGTAATGTGTTTCATGGATCGTGCAGCCATTCCTAATGAATGCCCTGGAGATGATTGGCAGACGCTCCCCAGTTCATGCATTACACGGATTTGGGGAGAGGACATTCAGAGTAGCAATCTAGCTTAGCAATTCAAGGAAAGCATTGGAGGTGAACAGAACAGGACCAGATCTTGTGTCCTTCACTTATAAACTCTGTGATATTTGGGAGTTACTTAATTTCTCCAAGGCTCAATTTCTTTATATTTAAACTGGGTGTAATAATAGTACCTACCTCACAGGGCTGTTGGGAGGGTTACATGAATTTTGTATATGTGATAGTATTTGGCATATTCCAAATGCTCAGGAAACATAGCCATTGTCAATATTGTTACTAGTAACAGCAGCTAAAGCCTTAGAAAAACAGTAGACAAGGACTCCGTGCTTTAGAGGTAAATGTTTAGAAATTGCACATAAGGAGTGTATGTTTTTCAATTACTCTTAGAACTAGCATGCAGTCAGCTGTTGGATACAACCCTGTTATGAGAAACCAAGCCCAAAAATTCTCAGTATAAATTCATGAAAATAATTTCCATCCCCTGGTTATTCCAAGTAACATTCACTGCAAGTAATTTCTAATGTACAACAAAAATCAGATTTTAATTGCATACAGGTGAAGCCTGAGGAATGGTTTGAATCCCAATAATTTCTGGATTTACAGGCATGTGGAGCTCCTCTCCATGAAGGCATTTTGAACTCTTAGAACTGAAGCTACCATTTAAATCAAAGGTGCTGGTGCTATTTTCTACCAAATTCAACTTTCTCCTTACCCAAATAAATCTCTTAGTTTTAAATCTGCAAAAAGTTATAAGATTCTCAGTGTCAGTTTCCTGGAAAGAATGTTTGGATTATTTTAAAAATGCAATTTCTGGTTAGTTCTATGATAATCTGGATGAAAATGCTAGATTTTTATTTAGAATTTCTTTCATTTACATTTTCATTTCTTTGCTTAAGCTGTGTTCCAGTTCATTTTTAGCAGGGGGTAAATGAAGTTGATAAAAGGCATTCACCCGACAAGATTATGTCTCTATTCAGAACAGCCTGGGAGCACTACCGTTGGGGTAGCATTCAGTAACTCCCTGTGACAGTGTTCATGATTAACGTTTTGAGGACATTCTCTTGGTCCACAGTTCTTCTCTTTGACTATGTCTATTTGACATAATGTCTTTTTTTTTTTTATTTGGTTTTCTTGAGGAAGCTAAATCATTAAGCTAGAGTTTAGATTTTTGTTAGTGCTTGTAGAAATTTAATATTTTTAGCAGGACTCCAAATCTGTAGTCACTAGTTTGCCTGTGACAATCACATGTTTCTGCTGCTTACCAGAAGCCTGGGGTTTTTGTACTTTCTTTGATCTCCCCAGGCTGCCCTTCTGAACTGTCAGCTGGTTGTAGGATGTCAGAGAAACTCTTCCAAATGTCAGGGGGTCCCCATGGCCTCAGGCAGCACAGGCCCTTGGGTCCATTTCCTGTATGACTCTCTCTCTCTTTCTGCATTCAGTCTTTGGGGGTCCTACTCTAGATTCAGGGAGCCAGAGCTTGGAAGAATGGGCATGTGGTAGAGAAAGGAGCCTGCCTTTTTGTCTCTTTGTACAGAAAACTGCCTGGGGGGGTGTTTGGAAAGGAAGCGCCCTCACTCAGTCACTTTCCTGATGAGCCTTTCTTGTTGCCCCTCCTAATAAACTTTCCACCCTTCGTTCAGAAGCTTTTTTCTGTTGCAGAACCATGTCTGTAGCACCTGAATATTGCAAACTGGCAGAGAGGGAATGGACTCAAAGGTGACCTGGCTGAATTAAAAGTGCTGCCACCTAAGTTTGTGCAGGTTGTGTAGTCCAGGCTCATGGTGCTGTCTGGACTTATGTGTTTCTGCAGCATTGCATGGAGCAATCTTAACCAGAATGATGGTGCAGCAGACATTTAACCCAAAGATTTACTGATCTGCTTTTAATATTGGCAACTAACTTCCTAATTAAGTGCTTAGGTTTTGCTTATGGAAACACTTTTAATACATTGGGAAAATGAAATATTTTAATAGCAACTTCCTTTGAGAACCTATAAAACCCCTCATGGTTGTCAAAAGCCTGGTATTTAAGAGAGAATATAGATATGCCAATATCACTCCCTTGGCTCTTAGAGAATGCAGATCGGGTGGGCGGTGTTATGAAAAAAACAGGTACGCATCTAGTATTTTATCAAGGGTACTGATTCAGAATGGTGAATGCCATGGCTTACCAGATTTTAAAACATCCAAACAGAGAAAAGTTACGTATTTTAAAATGAAATGATTGAAGTATTAGATAGAAGGGGGAAACTGTGTAATCTTGAAGAGAGGAGAAGCCTTCCCAAGCAGTTACAACCCTAGAATTATAAAGAAAAAAACTGGCAGAACTGACTCTAAAAAATTTCTCATTGATTTTTTTTCTCTTTAATTAAACTTCTTATTTTGAGATAACTGTAGATTCACTTGCAGTTGTAACATACCATGCAGAGAGATCTGATGCACCTGTTACCCAGCTTCCCCTAATGGTGACATCTTGCAAACCTATAGTAAGATGGCATAACCAGGATATTGACATTGATGTAATCAAGATGCATAGTTCCATCCACAGGAACCCTCAGGTTACCTCTTGTGACCACACCCACTTCTTTCTACCTCCACCCACTCCTTAACCCCTTGCAACCACTAATCTGTTCTTTATTTCTATATTTTGTCATTTCAAGGATGTTATAATAATGGGATCTTGTGGGATTTAAAAAAACTAACATTCTCTGGAGATTCATATAGGTTGTTGTGTGTATTCATAGTTTGTTCCTTTTTATTGCTGCATAGTATTTCATGGTGCCATAGTTTGTTTAACCATTCAGCTCTTCTTGAAGGACATCTGGGTTGTTTCTAGTTTTGGGTATTATGAATAAAGCTATCCATAACATGTGAATATATATGAATATAATATTTTAGCATATAAACATTAAAGTACAGATTTTTTTTGTGAACATAAATTTTCATTTCTCTGGGGTAAATGCCCAGAAGTATAATTGCTAAGTCATATGGTAGTTGCATGTTTAGTTTTTTTGAGAAACTGCAATACTATTTTCCAGAAAGGCTGTAATATTTTATATTTCCACCAGCAATGTATAAGTGATCCAGTTTCTCTTCATTCTTGCCAAAATTTTGTTTTAGCCATTCTGATACGTGGGTAGTGATATCTCATTGTGGTTTTAATCTGCTTTGCCCCACTGGCTATTTATGTCGAATGTCTTTTCGTGTACTTATTTTCCATTTGTATGTCTTCAGTGGTGAAGTGTCAATTCATGTCCTTGCCCATGTTTTAATTGGATTTTTTGCTTTTTTTACTGCTGAGTTTGTAGATAGTAGTCCTTTGATGAATATGTAACTTGCAAATATTTTCTTCCCTCTGGAGCTTGTCTTTTCATTCTCTTAATGGGGTCTGCTGTAGAGCAAAAGTATTTAATTTTGAAGTCTAGTTTATCAATTTTTTCTTTTTGTGCTTTTCCTGTCAAGTCTAAAAACTCTATGTCTAGCCCTACATTATGAAGATTTTTTTCCTATCACTTTTTTTTTCTTAAAGTTTTATAGTTTTACCTTCTATATTTAAGTCTGTGATCATTTTGAGTGAATTTTTGCATATGGTGTGAGACTTAAATTGAAATTCTTTTTCTTGGCATATGGATATCCAGTGCTCCAGCACTGTTTGTTTGAAAAGGCTGTTTTTCCTCTATTGAATTGATTTTTCATCTTTGCTAAAAATCAGTTGGGCATATTTGTGTGGGTTGCTCCTATATTCTCTATTCTACTCCATTGATCTGTGTATCTATCCTGCTACCGATAACACAGTCTTGATTATTTTAGGTATATAATAAGTCTTAAAATGGTGTAGACTGATGACTCCTACTTTATTCTTTTCCAAAATTGTTTTTGCTATTCCAGTTCCTTTGCCTTTCCATGTAACTTTTAGAATAATTTCTCCTATGTATACAAAAATATTGCTGGAATTTTGGTAGAAATTTCTTTATACCTGTATATCATTTGAAGAGCAATTGACATCTTTACTGTATTGGGTCTTGTAACCCATGAACATGGTATATCTTTCATTTAAATAGATTTTCTTTGATTTCATACATCAGCATTTTATAGTCAGCACGTATGTTCTTTACCTATTTTGTTAGATTCATACCTACATATTATTTTCTTCTTGGAGTGACTCTAAATAAAGTATTGCTTTTTAATTTTATTGTTCCTGGACTCATTACTAGTAGAAGCACAACTGATTTTTGTATGTTTATCTAGTATTCTCTGACCTGGCTAAATGCACTAATTATTTCTAGGTGTTTTGTTTTTTTTTTAAGATCCCTTGATCTATGTAGAAAGTCGTGCCATTTGCAAATAGAGTTTTACCTCTTACTTTTTAAATACAGGCATTCTTTGATTCCTTTTCTTGCCTCATTACACTGGCTAAAACTCCCAGCACTGTATTGAAAAGAGTGGAAAGAGCAGACATTCTTGTCTTGTCCCCAGTCTTGGGTGCCTTGTTACAGCCTTACTAGGGAGGAAGTCTGGGCTTCGTCTTGCCCTTTGCTGGCAGCAGTGAGCTCACAGTGTTTTTTTGTTATCTAGTGGAGTAGAGTGGGTATTGTCTAAAATGTTTCTGTTTTGCTAGGCTTCCCTTCTCCCAGTCTTTTGACGAAAGATAGAAGACTTCTGTTGGAACCTCCTTGTCTGTGCCCACTGGCATTTCTAGGTTGGCAGTTTCTTCAGCTCAAAGTGTGGGCTGTCTGAGAAAAACAGAAAACCCAGGGAACTTATCAGTGTGTTGTTCCTTAGCCAATCTGCCTTCTATTTTCTGTCTTTCAGAGTCTTATGTTTGTTTTATGTCTAATGCCCAGGGTTTTTAGTTGTCCTTGGTGAGAGGAATAAGGAATAAGGAAAAGATCTATCTTATGTTTCCAGACCTAGACGTATTCCTCATTGATTTTTAGGATTTCTCCTAATATCTGAAGGTTAATTAATACTTTTTCTCTTACTTGTATTCCAAGTACTTTCTCTTAGGTATGTAACTTGTCTTTTAATTTTACTTCTGAGGTCTTTCACCATTTGACTCACATAGGGATTTTTTAAAAGACAGCTTTTTTTTTTTAATGGGCAAAAGAAAAGAGGCAATTAAAATAGAAAGAAATATGGCTGGCTAACAACTAGCATATGAAATTTGTTATCAACGAATTCAATTGGAACAAAATGATGAAGGTAGAGAGGCGCTACAAATGTTAAGTTTCAAAATATAGAAGGCTTGATGAAACAACTTAGTGAAATATCTGTGAATCCGTGGTTTTCTGCTCTCATAAAGAACTTTAAAAAATATCTGCAATTCTGGAAACTTTTTCGTCCTACTGTGATGTCTCTAGTTGTAAAAAGAAATTGAAAATAGTTATAAACCAAAGGAAGATGTTCTTTAAAAGGAATATCATGGAGATGTTAGAGGATCTTTTAAAACTAGAGTTGTAGGGAATCTCTTTTTTAAAATATTTTTGTGCAGTCCACAATAGAGACATGAAATTAAAAATCTGGAACTCCTTAGATAAAAATTCCTTTCAAAGGTGTAGAATCCTTGGTAATCTAGGTAAGATAAATAGTCTCTGTGAGAGTTAAATGATCTTTTTAGGATATAAAAGACCATACTGTAATTTACTAAATGAATCAAATTACTATGCTCCAGTGGAGAAAGAAATATTATCTAAATATTAGTTTCATTTTAGGGTAATGGCTTACTTTTCCTGTTTCCCAAGATGCCCACAGCCTTTCATGTGCTTTTTATATGTAGTATTAATTTTGTAACACAATGCTCTTGAGAATTCACAGTATATCTGGTTTCCTCCAAAAAGTATTTTAGTGGATTATATTGCTTGGTTTTGTGTTACTGGCTTCACATAATTGCATATACTGTAGTTGACTGGATGAAAATTATCTTGGAAGTTTGGGGACATTTTATGGATGATAATGTAGATATCTATTTCACCGTTATATCTGCAATTGACATTTAATTTTCTCCAAGGAAAGGAGACATAGGCACTGGATTAATCTGTAAGGCTCATTTCAGCCTTGTTCATAATAAAAGGTTACTCAAACCATAAACTATCAGGAAAATTAGTTTGATTTATACTTGCCTTTACTTGTCTATTTTGAGACAGCTGCTTAACGTGGTATGAAAGATGGGTAGGAACAATAACAAAGAGAAGCCAATGACTGGGTTAGCCACAGATGGCTGGAATAGACCCCTCAAATTACAGAATCTGAAATTCTAATCAAATGATTTCATGTCATGATATAGGTATAAAATAAAAGTAATAATACATGATTAATTATTGAATTGGGAAAATGTGGTAGTAATGTAACATTTGACATCCTGAAAAGGAACATTCTTTAACAATATTGCACTGTACTGGAAGTTGATATTTGAATACAGATTTTAGGTTGGAACCATATGGAATTGCCATTTTTGTAGGTCAAATACTGACAATTTCTTAATGCTTCTATCTTTACAAATTGCCTAAACAGACACACATATTGGTCAAGACATTCTTTTTTTTTATATTAAAGTATCATTGATCTACAATCTTAGGAAGGTTTCACATGAACAACATTGTGGTTTCAACATTCACCCATATTGTCAAGTTCTCCCCCTCCCCCAGCATTGCAGTCACTGTCTTACTGCAGCGTAGTAAGATGCTGTAGAGTCATTACTTGTCTTCTCCATGCTGTACTGCCTTCGCTGTGACCCACCTATTTTGTGAGTGCTAATTATAGGGCACCTTAATCTCCTTCTTCCTCCCTACCCACTCTCCCCAACCCCTCCCTTTGGTAAGCACTAGTCCCTTCTAGGAGTCTGTGAGTCGGACAAGACCTTCTTAAATAACAATATTCTAGACTGTTCCCAGTGTGGTGGGGGAGTAGAGATGTGGGTGTGGAGAGAAGGTGTAGTGTGTTGGACCACATGACACAGGAAACAAGAAAGTCAACTCTTCTATCCAGCGAGCAAGCAAATTTGCTTCCAGGCCAACTATTAAACCGTCACCCCTGTGCCTACACGTGCACTGAAGTGTGAGACTCTGGGCCAGAGTTCCTAGAGGAATAGGAACCCACCATTCCCAGCATGACAGGGACCTGCAAACTGGTGCTGAAATAGCATGAAAAAATAACACGGAAAACACTGAAAAAGTAATCATGAAAAGATACAGAATTCTATTTTGTATAGTGCCTCATATCTATTTCTCTCCTGGTATGTGTCCTGTCATATTTATTTGGTGTTTTATAGAATAAAAGTCCCAGAAGACCCTGATTTTTTCCCCTCATAGATTTGTGGGCTGCACTTGTTCCACTGGAGAAGTGGTTTGGGTTTCTGAATTCACATGCTTCGGTGAGAAGCAAAGCCACAGTTCTCTGCCTGCAATGTAGCTGCATTTCTAGAATTAGCTATTCTAGTTGCTGGCACAAGCGGCCCATGTAACTTTTAAAAATCATACCACCTTTTGGATCTAAATTTCTGTTAGCTGTTCTTTGCCAAATATAATATCTTGGGTGTATTATTAAGATGTACATCACAGACTACAAAATGTTCCTGAATATGGAGCGCTGACTATACACAATAGGGGGATAAAAGAGAAAGCAACACAAAACAGCCACTCATTTCTTTTACTGTGTGCAGTAATTGTCGCTGTGTATGCTCACTCTAGTTGAAAATAGAAAAGACATGAAGCCATACAGAGCTTTGGAGTTATTCTCAAGCTTTCCTTGTTCACTAGGGAAGATACACAGACAGCAACTATGGTGCATAGGAAATAAAAGAAGTATTTAACATGCAGTTATAAATGCCAGAGGAATGTGTCCCAGTGTTCTGTAGAAAGGGGTTGAATTTATACCTTTGGCTGATTCCGAGTGACTGCAAAGTAATGCCTGCAGCTGACTTTTCGGAGAATACCGAGACCTCAACCACTATTGCAGTACCGTCAGTCATGTGGAAGAGAAGCTATTAGAAAGGAGAACAATTCTGACATGAGTCTAGGAGAGGGGAAAGCATAGATCATTTCTTTCTACAAAGTTCCTTTCTGGCAAAAAGATTAACCGTTTTTAGAAGATTTCAACTTATTTTTCCTTAAGTGACTAGTCACTGCCTACTAAATGTCATTCAAATTGAAGTTTAAAACAACCACTGAAAACATCAATTCTTTCCTAATTGAGACCTCATGAAAAATCCAAGGTTATTTTTCCGCATTTAGTGTACTTTCAAAGTGCATAGAATGTAATTCAATTTTTAGATGTTGTGCACATTTCTTTGCCCCATGTGTCTTGTACAAGACTGTAGAACTACACCAAGATGCTGACATTTTCTGGGTATGAAAAGATAATACTTGACAAAAAAAAGTTATGGCTAATCTTCAAAAATAGTAGAATCACCCAGGTAATTCCTCCATGTGAATAACTTAAAGACTGTATTATATGAATTTCAGAGACGTCCTCTGCTTCTGATTTGGTTGCCAGATAATAGTTAAACTCACATGAATATCATTAGGAAACTAAGAAGCCATCACTCCTGAGACTCAAATACATTATTCTAACTATTTTAGATACAATCAAGTTGGTCACAAACACACTTCCTTGAGGATAGATTTCTGGTTTATTTCTTAGGGGGTCTTATCCTTGCGGTCAAAACAAGTGCAAATATTTATCATGCTACTGAGTTTTACTAAGCGCTCCTCTTCCTAGGCAATGCAAACCCAGTAAATAAAGCCAGCCTCTTCTGCACTGCCTGGCTGGGGCTTACCAGCCTACCAACCAGGCAGCAGCCGTGCAAATTATAGTACAACTACCACAGGTCAAATGGACGAAGTGGCTGTTTGCAAGATCAGTTTAGCAAATTGCAGCATATTAGCTACGTGGCGGCATTTCAGCTTCACACTTAATATTTTTTCTATATAATAAGCATTTTCAAATATTTGAGACAGGACTGCTAAAACATGATAGACAATAAGATTTCAAACTAATTTTCCTCCTTGCCCCCTCTCAAATCCCTATGTATATTTGCTGGGTCTTTGTTTACTTCTTTTCTAAGTAAAAATGTCCCTGGTCCTTGCTAGTTCAAAGCTGATCGTCTGAGCTCGTAATTCCGCTTTGTCCTCTCTCTCCACATCCTTTTTCTCTTTGACATCTTCACTTTGGCCTTGTCTGCTTGCTCCACCTCCTCTGCCTCTAAACACACCACAGTTTCTGGTCCAATACATTTGCTTGTGACCTCGACACCATCTCAAGTCCTAAGTATCTCAGCAAAGTGCAAGGGTCAAAAGCCCAGAATCTATAGCGAAGATGAACAGGGCTCAATTTCAGTTCTGTTTCTTAGCAGCGGGATGTTGTGAATGCATTCCCCTCTGTGACATATACAGAACAATGACAGCGTGTGCTGTCCACCCGGTTCTGGAGGCAGGTGAGAGGAGGCACCCCGATTTGTGAGTGTGCCAATTTCCACTGTGTAAATACTTCCACCCCGGCTGACGTTAAGCTACCAATGTGACCTCACTGAATCCTGAGTAGGGACGAGAGGCCCTCATTCTGGGGAGCAGGCACCAGCCGGCTCCCTCACTCCCTTTCATAGGGTTGCTGTGATGGTAAAGATAATATAAGCAAAGCACTCAGAGCAAGACCTATCACTAGTAAGTACCCTGTAAGTACCAGCCATCCTTATTTCCTTATGGGGAGAATTAAAAAAATATACCCTTAACCATCCATTTATTTCTTAAAGGCTGGAGAGCATTTTGTGGGTAGGGCGTGGATAGTTAAATAAACCTGAGTTGAATTCTTACTTCTTCACTGTGTTTGTGACAGTTTTTTAAAAAATCTGTAAAATAGTAACTATCATGTCTACATTTTGGGGTGGGAAAATTAAATGAGACTTTATATATATAATGCTTATGACACAGAAAATGTTCATTAAATGTTTACCTCCTTACTTTTCCACACTCTACTGAAATTGCCTTCAGAGAATTAATGCAATGCAAAATAAAAATGTATAAACCCGATGGTGATTTCTCAGTCCTTCGTCTGCTCGGTCTTTTGCATTATTTCATATATTTGGTTACCCTCTGGACTTCCATGATTTTGAATCCTTTTAATTGTCCTCCCTTTTGCTTTTATGGTGTCCTCCATTGAAGGCAGACATTGTGCATGGCTCTCGTCTTACCTGCTGCTCTGGCTTTTGTGTTTCCTCTAGGCCACCATGGGACTCTACTGCTGACCTTCTGTTTTAGCTCCGTCACCTGTTTCATGCAGCCCTGAAATTCCACAAGATCACCTTAGAGATTGTCACTTTACCTTAGGAACATCACTTGTCCCAACCCAACAATCCTCATGACCATTTCCAAATGACACTTTTCATTCATCCATTTTTATTTACCATTATCGTCCCTTATTTTCATCTCCAAATGCCCACATGTCACTTTCTTCTGGAGGCTTTTCATGACCTGTGACCTTCTATCCAAAACAGCACCTGTAACTTCCTGCACTATTAACCCCCACTCTGCCTTTTCTTTCTTGGTAGCACTTGAATGTGATATGTTGAATGCTTACTTGGTTATGTGAGCACCACCCGCCACTGGCGCTAGAAGGCCAACTTAATGAGGGCAAGGATTTTGTGTTGTTTAGCCCGGAAGCACCAGTGCTTAGAATAGCATTGGGCACTTTGGAGGTGCATGAAAAAAGTGTTAATAGAAAGTATATACATTTGGCTTTGGAATATGGTTCTTTTTTTCCTTAATCTCAAGCTTAAAGTTAACCCTAGCTAGTTCATGGTATACTATCATGATTGGTTCACGGAAGGTCTAACTCTTGCTTTATTTTATCTGTTACTTTTCTTTTAAAAACAAAACCAAACCATTTACTCCTTATCCACTCTAGTTCTCCTCTTCCTCTTTCCTCTCAGGATGGCATGCACTCTACCAGCATTTGAAATAATTTTTTGGATAGACATCTTGAAAAAAAGGTTCTTTTTTTGTCTGTGAGTTTAAATTTCTGTGTTACAGTGCTAAGGTCACCATTCTGTTTCTTTTACTTATTTATTTGGATCTTCTCCAAATAATAGTTGGGGTTTTATTTGCTCATTTAATTTCATTTTGTGTTTTATCCTTATATAATTTAGTTTTCCTTGTATCCATTCTATTTTATTTCTATTTTTTTTCATTGCCATGTTCTTCAGAGAGCTTTGTGTTGCTGGCTGCATGGTATGGTTATTTATTTATTTATTTTTTAACTTTTCCACTCCTTTGGTGCTGGACACCTGGGCTAACCTCAACTCTCTGCATCCAAAACTAATGCTGAGGTGACCCTCCGTACATGTGCTTCCTTAGAGATCTGTGTGAGAGTTTCCTGGGATATCTACCAGAGAGGAGGATTACTAGACTGTAGTTTATAGGCATAATACATTTCTTTAAGAACATACAGATTGTTTTCAAGAATGACCACACCAGTCTGTACTTCCACTGGCATGTTGTGAGAACCCTATTTCCCGACAACCCTTGTACTATCTTATGCCAGCCAAATTTATACAATCTGATGAGTGTCAATGCTTGCTTTACTTTGCATTTCTTTCATAACCAAGAAGGAAATTTGAAAATATTCCTCTGTGAATTGTTTATTCTTACTCTTTGATCTTTTTCTATCAGGTTTTTATCTTTCTCATGCTGACTAGAAAGAGTTCTTTGTATATTTTAGACATCAATTCCCTGACAGTTTTGTAAATTGTAAATATTTTCTCTTTATCTTTGCCTCTGAAATTTTTTATTTTTTGTTGAATAGAAATGATTCAAATCCATCAATACTTCAACTGATGGCTTATATACTTGATGCCTTGTTATGAGATAATTCTCTAAGATTATGATATTTTTACAATGCTTAGTTCTATTGGCTCTGCCACATTTTGGAATGCACTTTTGTATATAGTGTGAGGTAAGGATTCAACTTAAACTTTTTCATAGTCTTAGTAATTTTCTTCTCTGCCACCTATTAAACCATCCATCATTTCTCAATAATTTTTTATAGGAAAGTTACAAAAACAGTACAGAGAGTTGTTGTGTGCCCCCCACCCAGATTTAGTTTCTTTTAATGTAATCATCATAGATCCTGTCATACGTTTGTCAAAGCTAGGAAGCTAACATTGGCATATTACTGTTGAACAATCTCGAGACCTTAGTCAGATTTCACCAACTTTTCTACAAATGCCCTTTTTCCGTTCTAGGATCCAGTTCAGGTTACCATACTGCAGTTAGTTGTCATGTCTCCTTAGTCCCCTCTGGTTTATGACAGTTTTGCAATCTTCCTTTTTTTCATGACCTTGACAGTTTTTAAGGTTATAAGGAGGTATTCTGTAGAATATTCTTCATTTGGATTTGTCTGATATTTTTCTCATGATTAAAAACTGCATTTATAGATGTTTGAGAAGAGTACCACAGAGGTAAATTGCCCTTTTTAATCCATCATGTCAGTGAGTACATGATATCTATATGATATCACTGGTGATCCTGACCTTGATTATTTGTATATTAGGTTGGATAATATCATCACCAAATTCACGTCACTCAGAATGTGACTGTATATGGGACTAGGGTCTTTGCAGCTGTAATTAGTTAGAAATCTCAAGGTGAAACCATCCTGGATTTAGGATGGGACCTAAATCCAGTGACCAGAGTCTTTGTAAGAGAAAGGAAAGGGAGATTTGGATACAGAAATATCACCATGTGTGGACAGAGGCAGAGATTGGAGTCAGGCTGTCTTAAGCCAGAAAACAGAGCTACCAGAACAAGGCAAGCAAACCTTCTCCCTGAGAGCCTTCAGAGGAAGGGTAGCCCTGCCAGCTCCTTGATTTTGGACTTCAAGCCTCTGATGCTGTTAGAGAATAAATTTTCTGTTGCATTAAGCCACCAAGTCATTTGTAGTCATTTGTTAAGGCAGCTCTAAGAAACTAACACAATTTAATGTAATCTTTGTCAGGTGCCTTGACTGTAAACTTAGGAGTTTTCCTTTTCCATCCTCTATCTTTTGAAAACAAGTCACTAGGCCCAGCCCACACTCAAAGGGTGGGGAAAGAAGTTCCACATTTTGAAGTGGGGAGAATTACATATATTATTTGGCACTCCTTTGTAAGGAAGATTTTTCTCTTCTCTCCCATTCATTTATTCAGTTATTCATTTATCTCATTATGAACTCATGTATGTTTATTTATCTTACATTTTGGCCAATGGGAGTTCTTTCAGGGTGACTCCTATGTCCCTTTTTTTTTTTTTGTTTGAGCACTCCTTTACTTTACTGGTATCTCCATAGATTTTTGATGTCGTTAATCATATATCAACCTTTCAAAAACTATTTTATGTTCTCCATTCTGCTGCATTGTTTTTTCTGTGTGTGTGTGTGTGTGCATGTGTACAAATGTGCCAGTCCCATGATGTGAACTACTATGACTTTGTAATTTGTCTTAATGTATGTAAGAAGAGTTCCTTCATCTCCCCTGCACCTGTTGTTCTTCTTTTCCAAAATCATCTTAGTTATTTGTTATCTTTATTCATTCTTATGTACTTTAGATTAATTTTGTCAGGTTTCCCTCCAAATCTTGCTGTGATTTTAATTTGACCTGATTTGATGTTTATAAGTTAATTTTGGAAGAATTTATCACATTATCATATTAAGTTATTCTACCTGTATGTGTATTTTAATTTTTCTCTGTGTAATATTTTAAAATAACCTTTACTATAATTTTAGAAAGCCTCCTCCATAAAGTTCTTGAGAACTGTGAACATTATCTGTGTCAGATATTGCTCGGATAACCCACATTGGAAAAGGATTTCCAGTCCCTTTTCTAGCTACTGAGGATGCCCTAATGAAATACCCTCGTTTCCCAGTTAGGGGTAGTCCTGTGATACAGCTCTGCCTGTGAAATGTAAGTTGGAGCCTTATGTGGGGAGGCATCCTGTGAATAATTTTGCTTTCTTGTAAGAAGAGATGGATGCACTGGCACAGTTTTCCCCCTTTCAGTCTGCCTTAAATGTGGACACAATGCCTGAAGTCACAGCAGCCATCTCATGCCCAAGAGGGAAATGACAAGAGTGTTGCAGAGACAATCTCCATGATATGATTGCGACCCTGAATGAGTGCAAACATGCCTTCATATATGTGAGAAAAATGAACTTCTGTTTGTTTAACTTGCTGTCAGTGAAGTTTTTCTGGTATATGTAGTTAAACAAAAACCTTTACTGATCTGTGCCTTATTTTCCAATGCATTTTTAAATTGGAAATTGCTGGTATAAGGGAACACTATTAATTTATGTAGATTGATCTTGTGTCTAATAAACTTGCTGAATTTTCTTATTAGTTATTTTGGACAGCTAGGTTTATCTGTTGGACTGATTTGCTTGAGTTTTCTACGTAGAGAATCAAACCATATGCAAATAATGCTAGCCTGTATCTTTCTTTTAAATCCTTATAAGAACATTTGTTTCCCCCTTATCTCAGTGTACTGGCTAGGACTTCCCGGTACCAACAGTCACTAAATCTACAAATATGCATTGAGTGCCCATTTTATGCCACTGTGATAAACAAAGCCTACTCCATGGTACTAAGAACATTCTTGTCTTGTTTGTATTTTAAAAAGAAATCAAGTAAAATTTATCTTTAACCATTATGTTTATTGAATTTTTGGTAAATAGCGTTTATAAAACCAAGAAAATTTTATTTCTATTACGAATTCCCAATAATTAAAATTAATTTATTAAATTGTATCAGAATCTTTTCTGGCTCATGATAATCATGTGACTTTTCTTCCATAGTTTATTAATGTGGTGAATCACATTAATTTTTCTGAGATTTTACTAGCTTGTGTTCCTGTGATGAACTCCATTTGCTTATGATGTATTACTAAATTTAAAATAAACCACTGGATTCAGTTAATACTTTATTTTGGATAGTTTTGCATGTATATTCTTAGGTGAAATAGTCCTCTACTCTTTATTTCTTCCTGTTTTTTAAATTCTAATTTCAAAATCAAGATTATTTTAACCTTGTAAGATAAAGGGGCTACTTATCTTATTGTTTTTGGAACATCTTTCCTAATACAGAGATCATCTATTCCTCTAATGTTGAGTCAAATTCACATACACAACCTTCTGTATCTGTTTAAGTTTTCTATTTCTTCCAATTTTGGCATCCTTTGTCTTTCCAAAATTGTGTCCCTTTCTTTTATATTATCAGATGAATTATTGGATAATTTTTCATGTTATCTTTTGTTTTAAAATGACACTTTGAGATATCTTTTGTTATTTTATTATGAAGTTTATATATTCAACTCTTCTTTTTCCCTATCTTTTTGCCAGTTTTTCCATTTTATTAAACTTTCCAAAGACTTTAATTTTGGTGTAGTTTATCACATTTGATTCTTTTGTTTTCTAATTCACTGATCCCTTACATGTCAATTCTTTCCTTCATATTTTTTTGGGCTGATTTTGTCATCCTTTCTATCTTCTCAAGTTGAGTAAGTTTACTTATTTTTAATTTTTCTTATTTAAACTGTAAAATTTCTTGGGAGTACTGCATTAGTGGTGTCCCACAAATATTAATATGCAGTGTTTTCATTTTTACTTAGTTCTTAGCACTTAACAATTTCCCTTATAATTTCTTCTTTAACCCAGGTGTTATTTTATTTTATTTTTTTTTTAAATTTCAAGCCAGGTGTTATTTATTGGAAGAACTTTTTGTTTCCAGATATGCCAGCTCTCATACTTATGTATTATCACCTCTGGACCAGAGGGAGACATTGTGTGCTGTTCCACACCGTCTTCCCTTATAACACCTGCCACAGACATTATACCTCTTTAAGTGCTTAATGCACCTTTATGATAAAACTGGTGATCTACAATAGAGAATTACTCTATTGATGTTTACATAGCATTGTTGTTATTGCTGGTGATGATTGCTTTCCTTTGTGCCGGACTGTAAAGAATTGTCCTCTTAGGAAAGTCATACCCTATAAATTGCCCAGTTGAAGAGGTCCAACAAGCAAACAAAAGCTTGAGAACTGCACGTAGATTTTATGTTCTTACTTTTGATGCAGCTCATATGTTGACCCAAGTCACTGAGCAACTTTCCTTTCCTTTCATTACTGTAGATAAATGCCACAAACCCATAAAAGGGTGAAAAACTAATGATACAGTGCTGGTACCAGCTCTGTGTTTATTCGTTTGCCTAACCCAGTGAAGCTAAATGACTTAGAAAGAGCTGCAGATGCAGCCACGTCTTATTTTTATGTCCCATAGCTTCACCTGTACAGCTGTCTCATGGTTTCTTTTTTTCTTTTTCTTTTTCTTTTTTTGCCTCATGGTTTCTTGAAGACACTTGAAACTCCTCTCTCTCCACCTCAAAGTGATAGTGGGGTTTATCACTTTGCTAGAAATCATGAACTAAGAGTCATGCTTTCCGGATCCCTGAAAGGCATTAATATGTATAAATTTCTATCTTAAAATATCTTAGTTAATTTCAAAAACCAGAGGTGAGGAGATGAATAAAGAGCCTCATCTAGGTCACCTATTGGAACTGGTCATTTATAAATAGCATGGTCTAACAGTCCCTCCATTGCTGCTTTTATGCTATTTACTGTCCTGACCCTAACTTTTATTATATGAACGACAGCCTAAAGAAGGTGACCCAGGAGGAACAACTGCTCTGAGTTATGTGTTGGTCACAGTGAGGAAATCACTATGGAAGCTATGATCTCTCCTCCCCACTCCACTCTCCCACCTCTTACCATTTGCTGTTCAAAAGCATCTGGATGCATTCATGCACATTGTTTGAGCAATGATAATTGCAGAAGAGATGACCTTAATTTTGAATGCAGATCAAAATTCCTTGGAGGAAAGGAGAATATCTTTGTTTGATGTAGGGAGATTGATTGGGAAAGAGAGACATCATATCCTTGGACATATCTGAAAGGGGTTCACCTAGTTCAGATCAGTTAGAAAACCCTCCTGCCACCAAAGAAATATTTATCTGTAGCTTTCTATTTAGTTTTTTGCAAAAACATGTTTGTGCTTTATTTTCATTTGTTTGGGCATGAAGTGTGTTTCCAGATATGAAAACTCAGTTTATAATATTACACCTGAAAGGAATAACAGCCCAGTTTATATCATCTTGATTTGTAGCTAAGAACAAAGTGGTAAATTGGGATCATTTGCGTCTGGACACCTGTGTTAATTTCTCTTTCTATGCTTCTTGGCAACTTCCTTTTTGTCCCATGAGCATTTTCAGTTCATTCGTTTGTTCGTTCATTCATTCATTCATTCATTCACTCAGCAGAAGATGTCCATGTCCCCTCATATTTCTACCAGAGGAGAGTGTTACTTCTTTCCCACTCTATGGGGGATGAGAAACTTCAGTTTCTTTGTCTTTTCACCTAGTTGGATGGACTAACCAATTTAATGGTCAGTGCCAGTGCTTGACAATGGAAATTTCTCTCTTGGGAAATGCCAGCAGCCCATGTTCATCCAATATGAGCCTTCATGACTATATCCCACTTCACAGGCCCCCTGGAAGGGGCTATTTAAGGGATTAGGGACCGGGAAGGGAAAGTCTGACATTTTCCATTTTCTCTGATTAGAGATGCTTTGCAGGATCAAATTTTCAAGGGCTGTTTTCAAGGGTTCCCAGTTTGGCCTCAGGTTCTAGTTACTGTCTCCAATCCAGCTTTATCAGTCTTGGATTTTTCTTTTTAGTTGTTAGGTCGTCACTAACTGATTTTTAGACCTCTATACAGCCTCCAGGGTCTATTCTCTACTGGGCAGGGCCTAGACAGGAGGAAAGGTGAGTGAGCGTTGAACATTCCAAGTCTCCAATATTGCGAGATGTAATTCATGTAGTTGAGGAAGCCAGGAATGAGCAAGTAAAAATTTAAAGTATTAGGAGTAAGTTTCAAGTTACTGATGCATACAGGGGTTCAGAAAAGACAGCCATCATTGAGCGTTAGAGTGCTCAGGGTAGAATTTGTAAAGGAGGAGGTAAAACTCTGGAAGCAAGGTGGTTTTAAAAAAATAGAGAAGAATCCCAGAAGACAAGAGAAGACTAGAGCCTAATGATAAGGAAGCACTTTCTAACATGGAAGAGCCATATTAGTTTAAGATGATTGGCTCTAGGAAGGGACCAAAGTAATACCACTTTGAACAGAAAATATAGTAAGTAGGAAAAAAAGATTTGATTGAGACTTAACATTGAAACTAAAATTATGAAAATAAATTTTTTTATCTTACAATTAACAAAATTCTAGTTTTAAATGCACATACATATTAGTTATGGAGTAAAAATAAATCAAAAGATTTTTAATGCATTTTTCTGATTATATTATATGATGGTATGAAGTGAGACAGTCTTCATAATAAGTTTGACTTTTATAACCTGGTCGGAAACTTTAATGCTTTTCTTTATCTTTTCCACACTCAGATGTGTCCAGTGTATGGTACTGAGTTAGTCATCATCCTGGCTCATATATAGTTTAATAATGGGCCTTTGGGTTTATTTATTTAAAAATATAATTAAAATCTTTATTTCTATGTCTTTTTAAGTTTTCTCTCAGACTAACTTTCCCTCATTCACCATTTTGCTTTTTGTTTTTTTGCCACAGGAAGTAATTCTCAATAAGTCTTAAAGTTCAGGATGTCTTGGTGTGCATTTCTCTCCATAACACACTTCAAGGCAAACAAAGCTTTTGAAGTGCAGCGAACTTCAAAGTTGGATCCTAAGCTTTTGAAGTGGATCTATCCTGAAACTGATTTTCAGAACAAGAGAATTATATGCTCATTCTCCCTTGTGCTTCACACATGACAGAGCATTTGTAGTGACAAACAGCACCTCTACCAAGGCCTAAAGAATTTGGATCAATAAGCACAGTATCCAAATGGTTTAACTTAAGATTTTGGAGGCAAAAGTAAAAAATGTGTTAAAAAGTATAAAAGGAAGTTTGGAGGCTGTCTTTGCTATCTGTGAACATGCCGGATTAACACAACTGTTTAATTTTCGACTTGGTTTAGAAGACACAAAAATGACTGTGAGGGGACCACAAAATGCCAATGTAAGATGTTTAAACTAACCCATCTCATCAAGCCCAGGTGAATCTATTCTTCATATATACTTGAAATGCTGTCAAATATCTTTTGTAACAGAATAAAACAATTAAAAGAGATTATCAGAAAAGTAAAATATAAACATAATGTCTAGTTCCCTTAAAAAAAAGCAAAAATATGGATGGGATAATTGATTTGATCTCATAATTACAATAGGTACAAATTGTAACTGTGTAGCTGGCTTCCTTATTTTCAAAATAAAGTGGTTATTTTTTAGAGCTTTCTAAACTGTAAATATTTATATTAATCAATGACATGTGAGACTGCAAAAAAAAAAACACCTCAGTGTCTTAATTTTTGATTTATAGTCTCCAACTGGGGCTTAAAGAATTCAATACAAAGAAAATAACAAGAGGATACATATAAACCTATGATAGAAAGATGTATTTATGAGAGTTGGGAATGTCACTTTCATCCGGGTATTTACCTTGAGCAGAATTTTTATATTGTCACTTCTGGTTATATTTTTTCTTCTTATGTCTCACTTGAAAAGCTATGGTGAAGAAAATACGCTTTGTTAAAATAATTTTAATTCCTCTAGCTTGTTCATGTTGGTTTCTTAGAGAAAAATCTACATTTTTAACTCATCTCTGCAATGTGTTGATATATCAACCTTTTCTACTTTTAGAAAGAAATTATTTCCAACTTTGTTTTCCATGGTCAAGGCTTTGTCACATGTTTCTTGGTTTTATAACTATTGAGCTTTTTGATTTCAGGATTTGCAATTTAAACTTTTGTGGTTATAAAGGTGGTTGTAGGGAAAATTATTTGAGGACCCAGATAATCATAGACCTTCTGCTTAATTAGACGGCATTTGTATTACTCACCTTGTTAAGGCAGCATTTTCTAAATTTTTCCACTCAAATCCTCCCTGTAAGCTCTCTCCTATAAGTTGGTCGGGAAGAGCACACAAATTTGAATATTAGTACAAGAAATATACCCTTAATGAAACTGAGCAGCAGGCTGAATCCTGCATACTTTTGTCATTAATCCCTGGAAATTTATTGAGTGACATGACGCCAGGGTCAGAGATCTCAACTGCTATATAAGCCATTTAGTTTCTCCATCATCTCTAGCCCGAATCTGCATCTTGAACTCTGCCCAGCGGCCTCATAAAAATTTGCGACTAATCACAACAGAAATTAAGTAAAAGAGTAGAAGTAGATCAGCTCCAGCCAATATCACCAGTTGGGAAAACATTGAGGGCTTGTGGGCTACTGATGGATTGATGACACCACATTCATAAAAGGAGAGTATTTTTTGTATGGTGGTTTATTGCTGAGTAAGAAGCACTGCCAAAGGGTGTTAACTTAAACAAACATTTTGCTTTGTTCCCAATTTTGTGAGTTAGGATTTTGGGAAAGACTCTTGGGCAGGTCTTCTCTGGCTGGGGCTTGAGGACCCACTCCCCAACTTGGCTTTTTCACTCACATAATGGTTTTCTTAGTGCTCTTTGGTACTTTCTCTGTCCATTCGGCTTCTCACCCTCCACAGCCTGTCCAAGCTGCTCGGGCTTACGGTGTGAGTGGTGCCAAAGGAGTAAACTTCTCACATCGTAGCTGGTTTCCCCTAGAGCAGGTGTTTTAAGAGAGTGCAGAAATGAACGACGCTGTAAGGCTTCCAATCCTTAGGTTCAAAAGTCCTAGAGCAACATTCCTCTCCATTCCATTGGTAAAGCGAGTCTCCCAGTCCAGCCAAGTTTCAAGGAGAGGAAGGGAATAGATTCCATCTTTTGATGGCAGATTCGTATCAAGAATATATTCCACTGTTTGGGGAATTATATGGGGAAGGAAGAAATTGATGGAAGCTATCTGGAAATAAGCTTTCACAAAGTCTACTCTTTGTATGCTAGGTGCATTCACTATCGTAAGACTTTGCGGGCTGTAGTCTATCAGTATGCATTAAACGGTATCCTGCAGAAGTTTTTGTGCTAATGGGTGAGCTCCTTTGGGTGTATGTATTTCAGGGGCCTCAATTCCTCTTTTTTTCAAAACAAAAACTCACTTTGCAGAAGTATGAATGAGCAATGTATTTCAAACAGACAAATCGCTTTAGCAACTTCAACATTATAATTGCTTTTTGCTCATTGCACTTTTACTAAAATTTGTCCACAAAATTATATTCTCTGCCAGTAATCATTTCATTAATGAAATAACTCTAAATCTGAAATTGAGTCCTTAAACTTCTTAAGAAAACTCTTAATGTTTGAACACAAAATTTCATCATTAATACCTACCAGATGTCTTTGATGTTAAATACGAGGAGTATCCTAAAATTCTTCTGCCTGATATCTCTGCCATGAATAGTAGAAGTTCTGTTTTTAGGAAAGTAGCAGAGGGGACAAAAAGGAAAAAAAAAATAAATATGAACAAGTATTTTCCCCCACTTTTATTATTCTAGTATCAAGCGTTCTTGAAACATCATCACAGCTTAATCTATATCTAAAAAGTTCTTACCAAGATTAAACAATTTTAATTCTAGAGGAAACGAGTATTTAATGGCTGGAAAAGATCAGGGGGTGCAAATCAGGGATGAAGAGCTGGAAACCAGGGACTATGGGGGAACTCTAAGCAGGCTAGATTGCTCCCGATTAACTAGGACTGTGAGCCTTCCTGACTCAGGCTACGTGTTCCTGGGGGACCCAGAATAAGTTTCCAAATAAGCTTCTGTTGTGAAGCAGAACGATGGAGAGGGTGCTCCCTTTATTGTTAGAAGCCATGCCTCTGCTACAAATGTTACATTTATTATCACATTTTTAAACTTGCAGTTTCATAAATTAGTATTTTCCCCATGTCACTGGTGAGGACAGAGGCTTACTGAGTTTGACTAACTTGCCCCAGGTGACATCGCTAACAAATGAGTTGTTGAATATGGTCAGAGGTCCTCGGGTCTTCAGTCCATTCACTCTGTTGGGAACAACATACATGCACGATTATTATCTCAGCTGATCACCCCCATTTGTGAAGACAGACTGTTACCATGCAATATTGTAGATGGGGAAACTAAGGCTCAGAGAAATTATTTCATTTTGCAGGCAGAGAAAAGGGTCAGAGTGACTTGAACAAAGACCAAAATGAGTAAACAAGAGGTGGCAGGATTCAAACGTTGCCCTACTGCCGCCTCTGTGCATGACACTGAAGCTCACACAAGTGGATTCCTGTTTCTCTGGTTTCTGATTCTCTACATTTTTAAATCCTAAAATTCATTCATTCATTTGTTCATTTGTCAGTAAATCTTCACTCAGTGCAGAGTAGTTTATTAGGAAATTTAAATATTTAAGAGAGTTGAAATACTTAAGATGCTTCTCCCTAATTTTTGTCTCCAGAGATTGAAAAAAAGAAAATGTACTTTCTTGTTTGAAATAAACAAAACCCCAAAATTCAAAGCTGACTCACCTTTCACTTTTATTTTTAATTTTCCTGTCTTGGGGCAGGTTGGATCAAACTTCAGGAGAAACCATTGACTTGCAGTCAGCTGAGACATGACCTAGTTAATTTTGTTGGTAAATTGCCTCCTTGACTGAGGAAAAGTCAAGGCCTGAGCATGTCTGCCGTCAGAATGATCTCCTTATATCCTGGAGGACATGGCCTTGCCTACTGTGAAGCAAGTAACAAAGTTGAGTCAAAAAAGAACTTGAGGGGAAGAGCTTTATTTTATGTTTGTGGTGGTATGAGAACGGACTTGGAAATGACAGGTGTAATGTGAAGAGTAAAAAACATAGTTGGGAGAAATAACAAGTGTTGATGAGGTTGGGGAGAAAAGAGAACCCCCTTACACTGCTGGTGGGAATGTAAACTTGTCCAACGGCTGTGGAAAACAGTGTGGGGCTCCCTCAAAAAATGAAAAAGAGAAATATCATGTGACCCAGCAATTCCACTCTGGGAATTTTCCTGAAAGAAATAAAAGCAATAATTCAAAAAGACATATGCACCCCCATGTTTAGTGCAGCATTATTTCCAATAGCCCAAATATGGAAGCCACCTAAGTGTCCATTGATAGATGAATGGATGAAGATGTGGTACATACACACATTGGAATATTACTTAGCCATAACAAAGTTGCCAGTAGTAACAACATGATAGGACCTAGAGGGTATCATACCAAGTGACGTAAGTCAGACAAAGAAAGAAAAATACCATATGATTTCACTTGTATGTGGAATATAAAAAACAAAACAAATGAATAAAAAAGACATTGACCTGTAAATACTGACAAGAGACTGGTGGTTACCATAAGGGAGAGGGCTGGAGGGGTGGGTAACATAGGTGAAGGGGATAAAGAGGTACAAACCTTAAATTATAAATTAGTCATAGGACTAGAAGTACAGCATAGACAATTTAGCCAATAATACTGTAATGTCTTGGTATGGTAGCAGGGGGGCAATTATGCTTACAGTGATGAGCATTTAGTAATGTACATAACTATCGAATCACTATGTTGAACATCTGAAACCAATATAATATTGTCTATCAACTACATTCCAATAAAAAACACTTGGAAAGGGGCAGTATTCTTTCTTAGCCTTCTTCAACTTCTTTGATTTTTCACATATACCTGTAGTTTTTATTTGTAAAACTGAGATACACATGGCAATATTTAAATCTTAAGGCATCACCCGTTTCTCTTATAGCTTGTAATGATTCTAAGGGGCAGAGTTTGGAGAATAGGGTTTATCATTAATATTTCATTTGATGTTCAATGAAATAAGGTACATCTACACAGTGGAAATGGCATTTTGGAAAATAATGAAATGCAAAATGCTCATGATATAATGAAAACTAAAAAATCAGAAGACAGTATCATACTAGAGACTAAGACCACTAGACTAGAAGAAAAGACTGGAAGGGAAAGAAACAAAATATCAGCTGGATTATCTTCAGATGGGGATGTTTATTGTGGTTTTAATGTTTTCCTAGTACTCCGTTGTGTTTCTAAACTCTCTGCAGTAATCAGGTATGATTACTTCAATAGTCAGAGAAAAGATTCATCAGGAAAGTAAAGGAGTTTTCTGGTCTTTGGGCTTGAACAACTAGATTCCTATTCCATTCAGATCTAGTTAAAATTTGACCCCACAAATCTTATTTATCTCACTGGTTTGTTGATCTGTTATCCCATTAATGAATTCTGTGTATTCATATAGTACTAGCCAAGAGGAGACAGAAACTGATGAGACTCTTTAATAACATCCCCAAGGAGAGAACAGAACAAAGAAAATGAAGAACATAGTAGTAAACTCAGAGGAATTACTGAGGCAAAGAATGAGGACTCCATTTCAGCATGTACAACCAGTTAGTCTCTTGAAATTCATCTTTACTTTCTCCTCACTTGCCCCTTTCCCTATCTTATTTTCCCCTTCTTCCTTTTTTATGTACTTATCTTCTCTTTCAAACCTCCTTTTTCTTTGTCTTTTTTTTTTGGATAATGATGATAATTACACCTACTACCAGGTGGACTGTAATGTAAGTTTTTAAGGGGGCAGAACCAGGATCTAAATGTAGGTCCATCTGATCCCCAAACCCTACAATATTGCCTCCATATTAATTAATCCATAACTTGCCCATTTATCCATAAACCAAGGGAGAAAAATTAGTGTTTATTTTCTTGTTAAAAATAAAATACAGATGGCATAAATGTTTGTGATGTTTCTATGTCATTTTGATTTGCATTTAAACAAAAAGAGAACCACACCCTAAGTAATCCTATCTTACAGCTTCTCCGATGTCAAATGGCTTTGCAATATGTGTAACAAAGATTCAGATGTAATCTTCACAATAAGAATGCAAATACAAGCTAGAGAAGCTAAATGAATAAGCAGTTGAAAACAAAGGACTGACCATAAGCTACAGAACATTTATATTCATGTTTCTAAGTAGCTCTCATTCATTAGAGACTTAGATCTATCATTCTCATCTTCAACTAAGCTTAGAGTAGGAGAAATTTCCCACTTGTTAATGGTTGCAGTGTTGAATCAAAAAGCAATTTGTACTTTGTAAAAAGATAAAGGTGCTTGAGGTTTCCCTGGATAAATATGGCAGAGATGCTGCAGCATAAATCCTCCCCACTATTGACAAGGTTCCTTCTTCAGTAAATTGCAAACAAATTTGCAACTTGCCTTACCATTATTACTGTTGGAGCAATGATGACTCTCACTGTGCATCTGATCATTTGTCTTTCTGTCAGGATTTCTGGGGACAATAAATTGTGTGGTTATTACAAAGCTTAATTAGAGCTCAACTAATTGGCAATTCCCATTTAAAGCTTGATCACATACGGCATCTATTATTTTTGTCTAAGTTTGTTTTTAAATAACAAAATAAGGTGAAATTCACAAAGCATAAAATGAATCATTTTCAAGTGAGCAGGTCAGTGGCATTTAGCATATTCAAGCTGTTGTGCAATTACCATCTCTATGTAGTTCCAAAACATTTCCACCATTCCAGTCAAACCCCCACCCAATAGGCACTTTCTCCACATTCCATCCTCTCCCCATCACTTTGAGTTCTATCCCCGGATCTGTCTCTTCTGGATAGTTCCTATAAATGGAATCATACCATGTGTCACCTTTTGTGTCTGGCTTCTCTCACTCTGGCATAATGTATTCCAGGCTCTTCCAGGTGGTAGCATGTATCAGTATTTTATTCCTTCGTTTTTGTTTCCCAGCTTTACGGAGGTATAACTGGCCAATAACATTGTAATATATTTAAAGTTCATGGTGATGACTTCACACCTTTATGTAATGTGAAAAGACTTCCACAATTGAGTTAATACATCCATCATCTCATATGTTTACCTTTCTCTTGGTGAGAACATTTAAGATCCACTCTTTGCCAATTTCAAGTATTCAAGACAGTTTATCAACAATAGTCACCATGCTGTACGTTGGACTCACAGACCTTACTTTTCTTATAACTGGAAGTTTGTGTCCTTTTACCTTCTATTTCCCTCACCATTCTAGTCTGTTTCTGTGAGTTCAATTTTTTTTTTGTTAGATTCTACATATAAGTGAAAATCATGCAGTATTTGTCTTTCTCTGTCTGGCTTATTTCACTTAGCATTATTCCCTCTGGGTTCATCTATGCTACTGCAAGTGGCAGGATTTCCTTATGTGTTAAGGCTGAAGATCTATATCACATCTTCTTTACCCATTTATCTGTCAATGGACACTTGGGTTGTTTCCATAGCTTGGCTATCATGACTGATTTTGTGATGGAAATGGTAGTATTGGTATCTCTTTGGGATAATAACTTCATTTCCTTTAGATATATACCCAGAAGTGGGACTGCAGGATCATATAGTAGTTCTATTCTTAATTTCTTGAGGAAACTCCCTACTGTTTCCTACAGTGGCTGTAACAGTTTATATCCTGCTAAAAATGCAACAAGTCCCCTTTTTGGCACATCCTCACCAGCACTTGTTTTCTCTTGTCTTGTTGATAACAGCCATTCTAACAGGTGTTAGGTGATGTCTTCTTGTGGTTTTGATTTGCATTTTCCTGGTGATTGGTGATGTTGAGCACCTTTTTGTGTACTTGTTGGTCATTTGTTTGTGTTCTTTGGAAAAAAATGATTATTTAAAACGTGTCCTTTGACCATTTTTAAATTAGGTTATTTGTTTTTTGCTATTGAGCTTGATGAGTTTTTATATTTTGGATACTAACCTCTTATTAGTATGTAGTTTGCAAATATTTTCACTCCTTTCATAGGTTGCTTTTTTAGTATTTGATGGTTCCTTTGTTGTGCAGAAGCTTTTTAGTTTGATGTAGTCCCACTTGTTTATTTTTGCTTTTTTGCCTTTGCTTTTGTGTCAAATCTAAGAAATCATTGCCAAGACCAATATCAAGGAGAGTTCCCCTTATGTTTCCTTCTAGGAGCTTTACAGTTTCACGTTTCACATTCAAGTCTTTAATCCATTTTGAGCTGATTTTTGTGTGTAAGATAGGAATGTAAGATGTAATACAGGAATCCAGTTTCATTCTTTTGCATGTGGATATCTAGTTTTCTAAAACCATTGCTATCCTTTCTCCATTGTATTTTCTTGGTGACTTTGTTAAAAATTAATTGACCATATATGCATGGCTTTATTTCTGTGCTCTCTATTCTGTTCCATCCATCTGTGTATCAGTTTCTATGCCAATACCATACTGTTTTGATAACTATAGCTTTGTAAGGTAGTTTGAAATCAGGTAGTAAGATGCCTCCAGCTATTCTTTTCTTTTTCAAGATTACTTTTGACTACTTGGGGCCTTTTGTGGTTCCATGCAAGTTTTAGGATTGTTATTTCCATTGGAATTTTGGTAAGAACTGAATAGAATCTGTAGATCACTTTGAATAGTATGGATATTTTAACATTAATTTTTCTGATCCATGAGCATGGAGCATCTTTCCATTTATTTATATCTTCTTCAATATCCTTCACTAATGTTTTATATTTTTCAGTACACAGATCTTTCACCTCCTTGGTTAAATTTATTCCCTAGGTATTTTATTCTTTTTGATGGTATTGTAAATGAGATTGTTTTCTTAAATTCTCTTCCCCATAGTTTGTTGTTAGTATATAGAAATGCAACCGATTTTTGTATCTTGATTTTGTTTCCTGCAACTTTACTGAATACATTTATTTGTTCAAACAGTCTTTTTGGTAGAGTACTTAGGATTTTCTATGTATGATATCATGTCACCTGCAGACAGAGACAATTTTACTCTTCCTTTTCTTCCCTAATTGCTCTTTTGGCTCCTGGGAGAGGGTCTTCTTCCTCTGTGCTGAGTCTGTGGAGATATCCAGAGAGAGTGCTTGCATAACCATTTAAAAACTGCCTCTTTGTTTGTTAATGCCCTATGGGAATGCAAGAGAGAAGCTGAGATATGGGGGTTCCCTCCCAAATATAAGGTGCTCTGAGTATATCTCAGTCTTTCCCATCTGTTTTGATATGGGTATTTTCTGAATAGCCTGATGTGTAGGGGTCATTCAGCTAATTTCTGGATTTATCCCAGAGGAAATTGCTTGATGTGCAGCTAATATTCTATGCATTGATAGAAGGAGGGAAATTCAGAATCCTTCTATGCTGCCATCTTGGTGATATCACTCCAGAATTATCCCTTTATTCTTCTTTATGGGTGAATAATATTCCATTGTATGACTATACCAGGTTTGTTTATTCATCTTTTGATGGATATCTGGGCTGATGCCACCTTTTGTCTATTGTGAATAGGGCTGCTATAATTAGTGCTTTTATCAAAACTGTGTAGGCACATAGTGACAAGAGCCAACCAATTCTATAAGGCCTCTTATGAGAAGCAGCATTCCTTGAACAACTCTCATCCCACTTTGCCATTGCTCAGCTCCCTAAAACTTGGTAGGAATAATAATTATTTCCTGGCCCTTAGTGATCTTCGGAAATCATTATGCTCCTTTCTGGTAGTTGTTCCCTGCCTTTGACACGTGTGCCAATCAGTCATTTTTTGAGAGCTCAAGGGTTATCTCTCCATGTATCTCTTCCTCTCCTGCAAATTCTAACCATCGAGGCCTCCCTAAACTCAATCTCTGTTTCCTCAAATCTGGGCCCTGTTTAGTCCTTCCCCCCTGCTTGCAGCCTGGAAATCACTTCAGTCTGGGCCAATGGTAAGGCTTATCTCAACTGTTTCCTGTCTCTCAGAGCCCACAGTCCTGTACTGCCTGTTATCCACTGTCTGAAAATCATTTTTTTCATATCTGGTGTACCAGGTGTTTAATGCAAAAGAATAAATAAATTCAGTTCTGATACTCCATCATGTTAGGTTTCAGAAGCCCCTCTCTGAGGACTTTTAGTCATAGTTTTCTTCTTAAGTTACTTTCTTCCAGGCTAGTCTATTTTCTTTTGTAACTTGTCTCCCTTGTTTAGTTTGGTCTTTATCTTCAATGATAATAGAGATTTTCCTCAAATGCCTGGTGCCTCTAGGCTCTTCATATTTAAGACTAGGATACAAACACTGACTGGAATCTCCATGTTTATGGGAGGAGTTTGTCATCTCAAGGGTTTCACGGGAGAGTGATCCGACTTCAGAGCTCTTTAATAACTAAGACTGATCTTTAGTTACATAACTGCATACTTTGTTTAGAATGCAGGCATGTGCTTACATCCTTGAATTTGCAGTGACTTAGTAATAGGCAATTACTAAGGGGCGGGGGGGACTAAGCAATAGCCAATAAAGCTTGAAAGCAAAAGCTGATGGGAAGATACAGACTTTCTTGTTAAATTATAAACTGTTTAAGTATAAATTATATACTGTTAAATTATAAACTGACCATTTCCTATTCTGTAAGCTAAAGGTACTTTGTTTTATATAAATTTTTATTTTTAGTGTGTAAGGATGATTGTATTAGTCAACTCAGGCTGCCATAACAAAATAACATAGACTCAGAAACTTTTAAACAACAGAAGTTTTTTGTCACAGTTCTGAGGACTGGCAAGTTCCAGACCAAGGTGTTGGCTGATTGGGTTTTTGGCAGTACCCCTCTTCCTGGCTTGTACACAGATGCCTTCTTGCTGTGTCCTCATACAGCTCAGAGAGAGAGAGATGATGGACAGCTCTCATGTCTCCTCTTACAAAGGCACTAACCCTATCAGATCAAGGTTCCACCTATACGACTGCATCTGACCTTAATTACTTCCCTAGAGGACCTATCTTCATATACAGACACACTGGGGGTTAGGGATTCAGCATATGAATTTGGGATGAGCACAATTCAGTCTATAGCAATGATCAACTATTTTTCTTGTCTAGAGTGTAAGCTCCATTGAAGACAGGACTCACATTTTTTGTTTGTTTCATGCTCTCTCTCCTTCAACACTTCTTCTGATCCCTGATCCCTTCTCAGGTCCTGAAAATCACCTAGTCAATAATTGAGTTTTGCAGCCAGGTTAATTCCATACATTGTCTTTTTAGTTCAGAATTCATGTGGTAGGGTCCTTCAGAGGGTACTCTCTTTGCAGTGGCTCCCAAATATTGAATGACCTACTGAGTCATTACTAGATACTGTGAGAGGTGATGAAAATAAGTGCTCTTATATATCAAAACCTTTCTGTATCTTCTGACATATCAGACTATCATCTGGGAATAAAAGGAGAATTTATGGCCTCCTGAGAATATATTAAACGTCTGTCTTAAATGCAAGACCTTTAAGGAAACACCAGTTAGCATTATAAAATTCCCTTTTAAATCATCTTACCCCATACGTGTGTACTTGCAAGAATTATTGCAAGATAAAACAGTGAGGTGCTTCATAATCATTTTGCAGGAATGGCAAAAATTAACACTTCAGCCAATACTACTCCTAATGAAATATTTTAAATTCTAACTGTCCAACTATCAAAATAACTCATTGCTAATTGAGTAATCCTGAGACCATTTCACTGGAAGGAACACTATGAACTGCTAGGGGGGACACATTTTGCATATCATTTTGTAGCAACTCAGCTCTTACCTGACCTTTGACTACTTTTGGTCCCTGAATTAAACATAGATGCAAACTTGTGACTCATCTGGATTTTAAATTTTGGATGCTACTAGGAGAAAACTTTAAAATAAACATTGCACTTAAATATGCTTATTTTTATGATGTGGGTGAACTGAACTTTTCAGATTTTAGAACTTATAATTCATTTCTTTATGTTTTTCAAACAGAAAATGAGCAGAGGAAAAGAACACAGCTTTATTACTTTAGCTGTCTGTGTTATCTGACTTTATACTCAGTGAGATCATTTTGAAAAGGTTAAGTGACTTGGAAATTTACAAGATGTTCTTAATTTCATGTCCTATTCAGTTCTTCTCCCAGGAGAGGGTGTTGAAGTTATTACCCATGTTAGCCATCAGTATTTCTGACTCGTGAACCATTTGAATAAAACTGTACTGAAGGAAAGGGAAAAGAATAATAAAGGTAATATGTATCTAGAGCTGTGGCAGAGACAGAAAAATAAATATGTGATTCCTGTATATACTGTGTTTTTAGTAAGATACTGTAAAACAACATGGGACAAAAATTAAATAATGCAAAATAGTATATAATTAAGAGCTCAGTCATGTGGTATAAATTATAAATGTTAAAAATACTCAGAGAAAGAAGACATTAGTGTGGGTTTGTTGGAACTGAGACCGACAGGATATTCTAGTTTATTATTAAAAGGAAGGTAGAATTTGTTCAGAAGCCAGGTGGAAGGTGGGCATACTGTCCAGATGGAGCAGCAGCCAGCAAGGGTGAAGAGGGGACTAAGGCATATTTTTGCCCAGTGGGAACCTACTCGAGGAAGGTCTGGAGAGGATCCGTTATACAGGAATGGAGATGAAGAGAATACTTTCATGGTGATAGAACCATTAACCCACCAAAACAGCTGTTAGTTCTGGAAACAATTTTTTCTACCATATAAATTTTGGGAAATATACCTAAGGTGGACATTACGAACAGAATAGTTCTGGTGGGCTGTGTCCTGGCTTGGACACTAGCTAGCTGTGTGATCTTGGGAAGGTTTCTTAATTTGTTGAGCTTCTGAAGTCCGTATAGCTGGTCTTCTTTCTACTTATCTTGCTTTATTTCTTCCTATTTTCCAATGTACACTTTTACATGTATCAAGCTGATTTCTGCCTTGGCCCATAGACTTCTCCCATTATATCTTTCACCTAAGTTAAACTTTTTAATATCTAGAAAACATCCTGTTGTTTATAACATCTTGATGAAGTATTGAGACCTTAGCAGGTTATATAGTCCTCTTTGATCTGTCCCTTCTTTGGATGTATTACATTTTGGATCTGTGGCGTGCCCTATTCAACCTTACTCATAAATGCTCATGTTATGTATATTCTTGGGTACATGTTTGTAGGTTACACACTTGGTTACAATTTTTCTATAGCAGTGACACTGGTATGATATATAGAACCCTCAGGAGATGAGATGCTAACTGTGCATATGTCAGTTAAATCAATTGCTATTTCTGAATTTTGGGTTTATTTTTTGGTTACCTACCTTGGCAGTCTTAAGGATTGTTTACTAAAGCATGCTTTTAGAAGTTAATGGTGAAAAAAGAAGTCGCCATATCCATCTTTTCTATTTCCATCTTTTATTATTTCCATCTTTTTGAGATCTTCCACAGCAAAAATGGGAGTAGGAAATGAGGGAATGAAATCCTGGAAATAAGTCTGCTGAAACATATAATTATAAAATCTATTTATAGAGTGTTTCCAATAAAATTTTCCCATATGAAAGTTTCATGATTTTAGGTAAATGGTCACATAGCTGTTTTTTTCTCCCAAAGAAATTTGATGTTTTGATTAGTAGATCCCATGAACCTTATCTTAACAGAATTTATTATATTTTAAATGTTTATTCTTTACATATCGAGTTCTGAGAATTATCACATATGACAAGTAGTTGCCGTCACATTTCCTGAAATTTTATTTTCCCTATAGTTTAAAAAAAATCAAACTTTTGCCACTAAAATTGTCATCATTATGTAGATGATTATGATCAACTCAGAAAATTAATCATGTTTGAATTGCTAAAACACATTACAGAAATTTTTATTTATGAATACAAATGTATCACATCCCGGTAAATATGGAGCATCTTAATTGGAAGTTGTGCAGAATGATACATATTTCTCTTTTAATGTGTATTTCCAAAGACCTATAAGTTTAAAAAAAAAACAGCTAAATCTAAATAATTTTGTTTTTTAATGTGATTTACTAAATTATTATTATTATTTTTTATTTTGATATCGTTAATGTACAGTTACTTGAACAACATTATGGTTACTAGACTCCCCCTATTATCACATCCCCATCCCCCACACATACCCCATTACAGTCACTGTCCATCAGTGTAGTAAGATGCTATAGAATCATTACTTGTCTTCTCTGTATATACTGCCTACCCCATGGCCCCAACCCCCTACATTATGTGTGCTAATTGTAATGCCCCATTTTCCTCCTTATCCCTCCCTTCCCACCCATCCTCCCCAGTCCCTTTCCCTTTGGTAACTGTTAGTCCATTCTTGGGTTCTGTGAGTCTGTTGCTGTTTTGTTCCTTCAGTTTTTCTTTGTTCTTATATTCCAGAGATGAGTGAAATCATTTGATACTTGTCTTTCTCCGCCTGGCTTATTTCACTGACCATAATACCCTCTAGCTCCATCCATGTTGTTGTAAATGGTAGGATTTGTTTTCTTCTTATGGCTGGATAATACTCCATTGTATATATGTACCACATCTTCTTTATCCATTCATCTACTGATGGACCCTTAGGTTGCTTCTATTTCTTGGCTATTGTAAATAGTGCTGCGATAAACATAGGAGTGCATATGTCTTTTTCATACTGGACTGCTGCATTCTTAGGGTAAATTCCAAAGAGTGAAATTTCTGGGTCAAATGGTATTTCTATTTTGAGTTTTTTGAGGAACCTCCATACTGCTTTCCACAATGGTTGAACTAGTTTACATTCCCACCAGCAGTGTAGGAGGGTTCCCCTTTCTCCACATTCTCGCCAACATATGTTGTTGCTTGTCTTTTGGATGTTGGCCATCCTAACTGGTGTGAGGTGATATCTCATCATGGTTTTAATTTGCATTTCCTTGATGATTAGCAATGTGGAGCATTTTCTCATGTGCCTGCTGGCCATCTGAATTTCTTCTTTGGAGAAGTGTCTGTTCAGATCATCTGCCCGTTTTTAAATTGGATTATTTGCTTTTTGTTTGTTGAGGTGTGTGAGCTCTCTATATATTTTGGATGTCACCCCTTTATGGGATCTGCCATTTATAATATATTTTCCCATGCTGTAGGATGTCTTTTTGTTCTACTGATGGTATCCTTTGATGTACAGAAGCTTTTTAGTTTGATATAGTCCCACTTGCTCATTTTTGCTTTTGTTTCCCTTGCCTGGGAAGATATGTTCATGAAGAAGTTGCTCATGTTTATGTCCAAGAGATTTTTGCCTATATTTTTTTCTAAGAATTTTATGGTTTCATGACTTACATTCAGGTCTTTGATCCATTTTGAGTTTACTTTTGTGTACGGGGTTAGACAATAATCCAGTTTCATTCTCTTATATGTAGCTGTCCAGTTTTGCCAACACCAGCTGTTGAAGAGGCTGTCATTTCCCCATTGTATTTCCATGACTCCTTTATCATATATTAATTGAGACCATATATGTCTGGGTTTATATCTGGACTCTCTAGTCTGTTCCACTAGTCTATGGGTCTGTTCTTGTGCCAGTACCAAATTGTCTTGATTACTGTGGCTTTGTAGTAGAGCTTGATGCTAAATTCTTCTTAAGAAGCTTATTAGAACAAATGTTGTAATGTTATACTCAAATTAGTAATGTGGCTTTAACAAGAGAGTAAATGAATATATTTTATGTAGCATTTTACTCTTGGAATTCTGTTTTTATTGGTATGTTATTTCTAACATATCAGTTGACAAAGATAAACCTCTTCTTTTGTTCAAAAAGGCTGTAGTATTTATATTTTGGGGAAAATACTCAAACCTTTCACATGCGTGCTTCGAATTGTACAAGTTCTCAGGCCTACATGGCACAGTAAACCAGTTATGTATTTTTTTTGAGATGGTAGCTAGTGTACATATTACTTTAAAAAATTAAGTTTTGAATAATTAATATATAGATGTATTAATTAATATAGATGTGGTATAAATTTAAATAGCTCAAAAAGAGGCAATATGTAGAACAATTTTCCTATTTATCCTTTCCAACCAGCAAACCAATTTTCTGTTTGAGCTAACTGCAGTCAGTTTATCATATCCACCCAGAGATAGTCTATGCTTACAGATATATATATATCCAAATCCTATTTTTCATACAATGTGTAATATTTTCCATATTTTTTTTTCACTAAACAATATAATGGGGATTATTCAGTTTCAGAATCTATAGAGTTATACTTTGTGGTGGCTATTTATTTATCGGTTATATATGTACCAAGATGTATTTAAGCAGTCCCCTACTGCTGGGTTATTTCTAGTCAGTTTCTTAAACAATCTTTGGCTCATGCTCAATGAATAGCTTTGCAGCTAAAATGTTGAGAGCATGTTGGAGCATTTCTAAAGGACCAATTTGTAGGCATAGAGTTGTTAGGACAAAGGGACTGTGCCTTTTAAAGTCTGGCAAACACTGACAAGCTACAAACATAAAAGGAACACTAGCTTCACACCCATGAAGAGGATAAAAGCCTGTTTACCCTACCCTCACTGAAAAAGCATTGAAAATGTTTAAGAGCCATTGCTATTATATTATGAATCATCTGTTCATATCCTCTGTCCATTTTTTTTCTGTTGGTCTGTTGGCCTTAGTGGAATTCATTATACATGAATGGCTAATGACATACTGTGCAAATGTTTATTCTTGTTTGTTTTTTGCCATGAAGAAATTAAAGTTTTTCTACATGTTTGAATTTTTTAATCTTTTCTTTTGTCTCTTGGATTTTGGGTTGTACTTAGAAAGGATTTTCTACCCAAATTTTGAAAAAAAATTTTTTTTCTTTTTGTGTTTGCTAATGGTTTATGGTTTCTCTTTTCTACTTCTTTAAAAAATGTTTCAAATCTTTGTGCCATCTGATATTTACCTTGATATAAAAAATAAAATAGGAATGCAGTAATGTTTCCTCATATGGTTACTCTGTTCATACAGCACTATTTATTGAATACTGAATTTATCCAGTAATCCATCTTTATCTTCTGGAATGGACACTTTCATGATATTCTATAGACCTCAATGTATTTGCCTCTATTTCTGGATTCTTTCTTTTGACCCATTGATTAGTGTGTTTTGATGCTTTAGTACCTTCACATTGTTTTAATTACTGTAGCTTTAAAATAGATTTCAATATCTAGTGGATCTTGTCATCATTTCCTTTTTATTTTTTTCAGGATTTTCCTATCTATTTTTTCATGGGAACTTGAGAATCAGCTTGCCTATTTAAGAAGAAACTGCTTTTTAAATTTTAATTGCAAAGATTGTTTTTGATAATAAACTAAAAATAAACATATATTTATTTAGGGAGAATTGGCATCTTTGCAAAACTGAATTTTCCTACCCAAAAATAGTATATGCTTTCCCATTCATTAAGGTCTACTGTATTTCTCAGGAGTGTTTAAAATATTTCTGCATATAGTTTTTACATTTGGATTAAGTTTATTCCTAGTATGTTATCTTTTTGATATTATTTTGAGTGTGTGTATCTTCCCCTCTAGTATGTCTTCTAACTGGTTTTGACTTTTTTTAAAAATTAATTTTGAACTCAGTCACCTTTCTGAATTGTCATGTTTTTTGCACTATAGTTTTCTGTTGGATTCTCTTGGATTTTCCAGGTTTATAAGCATCTAACATTCAAAATAATGTAAATGTTACCTCCTCTTTTCTATTCACAGTTCTTATTTCTTTCTTTTATTTAACTGTATTGGTTACTAGATTGAGAACAATGCCAAATAGCTGTGGTGATAGTTAACAGCTTAGTCCTGCCCTTGACTTTGTGGGAATTATCTTACTGCTTTTTGACTCTTCTGGAAAGCAGTTCATCTCATCTATATTTTCATATTTATTTGCAAATAATTGAGAAGTCTGTTTCGCTTTGTGGTTTTACCTCCCACATTTGTGATTTCTTTCCCTTATCTCTATTAATTTACTATTTATATGCAAAGTGCCACCTACTAAAACTCAAAGTTCAACTTTTCTGGAGATAGGCAGCTGCTGGGTTTAGCTTTTATATTCATGATTTTACTTTATTTTTGGCATCTGGAGATTTGTCTTACTTTCTTAGAAGCTCAGCAATGCATTTACAAGCACTTAAACTATTTATCTAGTATGTCCAGGTGTTCTATGGCCAGTGGCTTTCGGTCTCCTGTATGCTGTAAATGGAAATCCTATATGTCTCTTTAAAGGTTACCATTATTTGTTTTTTAGGAAATGCTTTTCTTTAGCTACTCTCACCCTTTTTCTCTTACTATCTTTCTCTCTTTCATCCTTCTTCCTTTTTATTATTATTTTCGTTTCATAAATGTTGGCTTTTGTGTTGTAAATACAATTTGTTTGCCAGATTTAGTGGATTTGGAACATAATTAGAGAGGCACAGAAAGCATATTGCTTCATTGGTTGCATATTGTGAATTAACTGAAGTTGTCTTTGGAAAGAATTCAGGAGAGATTCGTCAGTGACAACACCAAATTCTATGATGCCCTTGGCTAAGGCATATGGATGCAGAATTCCAACTCATTAGAAGAAAGCTCTTTCTAACCATCAGAGCTTTTACAAATTCTAAGAACACCCTGTGATCTCACCCACTGGCAGTTTTCAGTGAGATTGCATCCTTGGATACATTGTAAGGGGCACAGGAGCATTAGGTGGGGAGTGGTGATGGATGATCTCTCTAGTCTCTCCTGGTTCTGACACAAACAAATGCTACAGAACACCACCTCCCCTCTAGCAGTCACCCTAAATGGTCCTTGGATGGCATTGTAATAACCAGCTCTCCTTACTGAGTCTGAATATAATCAGGTCTCATTACTTCTAAAACCGACCTGCACACTCTGTTGTTCATCTTGTGGGGCTCCTGGGAAGCATTTCTGGAGTTAAGTGGGGATGAAAAGGAAAGCTGAAGCATTTCTTTTGTAGGCTTTTAAATGCCAAGATTAGTTTTTATTTCCTCTGGCGACTTATCTATTAAGTAGGAAAGTACACACAAAAAAGCTGGTGCACAGTAGTGCCTGTATCATCTCAAGAGTGGATGTTTCCATTTCTTCATAGGCCACAGTTGACTCTTGAGTCATTTTGAACCAAGTGTGGGGGTTGGCAGTGTCATGGGTGGGGCAAAGCATCCTGAGAAATCACTGTATATGGGGTGATTGATTAGACTATGTGGCCTATGTGAAGGGCATGGAGAAATAAGAGGCTTAGAACCTTTACTGAAGATGATCCATGACATAGTTTGGGATAACCTGTGATGCTATGTAGCCTGAATTCTTGTAGAATATGTATGAAGTATACTTATAGTCATTTATTATGTGCCTACTATATGCAAGGTGTTTTACATACATTAGTTTTAAGCCACATAATAGCTTTCAGAGTAGGAAAAAGTATACTACTCTTCCTCCTGCTGTTTCAGATAAGAAAAATGAGATTTAGAAGGGTTAATAATCGCCCATTTTGCTATTCTTAAAGGTGATGTTCAAAATATTAACTTGACATCCAATCAAAACTGATATCTGACCAATCAGCAGGTACTGAGAGTCCAGCTACTGGACGAAGTACAATACTGCCACCAGGCCCTATCGATCTTGATTTTCCCTTGATGCATTTCTAACTCTAGTTTTAAAGATCTTGACCCCAGCCCTCACTCCCTTCCAATGTATCTCACACCCAGACTGCCTTGCTCTCTGTTAGAGTCGAGCACGTGACTCCGTCTTTCTACACTCCAATCCATTCTATCCTCACTGCCAATCAATCTTGTCAAGTCACTCACTGATCACATCCTGTGTGTTCTCAGAAAACTCCCATGGCTCTTCATGTCTGTTGACTGCTAATCATTGCTATTTATTGAGTACGTGATATGCTTCAATCACCAGGTTAAGCTGTTCCCATAAATTTTCTGGTTTAAATATTACAAAAACTCCAATGAAGTGGGTATTCCTACTGTTTCTATTTCACAGATGATGAAAATGAAATGTAGGGAGTCTGTTGCTCACCTTCATGCAACTTCTATATGGTGGAGCCGGGAATGAGAATTTGCTTCACTGTCTCAACATTTTGGCTTGGTTTAAAAAAATTCTCTACAATCCGTTCCAAGTACAGCACAGTGCCTGACATGCGGTAGTTACTCAATAAATATTTGTGGATGGAAAAATATATGTCTTTATGGCTTTATCTCCCTACTCGAGCAACATAGACCAGTTTATTCTTTCCCAAATGTGTATGTATTCTCTCAGCTAAGTAATTTTGCCTTTGAGATTTAGTTAAATAATGCTCAACTCCCTATCTTACCTTCTCTGGGGAGTCCCATGTTCTCCCCTGACTTTTTACAAATTTCTGGAGGCTGTTAATCCATGTGGTCGATTTTGATTCTGATGGTCATACACCCCCTCTTGATAGTAGTTTTAATTTACATGATTATATACTATTATGTACCATTATTTAATTTCTCATTTTTTATCATGGTATCATTAATATGCAATCACATGAGCAACATTGTGGTTACTACATCTCCCCCATTATCAACCCCCATTATCAAGTCCCAACCACATACCCCATTATGCTCACTGTCCATCAATATAGTAAGATGCTATAGAGTCATTACTTGTCTTCTCTTTGCTATACTGCCTTCTCCATGGCCCCCTATATTATGGGTGCTAATCATAATGCCCCTTAATCCCCTTATCTCTCCCTTCCCACCCACCCTCCCCAGTCCCTTTCCCTTTGGTAACTGCTAGTCCATTCTTGGGTTTTGTGAGTCTGCTGCTGTTTTGTTCATCAGTTTTTGCTTTGTTGTTATATTCCACAGATGAGTGAAATCATTTGGTACTTGTCTTCCTCTGCTGGCTTATTTCACTGAGCATAATACCCTGTAGCTCCATCCATGTTGCAAATGGTAGGATTTGTTTCTTTCTTATGGCTGAATAATATTCCATTGCATTTATGTACCACATCTTCTTTATCCATTCATCTACTGATGGACACTTAGGTTGCTTCCATTTCTTGGCTATTGTAAATAGTGCTGCGATAATCATAGAGGTGTCAGTGTCTTTTTGAATCTGGGCTCCTGCATTCTTAGGGTAAATTCCTAGGAGTGGAATTCCTGGGTCAAGTGGTATTTCTATTTTTAGTTTTTTGAGGAACCTCCATACTGCTTTCCACAATGGTTGAACTAATTTACATTCCCACCAGCAGTGTAGGAGGGTTCCCCTTTCTCCACAGCCTCACCAACATTTGTTGTTTGTCTTTTGGATGGTGACCATCCTAACTGGTGTGAGGTGATGTCTCATCGTGGTTTTAGTTTGCATTTCTCTGATGATTAGCGATGTAGAGCATCTTTTCATGTGCCTGTTGGCCATCTGAATTTCTTCTTTGGAGAAGTATCTGTTCAGTTCCTCTGACCATTTTTTAATTGGATTATTTACTTTTTGTTTGTTGAGTCTTGTGAGCTTTTTATATATTTTGGATGTCAACCCCTTCTTGGATATGACATTTTTGAATATATTCTCCCATGCTGTAGGATGCCTTTTTGTTCTACTGATGGTGTCCTTTGCTGTACAGAAGCTTTTTAGTTTGATATAGTCCCACCTGTTCATTTTTGCTTTTGTTTCCCTTGCCTGGGGAGATATGTTAATGAAAAAGTTGCTCATTTTTCTATTCAAGAGAGTTTTGCCTATGTTTTCTTCTATGAGTTTAATGGTTTCATGACTTACATTCAGGTCTTTGATCCATTTCGAGTTTACTTTTGTGTATGGAGTTAGTAATCCAGTTTCATCCTCTTACATGTAGCTGTCCAGTTTTGCCAACACCAGTTGTTGAAGAGGCTGTCATTTCCCCATTGTATATCCATGGCTCCTTTATTGTACATTAATTGACCATACATGATTAGGTTTATATCTGGACTCTCTATTCTGTTCCACTGGTCTGTGGGTCTGTTCTTGTGCCAGTACCAAATTGTCTTGATTACTGTGGCTTTGTAGTAGAGTTTAAAGTTTGGGAGTATAATTATCCCCTGCTTATTCTTCCGCCCTAGGATTGCTTTGGCTATTTGGGGTCTTTAATTTCTCATTTTAAAAAATTACTCAGTTAGATGGTAAAATCCCTGAGAGAATGCATATAATCTCTGAAATTCCTTGCATCACTAACACAGTGCCTCGCTCTGTGATTGCCTTGTTCTGCTCTTGTTCTGCTTATGATTATTTGACTAATATTGGCCTAACCTTTTGGCATCCTGCTTTATGACAGCAAAAATCTTGCCCATTTTCGCTGAACATTGAGTCCCTAGGGCTGAGCACAGGAGGTCAATTATATAACAAGTGCTGAAAATATTAATATTCATTCTGCATTCTAAGGTATTAGAAAATATACTGACTTCTGAAACAGCCTTTGGCTCTGCCCTTTAATAACATCATGGTCTTGTACAAGTTAATTAACCCCTCTGAACCCAGTTCCCTCATTTGTAAAATGAAATAATAATAGTGCTACCCACACAATATTGTTGTAAACACTTCCTACTTATGATAAGCCATAATAAATGGTTTGGTTGAAAAGGATGTGGAATACAAATTAATTGCTACTGAGACTGATTTCATGACCCAGAGAGTTCACTACAGAATAACGTAAAAGTGCATTTCTTCTTGAGAAGTCCTAGAACACCATACATTAAGGGATCCCACGTCCCATCCTAGGGGAACTCTGAAATATCCACACAGCCTTCGGATTCATTGCTCTCTAATCTAGCATTTCCCTGTGGGCAGGCCAAAAATGATTGATACTTAGGGTGTTTAACAGATGTTCTGTGTGAAAAAGGTTTTGTAGTAAAGAAAAAATTTACAAGAGCTATATTTAAAACAGGTGTTCTTTAAGCAGTACTTTTCATATCTTTTGTATGATGATCTTTGTTATCTGCCATGAATATGTAGCACTTGTAGCATTTCAACTCTTAATTGAGCACCAAATCTTTTTTTTTTTGCTCACATCCTGTATGATTGATAAGCAAGTGTTTCTCAGACTATCCTTGAGAAAATCTAGGATGGTTAGGTTCTAGTCTTGTGCTGAAGTGCTATAAAAGTAACCCATCGCAGTGAACAAAATGTTCTTTAGAATATAGAAAAAAGGGTTAGAATCGGTTTGTGGATAATGTGACAGATATGGCTAAAAACAGTGCTTTGTGAAAACAATATTTACTAAAATAATAAGTAACTAACCATCGTGATGCTTAGATAATAAGGCAAATAAAGTGAAAATTAAAAAATTTGCCTTGATTTCTCTACTACCCTCAAGGCTCAAAGTACCATCTCCCACTAAGTGTGGAAGATCTCATTGTTATGTTGGAGTGAAACTGAAAGCTTGTTATCATTCCAAATGCGTGCCTCTTAGAAAAGAAGTTTAAGCACAACAGGAGTAGAACCCTTCAGCTGGAACTAGACGTAGATAAATCCAAATATATCATCTTACATTGCATAGCCAAGAGTTTATTTTGAGTCTTTATAGGGGTCAGAAAATGACAAAGCTCGCATTCATTGCAGATCATATGTTGCAAATTGAGGGATGGTTGCCATTTTCAAAGTTTTGAGATTCTTTTATGAATCTGAGAAATTGCCTCTGTTTTCACATTGTTTTATGGCTGTGAATATCCACTGGAAGCATTAAATAATGCTGTGTGGATATTATCCTAAGTGGGCATCCTTTATTATTGTAGCTTACTTTTTTAATTGATTTCCAAGAGCTGAGACTGACCTATGGCCAAAATACTTTGCCTGGATTCCCTACGGATAACCTGAGGTAGTGGGAACAATGATCCCAACAATAATAACCTTTCTTCTTTTCTATTTTTTATTTCATTTTCTTTTTTTAAGCAAAGTTTCCTCAACTTTGTAATGGATTTCTCCCTCTTTAGGCAAAACCACGAAAATTTCTCTTTAATGAAACAGGCCTTTGGAAGCAAGAGCTGAGGATCTTCTGCGACGCTGTCTACACACATTTTTCAATCCTGTATGTGCCTTAGAAAGGCAGCATTCTGTGTCACGGCAATGTCAACAAAGTATTTTTTCTCTTTTCACATTTACAAATAAAGTAGGCAATGAAGTGGAAATTTTTTCTCAAGCAATAATTTTTCTATCACAAAAATATGTATTGAGGGCTTACTATATGTTGACTTTAAGATAATGATCTAATCTTCACAGCGATTCCCCTTCACAAATGAAGAAAGCCAAAGAGTCAGGATGCCACCCAGGCAGCAGTTCTCACGCCTGCCTGCTCTCGCCTCCTGCGAATGACTGTGCCACGTGCTTCATCAGAGTCTAAAAAAATCCCCTGGGGAACAGAAGCTATACTTCCCACTCCATGCCCTTTGCTCCCTCCTCAACCCTTTCCTTGACCCTCAACCCTGCCTGTAAAGTGCAAGTATACCCCTGTTCGTGTTGCAGATATGTACCTGGGTAGGTGTAGGATGTGTAGATGAGAAGGGAGCAGCAAAGGGGTGCCTGTTGGTATTCGTATCTGGACCCCAGTTCAGCCTGTCATAAATGCCTGGTTAACGGGGTCACCCAGATGAGCATCTGGCCTCCCTCCAAGGACCTTTACCAATGCCCTAGGGTAAGGGGCTGAATAAGAAGTTAACAATAAATAAAATGAAATAGAGTAAAATATGCACCCTTAAGGACTTCTTTGAGAAATTAGGTGAATATGCATAGTTGGCTAATGGGATGCAGCACTTGTGGCTTTCCTCCAGTGAGCCCAGTAATGGTGAGGATGGGAGGGTCACTACCGGGGCCATCGTCCCGGCCACTTGGGAACCTCTTGAGAGCGGGAGTAGCAAGGGAAGGGTGGTGTCAGTCATGGCAATTCGTGTGTCTGTGAAGGATGTCCAGAAGCCCTGGGACCTGGTGGAGCTGCGTCTGGCGCTAGGGTAACAGCGAACCCAGAGGTGGGTCTCGCTCTTGTGACCTCTTACTGTGATTGTGACCTTTTTGTACTCTCTAGGCCAGGTTATTTTGGTGGAGATTTGGGTTACACACCTGATATTGATAAATTTGTTTGTAAGAAATTTAAGAGGACAAGGTCTATAGTCTCAATATGCCAATGTGACACTTATGGAGCTGTTTGATCTAGGAGGCACACAACAAAAACTATTTGACCTTTTATTTAGGAATGAGAAAATCTAACAGGATTCTGTTTTTCATTTTCATATTCTTACTTCTCTTTTCAACCTATGCCATCCATGTATCTTATTTCGTCCTCTTATGCCCTATACACCACTCTGATGGCTTTTAAAATTTCCTTTGAAGGACCCAAAGTACTTGACATGAACGAATAGTTAAGTGAGTCAAAGTCTGCACCCACGTATATGAACCAGAAAGAAGACATAAAATATTTAAAACATTTCTGGTTTCTGAACCCGAAGTTTATGCTTTGCTGAAATTCTCTGGTATTATTATATTACCTCCTGAAACTCTTAACCAGGAGAGCAAATTGTTCTCTCTCTAGCAGGAAGTAAATTAACTGTCATCATTTTTTTGAATCTGATTTAATAGAGTCCCTGATGGGCATATGAAAAATAATTCCCTTTCACTACTGAGGAAAATTATGCCTGGCTAGAGTACATCAGGTGACCATTAAATGGATTATTATAAACCTGATTTCTTAATCTATCCACATCTATACAAAGACCCATAAATTATTCTGATTCAGTCATTGGCATTTGCTAATAAATAAAGGAAATGTATATAAACACATACATATATCTTCACATATGTCCATGTTTTCAGCTTTGAATTACAGAAAAAGACAGAATTATTATTATGAATAAATCTTGGTTAATTAAAACAGGCTTGGGTGAAAAATTATGAATAATGTGCATTTTTTGTTTTTCTAATTAACTGCATCTCCTCAATTAAAATATATTTACATTACTCACTTTCTCAGTTTTAAATTTCTATGGCAGAGTTTTTTCAGGCATCACCATGAAGTCATTGTAGAAAAAGTCACTATGAATCTTTGCTCCTCCACAGACACTTCTTGTTTCCATTAGGTTGGTCTTCCTACCTGTTTCTTAGCCCTGCTGTGCTCTTGAGGCTTTAAAAAATATATAATCTGGAAGGTTCTCCCTAGTCCTATTTTTCTTACATCCTGTGGGGCCTTGTTCAGGATGTCTACACACTTTGATAATTTCCTTCTTTAAACTCTTCCGAGTTTGTCTTATCAGAATCGGAATCTATACTGTCTTGTTCTCTAAATGCTTCGTCCACATACTTTTGCACAAGTAGTAATGCATATTAATTTTGTCCATGACTTATTTCATTGTGCATATCTTATTTCTTCAATGATAAGGCTCTAAAAAGCAAGCTCTCTGTCTCCATGGAATTATTTGCATTCTTCCCTACCTAGATGAGCATTAGTATTTGTGAGAGATGGCTAATAATTTCTTAGGCATTGGTTGCAATTTGATAATTTCCCAGAATAGTTTATAATTAATCTATTGGCAGGTTAATGCATAGGCTAATTTAGGTGATTTCACAAGCTTACAAAGTTAAAAATGTTATTAGCAAGATGTTTCTCCTAGTTAAATATAACACTGTATTTTCTAAAATCGTTTTATTTCCATATTTTTAGTCAGTCATTGAGGGCTTATTATATGTAAGGTATTCTTGTGCATCTAGGCTGAGAGAGTATATATAATAGTATGATTATTTTTTAATCATGTTTTAAATTCAGCCTAGAGTGTTGGATAAGTTATAAGATGTGTGTGTGTGTGTGTGTGTATACATATACATAAAACTTTGCAATTCTGTAAACATTTTTTTATTGTACATTTAAAACAATTATAAAGCAATACATGCTTCGTGTTATAACCATGGAACACATGGAAAAGCAGAACAAAACAAGACAAAAGAAGAATCTCCCACAATCTCATGGGCTTTCTATCACTAATATCATGGTATATTCTGGTCCTTACAGTACCTTTTCTAGATTAGGAATGAATCTAGAACTTTTGTAAAGCCTGAACTTTTACATTTTGGTGGACCTTCTTTAAGGAAAAAATACCAAATTGAGTTAAAAAGTGAATATTTGTACAGAAAGGTAATGGAGATCAGAGAAATTACAATTTTTTTACCACACATGTCACATAATCCAGAAAAATAACAAATTATTCTTTTTTTGTATTTTACAGTTTGATACCCCTCTCCCCTACATTTTGGGTTGAATATTCATTGATTGCTTCTTTGTAGGACACTGATTTTCTTTTAACATTAAGATGTTTTATTTAACCCACTATTCCAAAATATTACTTCAACATGTAATTAATACAAAAATCATTAATGAGGTATTTTATATCTTTTTTCTTATCTCCTTTTTTTTTGTTCCATACTAAGTCTTTGAAATTGGTATGTATTTTTTTGTTGTTGTTGTTATCATTAATCTACAATTACATGCAGAACATTATGTTTACTAGGCTCCCCCCTTCACCAAGTCCCCCCCAACAATCCCCATTCAGTCACTGTGTAAGACACTGATTTTTATAATGCCATTTTCTGTAGAGAAGCTAGACAGATAATTGAATCTTCCTGTCACATAGGTGATTGAAGTCCATTTGGTATAAGTGATAATTTAGAAGAGATGTTTTGAGCTTCATACCTTTGTTGGTATTGTCTCATCTGTACCTTCCTCTGTTACAGATGAGAGAAGGATGGGTATTTCTAGCCAGGCTGTCTAGTCTGGAGGGGGCTCAGGTGTTCATGAAACAGGGGTCAAAGTAGCCCTGTGAGCAGGGAACCAAGCAGTGCCTCATGGCTCTTTCAGATCCTTCTTCTTGGGGACAAAGACAGAATCTAAATGCTTTAGGAGATTCTCCAAGGCCTGTGTATGGTAAGTCTGGAAGCCTGAAGTTCCTGAACCCCTAGATGACCAAAGGGGTAGAGAGGGTGACCTCCAGGCTCGGGCAGGGGCTGAAGCTCTGCTCTTTTCTTCTTAAAAGAGGACCTACCTGACTTTGGAAGAACTGGTACAAAGTGGGGACCCAGAGCTGAAGGGCAGTAGCTTTGGAGTCAATCCGCCCCTCTTCTTGAAACAAAATAATGTTTAAGTGACCTGCTTATTTTCTTTTAGCAATATATTGTCTTATTTTTTCCATGCTAACCAGTATTTTTCTAGAACATGACACTTAATAGACGCTCAGTAACTACCATGTAACATAATGGACCATCGTTTTCTTGCCCAGTCTTTTGTTGTTATTTGACATTGGTTCAAAGACATTTAGGTTCCTTCTAATTTTTAATATTATAAACAGTGTTGCTCGACATTATGCATATATCTAGTGCCATCTTTCATAGTGATTTTTTTGGTAGTAAATTTCTACAAGTGGTAGTTTTGGGTAAAAATTGTGCAGAACTTCTTAAAGGCTTTCATATACACACTAAGGCTTGATACATTGTTGAGCTATTCTATAGAAATATTGTTACAATATATTCTCCCAATAACGGTTTATGAGAGGAAAGGACTTTGCATTTCTTGAGTGAAAAAGCACTATACATTAATACTATTACCTACAACTCAGAAGAGCCATTAAGAAAATGTAAGACCGTTGTGAGATGGGCAAGAGGCTGGCCTGCCTGACGCATGTGTCAGAATAAGACCTCACAGAAGCAGCCTGCATAAACAACTTCCCAAAGCTTTTTACTGACATCAAAAGCCTGTGATCTGTCATTGAACTTTGCTTAGGTAGTATTGATGATATATGACCTAATATTAAAAGATATTGAAGACAGAATCTTAAAGGTTTGGGTGTTTTTTGGGAAGTGGAAAGAATCTGGTGCAATATGAGTCTGACCGTCTTCATAAGTGTCTGCAAGACAGTATTGATGTCCTTTGGTTTAGAAGGATGGTAACAACCAGCAGTATTTTCTAGTCAGGCATGAATATATTGCTATGGTTTTATGTCAGTACATTTGATGGCATGATTATTTTCTCTCCTATTGTATTTGCTGTGAAATATGAAAGGGCATAGAGCATAATAAACACTATAGAACACTATTAGTGAAAGCCAGGAAATATAAAGGATAAAAGAGCTGCTATCTACTGCTAAGCAATTAAACTGATTAATCTTTAATAATGACTGAACTTCTACATGTTACACAGTAAAGACTTAATTTATAAAAACTTTAATTGTTTTGGGTTATTTAAAAAATCTCCCACAAAGCCCACAATTTCAAATTCATTAAAGTCTTACCATCTAGGGCAGAGATGTTAGTGTGGCATGTTATAGATAAGTCAAAGAAATGTGATCAAAAATTTCATTTTGGGTTCCATGAAAACAAGCAATGATTCCTATAATACCTGGCTCATGTGTCTTTTCTAGGAAACGCAAAGTGAAAAACTGCAAACATAAAGAACCAGAATAAAGCAGATGTTATAAAATTGAACTGGAAGAAAGAAAAGGAGCCTCTTAACATCACAATGCACTGGCTACATTTGGGGTCTAAAAGCACTGGGCCTGCCCGGGACACAGGTATAACCAGGCAAACATGTCTCTCGCCTGTTCAGGGTGAGGCATCATCTCCACTGCTCGTGTCCACTTCCAACAGTGATGTGGTTGTGTTTGATTTCTTGGCATCTAAAGTTACATGAGGAGCCCTAGCTGTCACAGAATTTGGGAAACACAAAACTCTGGCTGAGTGTTTGTTTCTGGGTGCCAGTTTTCTAGCCTTTTAGTACAAGAAGCCACACTAGAAGGCAGTTGGAGTTGGTTTTGAGTAAGCACACTTACCAGGTCGGGCACATGTGATTTAACTTTTTTTCTTTACATAGGACATACATCATCTCATGGATTCGAGGTTAATGCATAATGTGCTGAGTTCACCCAACCATCTACTTCAGTCGTATTTTGGGGTTACCTACCAGGTCTTCAGGATCCTCAAAAACTATTTAAACTATCCCTATTATAAAATGTGAAGAAAAGTCTACAAATAACTATAATGCAGAGTGCTATGACTGATATAAGAAAAAAATCATGATGTACTCTGAAAAATTCAAAAGAAGGAGAGCTTGTATGATTTTGGAGAGGGATTTGAAAGATATCACCCAGGGGGTGGCATTTGAGATGTGCGTTAATGGATGGACAGAATCTGAACAGGTAAAGATGTAACATTATAGAGGGAGAGAACAGGATGAGCAAAGGTACAGTACCATAGAAACCTGGCCTTTGTTTGGAGAGCAGAAAGTCTTAAAGTTCTATAGAAACATGGAGAGATAGTGGCATAGTGCCAGAAAATTCATCTATGATGACAGGGTGACATTTATGTGGTAGAGGTGAGGAATGACAGGAAAATGTCATTAAGATCTGGAGCAGTGAAATGACAGGATCAGAGGCTAGGTTTAGAATACTCTGCTTTGAATGTCTTGGATTGCTTAGAGGAGAGGCTAAAGGTGGGAGACAAGGATGGAGGCTATAGCTATGATCCAATAGGCTTGCCAGAGGATAGGAGCAAGGCAGGTGGTGGTGTGTATCCATTCAGGATCCTGGCTGTGAGCAATAGAGACATCTCTGGCTAACCTAGGCTAGAAAGCAATGTACTGGAAAGATGGATGGGATGGCTGGACAAACACACACGGAAAAGAGGATTCTGCGGAGCTGGAAACGTTGCGAAGATGAACTCACCTGAATAGCCCGGTTGGAGTCCTGCTGCGGGCTCTTCTTGTTGGACACGCCATTGGTCTACTGGAGATTTGGCTGGTGCGTATACTTTCTAGTTTTCCTACATTTTTTAAATCACTTTTTCAAATTTCTCCTACACCCAAGTAGGAGAAACTGACTGGCTGAGTTTTGTCCCCAGGTGCTGGAGAAAAGAGGCTCCTCTACTTGGGCTTCAAGTATGGAAGGGAGAGTATTGCACCTCCTCAATCCTACCTACAACAGAGAAGGGGGGTTCATTGCTGGGAGTCAAGAAAGTAAAAAAGGTCGGTGTTCACTGGATCCTACTTCTCTGGCTACTTAAGAGACACATCCTCTCCCTACACTTACACTGAAAAACAAAAGTAAATAATATCGCTCAAACAACCAAGAAGCTATTCACTCCCTCTGCAGTGGTAAATCATCCAAGATCTGGTCATATTTTTGCATCTGGCTCAATATCTCTGAGAAATGTCCATTTTTCTTCTGGGTCGTCATCTCATTTGATATTCTGCCATCTCAGAACTATATTTTAAGTTGACTATCACCAATAAAACTTACACACAATAATGGGAGAGAAGGGTAGGAAAATAGAGGGAAAAGTTTATGCAACCAGTTGAGAGGCTGTATTTAGAATTTAGGATTCTTCTCCACAGTCCTTTAGATCATCCCTTGCCTCAGGTGTCTTGGGGGGTCAGGGTGATCCTAATCTTATCGTTTGCTTTTTTTTTAACTTCTGTATTCTAAATGCCTTTTACAGTGCCTGGCACAGAGTAGGTTAATTACTTACCTTTTCTCCTGGGCATGACTATACAAGGGGAATTCCCCAAATGATGATCTGGCTTCCAGCCATGCCCTTTTCCTGTTCCCTAGGAAGCAGTTGCCAGTCTATTCGTTTTGTGAGTCAGAAATAATCACCGGTACCATAGCATCCTTTCCCTCTGGTTTACCCATTATCAGAGATGCCTGAAATTGTCAGCTTCCAATTCAGTGCAACCGTTGTTATGTTCTGCAGCTTTCCTTCTGTCTCTGAGCATTTCACTGCATCTTGCTCAGTGGCACTCTAGCTCTGCGATTTGAGTCCTTTGGGCACTGTAACCAAATCTCTGATAGACCGATTAGATGAGGTGTGCTGCATACAGATGTTGTGGAGTATGATCCCGTGGGCACTCCTATTACTATAAAGTAGGTTGATTGTGCAGAAGAAATGTTGCTTGGTATATTTTTACCATGAGGGTTGACAAGAGCACTCTAGCACGTATGTCTCTTTCTGAGGCATTGCGAGGACCAGCTATTTCTTGCTCTTCAACTCCTGCCAGCGTGGTATGAGGTCATCAAAGTAGTGACCCACCATGATGGTAAGGTGGTCAGGCTCTGCAGAACTCAGCTGCGGCACAGAGCAGAGAGTTGACCTAACCCCGGGACAGGAATGTTGAAGTGTACTGCTTTCTTGCCAAGCGACTGAAACTGATCTCTGGCATTATCTCTATATTGGGATACGTCAGAAGCACTTACCAGATTAACAGCTGCATTCCAGGTGCCAGAATGAAAATGCTTTGCTCCTATAAAGAGACAACCTCTAAAATAGGTCCTCTTGTTTGTCACATGATTTAGCTTCTCAGTATCCACTTGTGTTTCCAAGTCCTATCTATCTTGTGCAGTGGTCAAACTGAAAGAGTTCAATGGGGATGTACAGGGTCCCCACAAACCCTGCATATTTTAAGTCTTTGATGATGACCTGAATCTCTGCAGTTTCCCCCACGGAAGTGGTTGGCTCTAACTTCTTTCTTTCTTTGTTTAAAGTTTTGGATTTACTGTTTTGGTGATGAGGAGTAAGAAGAGACTTCTACTCGGCTCTTTCTTTCATCTTATCCCTTATTGTCATGAGCCGTTGAGCCAGTGTCGGGAACTTTCCAGTTTCCTGAACATATCTATTTTAGCTATTGGCTCAGAAACTGGGGAAATAACCTCAAAGCACGTTGGGAGATTTACTGAGATTACCATGTCTGAACTCCTTTATGAGGTCAGAAATCCATTTATTGTTTGTCCCATGAGACCTCTGTTTATTAGGTTTGGAGCATTTTTCATTAAACAAAAAAATCAAATAGGATCTCAGTGAGTGGCCCATATATTCTGTTCTCAGGACTCCCGATCATCGCCATCTAAGAACAGGACCATTTTGATTGCTCATCTTGATACCTATTGGGAAAGTCACACAACTTTGCTGCTGGAGACTAAAGGTTTTGCTATTCCAGGATCCTTCAAATCCAACTGAAATCAGAAAGCGCCTTTCAGTGTAGTGTCTTGCAACGGAATCCCTAGTTTATGCGGATCGGTGAATAACAAGCACTTCACAGACACTGGCTCTGTCCTCAGAGGATTTAGTGAAGGGAGTGCCTTCCTGATCACTTTGGGGCACATAATCCGAGAGTGAGTGGGCTTGGGTAACAGGATAAACACACTCAGCATTCCTATCTTCCAGTCCTTGGAATCCATTCACTACACAGCACAGGAATTTTTGGCATTTTGGCTTTTCTTAGTGGGGTCCAACACTGAGTCAAGATTCCTGTGAACCAGCAGAGTACCTGTTAGCACCACTCTCAGCTACTGAGCAAGGACATTAAATCCAGAATTTCTGCTAAAGGTTGATAAGTAGAGCTCCAATATAAACGACATTCTTTTGTTCCTCGGTGGAATACCTCAAAATACATCTTGCAGCTATTCTCTAGAGTTTTGCCAATAAAAGCAAGCACTGTTCTGAATGACTTTTGTTCTTGGGTTTGACTTTTCTGTTAGCCTCTTGGGGTATGTTTGGATCTGGTTGGAGCTGTTAGACTGGCAACAGTAAGGTGTATGTGTGTGTGTGAGCTCATGCATGTGTGTCTGCCTGTCCCCACATGCATGTTGGAGGTGGAGCATGAGGAGAGCTAGCTTGGTTTCTGAAGCAAGAAAGGTATCCTAAAAATGTATTCCACACATGAATATCCAATTTGAGTTTGTAGATAAATAGGTAAACTGCAGGGACATAAAATAATGACTAATCAGAAAACATTGCCAAATTGTTGAGGTCTGATATCCCAAGGATTCATTATTGTAAAATCTCTTTTCCAGACTTAGGAAGATTTCCCCTGATTAAAGGGGTTCGATTTGTCTGGGTCAGATTTGGTCTCTTACTTACTTACTTTCTTTGTTATGTTTGGTCTCTTATATTCTAAATCAAAATGAAGACCTAGGTAATTCCATTGAGAACTTGCCTTGAATCTGATGGTCCTTGTGATCAAAGATTCTCTTCTATTCTCTATAACCTCAGGTGTTTTTTTTTTTCCTTTCTTTTCTTGCACTGAAGCTTCTGATCTTCCCAGAGAAGATCAGATGAAGTTAATTTTCATGGACAATAATGCATTAGACTTAAACAAGAATTTGGTTTTTTTTTTAAAGCGCTTTGGGCTTACAAGCATATAACTGCATATTCGAATCAATAATTTAATGAACATGTTTAAAAGTAGAAACAGAAGCCCTTATACATCATTTATTACAGTACTTATTTTTGCCCCCAAATAACCAACTGAACTGTAAAATAGTATAATAAATCAGACATATTCCCTTAGCAACAAGTATTACCAACAATTAAAAAAATTCAGACACGAATGCCTCTTATCCAGAGTTTACCACACGGAGCCTGCATGTAATTTGTACTCACTTGCCTGAGGATCTGTGGAAATTTGCAGGGAAGCCAAGTTCTTTTGATTTCTGTTCAGATTTGCAGGAGGCCAAGTCACTCCTCCCATCTCCGACCCTAGTCTGATACTGTTTGGGAGAATGGTATTTACTTAAGAAAGAACAAAGACTTTATGTTTTTTATATATTATTTCTTTGTTTTTACAAAGACATTATTGAAACAACTATAAAACATTGTGGAAGGAAAGAGAACTCTCATTTCACCCCTACTCTTAATTCCCTGCCAGAGCAAATATTTTCATTCTTTCTTGTGCTCCCTTCATTTCTGAGTCAGTCAGGACATGCTTGGGGCTTTGGGAAGCTCAGCTTTCTGGGGCATTTAGTTAAGTTTTCCAATCTATTTGATTCCAGTCAATGTAATGATCAATGACCAGGCCACAGCTCCTCTCCAGACTCCTATACATCTATACTACATGCTTTCAGTTTCTTTTTTGTCCCCTTAGCTTCTCTCTCAACTAAATTACTAATCTGAAAAACTTTCTTTCTTTTAGTGCTATGTGTCCAGAGAGGGTCAGCAGTGGACTCTGCCTAAACTTTCATTTCTCTCTTTCTCTTTTGAGCCCTGTGGTCCCATTGAAAGGCTTTACTGGACACCATACCCTTACCTGACCATTACTCCCAGGCATCTAATCCATTCAGAGAATTTAGCAATGGTATGAACCTTCTGACTTGATTCTTGCTTCAAGGCTGGGTTTTAATCAACTTTGTTACCCAAATCATTTCTGAATTTTACATTTTTACTGTTTGGCAAAGAAACAGTTGCCTCTTTCCACCCTGTAACTCTGAATTCATGGTCTCTTACCTCTGTCTCTTGCTTTTGAACTGGGAAGTCACATTTCTGAGCTCATCTGCCTCTTGCAAACCTTCCCAAATGCAACCATATTAACAGCTGTTTTCTAACTGCCTCTCCGAGAGCTCCTGGTTCAGGAGAGCTTGATCTGCTTCCCGAATTACCACAAGTGACAGTTTTTCAAGCTTTCTGCCACCTGGCCAATCTCAACAGTTTACTTGCTCTCTGCCAGTTGACCACTAAGCCAATACTACATAGTTTAGGTTTTTATTGTAGAAGCACTCCACTTTGAGGTACCAATTTTTATATCTGTCTCAACAGGCTTGGTTATGGTGCAATAACAAACAACTGTAAATTCTCAATGACTTAACACAGGGGAAATTTATTTCTTGTTCGTGATGTCCAATGAGGTCATCTCATCACAGTGACTCAGGGCCTCAGATGGATGGAGAATCCATCTGAGCACATCCTTTAATGGTTGCTGTGTGGGATCATGGGCTGAAATGATGCACATTGGTTCTGCTCATACTTCATCAATCATGATAAAGCATATAATCAGGCCTAACTTCAAAGTGGGCAGGAACATGCAATTCTGTTGTTACGGGTTGAACTGGACCCTCCAAGTGATGTGGACGTCTATCCCCCAGTACGTGTGAATGTGACCTTAATTTGGACATAAGGTCTTCACAAAGGTAATCAAGTTAAAATGAGATTATCAGGGTGTCCTTATAAGAAGGAGAAATTTGGATGGAGATGAAGATGCACAGAGGGAAGATGGTTGTGAAAACACAGGGAGGACATTACCTATGAGCTGGGGAATGCCTGAGGTTGCCGGAAGCTAAGAGAGAGGCCTAGAAGAGATCGTGTCCTCACAGCTCTCAGAAGGAACCAACCTTACTGATGCCTTGATTTTGTACTTCTAGACTCTGGAGCTGTGAGACAATAAATTTCTACTACACTTAACCACTCAACTTTTGGTACTTTATAATGGCATTCCCAATAAACTAATATACCTACTATGTATCCAGATATGGGAGAAAGTTAGAATATTTGTGAACATCATTAATGACCATCTCAATGTCTTTATTCACATGACATACATATAATTTTATTGGTTTTAGTACAAGTTCACAGAAAAATTTGTGTGTCCTGTTTTCCTCACTTGACATTATTTAATTAATGTATCTTTGTGTTCTTATAGCGACATATTTTCATTATAAATTTCTGCATTATACTTTATCAGGTAGTCTAAAATTCCTAATTTTCAATTTTCACGCTGTTAACAAGTACTGTGAATTGTAAAATCAGAAATTTAAAGACTATGAAATTCTCACGTAGCATCAATTTCCAATAAAGCAATACATGCAAGATGCCAAGGGGTAAACACATTACACATTGCAATAAATGTACCTGATGCTAACTCTTAGAGAGTCAGAGATTTTTGCCAGAATATGACGGAATTTATTATTATATAGTTAGCATGTACCAATCTGTTCTGTTACTAGGCTTTCTCAGAGCTGAAAAATATATATGTCATATAAAAAAAATTCTGTCTCTAAATATTGTGGGGAAAATTTAAATTTTATCTCTTAATTCAGAGATAAACAAAGGAAAGCCTTGGTTTTCTAGGGAATAGTCAATGGAAAAAAATCCCTATTAAATTTGTTCTTTTTTCTTAGTATCTTGTGTTGCTCAGGAAGAAAATCCTTTGATTTTCAACTCCTACTCAGATACATATCTTTGCAAGCGATGTTGTGTTACATGCTGGAACACTTCTTTTCTTCTTTCCTGCTCCAGCACTAAATTATTTATGAATCTCTGGTGTATATAAATATTTCCTTCTAGTTGGAATTTCACTTTCAGACAGTAGAATGTCATAAATATAACTAAAAAAACCCCATCCCAGTAACAGGCTCAGGATATTCAAGGTATATTAATGTCACCCATGTATGAAAAATGTATGAGATTCTTTCTTAGAGTGGTGATGCCATTTTTATTTCTCATCTATATTTAACTCCAAGAGAAGTGAACAAAATGACAGAATAAAATGAAGTGTTTTCTTTAGGCCACATTTCATGGTCTCAAGGTCAAACCAAAGAAAACCTTATTCAGGGCCCTGAAATTTGTGTAGCATGCCGAGACCATTTCAGTAGGAAGCCCAATTTAATAAACTTAAGAAAATTCTTAGCATGGTATGTGGGAAAGAAGATTCTCAGCTCTGGTTCTTGTAATGTGTGTGTGATTCTTACTATAGTTCGGAAAGCTCCAGATGTAGGGAAGTCAGAGTTTTGGTTATCTGAAGATATCTAAGCAACTGACCTGTGAAATCAGTTTCGTAATTCTGGGACTTTCACCTGCATCCACCAACATCTTTGGCACCATTACTTTTGGGCACAGTTGTTATTTACTGAGCAATTGCTCCATGCTGGACACTGTGCAAAGCCCTTTACATGCATAATCTCCTATGGTCCTCCCAACAGCTGCATAAGGTAGGTATTGTCCTGCCTGCCATTTTATAGATAAGGAACTACATTTCAGAACCTATAGCTAAATCAGTACTGGAACGTGGATGTGACTACCTTGCTGTTTCAATCTCTCTTGACCGCAATTCCAGTACTTTCCAATAATTTTCATGTAATAGCACATATAAAAAGTGACCATATTTGTATGCAGACTGGAAAAACTGAATGGGATATATGTATATCTATCTTGGGGCTTGCTGGAAAACAAATCATATTTCCTGTATGTTATATAACTACTATAAGAAAAATAAAGAATAAAGTATGAGGGAAAATATTAAACTTTTACTTTTCATAAAACTTGCAAAATAAAATCTTGTCACATTTTAAATGAGAGGCTTGAACTCACTTCGGTGACTTAATTTTTGGTAACAGGTTTTGGCCTTGAAATAGTGAAACACAATTAGGGTTCAAAATCCAAATTTAAAAAATGTAATGACATTACAATTAAATGTAATTGCTTCCAATTTTTGATAGATCTCATCAGCTGGAGACTTTGTACAAATAAGCAGGTGAAAAATTTAAATTCATTGTAATAAACATCTACAATAGCTGAATTATATTTAATATATTGAAGGATGCCTTTTATCATAGTTAACAGTAAAATAGTGGTAAAATTTCATGGGAAAATGGATACATTTTGAATCCAATCTTTTTCACACCAGGTTTTTCAGAGTAGTGAGAAAACTCTGCCTCCTCCTGGAGCTGTCTCTGCAGGAGTCCTGTCTCCTTCCCCCATCCTCATTCCAAGGTGGGCATTTTGAGCAGAAGATCTGAAATTTTAAAGGGATCACTAGGCGTGGTGTTGAGAATATCCTGTATGGAGGCAAAAATAGAAGGAGGGAAGCAATATAGTTTACTAATAAGATTTTTAAAAGGAGAGATCAGATGGTAGATTTTGGCTTAGAGAATTGAAATCACTTGTGCAAGTTCAGAGAAAATAAATTTGGATTTGCACCCAAAGCTTCAGTCCTGACTCCCTCTTTCTTCCCTTAGGTGACAGTGAAGGTCCCACTCCAGGGTCCTTCACTGTTCACTGATATTTAACATTTGAAAAATGGGCAATTTCTAAAAGTTGTTTAAAGCCTTGGCTAACCTTTTAAGTCATGAGATTTACTTCTCTGTCATGTTTCTTTGTTTATTCTTCCCTGGACATAACTAGGTAAAAGAGACCATCCTGCCTTAAACCTATCAACAGTGAGTTCCCAGAAGGCAGCTATTGTCCAGAGCAGCATTTATGATTATTGATTATCTGATGTGTGCCAAGCATTGTGCTAAACGGAGGGATAGTGTACTAAAGATTTAGTGTGGGGAAAGAAAGCCCTGTGAAGAGAAAATGGGTTGCTATATATCATATGATCACAGAGGATGATGCCAAGAACTCTACTTGAGGATGCTATAAAAGGCTTCCCATAGAAGTGACATTTGAGCTGGTTTTGAAGTATGAATAGGAGTTTGGCAAACAAAATATGCATGCAATGCGCATGATGATAATCTGAGCTCTAGCGATGTGCTAAAGTGATATCATGATAGTGGAAAGAACATGGGTGGGAAAACAAGAAAGACATGTTTCTATCCTGATTTGTACACTGTAACTTCTAGATAAGTCATTTAACATCTCTATCCTGTAGACTGTATTGTGGAAGTATTTTGAAAAAGGAAAATTTCTCAACAGGCATAAGACGATTATTCTCTCCCCAAATCAGCATTTCTATCCTCAGTTCTTTCACACGAGATTCTTTGACTATGTTGATTTGAAATTCATATGACCTCCCTGCCCCCTCTCTGTTTCCAATATGACCTGTCATTACAAGTCATATCTTTTCTGTTAATGAAGCATTTCAAAATTGATTCTCACTCAACACCACATGCTCACTGAGGAAAAATATTTTCAGTTTTAAAATTTAAATATGCATTTCAGTTCCCAGTATATGTGTAACACTGTGCCATGTACTGAGATTACATAAAGATCAATATGTGCTGCCCTTTCCCTTGGGAATCTGTAATCCAGAAGAGACTGATACACACAGTCATAACTCTGATAGCGGCAGACCGCAATGAAGCCGGGGAATCTTTGACCTAGCAGTGGAGGGACAGAGCCATTGCGCATGGGAAACTCTATCATGAAAGTCAGATTTTAAATGGAAAGCAGTGATAGGTAGCAATAAAGTGCAGCCTATAGATGCATGGCCTATAGGGTGTTATTCTGCTTATACTACGTTTTACTACACGTCATCTCACTTGATCCTCACAAAAAACTTGGGATGTAGGAAGGTATAATTTTATTTTATGATAAACTCAGGGACATTAACTCACCTTTCCAGAGTTTGCAGTAGGAAAATGGGCTTGATTTCTAAATTCAGTCATTTTTAAGTAGGAGAATGGGTTTGATTTCTAAATTCAGTCATTTTTGCGTGGCACCAACTGGCTGGACACTGATTTTGGAGATTGGATGTGGGAAAGAATGAGACTGAGAGACAAGGTCTTGACATGGCTTCTCTGTTTAAAGAATACTTGGTTGAGTGATTTTTGGTGGGGGTGGTGTGAGGGTGGAACCGCCTCTATTACCAGTTTCATGGATTTACCGACAGGTGGCACCAGGTTCCAGCGCAAGCCTTTTCTCCCTGAGGCTAAGAACCCGCACCCACTTTCTCTGAGGGTTTAGCAAGAAATTAGGCAGATAAAACAGGGGTCATAACACTGTTCCCTGAGATAGTCAGGGTCTGCCTACTGACTCATTTCAAATTAATAAGCTAGGAATATAAGCAGGCATGAGTAAGTGGAAGGCAAGAAGACTTCAGAACATACTGACTTTAGAATATTCCACCCTGCCATTTAGAGCTGAATGCTTTAACCAAGCACCCAGATCCCTCTCAATTCCAGCTCTTCATCTCTCAAGAGAAGTGCCTCCCTTTTGCAATGATTTTGGTGAAGATTAGTCATAATATCTACACAGTGGCTGGCACTAAAAACTGCTCAGCAAATGGTAACTGTCCTTATTTATATTTAAAAAGAGGTAAGGAAAACCATGACTATACTTTCATATGTATATTTCCACCTATTTGTTCTCAGAAAGACATGTCCAACTAGGTAGTTGGCTGTCTACTATCAGTGGGGTATTATTTTTGCAGCTGGACTATTTGGAAGAGGCCTCTTTCAAAGTGGAGAGTGTTACGTGGTAGAAAAAGAGGAAAGATGGTCTTTGATTATGCTATGAGGGCTGTGATCCTCTGCCTCAGAACAACATTATTTTGTCAAAAGTCCCCATAGACAATGGACCAATGCATATGTATATAACTGTCAATTCAACAATTATTGATATATAAGATACAGATTCTCTCTCATCAAAAATTTTTAATAAGAGAAAAAGGGAGCTTAATAAGGAACAACTGAAAATGCTAGATTATAATTAAGCATATCATTAATTGCTAAGTGATGTTTGTGTAGGATTAACGGTAGTTCTTTATTTTCTGCTCATCTAACCTAAGTCTGCCCATTTCTGTAATATCTGGGATGGCTGGTAATCAGAGTAATTACTGGGGAACTATAGATAACTTCTCAATGAATAACCTAAAAGATAACAATGAAGGAAATCCACAGGGGTGAAAAGTCAAGAGCCCCCTTCAATCAAACCTCTTTTCACTCAGCGGGATAGGTCATCCTCAGTAAGTAAGCCGAGTTGCATGAACCTGTGAGCTAGTTCAGCTCTTTCAGGTTGCAAGGTAAGAGATGTGAAGCTACCTAAGGGGAAAAGGCTTATGAGGATGCCAGGAATAGGAAATAAGCAGTGGGAAACTTTCTAAGAAGACCTCCAGGAGTCTGGAAGTCTGTGTGAGTACAGTATGATTCATGCAATCTTGTTCCTTTCATGCCACCTCAACAGAAATTTCTTGCTTCTCTCTCCTGCCAACGTAAGTGTGGCCAGTCTGCTTCTACTGCTCTTGCTATTATCAAACACCTGCCTATAACCCCCACTTCTTTTTTTTTGAGTTTTAGTATCAGTTTTTGTTAATCTGTACCTTGTACACATGCCTTCTGTTAGCTTCTGAGTAGCTTCTTTTTAGCAGTTTTCTCTGCGTGTCTCCCTCCTTCTGTCCAACAACCATGACTCTTGGTGTTGAACAGAGGAATTGGTTGTGTTGTCCATTCACCATGGAGTACAGTCTGCTCCTGGGCCACCCAATAAGCTTCTGGTGAGCTATTTGGTTGCCTTAGGTGTCCTTTTCTAGTTCAATCAATTCTGCCCGAGATATCAGGGTTATCTGGCTCAGAGCTTGGAGATCTATACATCAGGAAACCTTCAGAAGTGGGTTATGGTCATGGCAGCCTCTCCTGGATTCTCAGCAGGGACAGTGCAACTGTAGCCACATTGCATGGTCTTCCCGATGGGCTGCATGGATAACTTCTGTACAAGAAAGAAGAAATCAATGTTTTAACTGATGTTCCCCATGCAAGCTATGGGAGCTGTGTCCGTGTGTGTTAGTTTTATTATTTCTGCTGTAACAAATTACCACAAATGTAGCAGCTTACAGCAGCACAAATTTATTATTTCACCATTCTGCAAGTCAGAAATTATGTTCGGGTATCCTTGGACTGAAATATAGGTGTTGGCAGTGCTGCATTCTTTACTGGAGGCTGTAGGGGAGATACTGCTTCTAGGATCATTTAGGTTCTTGGCTGAATTTAGTTCCTTGCAACCAGGATTAGGAATTCTTTCCTCGCTAGCAGTTAGCTGAGGGCCCGGCTTCCAGGGGTCATCTGTGTTCCTTGGCTTGTGGCCCCTTCCTCCATCTTCAAAGCCAGCAACAGTCGGTCAAGTCCTTCTCAAGTTCCAAATCTCTTCTGCTGTCTCCCCATTTCCTTCACAGACCCTTCTGCCTTCCTCTTCTACTTTTAAGGACTCATGTGATTAGATTGAACCCATCAGAATAATCTAATCATCCTTCCTGAAGTCTGTAATGTTGATGTTTTCACATCTGCAGAGTACCTTTTGCTATGGAAGGTAACATAGTCACAGGTTCTGGGGTTGGGGCATCGACATCTTTGGGGGCCTTTATTCTGCCTACCACACCATTTTTTGACTTGTACTTGTCTTGGTCAGGACAAATATAAATGCTTCAGAATGTATCTCAGTCTTCATGTCCTCTTGAAGCCTTCCTCAGATATTCTTGGCAACCCTGGTCCTTTCTTCCTTTGACTTCCTATGGCACTTTTGGATCTACCACATTTTGCCACAAGATCTGACAGCACTCTTGGTGATTTCTGCTAATTCACGTGTGTATTTTGTGTTTCTGTCATTTCCTCAGTGAGATTGTATATTCTTGAGGAAATTCATGAATCTTTCCTATTCCTCACACAGCAGTTGCCCAATGCTGGGTACACAGAAGCTATTCAATGAGTATTTAAAATATCATATAAGCAGCGGACAATGGGGGAAGGACGCGTCGTGGAGGATCTGTTTCTGGGATGATGATCACTTCATTGATCTACTTATCACTAAAGCAGAACCGCCAAAGGATTCTCCTGATATATTCTCCTAACATACTAATTCCCTCCTCTTACTCTAGCAGCCAGAGTTGATTAGAATTTAAATCATTCCAGCAAGATCTTTCAAATATAGTAGTGTCTGTGCCTTTGGATTTCATTGTTCTTTTCATGAAAGAGAGCTCCAGTTGGTTAGAACTCAGGAACCTTCTGTGGACAAAGCCTATGTAACACATAATTATACTAAATCCAAGTCTCTCATAAAGGTAAGAGAATAAAACGGTAGGAAGGTCAGAGTCAGGCTTGATGCTTTGATCCTACCACTCCTTTTCTCTTCCAAGTCCATGGCTTATGTCCATAAAGACAAGACCGGAGGTAAAAATATGTGCTATCAAATCACCAGACAATAGTCCATTAATTTGTTTTTTTTTTTTGACAGTGAAAGCTGATAGTTTATTAGAGAAAAAAATAACAATAACAATGAAAAAAGTTGGCCCCAACAAACATTTCCAGACAAATTCCTTTATAAAAGGTAAACAAAAATCCTAAATGCTAGCACATAGAATCCAGCAACATTTTATTTTATTTTATTTTTTGTAGATAATTATTTTTTATTGAAGGGTAGTTGACACACAGTATTACATTACATTAGTTTCAGGTGTACAACATAGTGATTCAACATTTATATACATGATAATTCTAGGTACCAGCTATCACCATACCAAGTTGTTACAATATTTTGACTATATTCATTACATCCCGGTTACTTATTTATTTTACCATTGGAAGTGTGTACTTTTTTTTTTTTGTGAGGGCATCTCTCATATTTATTGATCAAATGGTTGTTAACAACAATAAAATTATGTATAGGGGAGTCAATGCTCAATGCACAATCATTAATCCACCCCAAGCCTAATTTTCGTCAGTCTCCAATCTTCTGAGGCATAACAAACAAGTTCTTACATGTAGAACAAATTCTTACACAATGAATAAGTTACATGGTGAACAGTACAAGGGCAGTCATCACAGAAGCTTTCAGTTTTGCTCATGCATTATGAACTCTAAACAGTCAGTTCAAATATGAATACTCATTTGATTTTTATACTTGATTTATATGTGGATACCACATTTCTCTCTTTATTATTATTATTTTTAATAAAATGCTGAAGTGGTAGGTAGATACAAGATAAAGGTAGAAAACATAGTTTAGTGTTGTAAGAGAGCAAATGTAGATGATCAGGTGTGTGCCTGTAGACTATGTGTTAATCCAAGCTAGACAAGGGCAATAAACATCCACGTATGCAGAAGATTTCTCTCAGAACAGGGGGGGCGAGGTTCTAAGCCTCACCTCCGTTGATCCCCAATTTCTCACCTGATGGCCCCCCTGCGACTGTGCCTGTCTTAGGTTGTTCCTCCCTTGAGGAATCTTACCCGTCTCTGGCTAACCAGTCATCTTCCGGGGCCATACAGGGAAATGTGAAGTTGGTAAGTGAGAGGGAAGCCTTATTGTTTGAAAAGGTTAGCTTTTTACTTCTTTGCATATTTATGCCCTGTGGCTTCTATGCCCAGCATTTGTCTTGAGGTATCTTTACCACTTGGAGGAGTTATGATACTCGGTAAATTTGATATGAGGCACGAATTCTATTTAAGGGTTGTAATTAGGAAGGAAGAAGAAAAGCTATAGAAGTAGCAGGTGGAAGAAAACATGGGAAGATTGATTATTTCTTTGACATATCTTCTTGTAGAGTAACTTCAGCATGTATAGGTTTTAAGCTACTACTTAATTTGCGCACACACATTAACATAATAGGAGTATAGTTACCTAACCAAAGCATACCTGTAATTACCAGCCATCTCCAGTGAAACCAAGAAAACCAGTTAGGCACCTTAGGCATTTGTGAAAACTTATCTATGATATGGTGGATATTGTCCAACTGAACTTGAACAGTCTGAGAGAAATCAGGCAAATTAAAACAACCCATTCCTGGGGAATGTTCACATCCCTTATGTTCTTTTAACAGTAAATAGTCTGTAGTTGTAAGATTTTGGAGCGCTACAATTTGCACTTCTCCTAATTCTTGGTTGAGTTCCAACAGTATAGATCCAGTCAAATTTGTTGTTTTACTGTATGCACAGGCCAGCTTAGATATCTCCTTCCTCATTCCCATGGCAAGTCCAGGAACTGGTGGGATGAGTGCATCTACAGCTGTAGCAGTGCGTGGATCTTTGTTGGGGTTTTTTGATGATCATCTTCTGGCATGAGTCTTCCAGAGAGTGCTGATCTTGGAAGTTCTTTTTCATATTGTATCTTAGTTCATTTTCGGGGTAGCCCAATTAGGCTTTGATCCTCTGTATAAACACAAACAGACCCTTTGCCTACACTTTTATATGCCCTTTATACCCTTGTGTAGAACTCATTGGAGGTTACCACACAGGAACTGCCCTTTTTTTTTTTTTTTTTGCTTTGTTTTTGGTATCACTAATCTACACTTACATGACGAATATTATGTTTACTAGGCTCTCCCCTATACCAGGTCTCCCCTATAAACGCCTTTACAGTCACTGTCCATCAGCATAGCAAAATGTTGTAGAATCACTACTTGCCTTCTCTGTGTTGTACAGCCCTCCCTTTTCTCCTACCCCCCCATGCATGCTAATCTTAATACCCCCCTACTTCTTCCCCCCCTTATCCCTCCCTACCCACCCATCCTCCCCAGTCCCTTTCCCTTTGGTACCTGTTAGTCCATTCTTGAGCTCTGTGATTCTGCTGCTGTTTTGTTCCTTCAGTTTTTCCTTTGTTCTTATATTCCACAGATGAGTGAAATCATTTGGTATTTCTCTTTCTCTGCTGGGCTTGTTTCACTGAGCATAATACCCTCCAGCTCCATCCATGTTGCTGCAAATGGTTGGATTTGCCTTTTTCTTATGGCTGAGTAGTATTCCATTGTGTATATGTACCACATCTTCTTTATCCATTCATCTATCGATGGACATTTAGGTTGCTTCCAATTCTTGGCTATTGTAAATAGTGCAGCGATAAACGTAGGGGTGCACTGATCTTTCTCATACTTGATTGCTGCATTCGTAGGGTAAATTCCTAGGAGTGCAATTCCTGGGTCAAATGGTATGTTTGTTTTGAGCATTTTGATGTACCTCCATACTGCTTTCCACAGTGGTTGAACTAATTTACATTCCCACCAGCAGTGTAGGAGGGTTCCCCTTTCTCCACAGCCTCACCAACATTTGTTGTTATTTGTCTTTTGGATGGCAGCCATCCTTACTGGTGTGAGGTGATATCTCATTGTAGTTTTAATTTGCATTTCTCTGATAATTACTGATGTGGAGCATCTTTTCATGTGTCTGTTGGCCATCTGTATTTCTTTTTTGGAGAACTGTCTGTTCAGTTCCTCTGCCCATTTTTTAATTGGATTATTTGATTTTTGTTTGTTGAGGCGTGTGAGCTCTTTATATATTTTGGACGTCAAGCCTTTATCGGATCTGTCATTTACAAATATATTCTCCCATACTGTAGGGTTCCTTTTTGTTCTGTTGATGGTGTCTTTTGCTGTACAGAAGCTTTTCAGGTTAATATAGTCCCACTTGTTCATTTTTGCTGTTGTTTTCCTTGCCCAGGGAGATATGTTCAAGAAGAGGTCACTCATGTTTATGTCTAAGAGGTTTTTGCCTATGTTTTCTTCCAAGAGTTTAATGGTTTCATGGCTTACATTCAGGTCTTTGATCCATTTTGAGTTTACTTTTGTATATGGGGTTAGACAATGGTCCAGTTTCATTCTCCTACATGTAGCTGTCCAGTTTTGCCAGCACCACCTGTTGAAGAGACTGTCATTTTGCCATTGTATGTCCATTGCTCCTTTATCAAATATTAATTGACCATATATGTCTGGGTTAATGTCTGGATTCTCTAGTCTGTTCCATTGGTCTGTGGCTCTGCTCTTGTGCCAGTACCAAATTGTCTTGATTACTATGGCTTTATAGTAGAGCTTGAAGTTGGGGAGTGAGATCCCCCCTACTTGATTCTTCTTTCTCAGGATTGCTTTGGCTATTCGGGGTCTTTGGTGTTTCCATATGAATTTTTGAATTATTTGTTCCAGTTCATTGAAGAATGTTGCTGTTCATTGAAGAATAGTTTCATAGGGATTGCATCAAATCTGTATATTGCTTTGGGCAGGATGGCCATTTTGACGATATTAATTCTTCCTAGCCACGAGCATGGGATGAGTTTCCATTTGATAATGTCCCCTTTAATTTCTCTTAAAAGTGACTTGTAGTTTTCAGAGTATAAGTCTTTCACTTCTTTGGTTAGGTTTATTCCTAGGTATTTTATTTTTTTTTGATGCAATTGTGAATGGAGTTGTTTTCCTGATTTCTCTTTCTGTTGGTTCATTGTTAGTGTATAGGAAAGCCACAGATTTCTGTGTGTTGATTTTGTGTCCTGCAACTTTGCTGTATTCCGATATCAGTTCTAGTAGTTTTGGGGTGGAGTCTTAGGGTTTTTTATGTACAGTATCATGTCATCTGCAAATAGTGACAGTTTAACTTCTTCTTTACCAATCTGGATTCCTTCTATTTCTTTGTTTTGTCTAATTGCCGTGGCTAGGACCTCCAGTACTATGTTAAATAACAGTGGAGAGAGTGGGCATCCCTGTCTAGTTCCCGATCTCAGAGGAAATGCTTTCAGCTTCTCGCTCTTCAATATAATGTTGGCTGTGGGTTTATCATAGATGGCCTTTATTATGTTGAGGTACTTGCCCTCTATTTCCATTTTGCTGAGAGTTTTTATCATGAATGGATGTTGAACTTTGTCAAATGCTTTTTCAGCATCTATGGTGATCATGTGGTTTTTGTCTTTCTTTTTGTTGATGTGGTGGATGATGTTGGTGGACTTTCGAATGTTGTACCATCCTTGCATCCCTGGGATGAATCCCACTTGGTCATTTTGTATGATCCTTTTGATGTATTTTTGAATTCGGTTTGCTAATATTTCGTTGAGTATTTTTGCATCTACGTTCATCAGGGATATTGGTCTGTAGTTTTCTTTTTTGGTGGGGTCTTTGCCTGGTTTTGGTATTAGGGTGATGTTAGCTTCATAGAATGAGTTTGGGAGTATCCCCTCCTCCTCTATTTTTTGGAAAACTCTAAGGAGAATGGGTATTATGTCTTCCCTGTATGTCTGATAAAATTCCGAGGTAAATCCATCTGGCCCGGGGGTTTTGTTCTTTGGTAGTTTTTTGATTACCGCTTCAATTTCGTTGCTGGTAATTGGTCTGTTTAGTTTTTCTGTTTCTTTCTGGGTCAATCATGGAAGGTTGTATTTTTCCAGGAAGTTGTCCATTTCTCCTAGGTTTCCCAGCTTGTTAGCATATAGGTTTTCATAGTATTCTCTAATAATTCTTTGTATTTCCGTGGGGTCCGTCGTGATTTTTCCTTTCTCGTTTCTGATACTGTTGATTTGTGTTTACTCTTTTCTTCTTAATAAGTCTGGCTAGAGGCTTATCTATTTTGTATATTTTCTTGAAGAACCAGCTCTTGGTTTCATTGATTTTTGCTATTGTTTTACTCTTCCCATTTTATTTATTTCTTCTCTGATCTTTATTATGTCCCTCCTTCTGCTGACCTTAGGCCTCATTTGTTCTTCTTTTTCCAATTTCGATAATTGTGACATTAGACCATTCATTTGGAATTGTTCTTCCTTTTTTAAATATGCTTGGATTGCTATATACTTTCCTCTTAAGACTGCTTTTGCTGCGTCCCACAGAAGTTGGGGCTTAGTGTTGTTGTTGTCATTTGTTTCCATATATTGCTGGATCTCCATTTTGATTTGGTCATTGATCCATTGATTATTTAGGAGTGTGTTGTTAAGCCTCCATGTGTTTGTGAGCCTCTTTGTTTTCTTTGTACAGTTTATTTCTAGTTTTATGCCTTTGTGGTCTGAAAAGTTGGTTGGTAGGTTTTCAATCTTTTGGAATTTTCTGAGGCTCTTTTTGTGGTCTATTCTGGAGAATGTTCCATGTGCACTTGAGAAGAATGTATATCCTGTTGCTTTTGGATGTAGAGTTCTATAGATGTCTATTAGGTCCATCTGCTCTACTGTCTTGTTCAGTGCTTCTGTGTCCTTACTTATTTTCTGCCCAGTGGATCTATCCTTTGGGGTGAGTGGTGTGTTGAAGTCTCCTAGAATGAATGCATTGCAGTCTATTTCCCCCTTTAGTTCTGTTAGTATTTGTTTCACATATGCTGGTGCTCCTGTGTTGGGTGCATATATATTTAGAATGGTTATATCCTCTTGTTGGACTGAGCCCTTTATCATTATGTAGTGTCCTTCTTTATCTCTTGTTACTTTCTTTTTTGAAGTCTATTTTGTCTGATATTAGTACTACAATCCCTGCTTTCTTCTCACTGTTGTTTGCTTGAAATATGTTTTTCCATCCCTTGACTTTTAGTCTGTACATGTCTTTGTGTTTGAGGTGAGTTTCTTGTAAGCAGCATATAGATGGGTCTTGCTTTTTTATCCATTCTGTTGCTCTGTGTCTTTTGATTGGTGCATTCAACCCATTAACATTTAGGGTGACTATTGAAAGATATGTACTTATTGCCATTGCAGGCTTTAAATTCGTGGTTACCAGAGGTTCAAGGTTAGCCTCTTTAGTATCTTACTGCCTAACTTAGCTCGCTTATTGAGCTGTTATATACACTGTCTGGAGATTCTTTTCTTCCCTCCCTTCTTATTCCTCCTCCTCGATTCTTCATATGTTGGGTGTTTTGTGCTGTGCTCTTTCTAGGAGTGCTCCCATCTAGAGCAGTCCCTGTAAGATGTTCTGTAGAGGTGGTTTGTGGGAAGCAAATTCCCTCAGCTTTTGTTTGTCTGGGAATTGTTTAATCCCACCGTCATATTTGAATGATAGTCGTGCTGGATACAGTATCCTTGGTTCAAGGCCCTTCTGTTTCATTGTATTAAATATATCATGCCATTCTCTTCTGGCCTGTAGGGTTTCTGTTGAGAAATCTGATGTTAGCCTGATGGGTTTTCCTTTATAGGTGACCTTTTTCTCTCTAGCTACCTTTAAAACTCTTTCCTTGTCCTTGATCTTTGCCATTTTATTTATTATGTGTCTTGGTGTTGTCCTCCTTGGATCCTTTCTGTTGGGGGTTCTGTGTATTTCTGTGGTCTGTTCGATTATTTCCTCCCCCAGTTTGGGGAAGTTTTCAGCAATTATTTCTTCTAAGATACTTTCCATCTCTTTTCCTCTCTCTTCTTCTTCTGGAACTCCTATAATATGGATATTGTTCCTTTTGGATTGGTCACACAGTTCTCTTAATATTGTTTCATTCCTGGAGATCCTTTTATCTCTCTCTATGTCAGCTTCTATGCGTTCCTGTTCTCTGGTTTCAATTCCATCAATGGCCTCTTGCATCCTATCCATTCTGCTTATAAACCCTTCCAGAGTTTGTTTCATTTCTGCGATCTCCTTTCTGGCATCTGTGATCTCCCTCCGGACTTCATCCCATTTCTCTTGCGTATTTCTCTGCATCTCTGTCAGCATGTTTATGATTCTTATTTTGAATTCTTTTTCAGGGAGACTGGTTAGGTCTGTCTCCTTCTCTGGTGTTGTCTCTGTGATCTTTGTCTGCCTGTAGCTTTGCCTTTTCATGGTGATAGGAATAGTTTGCAGAGCTGGGACGAGTGACGGCTGGAAGGACTTCCTTTCTTGTTGGTTTGTGGCCCTCCTCTCCTGGGAGAACAGCGGCCTCTAGTGGCTTGTGCTGCGCAGCTGCGCGCAGACAGGGTTTCTGCTTCCTGCCCGGCTGCTATGGAGTTAATCTCCGCTGTTGCTGTGGGCGTGGCCTGGCTCGGGCAGCTACTCCAAAATGGTGGAGTCGCGTTGGAGGGGGAGTGGCCTGGAGGCTATTTATCTCCGTAAAGGGCCTTCCTCCTCCCTGCAGCCCAGGGGTTAGGGTGCCCAGAGATCCCCGGATTCCCTACCTCTGGATTAAGTGTCCTGCCCTGCCCCTTTAAGACTTCCAAAAAGCACCCGCCAAAACAAAACTTCGACCACAAAAAAAAAAAATTTTTTTAATTAAAAAAAAAAAGGTGGCTGCTCATTTTTCTTTATTCTCCTGCGCCAGCCTCAGGCATCTGCTCACTGGTCTTGCTGCCCTGTTTCCCTAGTATTGGAGTCCCTATCCCTTTAGGACTTCCAAAAAGCACTCGCCAAAACAAAACAGAAAAAAAAAAAAGATCTCTTGCTTTTCTTATGTCCTTCGGCGCCCGGCCTCCGGTGCCTGCTCACTGTTCTTGCTGCCCTGTTTTCCTAGTATCTAGGGCCCTGCACTCTGGCCCGGATGGCTGGGGCTGGGTGTTCAGCAGTCCTGGGCTCCGTCTCCCTCCCGCTCTGCCTATTCTTCTCCCGCCGGGAGCTGGGGGGAGGGGCGCTCGGCTCCCGCGGGGCCGGGGCTTGTATCTTACCCCCTTCCGCGAGGCGCTGGGTTCTCTCAGGTGCGGATGTGGTCTGGATATTGTCCTGTGTCCTCCTGTCTTTATTCTAGGAAGGGTTGTCTTTGTTATATTTTCATAGATATATGTGGTTTTGGGAGGAGATTTCCGCTGCTCTACTCACGCCGCCATCTTCCAATCCCTTCATTAATTTGTTTTTTAAAAACAGTGCTTTTTAGTCAGGACTGAACTGAAAATGCCCATTGAGGAGTCATCTTGGGGCCCGTGCCGCCCTGGCACACCCCCTTACGTGCAGGCAGAAAGCTGTAGGAAGGCAGGGATGCTGAAGCAAGTCTCTCTGCTCACTGCATGGAAGAGCAAGCCAGTTTTTTCTTTTTTTTTTTTCACAGATATCCAAGGCAGGAAGCCTATAGTGCATGAGAAATGAAAGAGTCTGTCTTGATTCTGAGCAGTTCACTAGTTATAGAGCCCAGTCTTGTTAGTGGCTATCACTAGTAGAGCCACTCTGTGACTTCAACACCCAGAGAAGATACTTCTTCTCCTAAGGAAGAGGGGGAGAATGAGAAGAGACTGGAAATTTTATTCCTGGGAGGTGGAACAAGAGTAGACATTGACGTCAGAGGATAAACACTAAGTCGTTTCCCTTCCGGAAGCTAAACTCTGCTGAGTTCCCCTCATTTATCAGTCACCAGATTGGGCTTTTCTGCACATATTTCATTAATCTTCCCAGTAATCTGGTGAGTAGACTTTAATAGCATGTGCTTTGATCTCCAGAGGCCGTCACTTCTCCACTTCCTCAGCAACGGTCCTCGGATAAAAGTTAAGGATGCAGGTTGGTCAGTGGTTAAGGGTGGGAGATGGTTTTTTGAGGGAATAACAGGTTTAACTGACTTTCACGTGCAACTCCATTTTGCTTCTGCAGTTCCTTTTGCTTGGTTATTCTGGGACCTTTCATGTACAGAATTCTTCTATTTTTGTATCCCATTTCTTCTGTAGCAGGATATATGGTAAGGCATGCTTCTCCTTCCCCAAAATCTTTTTAAAAACACCTTTTAATTTAAATTTATAGAGAAGTGGCAAAAATGGGATCTAGTTCACATGTACCTTTTCACCAAGCTTCCCCCAATGTCAATAACTTTTATAAACACAGCACAATGATTAACAACAGTTGTGTTGTTTGCTTTGACATATACAAACCCCAAGATGTGGTACATATTCTAACATACAAAAGTTTTTTTTCCATAAGGCAGGCACTGACCCCTGGCTTTTAGCCCATAGGACATGCCACATGTGCTAATGTGACATTCTGAAAACTTAAGAAAACTGGAGAATCTTCTGAAGATGTAATTAAGTCTTTCCAAAGATTAAAATTAGATGAATTCCCTTTTAGCACTTTATGTGGAGACAAAATTCAACTTCATCTTTTCTACCCAAGTACTAAAGAATGTGAAAATTGTGTATTTTTAGAATAAAACCCCGTATCATGCCCCTGTACCTCTGACCAAAAACAAAACAAACAAAAAACCCAATGACCCAAATCAAGAAATTAACATTGGCACAATTCTATTCCTTCAACTGCAAAGGTGAAGTTCAGATGCCACTAGAACTTTCCTCCCGTGATGTCTTTTTCCTATTTCAGGACCATATCCAGGACCTCACGTGCACTTAGTTGATCTCCCTCTTTAGGTCCCTCCAGTCTGGACAGCTTTATAATATTTCTATATCTTTCATGACCTTGACACTTTTGATGAGTATTGGTCAGTTATTTTGCAGAAAATCTCTCAAATTGGGTTTCTCCTTCTGATGTCCTCTCATGATTAGACGGAGGTTATACATTTTTGACAAAAATACCGCAGGTGACGTTGTGTCCTCATCATACCGTCTTGGGACTAGAACTGCCCACTTACTGGGGATGTCGATTTTGATCACCGTGCTGTTTGCTGTATTTCCACTGTAAAGTTGTTTTTTTTTTACATTTGAAATTGATAGAGTGGAGAAGACACCTGAACAACACACCCATGTCCTTTTCTCTCAAATTTCTGCCTAGTCATATTGACATCCATCGGTGAGTCTTGTCTGCAATAGACATTAATCACTGTGGTGTTGGCCAAATGGTGATTTTTGAATTCCCTGTTACTTTTGCATTTATTAATTGAAATTCTTCCATAAAGAAGAGATGCCCCATATCCATAATTTAAAAAATTATACAAGTTTTTGTATCTGTGGGGATGTATGGCTATTTATTTTACTTTATGGCTTATAATTCAGTTCTATCATTATTTATTTAACTTTTTGTCCAAATTGTTCCAGCTTTGGCCTTTGGGAGCTTCTGTCAGTTACCTCTTGTGTCCCCTTGATATGCCTCATTCTTTTTCATACACTTCCTTCTTTTCTAGCATCATAAGATGTCCCAAATATCGTATATTTGGATCTGTGCTCTGATGCTGGTGTCAGCCAGTTTTCCAAAGATGGAAAGTGTTCCAAAGATTTTTTTCAACTCTTTTTCAAAGAGCCTGGGTTATTTTTTGGAGAATGGTATTTAGAAGATGAAGATCTGGGTACTGGGTAGGCTCATTGTTACTGTAATATCACTGTTCCCAGACTCTCTCAGTGGGTGGTATATAAACTAACCTGCATATGCACACATAGATGTATATTTATTTCTATATTCATATATCTTCATATATATTAAAAACTATGAGTTCATGCTGATATCTTTGATTCCAATCCAACACCATGAGGTCTTTCTAGCCTTCCACCTTTCTTGAAGTGTAACTTCTCCCACAGTGATAAAGATAGATTTTACTACTGATTTGATATCTTCACTGATTTGTTCAATCCTAGAATAACATAAAAGAAGGAACCTTGCAGACCCTTCCCTCTTTGGCTGCCTCAGAGCATTTAACTTACATTAAAAGAGAAAAAAGATAAGACAAGGTAAATTGTTGTTATGGACTCAGTTGTGCCACCCTTCAAAAAAAAATTCGTGTTGATGTTCTAACCCCCAGGATCTCAGAATGTGACCATACTTGGAGACTGTGTCTTTATAGAGGTTATTAAGTTAAAATGAGGTCATTAGTGTGGCCCTCATCCAATATGACTGGTGACCTTGTAAAGAGAGGAAATTTGGATACAGATATGTACCAGGGGAAGACTATGTGAAGATTCATGGAGTGGATGGCCATCCAGAAGTCAAGAAAAGAGGCCCAAGAAGAAAGCAGCCTTCTTGATACCTTGATCTTGGACTTCTAGCCTCCAGACTGTGAGAAAGTAGATTTATGTTAAGCCACTCAGTTTGTGGAAGTTTGTTATGGCAAGCCTACCAAACTAATATACTTGTCTAGAAGAAATTTAACTTACATCAAGAGATCAACCCTATTAATTAATTACTAGTCACTGTTTCTTTGCAAATGCCACTCCAGAGACAATTTGTGCTCTGAGCCTTGAGATGGCTGTCATGGAATCAGCCAATATACGAGAGGCATGACCAGTATTTTCACGCCACATCCTTAAGGGTGATAGAAATGTGACATTATTCTATAACTTACCCTTTTCTTTGCCCTAAACTTCTTTTCTGCCTGGTCAGAAAATTTACCTAGTTAATTCCAGTTTTGATGAAGTATGTCAGATTAGGTCCATTTTGGGGATTTTCTTCTCAAATGACTTCTCAGAGATTGGTTCTGAAAGATGCAGTAATCGGTCCTGAGTGGTGGTGGCCAGCTTGATAATGCACCCTCCCCTTCCCTGTTCCTCCCCCATTATCTCTCACTCCTGCTTCTTTGTACTACCTAAAAAGTAGTAGCAAATAGACCCTCTTAAGGTTCTTCTTTCCTTTGGCAGGCTAAGATGAGTCCTTTGCTGTCACTATGGGCGCCATTTGGGAACGAATCCAGCACTTGTCTGCTCTCTGAATGCCAAAATGATCTGAAGAGGAGTATTTTTTCAACTCTTTTCCCCTTACTCTAAGACCCGATCCTGGTAGGAGATGCAGGGTGTAGAGACCCCTCTTTAAAGATGGAGGTTTTTCCCTTCGGATCATTACTTAGTCATTCTTTCCAAAATCACATTCCATTCTCTATATATTTCATAACCTATATAAATGGTGGCCCATTGATGGATACTTATTTGTATTGCAAACAATATGGCAATGTTATCCTTGTTCATTTTTATGTTTCCAAGCCCCATATCGTCTGTACTGTCCTCTATCTGTAGTCTCTCTATTCCCATCAGTAGTGTGTGAAGGCACCTTGTTTCCCTTCAAGTTTACCAACATTGAGACCTACTGAATATTTTGATATTTGAGAATGTGGCAGATAAAAAAATTGCATCTAATTTTGGTTTAAATGTTTATTTCTCTTTTTCAGACTGAAATTGGGCATCATCTTTTCATGTATTTAAGAGTTATTTATACTTTCTGTAGCTTATATATTCCTGTCCTTTTTCCAGTCTTCTATTGATTTCTTAGTGCTACTGATTTTTTTTCTAAGGTCATTATAAAGAAAATTATGCCTTTGTCTGTGATATGAGTTTCCAATACATTTTCTATTGACTCGTCATTTGTATTTTGACTTTGCTCCTGGTAAGTTTGCCATGAAGAATTTTTAATTTTGTTATTATTAACTTTATCAATTGTTTCCTTTGTCATCTTCAAACATCTGTGAATATTTAAAACTAGGAATAGCAGCCAAGTTATTTTGTCTTTTCCTCCTCAACAAAACTGAAAGCAGGAGGCAATATCACTGTTTCTTTCAAGCTGTCTTTCAAGCAGCTGTCCTGGAGAACTGCACCAGAGTGGATTTAAAAGGTTGTCTACCCAGTTTTCACAAAAGAAAAGCTTTCAAGTTTTTCTATTCCCAATTTGCAAATCTACCAGTGTCTTGTATATTTCTTAAAAACTCTTTTTCTGGAAAAAGAAACAGAACAAAACTGATCTTGCAGAACAGTCGCATGACACCATATATGTGGAAACAAGCAGATTTTGGAACTAGCAGATTCCACTCCTAATACGCTCTATAATCTACTTCATTGCTCAAGTTAAAAGCTAAGAGTAATACAGAGAAAAAGAGAATATAGTCAACCCGTGAACAGCTAAAGTTTGGACTGCATGGGTCCACTTGTACATGCCTTTTTCTCAATAAATATATTGGAAAAATTTTCAGAGATTTGTGACAATTTGAAAAAAAACATTTTCTTTAGTTTCCTTTATGGTAAGAATACAGTGATACAGTGATGTATTATTGTATACATTACATATAACATACAAAATATGTGTTAATTAATTTTATCAGAAAGGCTTTCAATAGTAGGCTATTAGTAAAATTTGGGGGGAGTCAAAAGTTATACTCAAATTTTTGATGTGTGGAGAATCTGCACCCCAACCCCCAAGTTCAAGGGTCAACTGTATTGTGCTTTTTGCTTTCATTTCTAGTCAGGTTTCAGTGAAATAGAAAAGAATATTCTACAGAATATGTTGTACATGTGTAACACTTTTCAAAGTGTCACTTGTAACACCTTATCATACTAGATAATGCTACTGGATCAGGGCAGGTAAGAACTGTCTTCTTACAAAAAGAATTTCATTTCTAAATGCTGCAAAAGTATAGCTTGTTATTTCTCTCCTTTTACTACTATAACTTTAAATAATCTGGCAAAGGTGATTGATTAGTTGGATATGTGCCTTCCTGTATGCCTCAGGTGACCTCTTCCATGTTGATGGCATGTTTTATGCTTGGGACCAAACAAGGGCTTTGAGAAACAACATCCTGTGTGCTCATTATTATCATAAGATGGGCTAATAAAGCTAAAGTTACATATAGTCTTGGTTAGAAATTTCTCCAAATTTAAGTGTACTGTACCTCTACAATCACCTTTCAACAATATATAGTGAATGAAAAGAAAAAGAAAAAACTCATTTCATTGTGCAACTCATTAATTGGGAGATTGTGACAAATATTCTTTTAAAGCATTTAAAGCCACACATTGACCTGTATTTACTATTTGTTAGAGAGCCTCAGCCTCTTCGGAAGATCACATGTATTTCCTAGGTAAGGTGGAGGGGCTGCCTGACTTTGGGAACAGGAGGGGGTCAATAAGAACTGCCAGTTTATTTTATTTTCCTTTAAAAATCTTTGGAAGCCACATACAATTTTGTTTTCTGTTCCTTAACAACACTAGAAAATTACTGTTAAATGGCAGTGACTAGTGAAGGTGTGCCTTAGGTGTCCAAGGGCTTCAGCAGATTTTATACTTTATTTTTTTTTTTAAAGAAAAACTTGGTTATTCTATCCCAGTGTTTCTTTTACAGCAGAATAAGACATGTAGCCACCAAACTTAAGAACAATTGTTACAAAGATTTTCAAAATTTGAAATTAAGGTGTAACTTACATATAATGCATAGCTTTTAAGGGTTTAATTTGATGAATTTTGCTGTGTACATCCATGTAAAACACACAAAAAAACATATAGAGCATTTCCATTTCCTCCAAAATATTCCCTTGGGTCCCTTTGCAGTCATCCTAGTTCTCCTCCAATAAGGGGCAAACAACATGTTGGTGGACATTTAGATTGTTTCCAGACTTTTGCTGCAATGGAAGATTGCTATGCACATTGTCGTGCATGTTATTTTGTGGATATGTATTTCCAATTCTCTTGAATAAATGCCTAAAAATGTAATTGCTGGCCCTGGGGAAGATGCATTTTTATAAGAAACTGCCTAACACTTCTTCAAAGCTATGTACCATTTTATACTCTCACTGTCAGTGTATGAGAGTTCCAGTAGCTCCAGAGCATCACTAGCATTTGGTATTGTCAGTTTTTGATATTAACTATTCTCGTGAGTATGGAACGGTATCTCATTTTGATTTTACTTAAATTTCCATTTTGACTAATACTGTGCTTCTTTTTATATCCTATTGGTCATTTAGTACATTTTTTTGTGTGAATGATTTTCTCAAATAGGCTGCCATTTAAAAAATTAGGTTGGCAGTAGGTTTTTTTTATTAATTATTATTCTGTTGATTTGTAGTTCTTTTGGATCTAATTTATCAATTTCTTTCTTCTATAGTCAGTGCTTTTGTGACCTAAGAATTCTTCATCTACCCTTGAGTTTTATGGTTCTTGTTTTCAAGTTTAAGTCTATGATCCACTTGAGACAGATTTTTGTGTATGGAGTGAAATAGCAGTTGAGGTTTATTTGTTTTGTCTCTGTGGAGTCCAGTTTATCTTTCTTCTTTTTTTTACTACCATTTGTATGAAAGCAAAACTTTCTTTCTCTCATTGAATTTCCTTGACAGGTTTTTTTTTTAAAACTAACTGACCTATTTAAAACTAATGTGTGGGTCTAGTTCAGGAAACTATTTTTTCCCATTCATCTGTTTATCTGTGTATCAGTAGCATGCTGTCTTGATTAATACTACTTAATGATAAGTTTTGAAATCAGGCAGAATACATCTTCAGCTTTATTCTTTTTCAATGAAAAAACTGCTTCAGATTCTTTGTGCTTCTATTTCCATATACATTTTAGAGTTAGCTTGTCAATTTCTTCAAAAGAGCCTGCTGAGACTTCCCAAAGTCGATTCCCAAAGTTGATTACATGAAAAAGATCAATTGGATAAAATGGGTATCTTAACAGTGATTTAGTTCAATGAACACAGAATATCCTTCCGTTTATTTAGGTCTCCTTTAAATTCCCTCAAACTTGTAGTTTTTAGTGTAGATATCTTGTGCATCTTTTGCTGGAAGAATTCCTACAGATTTGATGTTTCGTGTTGCTATTGTAAATGGCATTGTTTAAAGATTGCACTTTCTAATTGTTAGTATGTAAAAACATATTGATTTCTGTGTTTTGCCTTAATAGTTTCCAGTTTTGCCAAATTCACTCGTCAGTTCAAATAAGATTTGTTTTTGTAGAGTTCATGTATTTATCTGTGTATGCAATCATGTCATACAAAAATAATGGCAATTTTGTTTTTTCTTATAAAAACTATATACACAGTTTTGATTTTAACTTACTATTGCACATTGTGTATAAGACTAATGTTGAAGTGGTTATTTATAGTATTCATATATAGTATTTAAAGTTATTATTTGCAAAAGCCTGGTAGTAAGCATTTTCTACTTCCATCCAATGTCCCTGACATTAAAATCCATGCAGTAAATAATTCACAGATTTACATGAGAAAAAATGTTTTTCCAAGCAAGTTAATTACATAATTAAATACAAAATTAAAAAGCATAGTCACCATGAAGCTTTAAGTTCAATTTAACATTCAGTTATAGTGTCTAATTTATACCAGTTGTTATAGATAATTTTCTGCATTGGCTAAAGGGATTTGGGAGGAAAAGAGTTAATCAAAGCATTTTTTTTGCTAATGCCCACCCAAAGCCAAATTTAATTGAACACACAACACCAAATTCTTAAGCTAGAGGGAGATGGTATAATCCACCTGCTCTCTACTACTGGTCCTAAAGTGGAACATTCTGAGTCCTGGATTCTATTTTGTGTTTGGTAATGAATGAATGGAAAGAAGCCCCTCGAATGTCATGATTTGACTCAGTTTCATGTTCAGAGGAAGAAAGCATAGGAGACTGGTCAGACCTCAATGCAACACTCGAATAAGAATAAGGCAATGGTCTGTAGTGGTTCCTGTCCCCTGGGGAGTGAATTCAGCTCTCACTGGATTCACTTTGTCCTCTGAACCTTTTTCAGCTCCCATTTAAGACTTGGTCATCATCACAGATTCACCTCTGTTTATCACTGGTCCACTTCCTTCAGGGCTCTTAAATCAAGAGAGGGGCTTTTTTCTTATTGATATAGTTACTTCTCAGGTTGTTGGCTAAGGATCCCTGTACAGGAATCACGACTTTGTTATTACAGGAGACAATGTATTATTAATACTAGGAAGCAAAACAATTTTGCTGTTAGGTCTAACTGATCAGTATGAAACTTTCACTTATTGATTCAAAATAATACTTTTTTTTTTAACCAGAAGTGAAATAACAATAAAGAGATTTTTAAAGACATTTCCCATGGTGGCTATACTTACTCTTTTCTTCCTTCTGTAAAATATGATGATCATTAAAAGAATTTAAATAAATCTCCTACTCACAGGTGCTTGATTTACTTAACTTCTCTAACTGCCATTTTCACTTTTTTAAACTGTAATTGTCCTATTTTATGTCTTCAAACATGTGAACTGCATAATATTTTTTAATAGAAGTGCTACAAAAAATAAATGTATAACAATCTAACACATTGAACAGATTGTGGTAAGTCATTTTTACAGTTCTTCCCATAAGAAGGATATAGAACTGTTGCAAATCAGAGGCAAGGTCACCCTCCTGCATCACCAAGTTATGTAGTATTTCTGCAGGGAAACAAGATGTGTTGTGGAGAGGCGTGAATGAATACATAGGCATGTGATGCCATCTCTGTTCCAACAACTTCTAAATTTGTGTCCCCTGCACAGATGTCGCCCTAACTCCATCTTGTATACCCAACTGCCTATTCAATGTTCTCACATATATCTAAATGGCATATATCTAACATGTCCCAAAATGATTCCTGATCTTCCCAGCTATGCCTCAACCTCCCCTGGCCTTCCCCTTTCAATACATGGTGAGTCCGGTCTTCCAGTTCCTCTGGCAAAGCAGCCTGGGGGCCATCCTTGATTCTTTTTTACTCATGTCCCACAGCTGATCTACAGTAAGACTTAACAGCCGTATCTACAAAATTATCCCCAAACTGTCACTGTGCAATCACTTACACTACTGCCATCATGGTGTAACTCGTTGTCATTTCCCACGCTGTTTACTGCAGTAGTTTTCTAATTGGTCTACCTGCTTCTGTCCTGTTCTTTTCAGAATAACCTCAAAAACTCAAAGATCTTGTTAAAATATAGGTCAGATCTTGTCACTCTGCTGCTCTACTCCCCTGTTCCAAAAACACCAAGAGCTGGCTTTCTGTCTGATTCAGAATAAAAGCCAGAGATTTTGCAATAGCCCAGAGCATGTCTATGACCTGGCTGCCCATCACCTCTCTGAGTTCGTGTCCTCCTCCTCTCCCCATCTGTCATTCCACTGTCCCCTTACTGTGCTCTGGACTTGCAGGCAAGCTCTTGGGGCCTTTGCACATGCTCTTCCTCTGGTCTAGAACACTTTACCCAGGTATCATGTGTTACTTCCTTGCCTCCTTCAGGCTTTAATCAACATTCCCTTCTCCTTGAGGGTTTTCCTGGCCAATGGAACATTGTGATCTCTCCCCAGCACCCTCTATCCCACTTCACAGCTTTATTTTTTCCTCCTTTGCCATTATCTTTACTTGAAAATGGTGATAGTTTCTTTGGGCTACTGCAGCAAAGAACCACAAACCAGGTTTCTCAGAACAACAGATATTTGGTCTCCCATAGTTCTGAAGGCTAGAAATCCAAAATGAACATGTCTCCAGGATTGGTTCTCCTGGAGCTTCTGGGAGAATCTGTTCATGCCTCTCCCCTAACTTCTGGCAATCCTTGGTGTGCTTTGGCTTAAAGCTGCATCATTTTAAGACAGACTAATACTGCATTTGTCATCACATGGTGTTCTGCTTGTGTTTCTCTGTGTTCAAATCTTCCTCTTCTTCAGACTTCAGTCATATTGGATTTAGGGCGCATGCTACTCCAGTATGACCTCATCTTACTGTTACATCTATAAAGACTATATTTCTGAATAAGGTCACAGGTTCCAGATAGACATCAATTTTAGAGGAGGGGACACTATTCAACTCAGTACATTTAATATATATATTATATATTTGTTCATTGTCTATTTCCCTTACTAAAATGTAAAATCATGAGAACTTAACTCATCACCATATCCCTTGTGCACAGAAGTCTGAGACACACGGTAGGATTTAATACTGTTTGTTAAATAAATAATACCCTTGCTAGATTTCATTTAGATGGCAGATGCCCATATACACTGCAGCTGGTTGTTACTGTGTTATAAAGAGGGTCCATTTTTTCCAAGAAGTATAGCCTCTGGGCTATGAGTTCAAGCATAATACTTTATTCTTGGACTTTTTTTCCCCCAGATCTATTCACAAGCCTTGGACTAGCCTACAATTATCTTTGAAACCATAAAATAGAAAACATTACCTGTTGCAAAAGCCTCTGAGATTCTGAATAAAAGTACTACATCCATGCAGGAACAATTCTTTTAAGACCACTGTAATGTCGCTTGATGAGAGAGGGCACTAAGGGGACCTGATGTGCTTTTACCTTCTCTAAATTCCCTCGATAATAGATAATCAAATAGGACAGTCCAAGAACAATATTTTCAAACAAAGCAAATAAAAGCCCCTGACATGCTTTTGACGTCAAAGCTCTCATTTAATCCTAGTGTGCGTCTCTTGGGTACAAATGAGTCAACAGCAGCTAAGTTAACAGATAGAATATGAAGCCTCATAGCTCAATACGAGCCTTCATAGCCCATTCAAAGCATGCAGCTCTGAGGCATACACTTCTCTCTCAGCTAAAGAAAATTTCATTGCATTAGCAAAGGTTGGTGCTACTGACTTGCAAAAATCAAATGTTTGCCTGTTTGCTTTTGAAAAGAATCTCAGTTTCATTACTTAATATTATTAGTAGACTGGGATTAGAAGAGCATTTTGGTACTGATGTCAGTCTTACTTGACAGCGAGTTGACTATTTAGTTGTTGAAGTTGTGGGTCATTCACCTGAGTAATGTTTCTTGTCAGGTTTTCATACACACATTAAAAAAAAAAAATCGAAACCATACTTGGAGTGGGGTGGTGTCCTGCCAAAAGGGAGTCCTGCTTGTAATTAAACTCTTCATTCTTTAGTGATAAACAGTTATGGATTGAACTGTGCCTCCCTTCCCCAAATTCACATGTTGGGGTCCTAACCTTCTGTACCTCAGGGGTGCTAACCTTCTGTACCTCGGAATGTGACGTTATGTGGAACAGTGTCTTTGCAATGCAGTTAGTTATGATGAGTTCCTTAGGGTGAGCCATAACTCCAACATGGCAGGTGTTCTTGTAAAAAGGAAAGATGTGGACACAAAGACACAGTCATGGAGAGAACACCATGAAAAACAAGAGCAGAGATGGGGTGATACTCTCCAAGTCAAAAAACATCAAAGATTACCCACAAAATAGCAGAATCTAGAAGAGATTCATGGAATAGATTCTTCCTCACAGTATTTGGAAGGAACTGACCCTGTTGATTTAGGACTTCTAGCCTCCAGAACTGTACATTTGCATAATGTTAGTAAAATAATACATTGGTGTAACAGTGAAGCAGTACATTTGTGTAGTTTAAGCCACCCAGTGTGGTACTTTCCTGGGGGCGGCTTTAGCAAACTAATACAGAGACCTTGCCAGCTCCAGCATATGTGGGTGTAGGTAGAGTATCATCTTGGAATCGCTGATCATGCCTCCTTTTGTAGGGTGCCTGGAGGATAAGTAAACCTAGCTGTCCTCAGAAAAGCATACAGAAGACCTTCGGTAGGTTGAAGTTTGAAGCAATAGCTGGCCCTATCACTATGCTGTCGGTCCACAGGGAGGAAGAGTCCTTTGGGGTTCTGAATATTTGTGACATTGGATGCTGGAATCAGTCCTAACCTCATGCGTTGGGCCTGATATGCCCAAGAAAAATGACTGGGTGAAATCAGAAAGTGGATCACAGAGAACTGGAAAAACTTGGACTCAAGCCCAACAGTGCACAAAGGCCTTGCAGGTGTGCCCCTGGGAAAGTGACTTTCCTGGCAGAATCACTGTGAAAAGACTGGGGAGTGAAGGACTCGTTCCCAGTCACAGTGCTATAGACTTGATTTCTAAGGACAGTTTTGATGGTGCTGGTAATGCTTCCCCTCCTGAAAGCCATCGTTTCTTCCAAAGAGTCTGATCTGACAACCTTCCAAAGCAGCCTCCCATCTCCCGCTGGCAAAACCCCACTGTCTTCACATTTCTGACCTGCTCTGCTCCCCAGCAGCCCTGGTCCCCAGCAGGCCAAATTCAGAAATCAAACTTTGATCTCTCATCCACTTTAATCTTTTCTCCTTTCCCTAGCTTGGGTACAACCCACAGGCCTGCAACCTGCAGAGGGAAAAAGCTTAGTGGTTTGTCCTTTTACTCCCCTTCCTCCATTGTCTTCCTCACCCAAAAGGCTCAGTGGAGCACACAGGAGAGGAAACAGAGGAGCAAAGAATGAGGTCTTTGTCTTTGGCTCCCCTGGCTTATTATTGTTCTCTTGGCTGTTAAATGTCAGCTGTCCTACTGCACATTCTTCTCATGAGTTCTTCCCGTGGGTTCTTCAAGGCGTCGCTGGGGGAACCTCGCATGGCACCGCTCCCTGGCCTTGGTGATGCTCAGTGCACGCCCGGGTCCTGTGCTCTGGAGGACGTGCTGTACGGTTTCTCTCTTCTGGGAATTGCTAGCCCTGTGTTATGCACTGAATTCTGCCTTCCCAAAATCCATGTGCTGAAGGCCTAACCCCTAGGACCTCAGAGTGTGACTGTTTTTGGAGATTGGGTCTTTAAAGAGGTAATTAAGTTAAAATGAGGTCATTAGGGTGGGCCTTAATCCAATGTGACCCATGTCCTTATAAGAAGAGGAAATTAGGGCACAGACACACCCAAAGGGAAGACTATGTGAAGACACGGGGAGAAGATCATCTACAAGCCAAGGAGAGAGATCCCAGAAGAAACCAACCCCACCACTACTTTGGTCTCAGACTTCCAGCCTCCAGAATTATAAGAAAATTTAATTTCTGTTGATTAAGCCACTCAGTCTGTGGTGCTTTGTTAGGGAAGCTCACCAAACTAATAAACCCTGGAAGGCCCTTGGGTGAGACTTTTTCAGTATGGCCCTAGCCTGCTTGCCTTCACAGTGTCTGCTTGACAGGAAGACTCATGCCTCCTTCCCTTCCAAATTCCCAATTCCTCCATCTATTTCCATGCCCTGCAGTACAGGAAACTCCATGTAACCGCTCCTCAGAATTCTCAAGTTCAGCAAATACGCAGCCAGGCATGTAATGTCAGATTCTCCTTTTGCAAAACTCCAAGGTCTCTGGTGGTCTTCCTCATTCAGTTGGGAAGTAGAGACAGAAGAATCTACAGCAAGAGGAGAGGAAATACCACAGCACATTCTCTTTTGAGTTCTTTGCAACTTCATTCATTCACTGGCATTCATTCATTCTTCTCTCTCCATTCAGACTGTTGGCAAATATGTGCTGAGTGTCAGGCCCTATGCTAGACATAGGTGTGAGCAAAACAAGGTTCCTTCTCCCTTGTTTTTTAGACATGAGGACAGAAACTATTAACAAACAGAATACATGACATATCAGATGATATTAGGTGCTAAGTGCAATAGAACAGAATATGGGAGGGGTTTGTAGTTCTATTTTATGTAAGAGGGAAGGCCTCTCTGATACAGGAATATTCGTGTGGAAATTGAGAGTAAAGCAGTGAGGCTGTTTGAAGGGAGAACTGTCCCAGCAGAAGGAATAGCAGTGCAGAGGCCCAGAGGGGAGAACATACTCGGTCTATTCAGGGGTGAGGATGAGCAGCAGTATGGCTGCAGCACAGTCATCGGGAGAGATTGGTAGGAGATGAGTTCTGAAAGGTGGGGAGGTTGCAGTTCAGGAAAGGGCTTATGAACAGCTGAAAGGTCTCTGAGGGAGATGGAGAACACTGAATTATTTTCAGTGCAGGAGTGATATGATGTGATGAATTTTGTAGAGGATCACCTTGGCTGTGGGAGGACATGAAGTCACACGCACAGAGGCATCAGAGGGAGGAAGGGTGATCAGCATGGTAAGTGTGTGTGAGGTGCCAACTCAAGGTCCATTTTCCTCCTCCTTACTTAGAAACTCCTGGTTTCACTGAGGTGGTAATACATGCAGACAAAAGCAAACACAGAAACAAAATGAAAGTACATTTCTCAGTTTTCTTTGCACGCAGGGGAGGCCTTGTGACCAGGTCTGGCCAATGATATGTAATCAGAAGTTGTTGGGTGGGGCTTCTGGGAATGCCACCTAATAAGGGTGCCACCTCTGCTAGCACTTGCCTTTTGCCTGCTGACATTCCCTTCTTCAAGCCTAAAGGATGGACATGATGGTTGGAACCAAAGGAGCCATTATTAGGGATGGCTGTATAGTTTAAAAGCATAATAATATGCCTCCTTACATCAGTCAGAATGGCTAAAACTTAAGAAAAACGATAGTCTTACGTGCTGGTGAGGATGTGGGGCAGCTGGAACTCTCACACATAGCAGATGGGAATGTAAAATACACAGTGCCATTGAAAATTTTAAAAGCTTTCTTAGAAAGTTTAACCTACTTTTACTCTTTGATCTAGCTATCTTATTCCTAGGTATTTACGCTAGAGAAATAAACACTTAAGTTCATATTAAAATCTGTACACACATGTTTATAGAAACTTTATACATAATCTCCCAAAACTGAGAACAACTCAAATGTCCTCCAGTGGGTAAAAGGGTAAATAACCTGTGGTATGTCCATACAATGCAATATTACTCAACAGTAAAAATGAACTATTGATATATGCAACAACTTGCATGAATTTCAAGTGTGCTTTGCTAAGGGCAAGAGCCAGACTCAAAAGGCTAGGTACTGTATAATTTCATTTATATGCCATTTTAGAAGAGGCAAAACAATAGGGATGGAACAGAGAAGAATGGGGATGGAAGGTGGAGATGGGTTGATTGTAAAGGGGCAGCATGAGAAGATTTGAAAGGGCAATGGAACTGTTCTGTGTCATGCTTAAGGTGGACACACATGTCTACATATTTGTCAGACCCACAGAACAGGGATCAAATTTTATAGTAGGCAAATTAAGAAATACTTTAAAAAAATAGGGAATAAAGATGGAGAAAATTGTTAGTATAAATCTATCCTATGAGAAAAATAATCCAAAGTGGGAAAATAAAATCATTATTCTTGAAACTCAATGCTGTGGTTCAAATAACAGATAGATACATAGTTTGATTCCAAGTTTTCAAGGAAGAACTTGTGTTAGGAAGACAACACAGGGACAGACTGATCTGAGCAGTTGAGTTTCAGTATATATTTTTCCACCTTAACATCTATTGCTGAAAACATTTGGAGAGGCTCAGGACAGAAAGATAAACCATGCTTTTGCTTCTTTACTTTCTGGTACATAAATGGTAATATGCCAGATGAATTCCACTGAATTTCACACTATTGATGTTGGGATAACAGAGGGATTAAAAAAACAAAAAAATTTCCCATACATCTCTCTTTGGAGATACATAATATAAAAAGTTTTTATATATCAATGATTTGGAAATACTGGGCTATTTTTGTTATTAGAAATGGAAATGATTTGGAAGGAATATTCAGTGCTGAGGAGCAATCTAATGAGACAGCTGAAATCCTACAAAAGGATGAAGAGCAGCGGCATCTGAACTAAATAAAGCTGCAGTCTGCTCAGATCACCAGATGGTGAGCACTGCGAGTCTCTTTCCCTGTCACCAATTACTCCCCATCACTTTTCTTTCCTGCGACATGCTAGGGAAGTTCTATCCTTGAATAGATACACAGAAAATCCTCAGTGTAATCACCTCCCTTGCCCTCTGCTGCTCTGGGGCACTCTCCAGGAAAGAGATGAGATCAGCTCTGGTTTCACGAGCAGGGAGCACCGGAAGCATGAACAACATTCAGCAGCCTTAGTGGCCTCCTGTGATGCACATTTTATAGGAAAAAAAGAAAAAAGATCTATTTGGAGAGGGAGATGCAGTGGGGCTCAATGAGAGTGTTTTTACTGAAAGAGATTTTGTAGTCAGAGGCTAAGACAGACACGGTGTTTTATCCACTAAGATGAGCCTATAAAATTTGGGATGATGCTTCCATGTAGGAATGACCTGATGGTACTCAGCGTACAGAAGGTAGCACTGAGCTCGTTGTCTTTGTTAGTGTATTAAGATTAATACGCTAGAGATTAAGGAGGAAGAGGGGAGGTAAACGTCTAGAAGGCATTTCTTGATCATTCTCAAAGCCTCTCTCGATTACTCTCAAGCCAGCCAGAGCCCCTCCCTAACAGCATCTGGACTTTTTAGTGGGCTGCTAAATGGTTCAATATCCTATTTTTAAAGCGATTCCTTGGCCTGCGGGGCAGTAGTGGTGTTCCTGGTCCCAAGAGTCATCTTTCGCAGCTGTGCAAGTCCAGTGCTTTCCAGGAGGGTGGGGTCGAGGGAAAAAGAAGGTAAGATGGGCCAAGCAGTGAAAAACGTACCCACCAGTGTTGATGGCTGGGTACAGAATCCTTCCTTCATGACCTGAAATAACACCTGCCACATAGGCCAGGACATGAAAATCCATCTTCCGTAGAACCAGATCGGCGATATTTGCAAAATTCTGATTCCACGTAAGAATTATTTCCACAAGCCATTTTTTTTTAGATAAAATGTACAGAAAAGGAAAACTATAATTCAGTAAAATTCTTTTAAAAAGTGTGCAGAAAAGATGTGTGCCTTGCACAGAGGAGAGATTCTCCCTTTTTCCAACTTCCGGAGCTCTGCCCCAACCTTCCTCGAAGCTTCTCACTTTTCTCCACCTCTCACGTGTCCTGACTTCCAGTTTCTCGGGTGGGGTATGGCAGCGACCTCTCGACTGTAATCTCTTGCTTCTATTCGAGTTTGTTTCCACAGTGAGGCCAGAGCGGCCTTACCACCGATTTTGTCACTCTGGGCTGAAGACATCCAGTGGTTTCCTTTGCGTGTGGAATAAACCCCAGCATTCTTATCATAGCTTTCAAGTCCTTGAACTCCCAGTGCTTCTCCCGTCTCTCTGCTTGCAATGAGGACTGTCCACGCGGCGCCTCAACAGGCCCCCTCGCCATCTGGTAGCTGGAGAAGGAAGCCCTGGCCTCATGCTCATCTCCTTCGCGCTCCCCCACGCCCCGTCTAATCAACGCCAACGCCTGCTTCCTAACGGCTCTTGGCTCCTCCGCTTCCCTCCACCTCCACTGCGCCCAGCCCAGTCCACATCAGCAGCACCTGGAAGCCTTGAGTTACGTTTTCCTTAAATGCATTCCTCACCCCAAAGCCAGTGATGGTTGAAGATGCAAATGAGATCACGTTTGCCCTTTTCTACATTCCTCAGGAACTTCTCTTGGTGCTGAGGTAAGTCTTAACCTGTCTTACAAAACCTTTAGGAACCCGTCCTTATCTTTCACTCTTTTCAAATCGCTCCCGTCTCCTCCACTCCACATATTTTAAATTGTGGCAGGGCCTTCTTTCAGTTCATTGGACACCCTGGGCTCCTCCTCCTTGGGACCGTAGGACGTCCCTCAGCTTCGGATCCTTTTTCTCCCCCCTCTTTACCTGCCTGGCTCCTATTCATGCTTCAGGTTGACCAGAGAGACATTACCAACCGGAAGTCTTCCCTGTTCTTCCAGCCTGGATTAGGGACTCTTGCTAGACCCTCCTAAGGCAGGTATTACTTTCTCTAACATTACTCCCTCCTGTAGGATGCTAGTCCCCAAAGGGAACAGATGCTTTCTAGTTGGTTCACCTTTCCTTGCACAGTGCCTGACACATAGTAGGTGCTTATTTAAATGAATTTTATTATTCATTTGAATATTCCTAGATTTTCCTCCAGTGCATTCAGTGGTGGTTGTTGGGAGACCCTGTTTCTCTCTGCTGTTTCATCCTGATACTCAGTCTTTGCCTTTAGGCTGACTGTGTCCCCGGTGCACTGGACTCTGGTTCCTCTGGTGTCTGCCCCCCCCCCTCCCATAGCCAGGCTCAGTTTTGGGTCAGCTCGTCTCAGCACACCCTGTGCCATTCATTCTTGCACAGTTCTTCCATTAGATATGGCAGCAGTTGGAGAGAAAATAGGCATTTAAAATACTCAAATCCCCAGTTTCCCAACACTGTAACTCCATAACTAATAAATGGCAGGTAATTAAGTTATCTGGGATAAGGTATGACGTTCGGGGACTTGGCAGATTGCCACCATATCTTGCCCACGCTTGAAAAATGTGTCTCAAAGATAATTGTAGTGCTCGGCCACCCCTCCTGCTTGTTATCCCTCAAAGGCCTTGGTGTTAGGTGAGAGGTCTGCTTTTGCAGAAGTCAGTGAAATTCCTAAATCTTCTCTATTCCTTGGACCCCAGCAATCTCATTCTGTTATGAGAATCTCCTTCTTCCTCCCTTCCCCTCATTCTTGTCCATAATTTGCAGTTTGACACTTACCATGAAACATAAAGAAAAGTCACAAAAATTGGATTTTTTTTCAGTCAGTATGCCAACAATAACAAGATCAGAGAGGAATGAGATTGTAGTGATAATCTTGACCCTTTCCCATGTCCTTGGGCCATTCTTTGGCATTCTCTTCTTAACATTGCCATAGAAACCGTTGACTCCTTTCCTGTCAGGGTGATCATACCTTTTCAGATTTTAACAACTGGAAGATACAGGCGAAAGAAACCCAGAATCTTTAATTCCAGCTTCCCCTCCCACATTGGTGCTGCTTATGCAAATTGGAGAAAATGGGGCTTGTTATGTTTCGTTTTGTATTCTGCTAACAAATACAGTACATCTGTTAAGTGCATGTGTGAGAGAAAGAATACTGGCTACCCAGACATGTGGGGAAGCATCAGATTTTCTTGGTTTTATGAGATTACGTTAACTATCTGCTTGACAGATACAGTAATCATTACAGATTGGAAATACCTTTGTCAGACAGCAATTTCCTGTGATGGGCAGCCACACGATCCTGTAGGATATATTGAGTTGACAGCTTGCAGAGAGATCCAGAAAAAAAAAAGAAGCTGGGAAAGGGAAAAGCTTATTTTAGCCAACAGACTTGGAAATTTCATAGACGTTACAGGTTCTTTTAAAGCGACTCATGATTTCTCATCAGCTGCTAATTAAGGACATTTATTTATCTATTTGTTTGATACTGGAAACCTAAGTCTTAGTTCAGCATGAGTTATAATTTAACATGGTTTTAGTATCTTTTGAGTAATTCAAAATTATGCTTTGCAATAAATGATTTATGAGGAGTTTATAAGTATTTTTATTAAATCAGCATTTTTTATGTATTATTCTCTGGCATTACGTACCTCTGGAGACTATTAAAGTTTATTACTCAGTGTTCATTTTAATAAGAACCTCCTGACTTTCCCAAGGGCCTGAGAAAAATTGTCCACAGGTTTCTGCCCAATAGTGAAGGTGGCTCTGGTTTTAAGGCAATCTTCTTCATCAATACTTTTAGACGAGGAATGGTCCAATTTCAGCTTTTATATAATGGCTTATGCCGGAGCTTCCTAGTCATTTTTACTTCATGACTCACTTGTAAACTCCCACATTTTCGGCAGCAAACCCTGGCACGCAGTGCATGGCTGCACATCTGGAAAGCGGCAGGGTTCAGGGCAGCCAGGAAGGCTTCCACTAGATGCCACATATCCTGTGCACCTGAAATGGGCTGAGTCCTGATTTCTGACTGTGCAGGGCGAAAGGGGGGACATGGACTTGTGGGGACATCAAAGAAGGGTACTAAATTATTGGACTTGTATTGTTCCAGAAGCATTTCTATTGAAAAATTGTCTGAGCTTCAGACAAAAAGCCAACCTTGCTTCCCAGACAAAGAGATAAGCAGACAGACTCCCTCCTCTCCCACCCTACCCCCATCACAGACACATGACACCATGGTAGGTACCAGTTGGGATGCTGGGGACTTAACATTTGAGAAAAGGACTATAGGCATTCCTTATCTTCTTTTTGGTATTTTAATTCTTTTTTCATACTCTGTACAATAAATAATACAGCCAAACTGCTTTTCTTATGTTGAATTTGAGGTGAGGTCCTCCTGGCTGCTGCTATTGCTTGCCAGCCAGTAGCTCAGTGTTGGTTGTATAGTAGTGTTTGTTTCTGTGATTGTTTAAATAAATATTTTATTGCATCTCATCCTTAATATTTAACGTGAATAGAAAACAGGAAAACCAAAGGGCTTTATGACTGTAGTGATGAAACTATTTCAATGAAGATTGTGCCCCCCCGCCCAACCCCGCTCTGGCAGGGTGTTTAATTTTTTAGCTTCAGTTGGACACTTAGAAGACCTAAGAGCTGACTGTGATGTTCAGTTGTAGAGAAAGAGAAAAATAAATGAAGCATAAGTTGCAAATATGTTGTTGAAGATAGTCTAAAAGGCAAATTGCAACTAAGGGTTTTACTTTATGTTTTAGCTTTTTTGGAATAGATCTTCCCCGTGTAGTACATACAGCTGTTGTTCAAGTTTTCTATATTTGATTTTACTGTATCTTCTTAGGAATTCATCATGTGTAAAAACAGAAAATTGTCTCTCTATCTCATCACCTTTCTGCCTTGCTGCAAATGGGTGCTGTTAGGTTCAGACATGTATTTTTCTCTTACTACACCAATAGAGCTATTTATCATTTTATGTGTTAATAATCCATGCAACAATCTTGCAAATTTTGCAAGTTTAAGAAAAAAATCTCATTTTTAACACTTTGTTCACCACAAATATTATTTTTATTTTTTATTGTATTTCTACTTTTGAATAGATGGAGGAATTCTTCCCAGGAGACAACCTATAAGAATTAGTTAAATTCCACTATAAACCACCCAGAGACTTAAAAACAAATGGCAAATAAAGCAATAAACCCACTGGATACTCCCAAGATTATTTTAAAATGTTTATTTACTAAAAATCTTTGATGATCTTGGAAAGCATAGGCAGAAAATGGAAATAGGTAGGTAGGGGTTGATTGTTCCCATAGGATTGAGTCCTCAGAGGTAAATTGAATTTAAATTGTTAACTAGCTTTCTTTAAGAAAGGGCAATATTGAGCATTTTATTGGTAATTCAGAGAAATAGGGTCCAGGTATGTATTTGCCACTGACAAGGTGTGGTTCTTGAAGAAATCATATAACTTTGGGGTTTCAAAACACTTTACTTTGGTGGCTTCCAGTGGACTTTCCCAAGCAGAAGAGAGCATGATATAACACAGGTGAGGGACACAGATAGACCTGGGTCTGAACTGAGGCTAATTCCTTAAGCCATGAACACGGACACTCTGATTATCAGTCTCCTTACCTATAAAATAGGGACATTGACCCTCTCAAAGTGTTCGTATTAGTCTTCAATTGAGTAACATTTGTAAAGTGCCCAATAGAGGGCTTGATACATGGTGGCCACTAAGCGAATGCTCTTGTGACAATGGTCTATTGTCCTTGGGTTGTAGAAGCCTGACTGTGGTAGGCTGAATAATGGCCTCCCAAATATCCAGATCCTAATTCCTGGAACGTGGAAATATCTTATGTTACATTGCAAAAGGGACTTTGCTGATGTGATTAAGTTAAGGATCTAGAGGCAGGGAAATTATTTTGGATTATCTGGGTGTGCCCAGTGAGTTCACAAGACTCCTGATACAGGAATGCAGGGGGAGGATTGGATTCAGAAAAGCTGTGTGACAAGGGAAACACACACACAGATTGAAAGCTTCAAAGCACTACTGGCTTTGAAGATGTAAGGGGCCATAAACCAAGGAATGCAGGTGGCCTCTTTACCTGGAAAAGGTAAAGAAACAGATTCTTTCCTAGAGGTCCCAGATGCTGTGCAACCCTGATGACAGCTTGATTTCAGCCCCGTGAAAACTCATTTTGGACTTTTGACCTCAAAACAGCAGGATAATAAACGTGTGTTGTTTTAAGCCAGTAAGTTTGTGATAATTTGTTACAGCAGCAATTAGAAATGCATGCACTGGTCATTTGTATTTTGGTAGAACAGGAAAAAGGAAGATGAGATCCGCCTCCACAGTCCTAAGGAATGAACCATATTTGGTCTAAACCAGGGTGTGGTAATCCTATTGCCCTTCGCTCCTACTGGTTTAGGATGGTCATGTGACCCAGTTCCATTCAATGAGTCACAAAGGGAAGTCTCATGGGTTGGGAGACTTTCTGGGAAGGATTTTGCTCCCTAACAAAAAGGGCTGTGGAGATGAGAAATCTTGCCCCTCCTTGCCTGCCTTGAACAAAGTTAAAGGAGGACGTAATACTTGGAGCAGCCCTGAATAAACATTAATCATGCTGGTGAAATCTGTGATAATAAGAAACTGAAAAGTGTGGTCAGAAAGACTGACCAGATAACAGCTAATGACTGTCTGAGGTGAAGAGAAGCTTGATATATTTCTATTGTCAAAGCATCAAAAAGGAGCATGGCGTTTTCAGTACAGGCAAATTATTTTTCTGTGGGGAGTTTGTGGTTGATTCAGGAAACATTAGATCATGAACTCAAGATGTTCTGTCAGAAAATAGCATCAAACAATACACTGGTATGATTGTTCCACTGTAAGGCTGGAAACTCACATAAAACATTAAAAAAAAATCCATTTCTCTCACTGAGCTTTTCATAAAAGGACAAGCCAGTCAAGTCCCTTCTACTGAACTTGACCAAGACAGACTTGCTATAGCATTCCATATAAGATGGATCTCTCTGGAACTTTCTTTAAAGGATGTATTTTCTCTTTGAAGGGCCTCATCTTGTTTTTCCCTGTCATGGTGAATGGAAGTCCAGTCATCTTTCCAGTTATCTAGGTCAGAAATCTTGGCCCCTGCCTCTTCTCCTCCGCTCATTTCTCATTCGCATGTGCTTGTTGCCTTTGCTGTTTCCCATGCCTGGAACCTCCTCTATTTCTGTCATGGTTTGGCCTTTCATCATCACTTGTCTAGTTATTGCAATGGTTTTCCAACACATCTCCTTGTTGTCCTATGGCCTCTCCCTCTAATTAAGCCAGGCTCCAAACTTCAGGCAAATGATCTTTTCAAAATGCAAAGCTGATCACGTCAAACCCTGCTTCCAACTAGTTGATGCCTCCCTATTATCTATGGGGTGAAGTCCAAACTTCTTAGCATCACCACTAAATAGATCCAGCCAAGGTGTGGCTCTTAATTGGGGTCTGTGGCTGTGACTTTGCTTCCTAGCATCTTCAAGTCTGGTTAGTTGGAATGACCTTTGGGGTCCCGGTGGGGCCAGGCTATTTCATGCCTCCCTGCCTGCCATCCAGCTGCCTCTCATGCTGGGATTGAAACTCATCCACTCTGCATGCTCAGGTTAAGCACCTCCACTTCTGTAATGCTATTCTGGGCCCCTTGTCAGTCCTTAGGGGGAATTGGCCATTCCCTCCTTTGTGCGTACACCTTGGCCCTCCCCCATTTTTCCTACCTCTGTATTACTTTCTTACTGAGCGCTGTATTTGTCACAGGGCTAGAAATTGTTCTCCCAGGTTAGACAGTGAACTTCTGGAGGTGGGAACCTTTCCTAAGCAGTTTGCCTTTTCCTGGAACTTAATACAGTGCCTAGGGCATATAGTACACTCCGTCTCAGAGATAAATAAATAAATAAATAAATAAATAAATAAATAAACAAAAGAGTAAATGAGTGTTGGTGAGCTAAAGAAAGTCAGATTAGCTTCATAATTGATGTTTTTAGAGCCAAAGGAAACCTACATATTATTAAGTTCAACCCTTTCATTTTATCATTCTAGACTTCACGGTCCAAATTGCCTATGAAACATTTGGAATGTAGCTCTTCTGAATTGAGATGTACTGTAAGTATAAACTATATACCTGATTTCAAAGACTTAGTAACAAAAAGGGAACATATATCTCATTACTAATTTTTATATTGATGTGTTTTTATGCTGATGTTTTGAATGTATTGGGCTAAATAAAATAGGGTATTAAAATCAATTTCACCTATTTGTTTTTACTTTTTAAATATATGGTTATACTAGAAAATTTTAAATTATGTAGTTCACATCTGAAGCTCACCTCATATTTATGGTGGATCATGTTGTTCTAGAACAGAAGTTGGCAAGCTTAAGGCACATGGGTCAACTCTGACCAGCCATCTGTTTTTTGATGCTTATTAACTAAGAATGTTTTTCTATTGTTGTTGTTCTTTTATATTTTAAATGGTTATATTTTAAGTGTTTGTATAAGTACCTACATAATAGCCTTGATTTTGCTTCTGGGTCCACAGAACCTAAAGGATTTACTATTTGGCACCTTAAGAAAATGTTCATTGACCCCTGTTGTAGAAGATAAGGCCTAGTGTGGGGAAATACAGCCACGATGATAACAATAACAAATAATAATCAATAAAGCCTTAATGATCATAGCTCACTTCAAGTGTCCTACGTGTCATAATCTGTTCCAAGTGCTTTACATGTAATAACTCCTTTCATCTTTACATCTTACTGGGGTAATTGCTATTGTTATCACTAGGTTTTGGATAAGGAAATTGTGACACAGGGAAGTGAAATAACTTACCCAAGGAGGCACAGCTGCTAAGTGTAGAGACAGGAGTTTAACACAAGCATCTTTTTTTGAGATCACATATCTAAAGGTAGAGCAAAACTTTTGAACCAAGAACTGGGACTTCAAGTCCAACAGAGCTAAAGAGGTTAGTTGCAGGGTTAGAAATCCTGAAGTGGGGAGGGTCAGGGTACCCATTCTGGGCAAGTGACAGTGTAGAGTGAGCACCTGGAGCAGAGTTCTGGGAATCCCACTGGATGCAGAGGACTAAGCTAAGGGAAACCAGAAAGTCAGCATTTAAACAAGCAAATCAGGACAAAGTCAACCAGGCCATCCAAGTGAAAGGTCTACCCAGAGGAAGAATTGACTTCCAGGAAATAGAACCAAACAGAAAGGCATAGGGGAGTTCATGGAGAAGCTTAGGAGGGGGAATGTGAGGAGATTCAGGAGGCTAAATCATGCTTTTTTTTTTTTACCTCTACATAGGTGGGGTGGAAGGTATTTTTCTTTGTTTTTAAAAAATATGTACATTTATTTTTGAATAGGTAATTCATGTACTTGCATACAATTTAAAGATTATGCATTGGTACACAGTTTAAAGAATTCCTATTTCCATTCATCCTGTCGCCAGCTCCCCAAACTCCAAATACTCATTTGTTGAGCACACTTCCCGGTGCCCCCCAGCTATATTGAGATATAATTGACATACAACATTATGTTAAATTTAAGGTACACAGTGTGTTGATTTGATACAGTTATATATTGCAAAATGATGACCACCATAGAGTTAGCTATGCTTCTTTCTATCATACTTTTGTTCTTTCCTTAGCAGGCAGGGATTTTTCAGGAGTCCAATCAGTTCTGGTAAGAATATTCACTTTGGTATTAGCTGTGGTTTTACATGTAGGGCTCTGCATGTGAGTCCTCTCTAACTCTGTGCCTTAAGTGGGTTTTCTTGTACATATTGTAAATTAAATCTGTAATTACAGAGTGAAGTACTTCAGACGAAAAGCACCACTTCAGAAGGTAGAGGAAGTTTATTTTGGACATTAATTATGTATTGATAGCTCTACCAAAGTACAGTTAAATTTTTTGATTTGCACCTTTGATTTGTGAGGATAGACACCAATTAAAAGGACAAATACCATCACCACAGACTAGAAGATTCACAGAGTGTTCAGGGCTAATGTTGTTTATTGTGAACTTTGTATCCCAATACAGATGAATCCCTTTTATTTAATAAGCACTAATTATCTTTGATGAAATAAGAAAAGGATACCATCAACTCTAAGTCATGTAAATGTAAGATTTTAGTGACAAGGATTTTTTAAATGTCTACATCAAACATTTCTTTCCTCTTAATTAGGGAACAAAAGTAAATCTTCGCTTCAGAAATGTGCAGCTTCACCAGGGCACAGGCTAAATTGACTTATGAGTGTCAGCCAAACATGTGTTCCAGAGATGACTTTCCATCAAGGTTTTTAAGGAAAGGGAAAGCTTGTATTTCCTGCAACATTAATATCAATCACGCAACCTAATTTGTAGAGTTTTCCTAGAACATTGAGGCAGGTGTTTGGCCCAAGAGGCTAATATTCAGTTTTTAAAGAAACTGTTGAGCACTTGCCTGACACTGAGATAGGAGTTTTACATGTTTAAAGGCATTTAATATTTATAGTAAACATATGAGTTATTATTTGCATGTTACAGATGGGAAAACTGATGTTTGGTAGAGCTTACTAATTTGCCTACATTCAGTTTGGACCTGCTTGACTTCAAAGTTCATGCTTTTAACTGCCATATATCACTGCCTCTCTAATGACTTAAGTGTTTTAAATTGTTATAAATCAAGGATTATTTTAAGGGAACTAAGGAGTCCTACTCAAACGAATCTATGGCAAGCCTTTACACACATCATCTAAATATGTAAGAATAATTCTTAAATGGCACACATTTATTTATTTTCTATAATTAGTGAATGATTTAGGCAGGAGGACAAATATAGATTGGCAAGTTCCTAAAAGACCAACTCATCTTTTCTCATCTCAAGAATTATAAACCTCAGTGACTCCCTCTGAAAAATGATCAGGGTAAAATTTCACAATCAACTGAAGTAACAGCTCTTTGATTCTTCCTACTCTAAATTCTGGTGTCTTTACAGCTCCTGCAGAGATAGCATCTGGGCCATCATAGTGGTCCCTCTCCTCCACTGAATTAACAATACAATTCAAGACCCCAGTCTACTCACTTATTCTAAACCAGTTTCAAGTCTTCTCTGTCTGGATCTGGAGCAATTGCCAAGCATCCACCCATCTACTCATTCATTCTATAAATACTTATTGATAGTCTACTTTTGGCCAGATACTGTCAGTAGGCAATTAACATACAGTATTGAACAAAATAGCCATTGTCTCCTTTCTGATGGATCTTTAAATATTCTGAGGAACATATGTGTTAAACAAATAAATACAACCCACAGGACTTGAGACATTTAACCCATGTCCTCAAGAAGGACAACCTGAATTATCAAGAATTGTTGGAAAAATAACTTTTCAGTAATGCCATAACCTAATGTTCTTAAATTATTGGAGTGGAGATCTACCTACCCTTTATTGATCAAAACAGTTTATAGGTAGTATTCATGGAAATGGTGCTTAAGAATTTTTTTTTCTCATTATTTAAACATTCTTTCTAATATTGTATTAATTTTTTTATCACCTGATTTATCTAATTCTTTCTTTCAAGCATTGATAGAACTTCTATTGAAGGCCAGTTATATAGAAAGTAGGAAGCATGGTCGTGGCCCTCAGAGCACTCAGAATCCAGTGGAAGGTGGGGAGGGGGAATCATCATATGAGTAATGCAATATTAATTGCATTAATATGATTAATGCTTGAACATAAATATGACCAATCTATTGTGAGAACATGGAGCAGGATCAGCAAACTCTAGCTGGAGGCTGGGAACATTTTTTTCCAGAGGGGATGATACTGCAACAGGGTCTTGAAAAATGAATAGAACTTAGCCTTGAATAAAGGAGGATGCATTCCAGGAGGAATAGTATATATAAGGGGATGGAGGTGTTAGGGATTTGGGGACAGGAAGAACTCACTGTGGGAGAGTCTGGGCATGTAGGTGAAAGGGGGAGAGTGAGAGAAGGCCCGGAGGAGGAACCCTGAAACCTGGTCGGGGAGCAGCCACGTGTCCTGCGGAAAAGGCTGAGTTTCCCTGTTGGTGATGGAAAACCTCCGGATTTTGTTATTTATTTAACACCACAGTCTGAATGTTTCAGGCTTATCTTCCCAGATGCACAAGAGTGGAGGGAAATGTGTGGCTTAGAAAGCCAGTTATGAGGCTGTTGAAACACTTCAAGGGAGAAATGATGAGAAACCCAAATCAGGGTGTGGTAGGGAGGATGGAGTTGCTGAGCAGAGTTGAGAGACACTTTAAATACAGAGGTAGTGGATTTTTTGTTGAAAAGGGAAAAATCAAGACGGCCACCATATTTCTATATTGAGAGCCACTGGAGTGTGACACCAGTAATTTGGAGACGGAAAACAGGAAAAGGTGCAAACATGGAGGTGGTGTGGGAGCGGTGGTGGCGGCTGATGGTAAATTGCATTTGAGACACTGCCCGGCTGAGCCCTTTCCCAGTGGGGAACATGGATGTGGAGGCTCTGATGGGGGAAACAACACAGAAATGAGTGAAATATAGTCCCCACCATGAAGGAGGGTGTAATCAAGGGGAGGTGGTAGGGTGTAAGCTAATGATTTCCACAGAGCAGGTGTCTGTTAGTCTATTCAGGATGCCTGTTGTTTATAAGCCGCTCAGTCTGTGATATTTTGTTAGAGCATCCTGAATAGACTTCTAACAAAATATCACCGACTGAGTGGCTTATAAACAACAGAAATGTAGTTCACATCGTTCCGGAGTTTGGAAGTTTGACATCAGGCCGCAGGAGGTCTGATGAGGGCTTTTTTCTGCATCTCAGAGTTCTCACTGTGCCCTCCCCGTGGAGGGAAGGGGCAGGGAAGCTCTGTCGGGTCTCTTTTGTAGGAGCACGAATCCCATTATGAGGGCGCTTCCAGACCTGAGCACCTCCCAAAGGCCACCCCTCCTAATACCATGCATTGCACTGGGTATGAAGATTTCAACATACGAATTTTGGGGGACATACAAACGTTCAGACCACAGCAGCATGATTAGCGCTAAAGTACAAAATGCCATTAAATCATAACAGTAGTTAATAATACATAGGATAAACACGAACTTCAGCTCCCATTATCTCTATTTAATGAACTAATATAGTCCAGGTAGTAAGTTTCTATACAATAGCACTCTTGAGTCTTTGAAGTAATTTCCTGCGCAAAAATTTTGCCTGGTTCTATAGTTTCTAGAACACTTAGACAATTCTAACAAATGGGTACTTATAAAACAATAATGAAAACAGTCTTTGCTTTCTTTTACAATCTCACTTCCGTTGCCATCCTCCTCCTCCCATAGCTGCTCTTTGGCTGGAGTTTTAATTGTTTCCTTTCTTAGGTCCTTTCCTTCTGTACATCTTCTACAATTTGTGTTTTTTTTAAAAATATGGCACTATCGGAGTTTTTGCCATTGCAAACACTGTTATCTTCTACATGATCCATCCATGCATTATTTACAATGCCCTGAACTACCTTATCCTTGAGAAGAGAATAGAAAAAGGACATCTGAGTTTGATATTTAACATACATTACTCACAAATATTTCTCCAGTTTCTATAATAACTCGTATTCAAAATCCTCAGTGGCGATTTTTTATAAAGGGGTAACTAGAGTAGATATTCTTTTGGGGATTTTTGCAATTTGCAAAGATTCTTCCAAGGATAACTTTGGCCTGACAGGTATGCAGAGTATAAAAAGTAAGTTATCTTAATTAACTACCTTTTTCATCATCCTGACACTGTATAAGTTATATAGATCTCTAATAAATCACTGAAATTATAAAAAGTGTAACCTTATTATTCTATTTTTGGCGGGGGGAATTCACTTTGCTTCTATTAACTCAAAGCCAAAAAATCCATTCCGGGAGAGTGGACAGATTCAGGGTTGCCATAGGGAAGCGCTGACTGGCGGGCTTTCTTAACTGACTCTCTTCTTTAGTGAAGGAAGCTCCTTACTGATCATTAGGAATAGGAATTTCCTTTCCTTTCCACGTCCCCTTTTCTCTTTCATCTCTCTCTCACAGAAACAGAGATGATGACACACAAACTGTGTTTTTTTTTTTTTACTTCTGCGCCAGACGTCAGTTGCCTTAGCAGGCCCTGTATAAATGGAAGCAGAATGTCCCAATTCCTTCAGCAATAGCTTCTTTTAAAATCTGCTTTTGAGGCAGAATTTGGAGTGGCAAAATCTTTTAAAATCAGAAACAGTTTCCTAAAGGGTGAAATACTCTTTCAAAGTGTAGTTATTTTATGTATTTTATTCTATTCTTAAAATTTATTTTTTATTGAGGTAAAGTGGATATGTACTATTATATTGGTTTCAAGTATACAATACACTGATTTGATAGTTCTCTACATTATTAAATACTCACCCCAACTAGTGTAGTTACTGTCTGTTACCATGGAGAGATGTTACAGAATTATCGACTATATTCTCTATGCTGTACTTTCATTCTTGTGACTGATTTCTGTTACAATTGATATTTTTGTGCCTCTTTATCCCCTCAAAGTACGGTTATTTTAAACAATATTTAAAAAGAAACTTTAACACAGAGACATAAAATGGGTTCTCTCTGGTCCTTAAAATCAGTTTCAAGGTAGAGGAACAAATGAAAATTCATCATTCTACATTGTTAAATGAGATGTAGCTAATAGTGTTATGACTACCAGTAAGAACCCTTTCTTCCTGGACCCACAGACAAATTTCTGCTCCATGGATCCCTTATCTATAAAATGGGAGATAACAGTATCTTGTTCATAGGGTGGTGAACAGCATAAGGCATAGTGATGACATATGGAAAGCTCCATAGGACTGTAAAATACTTATATCAGTTCTTGTTGTTGTTATTGTTTCTGGTAGCAGTAATTGTAGTTTTAAATGTAGGAATGGGAGGCCTAGTGTCACCTCATCATCCTCAGCCCAGATACATGGCAGACTGGTGGGCTGCCCACAGGCAATGTCAGTGCAGAGGAAAGAACACTTGGGAAGAAAGAGGAGGAGAGAAGAGAACGTGTCTGAGACAGAGTGGGAGAACTGAAAGAGACCCCAAAAGGATGGGATATCACTCCTATGACAAATGGAGGAATCTTAATTTAATCAAAGTGGGAAAGGGGCCAACATGTAAGGAGCATTTGCGATGTCATGGATGCTTAAAGGTATTGTTTCACTGATGCTTCACAACTATCCCCTAAGGTAAGTTTGATTAGACCCATTTTGCAGATGTGGAAGCTGAGACTAGAATGGTTACACAACGTTCTTAATTCTTTAAAGCCAAGATCAGGAATTGGAAAATGGAAATCCAGTGGAGACAAAAAGAAAAGAAATGGGAACTGGGGTACAGAGTGGAAAGCATATGTTGTCCATGGGCACTTGATTTCATCCACCTCACCCCAAACACTCTGTTAGCCTAACAAAGATGCAATTTGGGGCATATCTGAATATATATATATATATATATATATATATATATATATATATGTATTTTTTTCTTTCCTTTTCACAGCTGGATGAGGATCTTTGTAGGTCTGACTGATGTTTGGGTGCTGGCTCTAAGTAGAATTCCATGTTTGGTATAGGAGTCCGTATCTCCATTTTATAGGTATTTCTCCTTAACTGTACAAATACATAGGTTCAAAGTGCTAGAAATACTGAGAATATTGCAGAAGGCCAGAAAAGAAGCACATGTGTGTCCAAAAAAAGCAAACTAGAGGAAAAACCTGATGTTTTTCAAGTGCTTCCTGCATGCCAGGCATCACAGTAAGTGCTTTGTTTGCAATAACTCATTCACTTCTTGAAACAACCCTATGAGGTGGTTGCTATTACTTTCCCCATTTCACAGGAGGGTAGAGTGAGGTATATGGGAATTACATAACCTGTCCAATACCACAGAACATGTAACTGGAGGAGCTGGGATTTGAACTCAAGTCTTCCAGCTTCAGTGACCACTTAACCAAGACATAGATTCCCTTGGGTCTTTATATGATGGGAATATATTATTTTATTTTAAAGTATTCAAATAAGAGAGCTTATTGCATTTCAAAATAACGAGATGGTCATTAGCAAGCTAAAGGTATGAAAAAGACAGGAAAACTGTTATTTTTGAGATAATGGATGAAATTAGAATATGGACTGAGTGTTCAGTGAAATTAAAGGATAATAGTTATTTTTGTTGGGTTTGAAAGTATTGTTGTTACGTAAAAAAATGTCTTTATGTTTTAGAAGTTCACACTGAAGCCCTTTGGGGTGAAATGTCGTGGTGCCTTGGTTTTGGTCTTATTAAATAGTTCATGAGGGGAGAAAGCAAGAAAGAACAAGAGTGAGACGGGGTAAATAAAGCAAGTAAGGCCAAATGCCCACACTCGTTGAATTGGAGTGATGGATACCTGGTAGGTTACTGTGCTATGCTCCCTACCTGGTGTATGTTTAAACATTTTTGTAACAGCAATTTAAAAATAGAAACAGTTTGCTTCAGTTCACAGAAGCCCAGTGGTAATGCCAGCATCAATACGTGACACGTGAATGTGGTAAATACAGAGGAACAGCTTATTAGCACCAAGCAATTTACATGGAAGTGTCATTTTAAGCCACAAAATTGCACTGTTTACTTTTCATGTGTTAGTGCTTTCTGGAAAAATAAATGTAGACAGGAAACAATATGATCTAAGTCTGTTTACTTACTAGGAATAATGTTTGTATAATTGTTTTAATGTGTTGTAGCTCCACATTTATTTTTAGCATTCTTTGTTTCATTGGTTAATTCAAAACATAAATACTCCCTGGCTTGAGCAAAATCAGCATGTCACTTCCACAGCAGAGGAAGGTCAGAGTCACTTGTTCCATCTCATTTGAACTTTGTGAAAAGACAAATTTTCCCTTTTCAAAAAAGGTTCAAAAGTAGGAAGCAAATGTATTTGCAAAGATTTTTCCCATTTAATTGCAGTCCAAACTACCAGGATGTTTTTTTCAAACATTTCACATTCGAAGACCCAGGTTTATGAGAAAGAAATAAATGAAAACCAAACATGTGATAAAAGTTCTTTCTATTTTAGAAAGTATATTCCTAGCTATATTACATAGGTCAATACAGATTTTGCCCGTTCCTTTTCATTTTCTTTTTCTATAAATATTTATCTTTCCCAGTAGGATCCAGAGACTTCTTAAATAATCTTTAAAAAGATTAACATTTGCATATACAGGGCCACAGTCTTTTCTCTGAAATCCCTGCAGTCAAGTGTTTTTGGAAATGGGAATATTTCAGATTACAGGAAAGTAATATTTTGCACAGACAATATACCACTTAACACCCCCAGTGGTGTTTAGGAGAACAACTTGTAGTCAAATGTATTCATATTTCTGCAGTGAAAAATGTTAATAGTCATACTAAGTGGGCTAAAGATTCTCAGGAGCCTCATATCAGTGTAGGTCAGATTTGGCCTCCGGGTGAAAATACCCTGATTCCAGAATAATGGCTTTAGGTTTTCAGTGTTACGGGGCTTCAGATGTGCAGGTGAGGGGCCTTGGAGTGGTACTTGTACTGTGGGTGGGAGTACTACCTTTAGATCAGACAGACTCGGGCCTGACTCTGGTCACATCTTGGCTGTGACCTTTACCAGCTGTGTGACTCACTGGACCTCAATTTTCCTCATTTGTAATATGGAAATAATACCTATTTCATAGGAATGTTGTGAAGCTAATTTACTCAAAGTACTTAGTAGCATTGCCTGGACCCGTGTAGGAGGTCAAAAAGCAGAGCTGTGAGTGTTTTTTTATTAAATATAAGAAAGGTGTGAAAAGCATTTTTCTATTCTCCTAAGTCAGACGGCCTCCAGGTCTTTCTCTGTTAATTGCTAGATAGGGTATGTGCCTGGGTCTGAGCTCTTAGAGAATGATCTTGGAACTCTGCCTCTGATGAATTTTGCCCAAACTAAGGTTAATGTCAACTAGGCAATCTTCTGGGGCCACAGAGCCTCTAAATTGTATTGAATTTGGGAGATTCTCTATTCTCACCCCTGCCCGTCCCCTGCATCTGAAGCTGTCCATTCTTTTAAAACTTCTGCAATAAATAGGGCATGCTCCTTTGCTCCTTGTAACAAAAAGCTTGTCTCCTGCTTCATCGTTTCCTAAATCCACTTTCAATAGTCAGAGACAACCTTTAAAATTCTTCCCACTTTGGTTTCTTGTGATGGTAATTTCCATAGCTCCAGATAATATGCCTTTATCTCTATTTCTGACTCTTCAATATGAAAAACTACAATTAATTAATTTATTCTTCTTTCCTTTTCTTATATCCTCCTTCAACGAGTCATCATTTTGGGTTCTTCTGCTGGTTGCCCTTATAACTCTAAACATAATATGCATAAATATTTGTCACTAGCTCATTTAATTTTCATGCTAAGGTGGAAATATTAGTACCCATGTATTTACCTTTTCTTGTTTCTTGTCATGCCTTCTGTCACATGCCTTTTTACTTTTGTATTGAGAAGCTGTGAGCATTACTATTTTATGCAAAAACTAAAAGCAATTCTCCTCCTCATATCCCCTTAAAACAGAGCAGCTCTACTTTCTATTAACCATAATATCAAACTAGCCAGAATACCACCTTCAAAACTGGAGAAGCTGACTTCTCCACTAACCAGAACACTTTTCCTAACGTTTCTGTACAGAGATAGAAGTTTCTTGATTTTTGTTTCCAAAATTCAAGGATGAAGTCTTCCTATTTTTTAAATGGACTTTATTTTCTAGAGCAGCTCTTTAGGTTCACCTTAAAATTGAGCAGTAAGTATAGAGAGATCCCACATACATGCCCCCATGCATTCACAGTCTGCATCACCATGAATATTCTGTACCCACGTTGTACATTTGTTGTAATTCAGGAACCCACACTGACATATCCAGGCCAGAGCTCACATTAGAGTGCATGCTTGGTTTTGTGTATTCACTGGGTTTGGACAAAAGTACACTGACATGTATCCACCAATAGAACACCACACAGAACAGTCCCACTGCCCTCAAAATCCTCTGTGCTTCACCTATTCAGCTTTCCCTCTCCCTGTAACCCCCAACAACCACTCATCTTATTACTGTTTCTGCAGTTTTGCCTTTCCCAGAATGTCATCATTGGAATCCCATCGTATATTGCCTTTTCAGATGGTCTTCCTTCACTTAATAATACGCATTTAAGGTTCCTCCACTCCACGTCTTCTCTTGGCTTGATAGCTCATTTATTTTTAGTGCTGAATAATATTCCATTGTCTGGATATACCACAGTATTTATCCAGTCACCTACTGAAGGACTTTTGGTGGATTCCACCTTTTGGCAATTAGGAATATAGTTGCTGTAAACATCTGTGTATGGGCTTTTGCATGGATATGTCCTCAGCTCCTTTGGGTAGGTACCAAAGAGGGTCACATGGCAAGAATATGTTCAGTTTTGTAAGAAACCACCAAAATGTCTTCTAAAGTGGCTATGCCATTTTGCATTCCCAATAGCACTGCTCGGGTAAGGCTTGCTCTCCATATTTATCATTTCTGTCACTTGACTTCTGTGGTAACGAGGAAACCCTGAAAGAGTTGATATAAGAAATGCTCAAAAGGTTTGACCTATCATAATATTCCTGAATAATTGCTTTATTTACAGGGACAAGTTTACAGGCAACTTAATGATTATGGAAGATACCTTTTTGAATTTCCAAAGTGAATTGATGTGAAGATATAGTAAGACATGATACAGAAAGTAAGTAAGATATAGAAAGATAAATTAACTGTAAGCACTAAAAAAATTATTTTCCATATTTCACATATTTAATAAGCAAGCATTTGTTGAGCACATAGTGTGCACAGAGCATTGAAAATTCAGAAAATTAAGAAAATAACCTCCACTCCTGGTTGCATTCTTTGACTCATCATGTATCTTTTTGCAAAAATTAATGAAGTAATCATATCGGAATGGCATATTGAATATATCACTTTAATACAGATATTATTGTGCTTGCATAATACAGCTTTTTCTAAATTTCAAATTAATAAGGATTCAAAATTAAGATTTCTCTAAATGGGTAAAAACCTGATCTCATTTCTGAGGTCTGCTATATTTATATTTTGGTTTTTATAAATATGTATGGTAGGTTTATATTAAAGGTTTTGTAGTTGTTGATTCTTTGATCTAATTAAACATTTGAAAGAATGCATTTTTTCCACATTCATAAGTGACCATACGGATTTCCTCAAATTTTCCAAAGGAAAGAAAAATAACTATATTTGGGTGGAGATAGAACATGGAATGGAAAGTTTCAGCCCCAAAGGCATTTTTTTCATCAAGTTATGAACATGTGAACATGGAATTATAATTGAAACCATTTTGTATACTTTCACCATCAAATTCACAATGGAAAGAGTGTTTTGATAATTTAAACAATGGATATAGAAAACTCACTAGTTCACAGGATGTATTAAATATCTGAATGCATAAGACACCACTATAGAAACTATGGTGGAGTGGTAAATGAAAGAAATGGTAAGCTATTAAAGATGACAGATACATGTAGAACAGCAAAATGAATATGATAGATACATCTCATCTGTGCTTTATACTGAACCCAACAGTTTTTGAGATGGTTTAATGCAACACAATTCAGTTTACCCGGGGTGACCTCCTGGAGTGAGTCAGTTAAAACAAGCTTGCCTTTGATGTCTCATACTTTTTCCTTTTTATTGTTTACCCTCTAATGATGACTTAAACGAGGAGTGGAGAGACCAAAAAATACTACAATGAATAGATTTGAAACAAATATCTAAAGAAAATTTTAGGGCACAAGGACCTGAGAGATAATTAATTTAACCTAAACCAGCTCAATTACAGTAAATGTAAACTGAGGGCAAATGAACTGAAATATGCAAAAGTCATACCATTCGTTACAAGCAGGCCAGTTCTACAGCCTGGGCCCCTGCAAGGTCACTTCAGGGATCTGTCCTCCCCAGTCTTGTTCTGTTGTGGTACCTTCTGTGTAGTAGATACTCAACTATATTTGATAAATGAAGGAGTAGTTGAGAATTGACTTTATATTGGTACAAATAGCATTTAGATTATTAGAAAAAAATAGAAATAAATGGACTACACTATTGGTTTTGTACTCATATGTAAACATTTTCCTTTAAACAGTTAACAGGTAACTGGGGTTAACAGTTTTAGCTCCATTTCATCATTGGTCTTTCACAGGCTTAATAAGATTCTCCATCTTTGGAAGAAATCACATTGCAAGAGATACAGTCCACATGGGTCAGTTTCTACTCCTACCTGGGCTGTCATCCACTCATATCCTGGCCACATAGCCCCAAACACCTATGAATTTGGTACTTGACTCAAGAATCCCAATTCTTGCGTCATCCTGGCTATGCTCATGCAGGTGGCCTTCCAATACGCACCCTCATTGTTCCTTGACTTAATGCCAAAGCTGTCGGCTATACTCTACTTCAATCCTTCTGTCATCATCCAGAGCTGTTTATTTCTCACATCTTAAGTCCTCATTTGCTGTTCCGTCTACAAGCTTGCACCCTTCCAGGGCTTTCTGTCCTGCACTGAAGTCATCCACTTCTTGCATCTCTACATACCTCCTTGAACTCCCAAACGACCAGCCCTATTTTGTCTTCCCTTCCTTCTTTAGAAAGAGCCTGTGGTCCATCATAGCACAGTTTCACGTCTGCCTGGGACTCCCTTACACATTTCCTTTTGTCACAGCTACAAACATTTCTACTCTGATGAAATTAATCATCTTCTATTCCTGTAATTTTCTGTGAAAAGTGCCCCCGTGTTGAGGATGGGCGCCCTGATGAGTTCAAAGCTCCCAGTGTCAGCTTTGTCTTCTGGGGGCAAATCCTCATGGCTTTCTTTTGTGAGTTCTCGTTTCAGTTCCCTACGGACACTAAACTGAATTCTTCCTCACTTCTCCAGCTGTCTTGATTAGTTAGGAGCCTGCTAGCTCCTTGAGGTTAGTGGTCTCAATCTGCATTTTCAACTCCCTGCTGTCTTACCTGACCTTACTATACAGGTAATAAAAAGGTAAAAACTTGATTTTTCAGAGGTGGCCAAGGGATACAGTTTTTCCCAAGTAAGCACAAGTGGAAGTCTTTTTCTGCTCTTTGTCCCCTTCCTTCCTGGACCGTGACTGTGAAATCTAGAGATGCAACAGCAATGTTATAATCGTGTCTTATAAAGCAACATGTGAAGGCCAGGGAAGCAGCAAGCCAGCAGTGCTGTGTGACACTGATGGTTTCGTGGGGCCACCGTGCCAGCAGTTACCCCTCCAGCAGCGCAGTCTTTCAAGGTTAGCAAAAGAGTGGTTTGCATTTGGCATGCCTGCTTCCTCTCTTCTTACTGGCTCCTCGAACCACAGCACTAAAATTGGTCTTGAAAAACACTTAAAATCACTCTTAATTTCATTTGAAGTTCCCATTTCACTGAACTGAGTTTCCTGTGGCATCTGCATTGTTGATCAAACGCTCTTTCTTGAAATTCCCTCTGCCTTTGGCCTCTCTGGATTTTCTTTTTACCTTTCAGATGAATTCTTCCCAGCATCTTCTCAATTCTCCACTTTCTTTCCTCATTCCCTCAATTTCCAATTTTGCTCATTTCCTAACTGCCCCACCGAATGTTGGTGTCCCTTAACATTTGGGCTCCCTCCTCATGCCTGTTATGTTTTTATTATTTATACTCCCCATTAAAAATCATCCACTGTCATTCAGATGCATTGTTACAGAGACTTCCAAACATGAATCTTCTACTTAAATCTCTCTTTAAAGTTGCACCCACAGCCTAAGAGGCATCTTGACTGGGCTGTTGTGTTGATCAGGGTCCAATGAGGAGATAGAAAACACAACAGTAGTTTAAATGAAGACCATTTAATATAAAGAATTGTTAATTACTCAAAAGGGAAATAGAGGACACTAAGGGTGCAAAAATAGTAAGTGCAGAAAGTACCTGCTACCTTGAGGGCTGTGGAGGAGTGAAGAAGTAAGAAATAAAGAATTTTGAAGTGCTGACTTTTGTGGAAAAACTTGCCGGAAGGCACAGGGGTGGAGCTGGTTGAGAGGATTTCTGAGATGGGTGCCCCTGTGCCTTCCACCTGCTGATTAGTAGGATGCCATACTCAAATAAAAGTCCAAAAGAAATAGGAAGAGGGTCCCCTCCTGCTGTTAGGGCCTCACCGTGTCCTTCTTATGCACTCATGGACAAAACCTTACATCAAGTCACCTAGCAAGGATAATTGCCTACAGTTCTGACTCCAGTAAACAAGCAAAGAAGGGTGGGTTTGGGGGCTGAGGCAGTGCTCTGATAACTGGCACACAGGGTCCACATCTCCAAGTCAGTCTGCTCAAGACAGAACGAATGACATTTCCTTTTGGGTCCTGTCTTGCTGAATGGTATCACCATCTCCACAGTCATACCAACGGGAAACCTACAAGGCATCCTAGATAGACTCTTTCCTTTTCTTAACCCTCACATTTAATCAGTCACCAGGTCCTATTGATTTTACTTCTTAGATATTGATTCAATCAATCAATATTAATTAAAGGTCCCTATGTACCAGGCATAGGAGATACACAGTAAGGATAAGAATCCCTACCCACAGGGAGCTTCCAGTCCAGGACTGAGGGGCGGGGTAGAGATGAGAAACTAAAGACAGAAGTAAAATACGGTGCAGTACATCAGCGGATAACAAGAGCCACACATAAAACTGAACATGGAAGTGGAAGAGGGGTTGTTGAGGGGTGTGGTTTTCTATGGGGTGCTCAGAGATGGTTTTGAGTAAGGATTTGAAGGAGGAAAAGGATGAAATATTTTGGGGAAGAGCACTTCAGAAAAAAGGAGCCAACAAGGGAAAAACTGGTCAGGAGTGTGCCCAGTGTGTTTGGGGTAAGGAGTGGGAGGCCAGAGAGGTGGCAGATGCCAAGGCTGTGTGGCCTTGTGGGGCGCTGGAAGGGCTTTGGTTTGTGTTCACAGTGACAGGCGGCCACTGAAGGATTCTGATCAAGGGACTTTTATCATCAGATCTACGTTTTGACAGAATCGTTCTGGTCGCTGAGTGAAAACGGTGTGAACGGGAATCGAAGAAGTAAACAGGAGACCAGTCAGGGTGTTTCGTATGGTGATGGCTTGTCCCCGCATGGCCCCTCGGGAGGGTGTGAGAACCAGGCCCACCCTGGATGTAATGAGGTCTGTCACCTTCACCCACTCTGTCATTGCCTTAGACCTTGCTCCGGCTCCCAGATTACCCTCTAATTCAGCTCTCTACCCGCATCCTCTGTCTCTTCTTCTATCCCTCACTAAAGTTTATCTTTCACAACGATGCTAGACTAATCTTTCAAAAACACAATTCTGATTTTCTTAACCACTTGACTCCCTATCTCCAATGGGATGAAGTCCAGATTCAGAGCAGGGTAGGTAACAGCTGTTCATGGTCCACATCTTCCGTCTCCCAGCAGTGCGCCACACGCTCTGACAATCCACATCACTGTCGGGTCTTCACACTGGCCATAACCCTCCTTTCCTCCTTGCCTTTTTGCAGTCTGTCTCTTCTCCCTAGAATACTTCAGAATGTCAGTTTTGAACTCGTCGATGGTTCAGGACGTCTTCTCTGACTCCCACCCAGTTCTTTCTCCTTGTATGACTCTAATTATCCCACGCACATTGTTCTAGCAGAACACATGTACACTATTGTTTAAAGCCTGTCTTCTTCACTAGACTGAGAACTCATTGAAGGTAGTAGTTTTTATCTCTATGTTCACATTTAACACTTAAACTACTTACAGGTTAAATTCACATTTAAAGGACTTAAATGTTCATGGAATGAATAAGCTGATGTAGTAAAGGAGAAGTGAGGGTTGACACACCTATGACCGATGCCCTGCACACAGGCTTCTAGAGAGGAGTTGTGCTCCAACAAAACTCTGTGCAAACCAGCTATGAGGCAGGACTAACAATAAGCAGTCCCGGTAACTGCAAGACTTAGATCTCTGCACGGGGAAAGGGATAGGAAAGCCAAGGGAGAAGGGTGCTTGCCTAACAGTGATAAATTCTGTACTAGTTGGGTACATCCTAGGGCTGCAACCTTGAGGTTTTGACCTCAGACCCTTGATCATGTCAGGAGCAGGATTTATGCTCCCTGCCCAAATAAATGCTGAGCTAGCAGAGGAGAAGGAGCCGATATTCTAGTCTATGCTGTAAGTATTGTCACTTTATCCAACCCCAGTCATATTCGAGAAGGACTAGTGCTTCCCTAGTCATGTAGTGTGGGGCCTCACTCCCCAGGAGCTGGGATTCCTCTCCCAGGCTCTGAAGTCAGCCCTTCCAGATCTCCTGCTCTCCCACAGAAGGCAGCAGCTCATGGGGCCACCCTTATTTCTGCTACTGTGTCCATCTCCAGCAGGTCTTGGAGGAACACTGCTAAACGATGCCTCCCTATTTGCATAACACTGTTTTCTAACAGACAGAGAGCTCCTAAACTTCTGACTTTTATTTGAATAAGGCCAAAGTTTTGAGTTGCTTTTTTGTTGCAGAGATTCCTTGCATGTAATTCAGTTTTATTTGAGATACATTGAAATAGATACTTTATGAAAACCTGGGGAGGGACCTTTAAGTCAGTACACACAATTTTAGTGATTTCTAAAAAGCTTTAAGCAAGGATACGCTGCTCAGCATTTTCACTGAATTCCCTAGATGACTCTTTCCCCATTTTTTTAGTCTTAGACTGTCTATCCACACAGATTTGATGTATTGCTTTACACAGTTACTTTCCTTAGCATTCAGTGTCTCTCAGTGGTGTGGAAAACTGCAGGTCACTGGCCATGGTGCTGGGAGCATGTGACAGAACACCAGGCTCGATCCACAGCTCAGTGTGAGAGCCCAGGGTCTGAGAGGGGAGTCTGCATGACGGGAAAACCACATGTGGTTCCGATAGGAATATCCAGGACGGGTGGGGCTGGGCTGAGACCACAAATCTGAAGTGGGGGAATTTAGCTCTGACTTGACCCTGCCAACTTTTGTGACATGCCTTGCTGCCCGTTAAGCTGCCTCTTCAACAGTTCCGGGTTGCAAGGCTGTGACAGCTTGTAGCTCTGGGAGGAGGGCTTCCCAGCTCTGGGCAAGTCCATTATGAACTCAGTGAGACTGAATAATGACAGTGGAAGACTGAGGGTACAAAGGGGCTCATACCAGACTTTATTCTCACAGCAGTAGGTCGGCGCGGGACTCCTGTCTGCCCAATTCAGTCTCTGCCTCGGTTCCAGGCTCTGCTCCCCAGGCACTGCCTCTGCTCATAGTGTCTCTGCTCCAGGCTCCCCAGTCTTTAGACTCCTGGCTCTCTTCTCTCTTCCTAGCACGGGGCTCTGCTGCTCCTGTGCTCTAGGCTCTGCCCTGCTGCTAGTACGGGGCAGAACTCTTCGTACCGCCAGATCAGCCGTGAAATAGCTTACTGCCAACTGGTATGCAAGTAGGTGCCTGTGCAGCAGGATGAATATTATCTTATTGCACATATACAATGGGTGAGATTAGAATCAGGTGAGAATCCTGGCCACTGAATTTCCATTATCCCTCCATAGCTCTGGCTCTAGGGATAGCTTCTTCTGAAATTAATCCAAGGTTTAATCCAAGAAATACAAAAATGAATAACACACTGAAAGTACTAAAAGGTTTATGAAAAATAGTAATTCCTCCCCTTAGTTCCTCACCTCTGGTCCATTCTCAAAGGTAAATTCTTTATAGTTTTTAAATATATAAAAACTATATTCTTTTATTTATTTTCATATTTCTAAGCCTTGTTTATACTATCTCTCGATTTGCCAATTTTAGACATTGTCTCATAACTTTTGACTAAGGAAGATTAGTATTTAGTCCATTACATGGACCTGCTACCTAGTGTCTCCACCCTCTACAAACAGCTAAGTCTGCATAGCCCATCTTCTCAACATAGTTATATCACAACCTGGTGTAATCAAGATGCAGTTTACATTTTTATGCCTGTGCAGAACTGTTTGCTGCTGAGCCAAGTAGCATACTGTTATCTCATTTCTTCGCTTGAACAAAATTTTTTTCCCCTGGTGTTAATCCTTGCCTCATTTTTTCACTCGTTAAAGTTTTCTTTGCACCTATTCCTGAGTATATTTGTAAATTTCCATGGCCTCTCAATACAATTTTCTGTTTCAAATTGTATCAGGTCTTCAATCAGATTCTTGTTTTCCCTTGAAGATGTCCCGGCTAGAGACTTTCAACTTCCCACTTCAGTGTGGATGGTGTTTTCTAGTCTGCTTCATAGCTGGCATCCTGGGATCTATATTTGAGTGTCCTTGCTGCATTTCCTGCTTCATTTAGCTTGAGTCTTTTTCTTTCTTGATTCCCCCCAGCCACCCCTGTTTATTTCAGTAGAGCCCCATCCTTCAGTGTTTTTTCAGAAAGAAAATTTATTTCCCATGAGAAATAAACTGATGAGATATTGCGTGTGTGAAGATGTGTTTATTCAAGGTTCACATCTAATTTATAATTTGGTTTGAAGTGGAATTAAGGATTTAAAATAATTTTTCTTCCGCTATTTGAAGGGTTTCTTCTGTTGCTTTCTTACTTTAGATGTTGTTGCTGACTGGTCCAATATCATTAATTTTCTGATCCTCTGTATGTGACTTATTTTTTCCTCTCTGGAAGCTTTTATGATTTCATTATTTCACATTGTAAAATGATGTGTCTTGGTGTGAGCCTGTTTTCATTTAATGAGCTAAACAGTTGGTAGGTCCTTTAATCTGGGGGCTTCTGTATGCAGGTAAGTGAAACTTTCTGATCATCTTTCTTTGATAATTTCCTTCCCCGTTCTTCTTTTGTTTTCTCTCTGGAACTTCAATTCGTAGAATGTTAGAGCTCTTGAATTAGTCATCTAATTCCCTTGTCTCTTCTTCTTTCATCCTGCATTTAGTCCTCTCACTGTAGTATATGAGATTCCTTGGCTTTATGTTCTAACTATTCTACTGAGTTATTTATAAAATATTCCTTGTTTCCTGATTTTTCTTTTCCTATTAAGGTGCTTTAGGGAAGGGAGATAATGTAAATGTTTCTCAGACAATCCTTATTCATGTTTTACATTTTTACCACAACACTTCCCATCTGCCTAGTGCTGTCTGGGAGCCTTGTGTGTCCTGAGGCGTTCTCAGTCTCGGTGGGTGAAGGGCATCCCTTACCACCCGTGCCACAAACCTGTGGGCACTCATGCTTCGCCTTCTTCTACTGCCCATCTTTTTCCCACTCCTTTCCATTTGGTTTTGTTTTTCCTTTATTGTGGTTTAGCTTCCTCCTGGTTTTATCAAAGATGAAGTTTGTCTTTTGATTCTTAATACTTTATGCCATTTTCAGATAATCTTTGACAGAAGAAGAGGGCAGAAATATCTATTGTGCCATCGTAAAACCAAAAATTCTTGGAATATATCTTCAAGGCATGACACAGTCTTTCACCTAACAAATACTGGACTGAGGAAACACGACCCTATGCTTGCTTGTTGACTCTAACACAGAAACTATAACTTTGTATTTATAGATTTGTAGTCTGATATTTATTCATACATACAATGAGGAAAGATTGTAGCCTCACAAGTTTGTTTTAATTTAAGGGGATACATTTCGGTTTTGTTAAATAAAAACATCTGCTTATCTGAATCTAGCCATTACTGCAAAATTAGGTAAGCTTTGCTCTGATCCTCTGCCTAAGCTTAGGTTTTTGACCAGGTATTTTCCACATCAAGAGACTGATAATATGACACTGGACAAGGACTTCTTTCTTTTTACTCATGATTATCTCATGTTAGTGCAGTTAAAGCCTTTTTTTTTTTTTGGTGCATGTTCTAAGTGGGAAACCATGTCTCCACAGTTGCCGTGACAGATGTCAGGCAGTCCCAGGTAGTAAGGGATATTTGAACCCAATGGGATGCGTATTTGAAATTCTATGGCCTCGTGCAATGTTGAGCACCTGTTGATGTTTAGGAAATTTCCGCCTTATGATGAGTCTGCGTCCCCAAGGTGGGAGTCAGATACAGGTCTTTCTATTTTCCCTTATGGTTGAAGCCTAACAGTGTGACCTAGCCTGCACCAGTGAGGCTCACTCATACAATCTTTTGATTCAGAAACTAATGGCATTCAGAAGGTGTTGTGGGGCATCCAGTCCGGTGAGAGTGGAAGCAGTGACAGCCATCTGCAGAAGCAGCACGAAGGAAGGCCAGTAATAGCCCTACGGTGCAAACTATGGTGTCACTGCCCAGGGGTGGCGGCTGTGGCATCTTCACTGGGGCAGATGTATGGTATAACTGGGGCATTGTGCCAGGCAGCAGTGCTTTAAACCTGGTCTTCTGACCTGCCCTGGGATACTTTGAAATTCTTTAAAATTTTACTTTTTTGTAAACTAGCTAGACTGGGTTCTATTTGCACATCCGTTTATAGTGCAAACAGATCCACTCATTAGAGACATAATGCAAGATCTTCCTCATCCATGTTGCCTCCTTTGTTTCTGACTTCTTGTTTGTGTTTCGGTTTTGTTCATCCTTCTCACCTTACTGGCTTGTCTTTAGCCTGACTTCACATAAGAAAGAGGTTCTCTTAGTTGATTTTGAAGTTCTGATGCCAGGAAGCCAAAAACTGTCTTCTCAGAAACCATTTCTAAGTAGTCTTCAGTGGGGCACATGAAGTGTGGATCAGACTGTGTTTAGTTTCAGACCCTGGGGACACTTCAAGCGTCCTTCTCAACTGCGCAGCATTACTGGGAAGATATGGTGATCCTTAGTGACTCCTTCTAATTGGAGTCTTCCATGAAGTGCAGTTGGTACCAGGCCCAAGTAAAATCATTCTTTGCCATGAATCCTTGTGAGCAAATGTATTTCAACATATGTTTTTCGTTCTTTTTTCTTGGACATATTCTGAATGCTTTCTGAAGAGGGACAAAGGACCAACTAAGCAACTGTTTGCTGTTAATTTAGTAAATAAATCCAGGAGGTAAAGATGGTCTTCTAGTCTCAAAACAGATGATGGCTAGTCCTAGAACACTCTCATCAGCTGCTTGTGCTCTGAGGAGGTATTACCTGATCATTTTGTTTCAGGTGGTGGCTCAACCCTGACATCGGGACTGTGTCTGTCTTGGGGAAATGGAGCCATTGCTGTGATTCCCACCTTCTGCTCTGCAGTTCTGTGCCTTGGGGAAGACCCTTCATGTATTTTGTTCCTTGGGTCTCCTTGGCGGTGCCAAGTCAGAACTAATTGTAAAGGGTATGCATTTCCTTTTGTTTTGTGTAACCCAGAAAAGAAGTATTTGAATGCAGCAACTCAAGCTTGCAGTGAATATTACAGATGCATATTTGCATCTCCTTTACAGATTGTTTTTAAGCAGTGGTCTCTAAACTTTTCTGATTGCTTTTTGAGTATGTATCTTCAATATGTGTATATCACTGTCTAAACTATATACATCTGCTTCTGTAAGAATACATTATACATATGTATAAAACATACAAAAAGAGTAACACACATGTTACATTAAATTAATATAAATAGAACTTTTAGTGTTTTCTTCTTCTACTGCAATGGATTGTCCTGTGTGTCACTTAGGACCTATGCATCCAGTTTTGGAGATGACTATGCTTTTCAATGAGAGAGCAAAGCAAATAGGAAATGAGATGTCTGAACATTCTCAGAGGAAGGACCCTAGTTTCAAAAAAAGGTAACTGGTTTGTGTCCTGCCCAGGCTCTCATTTAACAATGACACACTTTCTGCCCTTGCTCCTGCCTCACCATACACCTGTCTACAGGTTCCTCCTCCTGCCTGGGAGGCGGAGTGGTAGAATGGAAAGAGGACTGATAAGGCTTTGGAGTGTTGAAGTTGCAGCTCTGCCATTAACTTGTTATTTTGTGCAAGTAACCTGGCCTCTTTTAGTCTTGGTTTTCCACAGTCAGGAGGGCTTCAAGCCAGAAGGATCAAGAATGTGCTATGAAACACTTTCTTTCCCTGATCAAGTGTACGGTCAGATTTATTATGAAAAGTTGGTGTGTATGAGAGGGAATCAAGATATTCCTTGTGGGGTTATATCAATGTTGGAGTATCATCAACGTTCCTGGCAGAGTGTCATCTAACTTTGAGTTCTTGGGATGGAAAACTCAAAGGAGACCATACATTCACGTAAGAAAAATTTGAATTGATACTATATATTTAATGCTTGAAAACAAAGAAAAATACACAAATGTAGGATAAAATTGTTGGGGGCGGTGGTGGTGGTGGTTGGTTTATTTTCCTCAGTTCTTGTCCCCGCCGCAGCAAAGAATTGAAGGGCAGAGACAGAGTAGGAAAGCAGAGTAAAGTTTTGTTTGAATACATTCCAAGACAGGAGAGGCCAGAGTCAAGGTAGATAAAGGCAGCTTTACTTGAATAAAGCAGAGAGGAAGGAAAAATGGAAGAAAGGGAAGCTCATTAAACTGCTGCTTCGTCTAAGGGCATAAGCCCTTGCCAACCCCTGAAGCCAGTGTCACCTGGCGTCCAGTGTCCACTTGAATCTGCGTGGCGTGGGAACAAAGTCCCTAACACCCCAGGATTTTGGGGAGCTGCAGAGCACTGGATGGAGTGAGAATATGTCTGAGAACTTCCCACAGGTAAAGAAAAAGATTTTCAGTCCAGCTGCTTAGAAGCATGATCGTACAGTTGCAGACTTGTCTGGGTCATCCAGGTGACAGAAACTTGTAAGCCCAAATCAGAGCTCCCAGCAGCCCCTCCCTACTTATCTGAAGTAGGGCAGAGAGAGTCACACACTTGAAGAAAGCCAAGTGTGGGCAATGTCAGAGAGGAGATGCTCTTAAGAGTGTAGGGTCTGGGGTTTTATAGGGCTTTTTAGGGTAAGGGTTAGCATAGGGCATGACGTATGCAGGTGATTCATAACTCCTTTGGAGTTTTGTCTTAAGAAAAGGGTTATTTATCAGATAGAGTAGAGACAGGAAACAAGCATCATTTTCCTGCTTATGATGAAAAATGCTGAGATATTAAGATAAAACTTATTGTCTGTTTTCCAAACATCACCGTTTTGCCCATGGTCCAAAAGTGGGTGTTCCATTTCCCGAGTGTGTATAATGCATATATTTTCTGCTTCCCTCTAGCTCTTGCTTAAATGCGCACGTGCACGTGCACACACACACACACACACACACACACACACACACACTCACAAACATTGAAAATGCTATTGGACTCCTCAGAAAAGAGACAATTTGTTTTTTAATAATAGGAAAAAGCTAAAAGATATAACAGTAGCTTATGTTTTATATCTTCAGATGCCAAGAGAAATTAAATGGATCCAAAATGAGCTGTTTGTAGGAATAGCCTTCCACACATTAGAAGCTAAGCATCAATAGCTCTTTAGAATGTTTGAAGATGATTAACTCATTTCAATAGAATAGTTGAACTATAATTTTAAGTAATGGTTTCTGAAATGAATAAAGTGTAAATCACATTTCTGTTTAGTCATATTAATTTTTATTAAGAAAATGGAGATTTGGTGGAGTTGGATTAAAGATGGCGACATGAGAGATGTGAGAGAGGACTCCTCCCAAAACCACATATAATACAAAAATATAATTAATACAACCAATCCTGAAAGAGCAACAGGAAAGAAGACTGTGCCAGACTGTATACACCTGGAGAAAAAACAGACCTCACAGAACAGGGTAACATACCAAAGCCATAATCTGGTGGGACTCAAGCCCTTCCCCCACCTCAGCCCACTGGTGGGAGGAAGAGAAATGGAGTGGGGAGCTGGTGGAGGCCTAGAACTGCTGAACGCCAGCTCTGGAGATCTACTCTGGAGCACAAACCCACATTGCATGGTGATCTGGAGATTAGTGGGGTTGGAAAGCTAAGACAGGAGAAATACCTGGAGAGACTGAGATTCCAGCCACTTGTGGAAAGCAGGTATCCATATCCGACTGCCCTGGGACAAAAGAAAGGCGGGCAGTCTGAGAGACTTCCTAACAGTGAGAGGGCTACTAAAGGGACAAGGAGTGCATAGAGCTTACTGCTCAGGGGAAAGGAAAGGTGGACAAAATTGTCTGGGCTCACTCTGCCCAGTGGGTTGGGAACTTTCAGAAACTTGAGGCACTCCATACCCCTGGCTGGCTATGCAGCTGCAAAACCCCCACCCTGATACCCAGTCTGCTTTGTCTTCCTCCCAGTAGGCCTCACTGGCTCCCAAACAAGTAGCCCCTTCACTGGCATCAGGCCAGCCACAAGGAGGCCCCACCTATGGCAACTACAAAAGCAAAGCATAGAGGCTTACACCTGTGCACTTGGCCCACTGGTTGAGGCAGTGGAGAAAGGTACAGAAGCTGGGAAGCATGAAATAGCTCTTTCCTCCCCCCAGGCACAAGCGCTGCTCCCCTGCAACCCTGACATGGCTCCAGCGGCAGAGCAGCTCCAGAGAGTAGAGCTTCTGGGCACTAGAGGGCACCACATACAAATATGAAATGTCAAAGGAATCTGGTTCAAACCAAAATCCCACAAACACCAGAAAGATGGCCAAATGAAACCGAACTAATCTCATCTGCTGAAAGAGATGTCAAAATAAAAATCATAACCATGCTCATGGAGGTACAGGAAAATATTCAAGAACTCAGGAATGAATTCAGGACTGAGATTCAATCATTAAGGAATACATAATCTGAAATGAAACATACCATGGAGGGATTTAAAAGCAGGTTAGATATAGTGGAGGAGATGGTAAATGTAATAGAAATTAGAGAAGAAAAATACAAAGAAGCAGAGGCACAGAGAGAAAAAAAAGGATTTCTAGGAATTTAAGAATATTGAGAGAACTGTGTGAACAATCCAAATGGAAAAATATTCACATTATAGGGGTCCAGAAGAAGGAGAGAGAGAAAAAGGGAATAGAAAGTGTCTTTGAGGATGTAATTGCTGAAAACTTCCCCAATCTGGGGAAAGAAATAGTCTCTCAGGAGGTGCACAGATCTCCCAACATAGGGACCCAAGAAAGACAACAGCAAGACATATAATAATTAAAATGGCAAAGATCTAGGACAAGGACAGAATATTAAAAGCAGCCAGAGAGAGAAAAAAGATCACATACAAAGGAAAACCCATCAGGCTATCATCAGACTTCTCAGCAGAAACCTTATAGGCCAGAAGGGAGTGGAATGATGCATTTAATGCAGTGAAGCAGAAGGGCCTTGAACCAAGAATACTCTATCTGGCAAGATTATTATTTAAATTTGAAGGAGGGATTAAACAATTTCCAGACAAGAAAAAGCTGAGAGAAGTTACCTCCCATGAACCATATCTACAGTGTATTTTGTAGGGGCTGCTCTAGATGGAAGTGTTCCTAAGCCTAAATAGCTGTCACCAGAGGAAATAAAACCACAGTAAGGAAAGTTAGAACAATTAATTACTAAGCAAATGCAAAATCAAATCAACTACCCACAAAAGCAGTAAAGAACAAAGAGTACAGAATGTGATATCTAATATATAAAGAATGGAGGAGGAAGAAAAAGGAAGAAAAAAAACCATTTAGATTGTGTTTGTAATGGCATACTAAGTGAGTTAAATTAGACTGTTAGATAGCAAGGTAGTTACCCTTGAACCTTTGACAATCATGAATCTAAAGCCTGCAATGGCAATAAGTACATACCTATTGATAATCACCCTAAATGTAAATGGTCTGAATGCACAAATCTAAAGACATACACTCACTGAATGGATAAAAAAACAAGACCCGTCTATATGCTGCCTACAAGAGACTCAATTCAAACCCAATGACATACACTGACTAAAAGTGAAGGGATGGAAAAAGATTTTTCATGCAACTAATAGGGAGAAAAAAGCAGGAGTTGCAGTACTTGTATCAGACAAAATAGACTTCAAAACAAAAAAATAACAAGAGACAAAAGACATTACATAATGATAAAGGGGTCAGTCCAATGAGAGGATATAACCATTATAAATATCTATGCACTAAACACAGGAGTGCCTACATATGTGAAACAAATACTAACAGAATTAAAGGGGGGAAATAGAATGCAACACATTCATTCTAGGAGACTTCAACACACCACTCACTCTAAAGGACAGATCAACCAGACAGAATATAAGTAAGGAGACAGAGGCACTGAACAACACATTAGAACAGATGGACCTAATGGACATCTACAGAACACTCCACCCAAAAGCAGCAGGATACATATTCTTAAGTGCACATGGAAAATTTTCAAGAATAGATCATATACTAGGCTACAAAAAGAGCCTCAGTAAATTCAAAATGACTGAAATTGTACCAACCAGTTTCTCAGACCACAAAGATATGAAACTAGAAATAAATTAGGCAAAGAAAACAAAAAAGCCCACAAACACATGGAGGCTTAACAACATGCTCCTAAATAATCAATGGATCAATGACCAAATAAAAACAGAGATCAAGCAATATATGGAGACAAATGACAACAATAATTCAACACCACAAAATCTGTGGGATGCAGCGAAGGACATGCTAAAAGGGAAGTATACTGCAATACAGGCCTACCTCAGGAAAGAAGAACAATCCCATATGAACAGCCTAAACTAACAATTAATGGAACTAGAAAAAGAAGAAAAAATGAGGCCCAAAGTCAGTAGAAAGAGGGACATAATAAAGCTTAGAGCATATATAAATAAAATTGAGAAGAATAAAACAATAGAAAGAATTAATGAAAGCAGGAGCTGGTTTTTTGAGAAAATAAACAAAATAGGTAAACCCCCAGTCAGACTTATCAAGAAGAAAAGAGAGTCTGCTCACATAAACCGAATCAGAAATGAGAAAGGAAAAATCACGATGGATACCACAAATACAAAGAATTATGAGAGAATACTATGAAAAATTATATGCTAACAAACTGGATAGCCTAGAAGAAATGGACAACTTTCTAGAAAAATACAACCTTCCAAGGTTGACCCAGAAAGAAACAGAAAATCTGAACAGATCAATTACCAGCAATGAAATTGAATTGGTAATCAAAAAACTACCCAAGAACAAAACTCTTGTCCCAGATGGCTTCACCACTGAATTTCATCAAACATTTAGTGAAGACCTAATACTCATCCTCCTTAAAGTTTTCCTAAAAGTAGAAGAGGAGGGAATACTCCCAAACTCATTCAATGAGGCCAGCATCACTCTAATGCCAAAACCAGGCAAAGACACCATGCAAAAAGAAAATTAGAGACCAATATTCCTGATGAACATAGACACAAAAATACTCAACAAAATATTAGCAAACCAAATTCAAAAATACATCAATAAGATCATCCATCATGATGAAGTAGGATTTATTCCAGGGATGCAAGGACAGTGCAATATTAGAAAATCCATCAACATCATCCACCACACCAACAAAAAGAAGGAAAAATCCACGGATCATATCCATAGATGCTGAAAAAGCATTTGACATTTAACATTCATTCATGATAAAAACTCTCAACAAAATGGGTATAGAGGGCAAGGGCAAGTACCTCAACATAATAAATACCATATATCACAAACCCACAGCCAACATCACACTTAACAGTGAGAAGCTGAAAGCTTTTCCTTTAAGGTCGGGGACAAGACAAGGATGCCCACTCCCCCCACTTTTATTCAACATAGTTCTGGAAGTCCTAGCCACGGCAATCACACAACACAAAGGAATAAAAGGCATCCAGGTTGGTAAAGAAGAAGTTAAACTGTCACTGTTTGCAGAGGACATGATATTGTACATAAAAAACCCTAAAGAATCCACTCCAAAACTACTAGATCTAATGTCTGAATTCAGCAAAGTTGCAGGATACAAAATTAATAAACAGAAATCTGTTGAATTCCTATACACTAATGATGAACTAGCAGAAAGAGAAATCATGAAAATAATTCCATGCACAATTGCATCAAAAAGAATAAAATACCTAGGAATAAACCTAACTAAGGAAGTGAAAGACCTATACTCTGAAAACTACAAGACACTCATGAGAGAAAATAAAGAAGACACCAATAAATGGAAACACATCCTGTGCTCATGGATAGGAAAAATTAATATTGTCAAAATGGCCATCTTGCCTAAAGCAATCTACAGATTCAATGCAATCCCTATCAATACCAACAACATTCTTCAATGAACTAGAATAAATATTTCTAAAATTCATATGGAACCACAGAAGACCCCAAATAGCCAAAGCAATCCTGAGAAGGAAGAACAAAGCTGGGGGGGATTACACTCCCTGACTTCAAACTCTACTACAAAGCCACAGTAATCAAGACAATTTGGTACTGGCACAAAAACAGACCCATAGATCAATGGAACAGACTAGAGAGCTCAGATATAAACGCAAGCATATGTGGTCAATTAATATATGATAAAGGAGCCATGGACATACTCGGGGGAAATGACAGTCTCTTCAACAGCTGGTGTTGGCAAAACTGGACAGCTACATGCAAGAGAATGAAACTGCATTATTGTCTAACCCCATACACAAAAGTAAACTTAAAATTGATTAAATACCTAAATGTAAATCATGAAACTATATAACTTTTAGAAGACAACATAGGCAAAAATCTCTTGAATGCAAGCATGAGCAACTTTTTCCTGAATGCATCTCCTCAGACATGGGAAAGAAAAGCAAAAATGAACAAATGGGACTACATCAAGCTAAAAAGCTTCGGTACAGAAAAGGACACCATCAACAGAACAAAAAGGCATCCTACAGTATGGGAGAATATATTCATAAACAACATATCTGACAAGGGGTTAACATCCAAAATATATAAAGAACTCACATGCTTCAACAATGAAAAAGCAGATAATCCAATTAAAAAATGGGCAAAGGATATGAACAGACAATTTTCCAAAGAAGAAATTCAGGTGGCCAACAGACACATGAAAAGATGCTCCACATTGCTAATTATCAGAGAAATGCAAATTAAAACCGCAATGAGATATCACCTCACACCAGTTAGGATGGCCAACATAGAAAAGACTAGGAACAACAAATGCTGGTGAGGATTGAAGAAAGCGGAACCTTCCTACACTGCTGGTGGGAACTTAAACTAGTTCAACCATTGTGAAAAGCGATACGGAGTTTCCTCAGAAATCTAAAAATAGAGATACTATTTGACCAGGGATTTCCACTCCTAGGAATTTGCCCAAAGAAAACATGTTCTCAGATTCAAAAAGACATATGCACCCCTATGTCTATTGCAGCACTATTTACAATATCCAAGATATGGAAGCAACCTAAGTGTCCATCAGTAGATGAATGGATAAAGAAGAGGTGGTACATATGCACAATGGAGTTCTATTCAACCATAAGAAAGAAACAAATCCCACCATTTGCAACAGTATGGATAGAGCTAGAGGGTATTATGCTCAGTGAAATAAGTCAGGCAGAGAAAGACAAATACAAATGATTTCCCTCATTTGTGGAGAATATCAACAAAGCAAAACTAAAGGGACAAAACAGCAGCAGACTCACAAACTCCAAGAAGGGACTAGCAGTTACCAAAGGGGAGGGATGGGGGAGTGCAGTTGGGTTAGAAGGTAGGAAGGATTGAGGGTTATTATGATTAGTACACATGGTTTTGGGGGATCATGGGGAAGACAGTGTAGCACAGGAGACAAGTAGTGACTGTGGCATCTTATTACACTGATGGGCAGTGACTGTATTGGGGTATGGAGGGGACTCAATAATATGGGTGATTGTAGTGACCACATTGTTTTTCATGTGAAACCTTCATAAGAGTGTTTATCAATGAGACCTTAATAAAAAAAAAAAGAAAATGGAGATTTGCTGAACAATTATGTAAATTGTGAGGGTTTGCATTACAAAAGTGTGACCTCATTTTGCAAAATTATTGCTTTCTTTGATGCATTTAAGTCTTGGTTTACAAGTCATTAACTGCTTTCCAAAAGGAAGAATGAGGAAAGGCAGAAATCCTGAAAAGCTATACCTTTAGGAGCTGCTGCTAAGCAAAATAATTCAGAAATGGAGCTAAAGTATGGCTAAAACTATAAAGCAATAAAATATGTTTTTAGTAACAAAAAAGATTTCACACAGCATCTTCAGAAACATATCTTTCAATAAATCTTTTTTTAGTCATTCCTATTCTGTTGAATTCTGTTTTAAGGGTCTTTCTCTCTCTTTCTCCCCTCTCGTTTGTGTAGTTACATAACACTACTGAGAAAAACCTCTACTTGGGTCTCTACCTGGGGCTTAAGATCCATTTTCCTTCTCATGAGAAGCCAATTAACAAATGGTTGGTGATTATAGCGTATTTTTCTTTTTTAAAAATATTTTAAGTAATTTTAATGACATGGGGAAATACTCAAGAAATGTTGAATTTTTTTTAAGTATCATTGACTGGCAATCTCATGAAGGTTTCACATGAACAACATTGTGGTTTCAACATTCACCCAAATTATCAAGTCTTCACCCCCCATTGCAGTCTATAGTGTATTTTTCTTAGAAAAGGCATCATAGGAAGGAGACCACATAGTATCTGATAATCTGTTAGGTGTTCTCTTTGGAGACAATTCGTATTTTCTTTTTATATTTTATGAAATATATGAAAAAACTTGCTCATCAATGTCCTAAATAAGGTGATGTTGAACAGGTGAATCATAGAATATGACAAAGGGGAAAGCAACAGTACATCTCTGCCCCATACATTAGTCACCCGGGCTAACTGCTCAGAGCTTTGAGGCATTCCCGTGGTTGGTCGTCTGACCTGGCTATTCAGAGAAACACCCTGCTCTGGGCTCTAAGACTTCTTAAACAGCTGATGCGATCCTCCTCCCAACAGAGGGCAGGAGTGGCGTGGATTTTAATGATCTGGGTACCACTTGTACAGTACTTAGGAAGAAGGAAGTGGAGAATAAAGGCTTCTGGCCCTTTTTGCCTTTTGGTGTTGGGAAATTTTCCTCTGATTGTAATTAAAATACTCAAAGTGCTCTCTTGCCCAGTTTTAGGAGGTACTTTAAATATGGTAGTTCACATTGAGTTCTTATCTAGTAAATAATAATACAAACGTAGTATGTCACAAGCAAATAAAGCAATCTGAAAGTGCAATTGTATTTTATATTTAATGTGCAATGTTTTTTTCCCAATTTCTGTAAATGGTAAAATAACACAAAAATTCTTGGAAAAGATGTTTGAAGGGAGAAACTATCTAACCAGAATCATTGTCAGATTCTGCCTATGAGGCTCTACATCTTATGTACAATGCTGATAGGAAAACAATGAAAGTATTGGATGCACTTTCCCTGCAAGAGACTACTGTTTACATTTTTATTATCATTATTTTACATTATCTAGCTTACAATCTTCCATATTTCAAAATGGTAATTTTTTCCTAGGAACAGCTAATGGATGTCTTTGAGTACTTGTTGGGAGGGAGAAAAAAGAAAAAATAAATATTTACTTTGAAAGGTGCAACTTTGAAAGTTGCTTCATTAGTATGCTTTGTACTCTTAATATATACTCTTTCTTAGGAAGAAATGGTCATTATTTTAAGACTGGAAATACATTGTTAAGTGAAAGCAAAAAAAAAAAAATTTCTCTATGAGAAAAGTAAAATTACCTTGTAGTTTTCTATAAGGCAGAGATAGATGTCTACTCTAATGTACAGGCTTACAAAATAAGTTGGCAATGAAAACACTTGTCATAGCAAAATTTGAAAATATGTATATGTAATTTTCCTAGACATGTAAAATATTCCACTATTTATCATGTTAATAGCTTTTCTGCTTCTTGCATCTTAAAAGACTTCATCTATTAGCTATGTCAGGTCACAGAGACAAATTCTCATCCTGACACCCAGAATCATTATATCTTAGAAAATATATGCAAAATATGTGAAGCAAGACAACCTGATTTGAGAAATCAACTCTTATTTTCCAGACTGAAGGCTGATTGTAGGTTCATCAAGAAAGGTCTTAAGGCATTTTTCCATTCCTGTCCCTCCTAAAAAATCAGCCAAGCATTTGCATTGTAGGGTCTAGGTCAGTATTTCTCCAAGGGTGGTCCTAGAACCACCTGTTTCTGATTTATCCAGGGCCCTTCCTGCAAGTTTGCTGGCTGGTTAAGATGTATGTGGAAAAGGCACTTGAAGTGATCTCATGCCCAGTGTGTTTCGAGAATGATGGATCAAGGGCATGCTCTCTCCCTTTTGGCGTCATTCCCAGGTTTAGCCATGTACCCTTTGTTGGGGGAAGTCAGGCTCAACAAATGATGGAGTGAAGTTGCCTAGAAGAGAGGAGAATGAGAGGAGAGAGGCTGATGCTTGGAAAGAAGGGAGTGGCCTGAGGAGGGATTCACTGAGCCAGGCTGAGTTGATGGGGATGATTCTGTGCATGACAGAAATGAACATAGCCCCTTAGGAGGTAGTCCCTGGCTGATGGGAGTGGCTTTTGGATCCTGGAAGACCAATTCTTGTGGCTGAGCTAGCAGTCTGTGTGGACAAACTCTAGGATGGGCATCCCTCTGTCTATAGAGCTATATCTCTGTGTCTATACTTGCCCTGGGAAGTAGTATGTAATGGATACCTGGGAGTGGCATCAGGTCAATCTTCAATTTCCTGACATTGGACAGGTATTCAGAGTTTTGTATAATCCAAAGGATGAATATGTGGGGTGAGAAAATGGGAGTGAATGTTTAATATTCAAATACACTCTCAAATAAAAATGCTCTAAAGACACAGGAAGACCAACTAACAACTCTCCATAGACAAGATAGATTGACTCTATCTCCATACCCATATCCATATCTATAGCATCTATAGATCTATGACATCTCAAGGTCAAGGACAGACCTTTCTCATAGAATAACTTGCATCAGTTCCCCAAGCCCCGTAAAGACACTTTCACAGAAAGATATGACTTGGAAACCTGCTAAACATTTTGTTATAAAGAACGGCGTGGCAAGAGAATATGTAGTGGAGAGTTGATTATATGTTCAATTTGGATGAGCACAAGAAGCATATTGGCCATAATCCAAATTCTGGAGACAAGAGCAAATATATTTTCAATCATGAGAGAAGGTAGTTTTAATTTTAACATCAATTTAGGAGAGACAGGACTAGAATCTATAAACCTTAGTTGAAGTTCATCATGTGTCACCTAGACTAGTGTAATAGTCTATTTTTTTCCTCCCAACTGCTAATCACTTCTTATAATTTATTCTAGGCATTGCTGTCAGAATGATCTTAGAAAAAACAAAACCCAAACAAAAAAACTCCCCAAGAATCTGATTATTGCTTAAAGGTATTCATTACCTATAGAATACAGCAAAAATGCTTCAATGTGACATTGGTAATTTCAGGCATACTTCAGCCTGTCTCTCCAAATGCATCTCCCAGCCCCCTCGATTATAGAAAATTCAGTCTACTACCAGTGTTCTCACCCCACATGACAGAGTTACTGGGAACTCTGATAATGTATCGGTCCTGGATGCCTCTTGCAGGCTGAACACCATCCAGCACCAGATTTCTGGTCTCCATGTTACCTATGGGCTACTGACTAGTCCACTCAAGAACCCTTTCTATGATCTCCAAAATAGTTTTATTTAGATTACAACTGATGTTAAGTCTAAAACTGTCAAAAGGCTGAAATGTTATGCTATTTGCAAGCTAACAAGTTAACCTGCCATCATTTTATGTTTCTCTCTATCTCCATACTCATATCCACGTTTACATCATCTTTCTCTGTATCTATGACATCTGCATATCTATGATATCTCAGGGTCAGGGAGCACACCTTTCTCACAGAACAGCTTGTGTCAGTTCCCCAAGCCCCAATTCTCCAAGGGGTGGCAGGTGAATGCACTCGCAAGGGTTTGCACCACAGGGGAGGAACGCCTAAATTATGAAACTTGGGGTTTATATAGGAGTTGTTAGGTCATCTGCCCATCCTCCCATCTGGGAACTTGGAGGAAAGACTGAGGGAGGAAATGAGAGAGAGAAAGAGCATGTGTTTGTTTTGGATTGTAAACAAACCCTCTCTGGGGAAAGGAGGGGAAGGTCTCTGCTTCACCACTTTGTAACTTAAACAAATAGTTCCAGGGAGATAAATCTCTATCTCTCCAGATGTCTCTATTTTTAGGATTGCTCTTCAGTTATCCCTTCAAACAGGTGCCAGGGCTCTTGACTCAGAAAGCCTCGACTGCAGAAACATGAAAATATTTACGGAGCCCTGCCTCCCAACAGCTGCCCTTCCTTGTACTCTGTCATCTCATTACTGCCCTGTACCTTCTCTTACTTCCCTTGCTGAAAGATGAGACAAGGCTGTAAAACTGAGTGCGATTTCAATGGAGATTTGGGGCTAATGGAAAGGAAGCATGACACAGAGAGTAACTTGTAATTGGTTCTAGATGTGGTTGCTTTCAGAATCCACAGACCCTGAAACAGGCCCATCCTCTGGGGACGTCTTTCAGAGGATCTGCTGCCTAGTCATAGGAACTGAGTGCCTGAGCCATCTTACCATCAACCACCAACTGCCCTGGAGCAGCTTTCTGGGCCTGGAGCGCCCTGCACACACGCAGGCATAGTCACACAGTGCAGTGGGCACAAGAGAGAGCTATGTCTCCATTTTAACTTCCTTGTACATGAAGAAGGTCACCTTACAGATCGGTGGGGAAGGGATATACGACTTAATAAATGGTTCTGGAACAAATGTTCATATTGAAGGGAATGAAATCTATCTTACTTCCCCCAATAGGGAACATTTAATTTCAGGTAGGATAACTTAAGTGCAAAAGGTCAAACACATTCTACTTTTTTGTAATTGTTTATTAATAAATCTGTCTCAATACTAGACTCTGTTTTTTTTATCACATATTATGTGCTCATTATGTGATGTTTGAAAATATGTTTTGAGATTCAGGGGAGGTGTCTTCATGACCCTAGAGCTCTTTGCCAAAAAAACAAAATAAAAGCAATATTGTTTAATATTTCTCTGCTGCCCACATTTTAAAACTTAAATTGTAAATATAATTCCACAAGAATTTAAGGTGCAAAAATATCAGAGATGTGAAAATACTTGGAAAAGAATATAAATACAGAAAAATTCAGGGAGATAGGAGAATGGTGAAATTTTATTTTTTCTAAAATTGAAACATTTTAATGAGTAACAATGTTTAATAAAATATTTATTTATATAAGGTGTTCTACATTGCCATCCCAGATCTCATGATTCTAAATCATTACGATATACTACGAGACTTGCATTTAATAGGGATTTATTGAATGGATTGAATTAGTGAATTTAAAAGAATTTTGGATACCAGCAAATTTAAATTCCCACTCATCAGGGGATCATACCACTGTATCTCTTGGTTCCAAGGTAGAAAAGGAAAGTGATGGTAGTGAGAATGATTAACATTTGAGTGTACTATGAAACAAGACCATATTTAAAATGATGCTAGAATGTATAATGGGCGTTTGTCATTGCTTTGTCCATTCAAATTCTTCCCCATGCTTGTGGGGAGTGCAGGCATGCTGGCAAAAGACCTTCTCCCTGGAAAGGCTCTGTGCGTGCCCCCCACTGGCTTGCTTAGTCTCTGTTGCAGTTCAAGTACAGGCAGGTCAGCTGGGGTACACCACTCAGCAACCCTCATGTCAAATGCTGTCAGGTTCTAGTGGCATGAGGGGAAGGGCTGGGCAGCAATCTCTCCAGCCCCAGCAGAGGTAACAGAGGCTGACAGGTTGGGCTCCTGAACGTAGACGTGCATGAGCTGTGGAAGTGACTGCAGCCACAGGAAGAGGTTGCCAAATTAGTGCAGGTGGGACTGTCCCCTCCTGAGGGGACCCTCCCCTCACAACCTACCCTGTTACATCTTGTCCTGGAGCCTTCACAGGATAATTACATCCAAACAATGTTCAAAATAAATATATTTTCCAAACTCTGTATTATTCCCTTTTGAACAATACCATATGCCAAGCATTATATTTACAGTTTCTTTCTACAGTTTCTTGTCAGCTCACAGTAAATATCATATTTCTTCAGTTTCTAGAGTCTTTGCTCCCAAAATTCCTCTGAGAAAGTGCTTGCCTGTAAGTACACACGCACACACACACACCCTTCCACAAAAACAAATAATAATACAAAGACATAGGGCAGTTTCTATCCTTACAGAAAACAGAAAAGATCTTTCTCAGCACGTCAACTAAATCTTCAGAGACATAGCTCTACTAGAAGCATCTATATTCAGGATGGATGCTGTGTTGTTGAACAGAGGTGGGTTTTTTTCCCCCAGAAATGAAGCAGAAATTTGCCTCAGAGGTTAATTTGATTCTTCACCTGTCAGGAGACAAAAGTACTTGCAGTATTAAAGTGGCATTTCCCCCCCAGTTTCTAGCCATAAGATTAAAAGAAAAAAAGTCAGGCTAAGTATTCCTTATAAAAAAGGGAAATAGAAAAGTAAGATTAACAGGGCTAGGGTATACTAATAGCACAGCATGATGTTAATACAACGTGTATATGCTTCTTTTGGCCAGGCAGGCAACCCAATCCCCAAGCAGTGTGGTTTTTAAATGAGCTCCTTAGGTGGGCCTTGGTGGGAAGCAGATCCATGCCCTTCACTATGGAAATTGAAAAAACGCAGTTATTCACTCACCCTCTCCTTGGTAGCACATATTTCAGCTCCACCATTAGGCTACTGCTGCCTGGGAACTTGACCCCTGAGAAGGAGCTGTGGAGCTATGCGGTTTTAGCAATGGCTGTGGCGATGTGTGGTCCAGGGATTAGACCCTACTCCTGGCTTCCACAGCCCCCCTCGGCTCTGGCTCACATTTCAAACTTCTCTACTTGGTGAACACCCCTACGATCTCTTTAATCTTACCTGTACATAAGAGCCAGAGTTCCTTTCTACTGCTTGCAACCAAGAATGCAGATGGGAAAAAAGGATAATAACTTTTTTGAGTTATGAGATTGAAAATTCTATAGCAGTAATCACTGGGCTATGAGGGAATCAATAAATGGCATCTCCTATATTCCTTGCCCAAGTTCTTAGCCAATATAGTTCCAAATGACTTATATATGTCTCCCAACCCTAATGTTAGCACCAGAGCTCCATAAACATAGGATTCTTAAAATTCTGTTTTGTTCATGGTTGTTTCCTCAGCATTTTAGAGAGTACCTGACTTGATATAAGTACTCAATTAATTATTTGTTGAATGATGAATGAATGACTGGAAAAGACATATGAAAAACAAAAACACCAACTTTATTACAGATATGAGATTATATCCAAGAATGGAGCAAATGCCTACGCTCAGTTATGGGCATAGAATTATCACATGGCTCAACAATTCTACTCCAGGTCTATATCCCCTCAAAATGAAAACAGATACTCAAGCAAATACTTATACACTCATGTTCATAGCAACACTGTTTCCAATAGGTAAAAGGAAGAAACAGCCCAAATCACCATCAACCTCTGAATAGATACACGAATTATAATACATACATAAATGGAATAGTATTCAGCCATAGAAGTAATGAGGTGCTGATGCATGCTACCTTGTGGCATGTATCAGAAACATTCTGTGAAGCGTAGGAAGCCATGCACAAGATTTCATGTATTGTATACTTCCATTTATATGAAATATCCAAAATAGGTAAAGCCACAGAGGAAGAATACAGGTTGGTGAATGCCACGGCTGGGAGCAAGGGGGAATAGGAGGTGTCTCCTTAATGACTATGGGCTTTTCTTTAGGGGTGTTAAAAATATTTTGGAACTAAACAGAGGTGGTGGACGTATGACATTATAAGTATATCAATGCCACTGAATTGTTCACTTTAGAATGGATGATTTTATATCATATGGTTCTCATCCCAAAATGACAACAGTAACAAAAAAACCCACTATCTTTGATAGGAAACACAAAAGCCCATTGATCTCTTGGGAGCAGTCAGCCACGAAAGGAAGGTAGTACAAGGAACAGAGCACTCAGGTTAGAAAGAGCACTGCCAAAGCCATTCAGGCAACAGATATTTATTGAGCACCTACCATGTGCCAAGCTCTATTTTATGTGCTTGGGGTATATCATTGAAGATGCAAGCAAAGTCCCTCCTCTATGGCAATTTATGCCTTAATGGGGGGAAGAATACATAATAAATAAGAGACAATTCATATAGGATAGCCAAAAGTGCTAAGTGCTATAAAAAAAGGAAAAAACCAAGAGTAGGACAGATGAGATCAGGAGTACCTAGAGGCACTTTTCAATCTTAAATAGGATGATCAGGGTACAGCTCAATGACCACTGGGCAGGTGTGCTTGAGCAAAACTTTGAAAGTGGGGAGGGAGTTAGTTATATGGATGTCTGGGGAAGGAGTGTATCAGAGAGAAAGAATATACTTGGCATCTTCTAAAAATAGCAGGGAAGTTAGAATGGAGTGAAAGGGAGGGATTGCACAGCAGGAAGGGTGGTCGGAAAGGGAACAGGGAGATCAAACTCTGTCGTATCCTATTGACCACTACCTTTTACTACATATTGTGTGAGAAGTTGTAGCGTTTTGAGCATAGGATTGGATAACCTGACTTTACGTTTTATAAAGATTACTTTAGCTGCTGAGTAGAGAACAGACTACAAAGAGGCAAAGATGGAAACGGGCAGGGAAGTTAGGTGTCTCTTGTAGTTGCCCCAGTGAGGGAGGAGGGTGGATGGGACGTTATGGTAGCAGTGTAGGTGGGGAGAAGCAGGCAGAGTCAGGGTATATGATGAAGGTGGTGCTGAACTGCTGGACTGACTATTCCTTGGGAGAGAATGAAAAAAATTCAAGGATAATAACTCTAAAGTGTTCACCTGGAAACAGGAAAGAATGACCATGGATTAATGTGGGAAGACCACGAAGGAGCACTGGACTTGGTTTGGCCCTCCAGGCTTATCCAGAATCAAGGCAAGAGCCAACGCACGGGGTCTGGCTTTCTGCTCACGTGGGCCGCCGTGGGCTGTGGACTGCCCTTGTGAATGGGGCACAAACTCGGGTGAGGGGCTTCCTCTGGCTCAGGGAGAGTCTCTGCTGCTGAGTCAGATAGAATGAGCGGCTCAAGCCTGACAGGGGTTCCTGGCTGGCATGCCACTGCACCCACATCCATTTATTTATGAAATATGTTCTCTTAGGTGGGAGAACACTTCTTGATGTGACCCTTTTTTCCCTAAAGAATAATATCTGTTAACATTAGGCAGCCAGGCAGATTGTGCTGAAGATCTTGTTATAGCTTTCTGAGAATAGTGTATAGAGGAAGAAAATAAGATTAAGAGAAAATCAAATTACCGCTGTCCTAGGGTATATTCTCCTAATAGATATGTTTCTGGACATCTAGTAACCTGTATTTATTCCCTTATACCATTTACTATAATGTCTGACCCCAGTGACCTGAAAGATTTAATGCAGCTACTGAATGTGCCTAATTTGTACTAGGCAATGGCTTATGCTTGATAATGGCTTTGTTACTGTCTGATTGGTTTTCTTGGGATTCTCAGCTTCACCAATTAAAATAGAGGTAATTTATGGCCCCTTGGTCACACCTATGTTTATCATTATACCATAGCTGTGAAAATAAAGTCATATTCCAGAGCATTTGGAATACATTTTCCTGTTGGTGATAAGAATTGGGTAAAAACAATTAAATTATCAGGGTGAAGAAAAAATCAGAACTGCTGTTTAATTCAAATCTGCCAGATCTCACACTGGTTTTCTTCCCTCGACAAAACAGCAGAAAATCCAGTGGAGGACTGTGGTCCCACACTCCAGGGTTTCTGCACAGCACTGACGCTGTGACCAGCCTCTCTCCCTCTGGGGATTTCCTTCCCTAGCTCTCAAGGCATTAGTTCCTCCATGATCATCACATCATCCATTCTGGTAGCTCCTGGCTCTAGGAAGGCTTCCCTTTCTCTCTCTGGGACTTAGATGTAGTGTCTCCTCAGTTTTATTGTCACCTCTTTTCTTCATTCCTGCTACGCTGGCCCAGGGTGATGTGATCTATTGCATGGCCTCAAATCTACTGACATTCTGGTGATGTTTAAGTATCTTTCTCCAGAGTTGCAGACCAGAAAATCCGATGGTTTGCTGGACCACTTTGTTGCGTGTTCCACAGACAACTCAGCTCAACACCTGAAAGGGAGAATACCAACTAAGACTGCCCCTCTAGTGTTCTGTACGTTGCTTCATATCATGATCATGTATGGTAGTCTCAGCTACCCAAGAAAGAAAACAAAATCATTCTTGGTCCCATCTCGCCCCCCCAGAAGACAATATCTGATCCATCTTCAAGTATTGTTGATTCTGTTTCCTTAGTATCTCTTAAAACAATCTTCTTTTTCTCTGCACTGCTGTTGTTTCAGGCTTTTTATCATTTTTCTCAACAACTTCTTCTTTCCTTTGCAACTTTCCGTCTTTCAATTATTCTTAACAATGATGGAAAAGATCTAATTCTCCTAGCAGTTGTTGTAAGAGTTTCTTCTAAGGAAGAAATAGTCATTATGGGAATGTGTCTTGATATATCTACTTGGGGGGCAGCTCAAACACCTCAGGACAGAGATGTCTCCAGGCATCAGACATCAAAGCAGAGGGCACACTGGTCAAACAGAGGGGGGGTCATTCCTAGCTCCTGGGGATACCCTAAACAGTGTGGAAATCACAGTGGTACAATGGGGTAAGGGAGAGAAAGAAATGGGTGCCCAGGGAAACACAGTTAACCTCCAGGGCAGTGGATGGCCAAGGGCATTTTAAGAATAATGCCTCCTATTCCCATCAATTTGTATCATTGACATGCAAAGCTTTCTGTGTCTTGCCTAAGACATCTTTGGTGTAGTGTTCAAAACAAACAAACAAAAATAAACAACAAAAAATCAAAGACTTTGTGTAAATGAAAAAAAACCATTTCATGATTGTGAAACTGAAGAAGAGAACTTGTTTCCTGTTAGGATTGAAAGCAAACAGTGGCCTGGGTGCCTGGGAAGGCCCAGAAAGAAAAACTCCCTGGGAACTAGCAGAGATCTATGGGAGGAACATGGAACTGGGGGGATCCAGGGGCATTTCCTTTGTGTCCCCGGGCAGACTCAATACTGTTGACATCTGGGTTGCACATTGGTCACGCTGTAGTCAGAGCCATTGTGCTTTCTAAAGCATAAATACATCTTTTCCAAAATTCTTCAGTGACTCCTTGTAGCTTCCAGATAGAATCTAAAGTCATCAATATATTACCTGCAACCTTGTTGCTCTGGGAGGAGGGGGTTGCCTGCTCTCGGCAAGTTCAGTATGAATTCAGTGAGACGGAATAATGACAGTGGAACTCTGCAGGTACAAAAGGGCTCATACCAGGCTTTATTCTCACAGCGGTCACCTGGCTATGCACAAGGGGCGAGCCTATTTCCATCTCTGGCCCCAGCAGCTGCAACCCAGGCGCTGCCTCTGCTGGGGACTCCATCCCCTGCTCCCCAGAACTAGGCTCCAAGCCTTCTCTCTCTGCTTCCTAGCACAGGGCTCCATGGCTTCCCTCTGCCAGCCTCTGCTCCCTCCTGCTCCCCAGCAAGGGGCTCTGCTACGTCCTGCTCCCCTCTGCCCTTCCCCCCAACTGATACTTCCATTACTCCGCGTCCTCTCCTCACTGCTCTGTCAGCAGGTAAACAGCCCACTGCCAAAGGGGCGTGGAAGCAGGCTAAGTATGTGTACAGTGCGTGATATTAGAATCAGGGGAGATAAGAATCCTGGCCATAAAATTTCCATTTTCCCTACAAACCCGCATCATCATTTCTTGCCATTTCCTCCTAAATCTCCAAACTCTAGTTAGGTGCACCTAATGACACGTCCTTGACTTGATTCTCTCCTCTGTGCACGGGTGTTCCTCTTTTCTTCTGTGCCTGGCTAAGCTCATAGCTTGATACATTGAAGTGTTTTCCCTACCTTTTCCCTTTTCCTGGACCCTTCCTCCTTTTTCATTCCCTTGACATATGAATCTCCTGCTTCAGAATCTTCATCAAGTTGGGATTTTCACTTCTTTGAATGTCTATGTGCCGTACAGCCGGTCTTTGTCTCTCCCAGAGTGGAGGTAGTTCGTCTTTTACGTTTGGTTCACTCCTGAGTGGATGTGTAACAAAATAGGGGCCACATGAGATGGAGAAAATAACATTCCTTGGAATTCTCTTTGGGGAAAGTGCAGATTTGGAAGAAACTCAGTAGGTTTGCTTCTGTAATTAAGGATAGTACCGAAGTAATCACAAGTGAGTGATGTTAAGTATAAAAAAAAATTACAATGCAATGTGCAGAATGTGCTGGATTACCTAGAAAGGCCACCTGACCCAGTTTCAAGGCTGAGGGAACTCAATTGCTTCTGAACCCTAGGTGCCTGGATCTATACAACAACTGGGAGCTATTTTTAGTATTTGCAAAAAGCCAGTAGAAATGACTCACTGATTATAGCAAAGCTGCCCACACTAATTAAAATGTCAACTTTCTTTACTTTAGCCTGGAATTATAATTAGCACACTATGGAAATATTAGTTATTCTAGGCTGACTAGAAGCTTTGATGGGCAGTTACATCTTTGATGGATAAAACTCAGCAAGTAAATTAATTTACTTAGTAAATGAGGTTCGGTAGATAAAATTTTTCAAAACATGGTGTTTCAGAGCAAATATAAGAAAAAACCTCATTGATGGTGGAGAAACTGGCAAAAATTGTACCCTATTTTGTACCTTAAAAGCCAGAAGAACGGCGTTGGTTGATATAATAGTGATTTGCACACATCAGCTGGCCTTTGCCTCTCCCAGAGTGGACGTGGTTCTTCTTTAACATTTAGCTCACTCCTGAGCAGTCGCATGAAGCTGCACAAGCAAATCCCCCACCCACCACCTAAATGTCAACTATCCTGATCCTAACCCACGGCTTGACCTTGTTTGCACCCTGCTGAGCAGCAGCTCCGGGGGGACCTGTCCTGTTGCCAGGTATTTTGCAGCTGAGCAACTTGACAGAATGGTCAAGCTGTAAGAAAATGCAAAAAGAGACTTATCTGCTGGCTTGGTACAATTGATGTTACTACTATTAAGACACACAGACGTCAACTTTCTCTGGGTCTTGGTGCCTTCTGCACCTGACCCAGGGGCGATGGCTCCATGACACTATCTATGTAAACACTCATTTGGGTGCAGAACAAGACACTTTTGTCCCCGATCCTCTCAATGCTATCAAAACAGAGACGTCAGTGATAAGAGAAATATAGAGGAGGATCTGAGGAATCTGAGTGTTTTTAGGGTAGCATTGAGGAGTCTGCCTCACTTTACTACTTACGTTACTTGAGCCATTCATTTCTCCCAGGCTTTGCTTTCTTTTGCTGGGTTGTTTTAAATCAATGTAGGTAAAGTCCCTTATAGATAGCTGGACTTTTTCTTAACATTATATCATGTTAGTCTGCCTCACTATGCTCATCTGCTAGTTTATCCTTTATAATTTATACCCTTTATAATTTATACCATTTATATCCTTTATAAATGTCCATTCCTTCTTTCTCCTGGCCCCGTTCTATCCTTAGATTTTTTTTCTTGTACACAAATTCTACTCATTCCTCTTAGGACAATGCCTACTTCCTAGACTTCTATTTTAACTGCTCTGATAAAGTATAGTTTCAAACATATTTATCTATTTCCCAGTTCTCTGATTTAAGCAAAGCCTCTTTCATTATCCTCCTGGCAAGTTCTATTTGCCTCTGTATGAATCACAGGTGCATTTGTGACAATGGGAGTTCTTCCTGTGAAATCAATTCAAAGGCACCCCAGCTGAGCAAGAAGAGTCTCTCCAGCAAAAAACAAAAGCAGAGACATTTGCTGTTTAGGATGTTCTGGGCCTTTTGATTCTTCCTTGGAGTCTGATTTGTGTGGCAGTGGCCTTCAGAGGGGACCGAAGTGGAAAATCACCTGGATCCTTCATTCTTAGGACTTTTGGAACTGTTTTATTATGCTTTTCTATATGATACATTTCCAAAGTGTGTGGTCAAATGTTTTAAAGTGGCTTCACATCTACTATCTTATTTGATTCCCCCCAAAGTCCTTTGCAAGAGCCCTTAAATTCTGGAGCTGAGAGGTAGGTCAAGGTCATTTAGGTTAATGTGTTCCTCTTGCACAAGGGAAGCTCACTCTAGAGACATTAAGTGGTGGGGATCTGGGACCAGAGCCGGCCCTGCCAGCTCTGGACCTGTGCTCTTTATCGAACAATATCAGCCTCAGATCCCTCCCTCCCTCCTTCCTACTTCCTGTCACAGAAGAGCATGCTCTAGGTTCTAGGTTAGTTCTAGATTTCTTAAAGGCAAGGAACCTAAAGGCTTTAAATTCCCTCTACTAAAAAGAGGTTTTGATTAAATAGTTCTTGCTCCAGGGCATGTGTTCAGGCTCCTCTGCTCTTTAACCATGTGCCGGTGGTACCTTACCAGACCCAGCAGCACCTTACTTCCCTCATTTGATTCCCAGAGATGAGCAAATCATTTACTGTTAGGCTAGTCTGTTTGCTGTTAGTGGAGTTGGAGAGGGTAGATTTGGTAATCTGCCATGCATTTCAATTCCTGTGGGAGTTTCCAATCAAGACGTTTATATGATAAGGAAAATAACCAAAATGGGAACTAAGGAGCCATTTATAAACATCTGGACAAGTTCCCAGTAACCCACCATCCAGGATGCTGGTAAAAGGGCAGTTGAGAATGTGGCCTGGTCCAGCAAGCATATGACCAACCCCCCCAATTCCTTTTTGTGAATCTGAGTTTCCTGGGCTGGCAGAGCTGACTTTGACTGACTGGACACCCCATCTCATCAAGGAGGGGGTGAAGGGGGAAAGAGTGGCCCAAGGCCAGACACAGGAGACAGACTGTGCCCAGGCTGACTGTAAATAAGAAGTCTCAAGTGAGTCCTGAGTTACCTTTAAGGAGTGTAACCTTTTCTACTGTAAACAAGGCCCTGTGCCTCCAGCTCTGAACTCTGATCAGTAACTCCTCCTGCAAAAGCCGGGGGGTAGTTAGAAGAGTGGGAGGCGGCGGGAAGCAGAGGGCTGGGCAAAGAAGCTCCCTCCCCAACCAAGACTGACCTCCGAGAGCAGTTGTGAAGCTTGAAAGCTTTAATGCAAGCAAACCTCTTAGGACCTAATAAGGGCCCGCCATGGTTTAGCTCTTATTTTTCCTGGGAGCTGCTCATCCTCCAGGGAACTGTGCTAACACTCCAAGATTAATCCCATCCTGCGGGAAGTACAAACAGTTGGACTGCGCGGGGTAAGTGAGCCCATAGATAAGATGAAATCTTTACGTTTTCAACGAGCTGAGGGTCCAGTCTTGGTGGGCACCGAGGAAATGAAGACGCAGGGATCTTTTTAAAATTGCATGAACGTTAGGAGAAATCATCTCTCGACTTGTACGGCTTTAGGAGGTTTTTGTTCGGTTACAGTTTACATGTTTCGCTCCAGAAACCCCTTTAAAGGGCTCTCTCATGTTCTTCTCAATGTGTTTGTACTAAAACATCTATTTTGTATGTGCCTAATGAAATCATGCTAGGCTGATAGAAAACTCTTAATGCCCCTGTAGACTCCCTCCTATTAATGCTTCCCTCTGAGCTATTAATGTCCCTGGCTTTCGGGTTGTCAAGTATTTTATTAAGTTGCCATGGAACAGCGTAGAGGGAAGTCCCTAAGAGCACATACTTAGAGCCAGACAGCTCGGATTCAGTCCAACCTCTTCTACTACTTGTTCTGGAGCCCTGGGCTACTTACTTGGTCTATGTTTGCATTAGTTTCCTTATCTACAAAAAGGTGGTAAGAATAGTACAACCTAGCAAGATTAAAGGAGTCACTACACATAAAGGACTTAGAGGTGTGCCAAATGCTTATAATAAACACCATCACTACTGTTTTGCCATTACTATTATTCTATAACTAGAAACAATATTAAGGTCCTTCTTCATAATTCCTTGCGGGGACCATGTAATTTATGAAATACAGTGTGACCTTACTTCCCTACTCTTTAGCAACATCTATGGTAGGTTTTGGTTACTTCGTTGTTGAAAAGATGCCAAAACACTATGAGGAAATAACAAGCAGTTTTGGAAGTGCACAATACAAAGAATAAGAATGAGAAAAATGACACAGTCACAGAGACAAGGAAGGCCGGAGACGCAGAACTTTATTCATTTCTGTCCTCATGTGGCTTCCCACGTGTGCAGGGTAAGAGAAGCCTGATGTGCCAGGACTGGATGCTGAGACTAGAAATAGCCTTGAGAGCGTGGGCACCATACCCAATGTTGCATACTTAAACCTTGCAGCTCAGAGTCAAATCTATTCCCTTTCCAGAGCCATAATCTATGTATCCCTGTGGCATGTAAGGTTTGACTAACTGCTAGTGGGTTTCCATGAAATGGTTTCTTAAAAGAGTCTTGTTGGTTTAATCCTACTTGTTCCTTGAGCCATCCTCCATGAAAATAGAGTCCTTGGTCAGCACCATCTGGACATCTTTCTGTATATTTGAGTTCTAATTACTTCACTCATTTTTGGCATCTTTTGGCTAAGAATTCTTATTCTAGAACTATCTCAGCTGGAAACTCACACTGTCATTAGCTCTCAAGAGGTTATCAAATTTAGTTTGGATCCCAGTCTGTCTTGAGAAATGGGAAAAATCACATGCTGAAAATACAGTGGTGTGAAATGTATCACTGATTAGGCCATTCAGTAATTGTTGGAGCCAGGCCTGGTGGTAAGTACTTGGTCTTGGGAGTCAGATGGGTGGATTTCAAACCCATCAGCTAAGTGACGCTAAATAAATGACTTTTTGTGGCTTTGTTTTCCATGTCACAGTAGTGATAAGCCCTCCCAACAGGGTGAGAAGGAGACATCTCAGTACACTGTTCCACACAAACGGAGCATTGCTCACTGGCAAGCATGCTACTCCCGAACCAGACCCTGCTCCTCCCCTGATGAACCCACCTTCAAGTGGCTCCCATTGGTCTTGGAATTACACTCAAGCTCCTTACTGTAGCCTGCCAGTCCCCGTGTTATCTGGCCCCTGCCTACCCCTCTACTTTTACCCTATTCCACCGTCTACTCCAATGGATGGCTTTCTGTTGCTCCAACAGTCACATTATTTCCTGCCTTAGAAATTTGCCACTTTCTGTATTTGGCAAGCCTTTATCGCTGCTCTCAAGATAATGGGCGCTTTCTCACCATCAGGTATAAGTTCAGTCATCTTCTTTGGGAAGGTTTCTTTGACTTCGCTAGGTATTTTTTCTCCCCTGTCCTCTCATCACCCCATCACTCATGCTATTACCTGTCACGTCTCCCGGTCTGTTTCCTTGAATGCACACATTATGATCTGTTATTCATATTCATTGTTTATTTTGCTTACTTGATTACTGTTTGTTTCCTGCTTTAAAGGAGGTGATGAAGCTAGAGATCTTGTCTGACTTGTTCATTGCTGCATCTTCAGTAATGAGAAGTACCTGAAATGTAAAAGGGGCTCAATAAATAATCTTAATATTTTTAGAGCCTTCAGTCTTAAGGAAATTACATTATCAATGGCTAAATATTACATTACAACTTCTTAGATTAAAATGTCATCCTTTGTAATAATATTATATGAGTATCTAAATAACAATTGAAAAGTGATAAAATGCCTTTATACTGCTATAACAATTAACAGACTTATTTCCAGGGCTGTTAAGGTAACCCTTGGCCAGGAGTTGAGTTACATTTAAGTAATTGTCATTGCCAAAGCATGTGAGTAAATCTCATCAGATATGGCATGCATAGATAAAACCATTAGCTAAATATTTGATAGGCTGATTTCATGCCTATTTTTAACAAGTATCTTAAACTAAGGAGGCAAGTGAATTTCTATATTGTATTTAAGGTTTAATTATGATGCCTATATATTAGATTATCTTTTAAGGTATGATATAGAGGCAAGAGAAAGACAAGGCCCTAGATTCAAAACAGCAGTAATTTACATCCAGTATTGTCATTCACAAGCTGCATGAACTAACGTAAATCGCTTCATCTCTTGAAGTCTGAGTTTTCTTATCTATAAAAGTAGGATAAATATCATAGAACTATTATATGAATTAAATCAGATGATGGATAGGAATTATCTTGGCACATACAGTTTTCTTCTAATGAGTGGTGTGTTTGACTTTTTATAAGTTTTTGAAATAACTATGCATTTCTTATTGATGATTTTCCTTCTTTTATCATAATATTCTGCATGCTGTTGTTTTCTATTTGATCACAAAGTACTTCTTGAACAAGAAAACACAAAACAAAGCTCAAATACCATATAAACACAAAATGAATTACATCAACAACTATTACCTGTGGAAACTGAATATAGTTCATTTAACTTAAGAACTGATGTACTTCTTACAACAACAAACAAACCTAATGAATATTAATGCTACAGGGATTTTCTACTAAAAGAAAATGGTGTAAGCGCTGTACATGAGTTGGAACATTCTAGAATTCTCCACTGGGCTTTCATTCACCCAGAGAATTCAATGTTGTTTTAAAAGCTAAATGATATGAATGCCCTGGTATTTGCCCATAGAGTTTTCTTTTAATCCAATTGTGCGTTTCTCTATTTTAGTGCATAAAATCGCTGTACAGAATTTCATGTATACTATGCTTTGGGTATATGTAAGGGATTTTTCAAAAGTGGTTTTGATTTTGTTCAATCATGACTTTACCTGCAGAGAGGTAAGGATTAACCTGACTAACACTGATTGCCCACAAGCTGGCCTTTCAGTGATGGAATTGGATTTCCCGGAAGCATCATGCAAACTAGCTTTGGGTCGGTACTTGAGATGATCAATTCCAGTCAACTCCAAGTTTGGACAGCAACTTCCTATTCCCATACCATCATGGCAGGGAGGTGTCAGCATTACCCTCCACAGTGAAAGCTTAAGATGGGAAGATAGGATTGGAGGCAAGGTTCTGTCAGCTAATACTGCTGCTTTGTCTTCTTACCTGATCAACTAGGGGAGGGGCCGTGCTTCCCTAACCATGCAACGTAAGAGCCCTAGAGCTCAAAGGTTGGGGTCCCTCTTTTAGAATCTGCAATATAGGCCTGCTAGATTTCTATACTCCATCCTAGCAGGTCTGATACATGGGGTGATTAAGTATTTGCATTGAATTGTGTGATAGCCAGCAACTTAGGGTCTAACTTTCTTTATAAGATACTACTCTACTGTATTAACTTCTCATCAAGAATCTACTTTCATCCCATTAAAATCATAAGAGATGGAGTAGTAAGTGTAAATGAATTTTATATATTTATAAACATCACTTTTTACATTTTGAAGATGAGAAACTATCCAATTGTTCTCTTTTCTGACAGGGTTAGCAAGTAATTAAGGAAGATTTAAAACTAAAACCCTAAACCTCAGTTTTTCAGCATCAAGCACTCTTCTATGCTAGAAGAAGTTTAGAAAAATATTTTGTCCATTTTATGGCTGTTATATAATTAGATTCTATGGAATCAGAACAGCATTAACAAAAACAGTACTAATAATTTCAACATCATTTTCCAAACACTTGTGATAAGCATTTCAAAATATCGTATTTAGTATTCAGAAGTGCCCTCTGAAAAGCTATTAATATTTGTGTCTTATAAGGGAATAAATTGATGTTCAGAAAGTATAAGGAACTTGAGAGATATATATATATATATAAAGGATATGTAACAAAAAGGTGAAGTGTTCAAATCAAACCCAAATCTGTCTGGCTCCGAATCCCAAGCTCTAAAGCATGATTTTCTGCCACCTCTACACCAGGGAAGTGACAGAGATCCAGATCTGCCATGTCACCCCAATTCTACTTAGGTCTCTGTCCTCAACCTTTTGTGAAGCCTACTTCACATAAAGAAGCTTATGTTTTATTTTTCTTTAAATATTTCAGGCATCACCTATGTAGTTACTGACCAAGTGTTTTTTCTTAGAAATGTTACTTCTTAATATTTAGTCATACAACAAAACCATTTACCAATAATAAATTCATGTAAAAGTTCACTTACAAAGAGACAATTCTTAGATGCATTAATTGAACATACTTAATACCTTTCTAATAGGATGGGTTATCTGATATCTAAGTTCCCTGGATTTCTGAAGCATCAAAGAAGACGGCAGAGGACATTGATGGAGGCTAGCAGTGGAGGGTGACCACTTTTATCTTACTCAAAATATAATTACATTTTAGTTTTTATATTGTCCTGACAAGTGAGGGAAATGACAGAAAAATAACAAAAGCTGATAGGAAAACTTAAATTGGAGCTATGAGTAAATAGTTTTTCTAATCTCAGGAGACCCTAGAGTATAATTATGTGGTAATACATTATAATGGCTGATGTTTAAGTTGATAATTTTGAGCCATTACATTCCACATAAATGCTCTCTTAAAAATGGTATGAACACTTTAAATATATTTTAGAATGCTTTGATTACAAGATGTTTGAGTAATAATTTCATGATGATAAGAGTAAACTCTAAATTAGAAAGTCATCTTTTAGAGACACATTTACCAGGGATCTCCACTTCAAATGCCATTAACAACTGAATCTACCATTTAATTTACTCCGAAAATATTTTGGAGCTGTTTGGTGGATATAATGTCACTCTTCTCTTGCTAGATTGGCTATATGTCTCTCTCGTTTTCTCTAGGTGGGATTTATAGTCAGCCCAGGTGAGAATGAACCCCAGTACTGTGGCCTTGGGCAAGAGAATGTGATAACTACACCTCCCTGTTTAAGAATGTGGTAACTACAGAACTTTTTGCCAAGCACATTTTCCTTTTCCCATTTCATGTGGTCACTAAATTCTTTTTTTCTGTGGGGAACTTCTTCACATGGTTTGTCTGAGTCTGGTCACATGCTTCATCAAAACCGTGGACAAGGCTCAGGCCTGGCCAGAGCATCCTATTCAAGTATGTTCCGAAACAGGGATATGAACCAAGCCAAAACAATCAGAGTTTTCCTCAGACTGTTTTTCCAGAGCTGCCAGGAAAAAGGCACTTTCCTTCCCTGCTGGGATTGTAGCTAGAAGGATGACGTCAGGCCGGGTCTTTGGTGGTCTTCTTTGATTCACATGAAGAAAGCCTATCTGAAAATGTGGCCAGCACACAGGGAACCTTTGCTGAGACATGAAGATGAAGCGCCAGAAATCTGACCATAACCTTTCAACCTGTGAACTCAGCCAGGCCTGAAGGCAATACTGGAGACTTAAGCAGTTATTTATGCCGACTAAATTCTTTTACTTCAAATAGTTTCAAGTGGATTTCTTAATAATTTAATAACTTACTAGCTTGAGTTAAGTTGGCAATTTCACCCATACAATCCTCATCACAGATTCTCTAAGCCTTGGTTTTCTAATTTGTAAAATGGGGATGAGATTCACTACGGCGAAAAGTGGCATCAAAACGAAATGCTGTATGTCAGTGACGCAGCACACATTACATGCTCGATAAATCAGCTCGGAATTCAACAGCAGACAAGCTCTTAGATTTTCTCTGGAACAGGCCCTCTGGCTGGGGCCCCCCTCGGCCTGACTCCCAGCTAATAGCTGTTCTGTCTCCTAGATGGGCCACTTGACCGAAATGGTCAGGCAGCCGCATCCTGGTGGGCAGACGTCCCTGAGGAGGAAGGGCCTCTGTCCTGCTGCACACTGGAACTGGGGAAGAGCTCACCTAGGGAAGACAGCGTCTCCCACCAGAATTCTCAAGAGACCACATGTAAAGCACAGATGGGTGATTTCGGTCCCCATTCAGGAGCATCTGGAGGAGCAGCTGTGGATGACAGGACCGTATTTATCACTTTGGAAAAGAAAGGTAGTGAAAAGGCAGGGAGTGTGGCGAGACAAGATAGAGATGTGTTCTCTCATCCAAACCTGGGATGGAAAATAATAGAATAAAAACACAGCTTGTTTTTAAGTCAAACAGCTTAAAGCATAGTGAGTTGAGAGGGTAGAAAGAGCTAAAGTCTTCATGCCAATAGCCTTTGTGCCTCCCGCTGCCCACTATGTTAGTTGTGAGGATCTAGGAAACGTATCAGATCTCAATACGCTAGGAAGTATCTGTTCTTGAAATTTTCTCCAGTGACAAAATGTAAACTTATTACTGGAAGGTTAACTCTTGTTTTATCTTGGAGGCGGTATTAGTGATGTTCTGAAAAAGTCCCTAAAATTTACTATACTTTCACAAATCAGTATTTTTTTCTTTCTTTCGACAAGATTGAAAAGACTGTACTTTTTCATGAATGAATTCATTTGGTCAGGCTTCAACCTTACAAATTTATGATCATGGCTTTTAAAAGAATTTTGTTTTTTAAAACAGTGTCTACCTCATATTTCCCAAAACTAGGAAAAAGAAAATTAAGCATTTGGTGTACTTGGGGAAAAGGAGGCTAGATGCAATGCTATGGTCTAAACTCTGATGATAAAACCAGGTATTTTTTTCCTTTTCCTCATAAGCAGATGAAGCTTCAAGAAACTGAGGAAGAATTAGAACTTGACAATAAACTGTGGTGGCATGTTAGATTGGTTATTGTTATTTATTTTCTAATTCTCTTTTGTGGGGAGACTTTATAGAAAATCAATTCTAGAATACTCATCAATGGTAACGGAAAGGAGGAATTCAGGCTTACTTTTGAGAGGAAAGAAAAAGCAAAACATATGAGTTGAGCTTTATAGGAAACAGTTTCTAAAAAAACATAGATGAGCTTTTAACAGCAGCAGGGCACCCATTTATGTAAACACTGAACTGTGGGACTCAAAAAAACAAATTCAAAGAAAAACATTATTAATCAGCTTGAGTCCCCCAACCCCCAACATTCTAAAAGAACAAACACACCAACATGAAGGAATGCTTTCAATGAGAACAAGAGAAGCATGGTTTAGTGTTGCCCATGATGAAATTTTTCATAGTTCTTTAGAGACTTTCTTTTAGCTCTTGTTCATTTTGATGCATCGTATATGAGAAAAGAGTCAAAGATCAAAATATTATAATGTCCTATTTCCTTTAAAATACTGCCTTTTCAACTTCTAGCTGACCCAGCGAATATGCTTCATCCCTTTATTAGATGAAAGTAGGAAATATACATACCTGACTTCGAGAATAGCTTACCTACTAATATTCAAAGTGTCCTTTTATGTGGAAAGACATAAATAAAAAGTCTTAGCTGGGGATCTTATATTAACTAAGGATGCAAAGTAAAGTAGACATTTAAAATACTCTTCAGAGTAATCTAGGTCTGAAACATTTTCACTTAAAATAATCAGAAAAGGGATAGGGAATCATTTTTGTTTCTGGATTTATCACTAATTTTCTTCACTGCTAAATGTGGACAAAATCTGTACAAATGTAGCTTTTTGAAGTGTCACGTGACAGACTGTAGGCACCTGTTAGATAAATATTTAGCAACTCACACTTTTTCAAGCGAAAGACAGGGTCATTGGCTCAGTTTCTCTGCAGCCAATCATATTCATACTCTTCTTTAAATAGTTTTGCTTACATGCAAAGTTCATTGCAGTGTTGGAGTGGACGGCAACTTTTAGATATTAAAAACAAACTACATAGTCCTAAATGGCATTATTGAACTCAGTGCCTTTAGATTATTGTGTGGCTGATGTGACTGATATGATGTGACTATCATTTTAGTGTCTATATTAGAGATCTATCAGATAGATCTAATTTTTTAGATTAAAGGCTTATCTAACTTAGTGTTACTAAAGACTGATCATCTTAAATGTGTGTGTGTATGTATTGTAGACCCAACTTTAGATAAAATAAGCATTTTAATTAGCTTAGTTTTATATTATTCATGAGTACTTTTATATTGAAACTTTATAACATTTAATAAGCATTCATTAATCTTTTATAGATTCTTATAATGAGAATTTTCAGCTCTTTGAGAATTTGTTAACTCTTGGGATTTTGTTAACTATTAGAAGAGTAATCTTTTGGTGAATAAGATTAATTATCTATTTGTTGTTTGTGGAACAAAAACAATTCACAACTTTCTTCAGTCAAATAGCTAGTTTTTTAAAAAGTGTTTTAGTAGCTATGGTTATGTGTACAGTTTAAAATATCATGTAAACAACATTACAACAGTGAAAATTAAAAAAGAAATCACTTTATCTTCTCTCTTCAAGAAACCAGGCATTTTTTGTTTTCTCTGAACATTCTTTTTATCCTCATCTACATGACTAAAACATTTTAGATAGTTTTAATTATAGATCACACATTTGTAAGGAATGTGTATTGGCTATAAGTTATATTTAAAGTACTCCTGTTGTTATCTATACCACTGACCATTGTGTTCTAGCTTTGTTTTCTATGAAGTGCTTCAGTCCTGCTATTTGGATATTTACCTTCATAACCATGGAAAGTAAATGTGGGTCTTGGGATATTAACAGGATTTTATTTAAAAAAATTTGAAACCAGATAATCCCTTTTTGTTGCTTAACCTTAAACACTATATTTTCTAATTGTAAAGATGAAATGTAGTATGACAAACAGAAAGTTGAACCAGAGCCAGGACTGTAATTTTTGTTCTTATGAACTTCTAATAGCTATTAAATCTAACTTGAATATGAAATTATGCTGATACTATTTTTCTCTGGCTTCTCTGAACTCTGAAGTATACATCATGTCAGTTGCCTGCTTCTTGAATTTCCATCCTATGGGAAATCAAACAAAGGAGAGAACACTAAACAGAGACATGTTCTGCTCCTAACTTTATTTATCCACGGAACCCAGTCATATGCAATTATTAGCTCTCTCTTTGTTTCTACTAATAACTTTTTTGAATGATTGTTATGTAGTAAGCACCGTACTGAATAGTTTACCTATGTTTTCTCCTTTAATTCTACAAACTAAGTCTCATTTTGCAGATAAAGAAACTATGACTTCCAGAGATTGAGAACTTGCCCAGAGTTGCCTCTTTATGGAGCAAAACAGTAGAGCCAGGGTTGGGGCCTAGGTAAGCCTGACTTTATATCGGCTACCTGTAGTGACTAAAATGCATGGAAAGTTTGAGAAACTCTCACCTGTTGAAAGAAAATCTTATTGCTGTCATTGTTCAGGGATTTAAATGTCAATATCAAGACCATTAGTTTGGTGATAGCATTCCTAAGCCATCTCAGGGCATCTTAGAGGGTCTCCTTTCTCATAATATTGCAGATTTGTGGATTTTATGACAATATACTGTGGGACCACCTTGCATATAGGATCATGACATGATCCCTCGGTATCTGCTCAAGAGATTGAATTTTTCTTCCCTGGAGGGCCCAGATATATTTGGGGGAAAATAGATCCAAATATGATTTACTTTACTCAAGAGAGATGACCTAAAGATTTATGAGACAGAAGAAAAGATAGCATAATGCTGCTCTTTTCAAATTACTGTTCAACCACTACTGTTGCATTAGCCTTTCTTACAGATGGTGGAGCTCAATACAGTGGAGGTCTAAGTGAGTGTTATATGACATATCTAGAACCAAGAGTCCAGAGTGGCAGAGAAGGACACATAGACCATTCCTCCCAGGGTGAGTTGTCAGCACTCAAATCATTACATATAGCTTCTCTAGGGTCTAGAGCCATTTAAAGAAACATTTTCAGCTCAGTCTCTTATGAAGTCAGTGAAGAAGAGAACAACGATTCATTTCCGACCAATGAGAAAGCTAGAGTATGCTAAAACCTATGCCAATGGAGGGACATGACAGTGGAGTGTACTTTCCATGGATAAAGTTCTCTTTAGTTCAACCCTAGAACTGGCAAGATGTAGTAGTATTGCCTGCAAATGGTACATTTTGTTGTCTATATTACGTTCCTTCTATGAGATATTGTTCTGGTAAGTTTGTCTTTGTAGCTGAAAGACAGGTGCCATCCAATTCTGTTGAGGCTGTTGAACTCTCTATAGAGAACAAAATCTATTGGAAAAGCTATCAGAACTATGAGTCAGCTGCCCCTCTCAGAGTGCAAGTCCTTCAAGTAATAACTAGTGAAAGCTAGTTGAAGATGTGTTCACTAGATAAAAGTGAAATAAACTAGAAGTGAAAGCACACATTTCTTAAAAAATCTTCATGATATTTCAAACTTATATATTGTTAATTTCTGCTTTGATTAATTGCTCTGCTTGGCTCTGTTTATATAACTTAAAAATGTATCTAAGTTAAGGGATCATAGTAATTACTCCAGGACCATCTGCCCCTTTGTGTCTCCAGCAGTAGAGAATAGCATGCTTTAGCATTTTAAGTTATTTAATTACTAATGAGAGAATTATAGAATATAGATTTTATAGAACATTTTGTAGTCTAAATTACACTATACTTCATCATGGAACATATTTCTCAATAAGTTTCCAAAAATATGAACACCCTGAGTAAAAGGAAATCACTTTAAGATATTAATTTCTTATGGAGAGACTTTAATAGGAAACTATATAAGACTTTATTACATGATTCACCAAGGATTTATTCAATTTTTGCAATGACTTGTCAATTTGATTAACTATCTAGAGGGAACATGGCCCTGGGGTACATGATGGAATGTTAGGAACCAATGAAAGTTAAGATTATAAGAAATATTGTACTTGCTCTCAAATAGTTATCATTTTAGATCAGTGATTGTAATATTGGCAAAACACAATGATATGTTGTTTTATATAAAGGGCTGATATCACAAACTATTAGTGTGGCACGTGTTCACAATAGTTTTAAATTAACTTGTCAACAATCTCTTCAGTATCTCCAATGACTGGTGTCAGGAATGTGTGAAACCTTATAGAGGGAAGATAATAAGATGTCTCCCTAAAGTCTTCAACTTAGAAGTTTCTTGAACTGAGTTAGGTTGAGGAGGAAGTAATCAAATAGGTAAAGAAGGAGTTAAATTTACTGGATATTCTGACTGAGAAACAAGGGCTATATTCCTCTCTCTCCCTTTCCTTTTCCCCCAATCATTGTCATTGAATCATCCATATTTTGATATAGGGGAAGATAATGTGGCTCTATCTTTATGGATTCAATACAGACATATTCACTGTCAGCAACTTGTTTCTCTATTCTTTCTAATTTAGACCTAAAACTTTGGCTTAGCTGCAGGAAGCTGTGTTTGCCTATAAGAGAAAAAATTTTCCTCTTCCCTCTATGTGTATGTTTGAAAATCAATCTACTGTATAATGTAGTAAAAAAATCAATTAGACTGGGAATTGATGGTATAGATTTTAGTTTTAGGTCTCCTTGTAAGCAGCCAATGACTAGCAGGGTGACTATGCTCAAATTATTTAACCACTCTTGGTCTGAATTTCCTTGTTCGTTGAATTAGGTTGGATGAGGTAACTTCTAAGACTTCAATCACTGCTATGATTCTATGACTCCAAGCATTCATTGAGTTAGCCTTCGGGTAAGCATTGCAGGCAAGACAGAATAGTATTAGACATTACCTTTGTCCTCAAGACCTTTGTGATCTAATCATGATAGGAAGATAAGATTAATATCACTAACTTGCTAGAACCTAATAGATACATCCCTATTCCCCTCTGATTTATCTCCTATGAGTTTTATAAAGAACTACCTCTCTCTCATTTCTGAAGCACTTCTTATGGCTTCCAGAACACCACACTCCTGGTTTTGTTCCTATCTCACTAATGGCTCCTTCTCACTCTTTTTACAGAGAGCTTTTTTCTCATTTAATATTTCTGTTGCCTTGTCTGGGTCCTCTTCTGTCTTTGCATATTTTCTCCATGTATGATCTGATTGATACTCATACCTTTAAATGGTATCAATATTCTGTGGACTCTCACATTTACATGTTTAATGTAGATTTTTCCTTAGACCTTCTGACTTATATTTTTAACTATCTACTTGATTTTCTCATTCAGATGTTTCATAGAAACTTTATTTTAACACACCTTAGACTGAACTCTTGATATCTTTATTGTTCACTCTCAGTCCTCTTAGCAAATAGTTAAGTGCACCTGACTTACTTAGAAATCTTAGATCCATTCTTGATTTCTTCCCTTCTTTCATTCTTTCATAGTCGAGCTAGCCACATCTCTTGTTAATTCTTCCTCTGAGGTTTATTGTGACCCCACTCACTTCTCTTCACCACCCTTCTGCAGTCCTTGTCCAGATATTCACTCTCTCTCATCTGCACCATCAAAATGCTCACTGGTCTCTCATTTTCACTCTTGTCCTCTACAAATCTTTTTCCATATAGCAGCTGGAGTAATCTTAATATGTAAGTCAGATTATGCAAGATGGAACATCAAAGTTTCCCATTAGTCTTGAAAATCAAAGCATGTCACCCTGGCCAGTAAGACCCTGAACAATCAAGACTGTGACCAGCTCCACGGCTTCATTTGGTGGCTCTTATCCCTGGCCCTCTCCTCTGCATTCATGGTTCTACTAGTCTTTTTTAGTTTCATGAATAACCCAAGTTCTTTCCTTCCTGCCTTTCCTAGTGTGTCTTCCTTCTTCCTGAATCACTTTTCCTTCCATTGTTTGCAAGACTAATTCCTTCTCATCCTTCCCATCATATTTTGTTACTTCTTTCAGGGGCCTTTCTGGAGCATTGTACCTAAAATAGTTTCATTCCCTATTAGTCTTTTTTTTAAAATTAATATATCATTGCTATGTACAATCTTATGAAGGTTTCACATGAACATTGTAGTTTCAACATTCACCTATATTATCAAGTCTCCCACCAACCCCATTACAGTCACTGTCTATCAGTGTAGTAAGATATTATAGTCATTACTTGTCTTCTCTGTGCAGTGCTGCCTTCCCAGGACCTACCTATATTGTGATTGCAAATTGTAGTGCCCCTTAATTACCCTCTCCCTCCCTTCCCACTTACCCTCTCCAACCTCTTCCCTTTGGTAACCGCTGGTTCCTTCTTCAAATCTGTTGAGTCTGCTGCTGTTTTGTTCCTTCAGTTTTGCTTTGTTGTTATACTCCACAAATGAGTGAAATAATTTGGTAATTGTCTTTCTCTGCCTGGCTTATTTCGCTGAGCATAAGACCTCTGGCTTGATCCATGTTGTAGCAAATGGTAGGATTTCTTTTCTTTTTATGGCTGAGTAATATTCCATTGTGTATATGTACCACATCTTCTTTATCCTCTCATCTGCTGATGGACACTTAGGTTGCTTCCATATCTTGGCTATTGTAAATAGTGCTGTGATAAACTTGAATCAAGGATCTTATTGTCTTTGGGTAAATTCCTAGCAGTGGAATTCCTGGGTCAAATGGTACTTCTATTTCTAGTTTTTAGAGGAAACTCCATATTGCTTTCCAGATGGTTGAACTAATTTACATTCCCACAAACACTGTAGGAGGGTTCCCCTTTCTCCACATCCTCACCAGCATTTGTTGTTTTTTGTCTTTTGGATGTTGGCAATCCTAACTGGTGTGAGTTGATATCTCATTGTGGTTTTAATTTGTATTTCCTGATAATTAGCAATGTGGAGCATCTTTTCATGTGCCTATTGGCCATTCGAACTTCTTCTTTGGAGAATGTTTGTTTAGATCCTCCACCCATTTTTTAATCAGGTTATTTGTTTTTTGGGTGTTGAGGCATTTGACTTCTTTAAATATTTTGGATGTTAACCCATTATTGGATAAGTCATTTACAAATATACTCTCTCATATTATAGGATGCCTTTTTGTTCTGCTGATGGTGTCCTTTGCTTTACAGAAGCTTTTTAGTTTGAGGTAATTCTATTTGTTCATTTTTGTTTTTGTTTCCCTTGCCTGAGGAGATGCATTCAGGAAAAAGTTGTTTATGTTTATATACAAGAGATTTTTGCCTATATTTTCTTCTAAGAGTTTTATGGTTTCATGACTTACATTCAGGTCTTTGATCCTTTTCAAGTTTACTTTTGTGTATGGGGTTAGACAATGGTCCAGTTTCATTCTCTTACATGTAGCTGTCCAGTTTTGCCAACACAAGCTGTTGAAGAGGCTGTCATTTTCCCATTGTATATCCATGGCTCCTTTATCATATATTAATTGACCACATATGCTTGAGTTTATATCTGGGCTCTCTATTCTGTTCCATTGATCAATGGGTCTGTTCTTGTGACACTACCAAATTGTCTTGATTACTGTGGCTTTGTAGTAGAGCTTAAAATTGGGGAGTGTAATCCCCCCAGCTTTATTCTTCCTTCTCAGGATTGCTTTGGCTATTTGGGGTCTTTTGTAGTTTCATATGAATTTTAGAACTATTTTCTCTAGTTCATTAAAGAATGCTGTTTGTATTTGATAGGGATTGCATTGAATTTGTAGATTGCTTTAGGCAGGATGGTCATTTTGACAATATTAATTCTTCCTAGCCATGAGCATGGGATGTATTTTCATTTATTGGTGTCTTCTTTAATTTCTCTCATGAGTGTCTTGTAGTTTTCAGGGTATAGGTCTTTCACTTCCTTCATTAGGTTTATTTCTATGTATTTTATTCTTTTTGATGCAATTGTAAATGGGGTTGTTTTCCTGATTTCTCTTTCTGCTAGTTCATCATTAGTATATAGGAATACAACATATTTCTTTGTATTAATTTTGTATCCTGAAACTTTGCTGAATCCAGTTATTAGTTCCAGTTGTGTTGGGGTGGACTTTTAAGGGTTTTTAATGTACAATATCATGTCATCTGCAAACGGTGACAGTTTAACTTCTTCCTTGGCAATCTGGATGCTTTTTATTTCTTTGTGTTGTCTGATTGCCATGGCTGGGCCCTCCAGAACTATATTGAATAAAAGTGGTGCAAGTGGGCGTCCTTGTCTTACTTCCAGTCTTAGAGTATGTTAAGTATGATGCTGGCTATGGGTTTGTCATATATGGCCTTTATTATGTTGAGGTACTTGCCCTCTATAACCATTTTGTTGAAATATTTTATCATGAATGGATGTTGAATTTTGTCAAATGCTTTTCCCACATCTGTGGAAATGATCATGTGATTTTTGTCCTTCCTTTTGTTGATGTGGTATGTGATGTTGATGGATTGTGGAATACTGAACCATCCTTACATCCCTGGAATAAATTCCACTTCATCTTGATGGATAATCTTGTTGATGTGTTTTTGAATGCAGTTTTCTAATATTTTGTTGAGTATTTTTGAATCTATGTTCATGAGGGACATAGGTCTGTAATTTTTTCTTCTTTTGTGGTGTCTTTGCCTGGTTTTGGTATTAGAGTGATGTTGGCCTCTTAGAATGAGTTTGGAAGTATTCCCTTCTGTTCTACTTTTTGGAAAACATTAAGAAGGATGGGTATTAAGACCTTACTAAATGTTTTATAAAATTCAGCAGTGAAGCCATCTGGTCCATGGATTTTGTTTTTAGGTAGTTTTTTTGATAACCAATTCAATTTCATTGCTGCTAATTGGTCTGTTCCGATTTTCTGTTTCTCCCTGGATCATTCTTGGGATGTTGTATTTTTCTAGAAAGTTGTCCATTTCTTCTAGGTTATCCAGTTTGTTAGCATGTAATTTTTCATAGTATTCCTTAATATTTCTTAATACTTCTGTGGTGCCCATATTAATTTTTCCTTTCTCATTTCTGATTCTGTTTATGTGTACATGGTCTCTTTTTTTCTCAGTAAGTCTGGTTAAGGGTTTATCTAGTTTGCTTATTTACTCAGAGAAGCAGCTCCTGGTTTCATTGATTCTTTCTGTTGTTTTATTCTTCTCAATTTTATTTATTTATGCTCTGATATTTATTATGTCCCTCCTTCTACAGACTTTGGGCCTCATTTGTTCTTCTTTTTCTAGTTTCATTAGTTGTGAATTTAGACTGCTCATTTGGGATTGTTCTTCTTTCTTGAGGTATGCCTGTACTGCTATATACTTTCCTCTTAGGCCTGCCTTTTCTGTATCCCACAGGTTTTGGGATATTGAGTTACTGTTTTCATTTGTCCACATATATTACTTGATCTCTGTTTTAATTTGGTCATTGTTGCATTGATTACTTAGGAGCATGTTATTAAGCCTCCATGTATTTGTGGGCTTTTTTTTGTTCTCTTTGCATAATTTATTTCTTCTTTCATACCTTTGTAGTCTGAGAGCTGGCTGGCACAATTCCAAGCTTTTCAGATTTACTGAGGCTGTTTTTGTGCCCTAATACATGATCTATTCTGGAAAATATTCAATGTACACTTGAGAAGAATATGTATCCTGCTGCTTTTGGGTGGAGTGTTATGTAAATGTCTCTTAGGTCTATCTGTTCTGATGTGTTTTTCAGGGCCTCTGTCTCCTTACTTATTTTTTGTCTGGTTGGTCTGTCTTTTGGAGTGAGTTGTGTGTTGAAGTCTTAGTAATTAATTGGTCTACTTTCTTTACTCTTGTTTTATTTCCTCTGGTGACAGCTCTTTAGTCTTATGAGCACTTCCATCTAGAGCAGTCCCTTTTAAATACACTGTAGAGATGGTTTATGGGAGGTAAATTCCCTCAACTTTTGCTTATCTGGAAATTGCTTAATCCCTTCTTCAAATTTAAGTGATAATATTGCTGAGTAGAGTATTCTTGGTTGGAGGCTCTTCTGTTTCACTGCATTAAATATATTATGCCACTCCCTTCTAGTCTGTAAAATTTCTACTGAGAAGTCTGTTGATAGCCTGCTGTGCTTTCCTTTGCATGTGATCTTTTTTCTATCTCTGCCTGCTTTCAATACTCTCTCTTTGCCATTTTAAATTTATTTCTTTGTGTTGTCTTTCTAGGGTCCCTTGTGTTGGGATGTCTGTGCACTTCCATATTCTGAGAGACTATTTCCATCCCCAAGTTGGGGAAATTTTCAGCAATTATTTCCTCAAAGACACTTTCTATACCTTTGTCTCTCTCTTCTTCTTCTGGTCCCCTTACAATGCAAATATTGTTCTGATTGGATTGGTCACACAGTTCTCTTAATATTCTTAAATTTCTAGAGATCCTTTTTTCTCTCTTTGCCTCAGTTTATTTGTTTTTCTGTTCTCTAATTTGTATTTAATCTTCCATTTCCTCTACCTCAAGTAATGTACTTTAAATCTCTCCATTGTATGTTTCATTTCAGATACTGGATTTTCCAAAGTTTCTATCTCTTTCTTGAATTCCTCCCTGAGAGAGTAAATATTTTTCTTTATCTCTGTGAGCATGTTTATGATTTTTATTTTGAAATCTTTATCAAGAATATTGGTGATTTCAGTTTCACTTAGCCCTCTTTCCAGCATCTTTTCCTATAGTTTTGTTTGGACAAAATTCTCTGGCTGTTTCATTTTTTTTACTAATTCCTATGGAATAATATCTTTGTATAGGTGGTGATCTGTAGTGCCCTGAAGCTCTCCTCTCTGGAGTTGCCACAGGCACCTGTAGCAATGGTGGGGGTTGCAGGTGAGTGGAACCGGCACTTGCTGGAGGAAAGAGCTCTTACCTGCCTTCCCAGTTGTAACACCTGCCTCCACTTTCAGGTACAGTGGGCCAAGCACATAGGGAGGAGTCTCTGTGCTATGTCCCTATAGCTACCATAGGTGGAACCCCCCTCTAGTTGACCTGGAGTGATGGTGGGGACAGCAGGTGTGTGGGATCAGTGCCTGCCAGGAGGAAGGAGCTGCAGGCTGCCTGTTGCATTTCCACCTGCTGGGCTGAGTGTGTCGGGATGATTTTGTCTACCTACCCTTTCTCCTGAGCAGTGAACTCTGTGTAATCTTTGCCCCTTTAGCACCCCTCTTGATGTTGGGATGACTTTCAAAGTGCCTGCCTTTCTTTTTTCCTGGGAGGCCAGTTGTGTGTACCTGTTCCCACAAGTGTCTGGAATCTCAATCTCTCCTAGTATTCTTCCTACCCCATTAATCTGCAGAGAACCATGTAATGTGAGTTTGTGGTCCTGGAGTAGGCTGGTGTTTAGCAATCCTGGGCTTCTACTCCCTCCCTGCTTCCTTTCTCTTCCTCTCACCTGTGGGCTGGGATCGGGGGAGGGCTTGGGTCCTGCCAGATTGCGGCTTTGCTACTTTACCCTTTTCTGTGAGGTCTTCTCTTTTTCCCAGATGTAGGCAGTCTGTTCTGCAGTTTTTGGGTTGCTCCTTCAGGATTAGTTGTATTTGCTTTATTTTTTGTGATTTATGTGATTTTGGGAGGAGGTTTCAGCCTCACTTCTCACATCACCATCTTTTTCCCTCCCCTATTAGTCTTTATGGAGCATTCATTACCTTTTTATTGCATTCATTACAACTTACAATTATTTTAGTTTTTTTGTAGATAGTCTTCCTGAGATAGACATTGTTAGTTACCTACCTAATCTCCATTTCTACTTCCTTATTAAGAAACCCTTAATATTCTTCAGAGCACCATTATATCCAGATAAATAAAAATACTCACTTCTCAAGTTCTCTTGCCACTAGGAGTGGTGATGTGATACTGGTCTGGTCAACAAGCCATAAGCTTATGGTTTCTGGGGAAGCTCTTGTTTACCTGATACAGATATCCTCCTGTTGCTGGAACTCCTCTGTGATAACTACATGAAATGTAGACATTATATCTGGAGATTCAATAGCAATTTTGAGATCTTGAGTATGAAAGTCATAAATTAAGTTGATGAACTAACAAGAGAGAAGAGTCTGGGTCCTTGATAACAGCAGCCCAAGACATCTTAGCTGTGCCAGGCCTGACTAACTAACTTTGAATCTTTTGTTAAACTTAAATCCCATATACTTAAGCCTTTGATTTCTGGTTTTCTGTTAACTGGCCATCTAATGCACTCTTCCCTGTTATGTTTCCTTCTTGGATGCACCTATATGAGAATGGCAACCGTGTCTATCTTGCAGCCTCAGCATCTTGTAAAATGTCTGACACGTAGTAACCTCTTAATTATTTGTTAACTTAAGCCTAGAATTTGAAGTACACAGACAACTACAAAAAAAATCCACAGTACATGTTGGGGAAGAATATTTTCAGCATATATGACAGAAGTAATACTAATACCTTTAAAATATGAAGTTTTATATAAAGTGATAGAAAAGCCATTAGGATTGTAACAGATAAATGGGCTAAACATACAAAACACATTCATTTGAGGTAATAAGATTGACTAGGTTAAAGAGAAAGTATATTATTAATAATCAAAGGAACAATCATAATTAATGTAATTAATTATATTATTTACATATATTAAAAATTAATAAATACTAAAAATAGTAAATCACCATATTTTAGCAAAATATTTCAAAGAATCCAATGTTGTAGAAGGCAAAGTGAACTGATACTTTTAATTCATACTGTTTGTAGTGTAAAGTGGCTTAACACTTTTGGAAAGAATTTTAGTGTTATGCATCAAGAACTTTAAAAATTACTCTCTTCAATTCAGTAATCTTTTTCCTGAGAAGGAAATTTTTGAAAAAGGACAATGTTTGACACAGGAAAATCATGACTGCATCCTTATTTACCATATGAGAAGAGAGTTAGCAGTTTAAAAGTCTAACCATAGAGGAGGGATTGCTCCTCAGCTTCTATGCACTGTTATGTGGCCGTTACATCTAATTATGAAGCCTTTGTAGAAATATAGAAATGATTAATCCAGGTGGTGGCACAATCACAATGAAAACGCAAGTATTGGAGTCCTGTCTTTTGAGGATCATGGATGACTGTGGTGGGAACTTCTCTTACGGGTACCATAGCGGTTGGTATCTTTCAAGCAATCAAAGGTTTTCAGAATTGTCCAGGTTCAGGAAGCCACAGAATATGGGAAATTTGATATCTATTAAAACCAGGGTACCACAGTTGGGAGGGAGCTTTGAAGTTTGAGAAGGCCTGTTTTCCATGCTTGGTTGCAATGTGGTCAGTATCTTAACAGTTGTCTACTGGCTGCAACATACAGAGCTGGTTGTGGTTGGATCGGCAGTGGTGGATGACACTCTCTAGGTGTTATAGAAGGAGCTGGAATGATACCTACCTCTGCACAGTATTCCAGCTTGTGTTCAACTTGCTGAAGATCATCCCCCTTTGCCTTTAGCCCAGTTATGCTTTCATCGTTGAGATATTTCTGGCAGTCTAATAACCTGAGTCTCCACAGTTGACGATGCATAATTTCAATATAAGATGCTGTCAGGGTCTGGGGGTTGCCGCTGAGGTCTTGGGATGATGCAAAGAGCAAAGAAGGAGGTGGGAGTCATTGTGGAGGGTGCTCGAAAGAAACCACTTTATTCTGCATAAAGCTGTACTTTTTATACTGCTATAGTGCTAATTCATGGTTACATAAATTTTGCTGATGTGCATGCGTGTGACCTTCATGGTGAGGTGTCCCGCCTTCAAGGCTCTTATCTAGCTCCTTACTCGTGGTACAACACACTGTGTTTTCAAGTTTCTCAAGGCCAGACATGTCTGGGGTGAAGCAGCAGAGAGCTGTCCTTACAGAACAGTAGGGAAAGTATGTGTGTGGGGGGGGGCTTCCCTACAGATGTCTTCTAAATAAATAATACAGGTGGATTGGAGATTCCCATCTGTTTTCTCTGTCATAAAGAGTTTTGCAATCAGTTAGGAAGTAGCTATTTCCTGAGTAAGCATCTGAGCAAGTATTTTGGGATTGGCTTAGATAGGTGTTGCAAGCAGGCAAGCAAGATAGCTCAGAATAAAGATCTCACTTCAAAACGCCTGTACTCAAAATCACTTACCTAACATCAGAAAATGTTTCCTATGATGTTGACTGAGTTCAATGTAAACATACTTATGAAGTTGGAAAATACAGGAAGGGAAAGAAGAAAAGAAAATATCTAAGTGGAGAAGCTGGATTGCTGATTTTATATATATGAATGAAACAAATAATTATCCAAATGACTCCCTGTAGGATTCAATTGAGAGTATAATCAGCTCAACTTTCTGTTTCCTTCCTCTGAACAGTTCCTTCCTGTTTTGTGTGAGATCTGGTTCAGCCAAGACTGAGGTTATTTTATTTTATTTTTGTCACAAGCTCCTATTTTTGTATACACAAGTCCAATTAAATGGCCTCAGTGGAACTGATGAATTCTGTCCATGAAAAAATTTAATAAAAACAGCTGCCATTTATTGAATGCCTATTAGGTACCCATCTTCTACTGTGGCTTATGCCAATTAATCGTTACAGTAGTCTGGAAGCTAGATATTATTATTTTATATTATTATTTTGCACCACATAAGTAAAGAGTCAGAGGCTCGAAGAGTTAAGCTATGCCTTCTGATGGGTCTATCTGGTTCCAAAAACCATGTTGTTCACATTACACATGCAGCTTTTAACTCTTTTTTTCTCCTTTTGAGACTTAGCTTTGGCTATGCAGGTGTGATTTTGACTTTTATTAGAGACAAGGATAAAGAAGAGTTATTACACATGTATGGCATTTGCAGATTTTAGTATCTCGGCTTTAGGAAAGACTTGTAATGATGCCACTCAATATTCCACCTACCTCAGGTAAAGGGAAGATTAGAAGGTTGGAAAATTTGACATGACTTTGATGTGTCAAATGCTAAATAGTGCTGCACGGGATGAAAATTCTCTGGAAAAGACCATGAGTATAACTATTTTTGTAGGTGTTTTAAAGCAAAAATCTGTTTACTCAGTGATTCCGCATTTTTGGGAAGGATGTAACTAGGAAAAATTTTGGTGTTTTTTTTTTTTCCCTCCAAGGAAGGCACATGAAAATGCCAGAAATACAGAGGAATTATTTTGATCAAGCATTTATGTTTCTCCTAATTCGAATTTCCGAAGGATGATTTTCTTCCTTTGAAATGATGGCAAAATCAGTTTGTACTTCATAGAATCATTTGTCAGAAAGCTTGGAACTATGGTACGTCAGTAACTGCAGCAAAAGCAATTACATTTGGTTTCTTCATTAAGAAGAAAATGAGTATTACCCATTAATTAACACAATTACTAAGAGCCTCAATTTCAATAGACATTTATTTTCTTGATGAATACAAGGTGATTTGACATTCGTAAAATCTCTTTGCAGTTTGGGCAGGGCAGTCCAGCCTTTCTCAAAGTCAAGGGAAGGTAAATTTAAGCTTTGTTGTTAACTCACTCAATGAAATGCATAGGAGAAAAAAAAGGATTTTCTGGAAGGAAAATGTTGATCTATGATGACACATGAAACTGCTTGGGAGAAGGGATCGACATTAGAAATCTTGGACATAGTTTTGCAATATAGCTTTGTATTTGGCTATAATCCAAATTACAAATCTGTGTTTAACCAGATGACAACTGAGGTCAAGGTCTGAATTGTCCAACAGCTTGATCCAGACCTTTTGTGAGGCTCTGCTAGCTTGGAGACTTCCCTCAAAGCTAGTTGACACAGAAAAGCATTACACCCTGGGACTGCACGGGGGCGTCTGCTCCCCAAATAAGGCTCATTTCTTTTTAAACCATGGATTAATTTCCATTAAGCATGTGAGATTTTTAGAAACTTTTTTTGCGTGGGCTGTACTTCATTTTCATTACTGTGTTTTTTTTTTCCCCACCACTTAGGCCAATTTATTAGAAAATCCACTAAATTAATTTGAAGTAAGCAATTCATCCTTTGAGATGCAACAATTAATATGCAAATTATACTACATTAAGCATCTCAGGATGGATGAATTAAGTTGAAAATATATAGCCCTTAAGAAATTAAAAAAGATACTGTTTTACTGTCACAGATTTCCAAAACCTATATGTTTTTCTTTCCTGTTCATTTTATTATCTCCTTGCTTCAAGTACCAAAATAAATGACCATGACTGTCTAAAATGCATTATATCAGGATACTAATAGAAGGATAGCAAACATGATAGTTATATTGACAAAAGACCTGATGAGGCAAATAACAATATACATAAATATGAATTCAGAACAGACTAATTACATCAGAAAGTAAACAATTATCATTGCCATTTCCTTCTCAGAAACGCTCACAGGGAAATAAAGGACTAAGACTTCATTTTGAGAACATTACCAAACAAGCAACATCTTTACTCATGCACACAAATTCCGTGGTACAATTAGGTTTTAAATGCTTTTTCCTGACGACTGGACAATGTTAGGACAATATGAATATTGTCAATAAAACACCTTTAAAATAGTATTCCATAATCGCTGAGGGCTTTCTGTAATTTACCGATCTCAGGGTTCAGCATGTCGTTTAAACCTCACAAAGCCTCTAGGAAGTAGGAACTGTCTTTACTATTTCATAAGAGAAGAGCCACAGAGCAGAGTAATTGACCCGAGACTGTCCACATAGCAGGGTCCACAGAGTCACAGCCCTAAAGACCACACTGTGCTGTCTCTGAGGAAGGTGGAAACTGAGGGTGATGGGTGGTGGGGGGTAAGTAGTGGGGTGAGGGAGATTTTGTAGAAGCATAAGAAAGCAAAGAGAATTAAATGTGTAATTCAACTGGCATCTAACTTTTTCATATCCAGATATGCAGGGTCAAAATAATGATCAAATTAGAGCCCACTGAAACTATCTTTCAATAATGAAAGCAAAATACAGTGTTACTTAAACAAAAATTGGCAGTTTGTCTCTAGCTGACTCTCAGACTCTCACTAAATCAAGTACTTTGGGAAAAAGAAAAATGTTCCTAAAGATCTGAAATGCAAGAAGGAATGGAGAGCAGAGAAATTGGTAAACTAATGGATAACTCTAAGAGAATATTGACAGTATAAAACAATAGCAATACTGTTTAATTTCTTGGGTTAGAAAGAGATAATCCTGAAGTTGGGGACAGTAAAAAAATAATCCAAGGATTCTTAGGGTCTGTATTTTGTTAAAATAAGCACTGAATCAAATTGTGGGATAATACAAAAGGAATAGATATACAGTGTATGGATTCCAAGATAGAAAGAGAGGAAAAGGAATATAAAAATCTCACTTAATTGCAAAAAAGTAAAGAAAGGAGAGAGAGAAAAACAAATAGTTCAAATGTAAGCACAACATAATATTATAGGAGCAAGGCTACATATGTCAGTCATCATAATAAATATAAATGGACTAACTTTCCATTTAGGAGATAAAAATTGTCAGGATCTATTAAAAAAAAACTCATGTATTTATAAGAGTTACACTAAATTTCAGGACATAGAAAAGTTGAAAGATGATAAAAAGATCCACAAGGCAAATATTGAGACTTTCTCCAAGAAGTATAGTAACTAAAAAGGTTTGGTAATGATTCAGACAAATAGAGTATGTCACCCAGGCTTGGCCTCTCAGTGGCACTCATGCCAGGCTTGAATTCTGTAGCTAGTCATAAGGACAATGTTGGTATGGCAGTGGTTGAAGAAACATGAAGTTCAAGAGTAGAAAATTTACTGCACGGTGGTGGCAGCAGTAATTTCCTCATCCAACCAGGTCTGCAATGTGATTTTGGGTGTTTTTCCTGAAAGATTACCTGGAGCTAGGAATTCTGTGAGCTACCCTCTATCCTTAAGCAAACACCTTCCCACTGTGCTTTTCCACTAGAGTCAGCTTCTATGACTTGCAACTAAGAATCCTGACTGATAAAAAAAAAAACACAGACTTTCCTAAGAGGAAGAAGAGAAAATCTCTTTAAGGTGCTTGGTCCAGGATTGCTAATTGAGACCCTGTCACTTGAATTTTTCCTGCAAAATGGGGGCACGTTTCTGAATTTTCCTACTTTGCAATGATTTCAGCTCCTTCATTTTCCAGCAAAATGTGAAAGAAAAGGACCTACATTTGGGAATCTGTCAAATTTAGAAATAAACTAAGGCAAGAAATGCTTGTTGAATCTAAGGCACACCAGTTTTCAGAAGTTCTTGAAGATGATTTAAAAAAGAACTGCAGCTCAGGAGGGTTGGTAAACGAGATGGATTACTTTTATATTTTAAAAGTGATATTCAATTTGGAGGTTTTTTTCTTTCTTTTCTACCGGGTTTTTTTTTTTCTGAAATTGAGTCCTTTCTAAGGCATGTTAACCCAGTGCTAATTCTCCCACATGATAATTAATGTAACTTTTTGTCTAAAGCCTGTTTCCCTGAGCAACTGTAAGCAGGAATAAGGCAGTGAAGTGCCTTGTTTACTCTGTTATTTCTGCTGCCAAGCATGTAAGTGATTGATAAAATTATTCTAAGTTAAATGAAAAACAATGAATTAATGGGACATGGTAGAACACAAAAAATAAATAATTCTTACCATGCTATTGACAACTTCTGTCCTCAATTTATTCTGTGTTTCATCAAATGGAAAAGTAGAAGAACTAAATCTTTGGAGCACAGAAATTTGTAGTACTAGTTTCTATCAGTGTGAAAAATACTTGCTAAATCAGTTATTAAAGTCAGTATCATAAAAAAACCACTTAAAAATATCCCATATCTGACACGATTGATGAGGAGTGAAGATGCACATATTTTATTTTCATATCTTCATCCCCACAAAATGACTTTTGATTTATAGACAGGTTTAAAATTCTCATTCATAATTCAACTGTTTTCACATTTTTGAAAAACGCAATGGCCTTAAAATGTCTTGAGATTTTTTTTTTTTTATCACAAATAGGACCTCTGCCTGGATTTTCTTTCAGGAAGTCCATTAGATCTTCCATGTTTGAGCAGCAGATTGAGCTCCAGCGTTTTCCTCTATGCATCTATCAGCATCTACTCTAATGAGCTTGCTTTTCCTTAGGAATTTTTTTTTTTTGAAAAGAAATTTCCACTTCTTTCTAGTACCTTCTTAATGAAACCATCCATCTGCTTAAACAGGGCCTATGTCTCTCTCTTCTAGACTAATAGTAACTTGGAATTTTTACTGAAAAATCTCCTTTGATATTTATGAAAAAAATGAACAATATGAAGTCAAATCTGCAGTGGTCTTGCATGACTGACACTGAGCTTTGCTGGCAGTGAAATGAATGTCTGTGATGGTGGAGGGGAGGGGAGGGGCGATGGGCTGAGCTTTGTTGAAGTCCTGTAGAGGGACTGCCTTCCATGTGGCCCCGCTAGATCCGCCCTCCTCATTCTGGGTTCCTTCTCCTGTTCTCTCATCTGCTCCCTCCTACCTTCAGCCTCTGCCTGAATGAATGACCCTCAGCCTGTCCCCTGCAGAGCTAGAGGTACCTGGGGCTTTCTCCATTCTTCTTGATCTATTTTTATGGCATAACCTCTATGTATATAGTTTGCTAGGGCTGCTCTAACAAAGTACCATGGGCTGAGTGTCTTAAACAACACATTTATTGTCTAACAATTTTGGAGGCTGGAAGTCTGAAATCAAGGTATTGGCAGGGTGGATTTCTTCTGAGGCCTCCCTCCTTGGCTTGTAGGTTGCTACCTTCTCTCTGTTTCTTCGCATACCTTTTCCTCTGTGCTTGTCCATGTCCTAGTCTCCTCTTCTTATAAGTCACATAGGATTAAGGTCCCCTCTTGGGACCTTGTTTAGCCTTTATTACCTCTGTAAAGACCCCATCTCCAAATATAGTTACATTCTGAGGTACTGCGGGTTAGGACTTCAACATACAGATTTTGGGGTGAATCAACTCAGCCCTTAACATTCTAACTATATACTGCTTCTTTGGGCTTCAAGGGCCACTTCATGATTCGTGAAAAAAAAAACAACCAAAAACAGAACATTTCTTATTTCTCCTTCTTTGTGTTCATCCTAGAACAATCCTAATTTTCCTTGAGGTAATGATTGGGCAGTAAGATTATGTATAATGAAAAGCAAATGGGTTACTATTATAAGACAGCATTTCGTAGCTCCTACCCTTTGATAGGAACTGTGCTGGGTACGTCCTAAAATGATCTCAGTCACACAGGCACTGATGATGTCAGTTCATGCAAGAGGATGCATAACTGCAGAGGGTTTAGGTCAGTGAGGTTAGTGGCAGGACTGCCAGGAAGGAATGTGTCTCTAAAACCCAAGCTCTCATTGTAACGGTGACATTCTCAAATTTAAATTGGGCAAAAAATGTTTCACGTATTTACATGCTATTAAAGACATACTATTTATAGTTAATGGAAGAACAATATTGAGAGAATAAAATTGTGGCCTGCTCTGAAATTGGCATAGTAATAATTCATGGAGTCCATTGTCGGGTCCTCTTATTGCCATAGGGTACTCCATGAAGAATTAATAAAACTCATGTTTCTGCTCGAAGGTTCTAAGGGGTTTGATAAGGTAGGGTAGACAAGACAGTCCCTCCTCTACATTGACTGCACCAGAGCCCAGGCCACTCAAGTCTCCAAGTTTTAGTCCACTCTGGGGAGAGATGTACTAGGTATTTGCACCTTAATATCCCTTGCCACATTTTCATACTCCTTACAAAACCATAACAAGAAATGACAGAGGCAGTAGGCATATAAACTACTGAGATAGGAAAGAATTCCAATGGGTGTAGAATATTTTTCCACATTTAAGGAATGTTTTTCTCAGCAGAAAGGAAAATACCAATCTAATAATTTTGATGATGATAATCATAATGACAATGAAATGGTGGAAATTATTACCATGTGCTATATTTTGGGTTGTGCATATAATTCTATTAGTGAGTGAAAAAGAGATCTTGTCAGACCCATCAAAATGGAATCAATCACAAAATTAAATCTATTTGCTATTATTCCTGGTAGATTTTATTTTCAGGCTTCATTTGTAACAAAATAAATAAGTTTATTTCCAACAAAGTCAATTATTTATGAGTACTGCAAGTCACATAAATTACATTGTCTTTCTTTAGGAACAATGAAGAAAGTTATTTGTATCCCTTTATTTGTATGCCACTTTATTATTATCATGCTAATAATCAAATTTTAACCAAGAGGTTGGAAAGAACACATTAGTGCCGTGAAAATAAGTCAGCAAATAAGAATCTAGCAAATAAAGCTTGATCAAATGCTACAGGGCGAGGACCTTAAAATGAGAATGAAGAAAATCACGTAGGGCAAAATGGGGAGAATATGGGAATAATTTGAGCCTGAAGATTCTGGACCAAGATCTCAAGGTTCCAAGACTAGTAGGGAGGGGTCGAATGGTTGGGCTTACTTGCATAACAGTAGGAAAGGAGAGGGTTGTATGTAAAGAATAGTATGGAAGAATAAGACATGTTCACTATCTCCAAAATAGATGAATCAGAGATGGGTTAAAATTGCAGTTTTTAATTAGTTTCAAATAATTTTTCCAACTTGAAAGTTGCAATATCCACATAAGGGTTAATAAAAGAAGATCATTTGTTAATTCATTTAAATGCTGAGTGTCTTTAACGCATAAGCCGTACATCGGGCAGGTATCAGTAGATAAGAGAGACAGTCATTGGCCTAATTTTATATTATAGTCTTGCAGAAACTTTATAATCTTCCTGGATATCCTAATATAAGGTAGAGTCTTCAATGAAGTTATTACTCTTGAATCATCACCTTTGAATTAAATCAAGAGAGGAAATTTCACTGTTCTCTGAGCTTTGCTGCGGTTTTAGAGGTATAGAACAGGACAATCATTCTCTCTAATCCTACCAAGGACTGTGGGCAACATTCCCACTCACACCACCTCAAAATACAGGAAGTTTTTAAAAAGAGCTCACTTGGAGTACAGAACATCAGAGTTAGGACAAATTCCTTGCTCTCCGTAGTGGTTGGAGACAGCATACATGTCTCATGTACCTGAGGGTCAGAAAGCTGAAGGAAAGGAGCCGAGGACTGAGCAAGGGAAGAGCTGAGGAAAAGAGGTGCCAAATCAGGAGAGAGGTAGAGGCTCAGGGAGAGAGAGAGGCTCTGTGCTGAGGCCTGGGGGCTGTCGGGGAGCATTTGCAAACTGATGGGTGCATGTTCTCCGTCTGCCTGTGTTTGACCCTCTGAGATGGTGATGCTCATTTTGAGTGACTTTCCAAATTTCTGGTTTTAAGGAGGTGTCTTTTGGCACCTGGTGCACCTGCTGTTCCTCCCACTGTAATGCCTGGGAGGCTGCGGTGCCTGTCTCTGCAGGAACTGTTACAGCCGCTGCCGGGCCTTCTGAATACTGCTCACTTGCAGATGGAGTCCAACCCAGATCCCACAAGCAAGGCTCCTCATAACCTTCTTAGGGAGAACTTGTGTCTTTTTCATTAAATGGGTTCCTTCCTTGCCTCTTGTGACCAAACCCTTACTTGTCCCCGTCCTAGTACTTGGCTAGGGTCTCAGTTCCTTGGAGCCTAATGTGGTGCTGGGACTCTTTCATCCTCTCCATTTAGAACCATAGTTCTCATGTTTGGGTATTATCTCCTCCTACAAGGTCCCCCCAAATGCTCACTCCATCTTGGCTGGGAGTTTATTGCCTGTGGGAGCAGCCCCCTGACCTCCTTCTCAGGGTGATACACAGTACTCTCCATATTTCTGCCCTTGTTTGGTAAAGAGGGACTTGGGAATAATCTTCAACTCATCAGAGCCCTTCCTCTTTCTTTACCACACTAATTCTGGTTCAGTGGGGTTGTGGAAATACCATGATTAGTGATTAACTGTGTGTGTAAACTAGAAAGTGGGAAACTATTTGTATATTATTATTGAATAATATATTCAATAAGTTTACCTTTTAGAACTGTATAACATCATGGAAGGGAAGAATGCTAGTTCAAAATGCTGAGTATAAATTGGGCGTTGACAAAGTATCTTTAATAGTAAGAAGCACCTTCAAGGTGGGTCATCTGAAAAGATGGGTACCCCTGGGCACATGGTCAATGATGGGCATGTGATGCTCACCCTGAACACAGGGTATGACTGCTGGATTCACAGGCTGGTTTGTGTCTCTCAGAAGAATGAATAAATATTTTGAGAAAACCTCTTTGGAAAGGAGCAGCTCCCTGGTCTACTCACTCTGAGAATTCTGTCAAGAGTGAGTCTTTTATTCCTGTCTGCCTGGAGCGCAGAAACTGCATTGCTGGGACCTTTTCTGCTGTCGTTGGCGGTCTCTACTCCAGCCTTTTACAATTCTGAAGTCTGAGCTTTATTTTGTGCTCCGGTAATTAGAGGTGGAAGAAAGAAGGCAATTTGGAAAGAGCTTTTTCTTCTCTGCTTCCCTAAATAGCTCTGGAGCTGAACTCTCCCTTTTGGAAGAAAGCGAAAGGAACTTTAATTAGTTTTGAAATGTAAATCCAACTCCCTTTGCTGCTGCAATATGGCCTTAATACTTGAGTTTTCTGTTCCAACACTGCCATGGCCTCCTGGTGGCAGTGTGCCTGCTTGTATTTTGGATTCTAAATTATCAGATTAATGATTATATTTTATTTATTGAGTCATTCAATTTAAAAGTAAAAACCTTTATTAAACAACTGTGTTATTTGAATAGTTAAATAAATACAGACCCTGATTTTAAGGAAAGAACCCAACCAATCAACCAGTAAATAATGTGATACCCTGGTCATGATAAAAAAAATACATATGGGATAAAAATGGAGGCAAAAGGAAGACAGGTCAGATGCCATAGTTAAAATGACCTTTGGGTGAGTTTTGAAGCCCCCTTAGTCAACACCAATGGGCACAGAGTCCTGGCTCCTGCACTAGGACCAGACCTTGCCACACTTGCTCCCTGTAACAAAGTCCCTTTGCCTCTTGGATTAATTGTTCTTGTTCACAAAATAGCAAAGAAACATCACTCCAAAGCATTTGGTTATCTTCAGCTTGAGGCTTTAATTAATCGGGTTTTTGCTGGTTTATCATACTCTCAAGTGAGTGCCAAAAAAACTTCAGAGTTTAACGGAAAGACAAATTTCTTTGCTCAGAATACATGGAAGATTGAAAGCTATAATGAGGCAGCTTAGAATGGGGCTTTGCTGTGTACTTAAGCTTCATCAGTTGGAGAATGAGGATTCCTCACGGCCATTTAAAAGCAGAAACAAAACCCTCACCTGCTACTTTTATTTTAAGAAACTGGCATTCAATGTGTTTTTGGGAATCGACATATGGCTTTATTTTCAGCATTCAGCATCTGTGCTCTGAGGGTTATCTGGAAATGACAGCAATGGTGGCTTGACTGCAATAGTTGTTCAAGCATTTGACTACCAGTATTACAGGATATGTGATGTTATTGGTTGTGGGAAAGAAAATCAACATCCTCTGAGATTGGGGAGCAGGTTATATTTTCAAATATCCCATGCATTTGGCCTCACTATTTTCCCTGTGTTTGGAAAAGGTTTTGGAAAGACAGAACTAAGATATTGTCACAAATAGACATATAGATTCCAGTGACCCAACCATAAAAAGGTTTAGGTCAAGAGCAAATTCATCTTGAAGATTTTCTCAGTGCTCCTCAACAGTTAAGTTTCCCAAAGAGAGACACTGCTGGGTGATTTTTAAGAGTAGTCTGGTAGAGAAACTCATTACTGTTATTCAAATATTACCATCTCATTTCACCCTCATGTGTTGTATTATCTCTGTTTAGTGAATGATGAATTCAAGAGCAAAGGAAATCAGGTGGCCTGTACAGTCTCTGACAGGTGGCATGGGGCAGAACGGGGTCTTGAACATATAAATCCACATGAGAAATGTGAGGTCCATGGAGAATTGTCTCCCAGGACATAACTCCTCTATATATCAAGGGGGTTCTGCATCCAGTTCCAATATGTGGGGTGGGGGCTCCCCATACAATCCAAGATGCAAGTTCAGACACCAGCTGGGTGTCCTACAATTCAACTCTGACACTAAGTACCTGGATATGGCACTCAGATTCCGAAAGTTAAGGGCTAGTCCCACAAAACTGCTCCTTACCACTTCAGATGCCAATCTGAAGCTCAGGTTGTCACTTGTCCTTCTGCATGAGAGGTTCGTATGACTCCTCCCTGGGTTTGATTAGTGCACTAGAGTGGTTCACAGGACTCAGAAAACTCATTTACTCACCAGATTACCAGTCTATTGCCAAGGGTATTAAAGGATAGGAATCCACAGCCAGATGGAGAGATATAGGGCATGCAAGGAATATGGGAAGAGGGGCTGAGCTTCACGCTCTTTGCAGGTGCACCACTCTCCTAACACCTCCACATGTTCATGAACCTGGAAGCTCTCTGGAAACCCTCCTTTTGGGTTTTTATGGAGACTTTGTTACATAGTCATGATTGATTAAATCACTGGCCATTGACAATTGACTTAACCCCCAGTGCCTTCCCCTCCCTGGAGGTCAAGGGTGGGATTGATATGTCCAACCCTCTAATCACGACTAGTTCTCCTGGGGCAACTAGACCCCACTTTTAGATAAGATCCCAAAGTTGCCTCATGAACATAACCAAAGACACTTTTGTAGGTTTCTTGCTCAGAGCTCTCCAAGGATTTTAGGAGTTCCTTTCCAGAAACTGGTGAAGACCATATGTATGTATTTCTTATCATAAATCACAGTATCATGTATGTTTATCTGATCAGCCTCACCTAGAGGTTGCTTCCCACTTCACTTGCTGTGCTCCAGGCACTGCAGTCCTTTTTCAGCTCCCAAGTCTTGCCATGCTGCTCTCCTTCAGAGTCCTCGACCTCAAAATGACCAATCCCCACTATCAACACCTTGTTTTCAGGTCTCAATTTAAACATTCCTTCTTCAAGGGGACCTCTGACTTCCTACCACTCCCCCCAATGTCTTGAATGGTCTGAGACTCCATCTTATGTGTAATCTACATGATTCCCAGCTACAGTTTCATAGATGCTAGAAGAACACATGAGACTCCTGGGTCAGAGACAAAGGTCTTTATTTCTCGCAGCACAGCAGGCAGCAGGGCTGTGCATTCTTATCAGTTCCCCTTGTCCCTGAAGTCTCCTACGGGTGATGCAGGATGATACACACACGACAGGTTTGCCTCGTGGCTCAGGAACCTTGAGCTGAAGAAACCTCATCTTCTAAAGGGGACTGCAACAAACCTGCCATCTTTTGATCTGGAGGGAGACCTTGTTTGATTGTACTGGTAGGAAGCAAATATGCCCTCTGCTTCAGAGGGAAGAACTTCTGTGGCTGCTTACTATACATACAACTATGAAAAAAGTATAGAACAAAAGCTGAAACAAGATGCACATAAACAAGAGAGACACATAGAGAATGGTTTCTCATCACGTCCTCTACCTCATCTAGATTGTGATAGATTTCTCTTGCCATCAACTCTTATGAAATTGTTTTTTTCTGGATAGCACTTTTTCTAGTTACATTTAATAAAGTGTTAGTGTAATTATTAGTTTAATTTATGTCTTTCTCACTAGGTTCTAAGTTCCATGGGGGTAGAGACTGCGTTTATTTTGTATCCTAAGCCCGTCACTCATAGAAAAGCTTATACGAGGAGTTCCAAAGACATTTATAGAAATGATGAACGAATACGGTTGGGGCTTCCGTAATAGCTTGGAATCACCTATGAGAAGCCTTTCCAGATTCCCTGGAGATTGGTTTGGTGTCCTGTGGGTTTCTGTCATATCTTCTATGTGGTCACTGCAAAACTGAAACAATATCTTTATTTCTCTAACTCATTTACTAGGCTTTGAGCTTCTCCACAGCAGTCATCATGCTTCTGTAGTGCCTAGAACAACGCCTTGCACATGTGTAACAACTTAATGAATCTGTACTTTGATCTAAACAGAGCTTAAGCTTCACATTAAGACAATCTTATATAGAAAACTGCTTTTGTAGGTTATTTCCTCATGTCCTGTAAGAAAAACCATGTGACTTATGAATATAAAATTACACCATTTTGATTCAATGCTTGATCATACTTAACACAAAGAGGAAAAAATTAGGCTGCTTATTTGCACAGCAGCAACTATTTGGTTTGGGATTATCAAACCTTAATCATACATGATTACCAGTTTAAGATGTTTTACTTTTCTTACACATCTGGCATTTTTAGTTGACAATTGTCACTGTGTTGTTTAGGACATTGAATCAGAACTACACTTATTTCACTGAAATAAGGTCACAGAATAGCTTAGTTGAATGTGCACGGGCTTTTGAATCCAAGAAACCAAGGATCCAATTCTGGCTTGGTCACAATGAATTTAGGCAAGTTACTGTACCTCTTTGGTTTTTGTAATTAAAAAATTGGAACTGTTATGTCTATTTTATTATGCTAAGAAATTGACATACATTTGTCATTTATTTTGTAAGCACATTTATGCTTCCTCTCATTTAACATTAAGGAATCTGTTACCTTGTGAGTTTTGTTGGGTAGCAAAGACCGCCTTCCTCTAAAGCTGGGGATGACCTTTATACCAGGGTACAGGCATGTGACAAAGTGTCTGCCAGGCAGATTCACTGCTCCAATTTTTGACTCTGTAGCTATAGAGGTGCTTATTTTCTATCCCTCTTTCTGTCAACATGGACAGTAACCATGATTACGAGGCTGTTTTTGGTATAGAAATGACAATGTAGCGTCCAATGCCTGATAGTGGTGGCAAACTTTTCTTCATCCCATCAGTTCTGGGGCACAATTTTGGGCATTATTCTTGGAAGCTCAGCTTCAAGCCTGCTTCCCTAGCACTCCCAGTAATTCTGGGAACTAGTGATATCTTTAATCTCATTCTCTGCCTACTCAGTCAGAGTCAGCTTCTGTCGCTTGAATCTAAAAAGTTCAAGTGATGCAGTACTCAGCAGCGGTTATGGCCCCAGCCTACGTAAGGTCAGTGGGTTTGGCAAGGAGAGTCAGGCTCAAAAGCTCAAGGCTGGGTTGAGAGGCTTCCAATGAGGCCAGAATCTGGGGCCTTAAATGCCTGATGCCCCATGCATTGCGCACAAGTATTCAGGTTCAGAAAGGTGTAAATGAGGTGATGGTTGATGACTCAAGCAAACACATGTGTTCTTTCCTTTGACTGTTTCAGGTATTTGGTCTGACTTACTGCTCAGAATTGACCCTTTTTCGTTCACACACTTGCCGGGGGAGTGTGGGTCAAGGGTGTTCAGTAGTAAGAAAAGCTGTTTCTCTAAAAAGTAAAGGGCAACCAGTTTGGGAGGCACACCAGCCCCTGGATTGAAATGGAAATTTTACATAAATCCCCAGATTTCCAAAACATTGGCACCAAACTAGGGCATTATTTCATCATCATGCATTTTTTTTTTTTTTTGATGGAAGTGTTTAGGTTCTCTGATCCTAAGTATTCAAACGTTTTGTGTGCAGTTAGTTTTTAATTTTGCTTTAAAGACTTTCTAAATTCTCAACAACTACAATGAATAACAAATGATTGCAAAAAAATCCCATACAACTTAGTTTTAGAGAAAAAGAGGGAAAATGTATCTTTTAGGAGTCCTGGGCTTAGAGTCATGAAGCTCTGATTTCTGTTCCTCCAAATCACCCACTTCCCACCCATATGACAGATAGCTGGGTCCTTATACCCTCCTTTGTGAGAGTGGGTGAGAAGACCTGCTTCACCGGGCCGTTCTGAGGACGGAATGTTCGCGATCGGGTATAGCAGGGCCCCTACCTAGAGACTGACCCGGGAGACTCCCAACGCGGGTGAACTGATTTTGACTCTGAAATTATTCTGATGTAATTAAAGATGAACTATAGGCCAAAAATTTTGTCTGGTGAAAGGGAGAAATGCCAGGTTCTTCTGTATTGCAATTAATGTAGATTTTCAGGAAATTGCTCCTTTTGTTATTGGTATTTTCTCATAATTTTAAAAAGTGAATCAAAAAAAACAATTGTTCCAAATACTTATTTAGGGAGAGGAACCCCCCTTTTTTTTCATTGGAGTAGCCAGATTGGGATTAAAGGGAGAGAAGATTCAGATATTCAGATGGTGATAAATTGGGGCTACACGGGTGTTCGTTTGTTTCTTTGGGGTGGGAGCGAAGGCAGCGTGGGGACTGCAGGGCACCCTGGAAAGAGGAGCAGTGCCTTATTTATGTCTGTGATCCCGGGCCCCCACACTACAAAGGCAACACGTATCAGCAGGCTTGCCAGCTTGCCTCCCACGTGCTGCGCAGGAACAATTTGCTACTGTCCTAGGACTTGCAGGCACTGAGAGGCCAGCCTGCACACACACAGCGAAGGAATATCGTTACAAGTTGAGAGTAGGCATCCAAGAGCTGATAGCTTCTCAAAGAACTCTCTCCTTTGAGTTTGAAGGCTTAAGAGCCGTGTTCCCCAGAATGTCTGGGAGAGGGGATTTCTTTGTGCTTTGGTGCGTGGCCAGAGCCCTAAGTAGAGCTTAGCATTGTGTGATGTTGGCTGGAGGCCTTTCCTGACAAGGGCCAGTCCCAGCTCCTCCTGCCCGCTGCTGCTCTGGGGGGTCGTGAGTCCTGCCTCCCGCGTTGGCACAGCCGCCCGTCAGTGCTCCCGTAAACCGTTCCTGTTGCCTGCCACGTGTTTGTCAGGCTGTTTCAACTTTCCTGACAATCTCTTGTCAGAACAGTTCTGTTGGGAAATGAGTTTTTCCTCCCCTGCCTGGAATCCTAATAAAAGCAAAATTCATTAAAGAACACCCAGGGAAGTATTGATCTACAGAATCTCGTAGCAACCTTCAGGTAAAGAGTTAGTCCCTTAGGTTGAAGGGTTACAAAAGGATGTTTGCCATTCACTGTGCCCCCGTTTGAATAGCTTGTGGACCTGTTTGTGAAGGAGATGGCTTTCTGGGAGTCCTTAGCCAACATCAGTCCCTCTCAGGAGGGCTTCTGGTTTGCGTGTCCCTACTGGTTTGGTTCAGTTACTTCTAACTATGTGGATGTTCAGTTGTGGCCAAGGCAGCTACTTGAAGATCCCATTCAAGGCAGAGAGATACTCCTTTTTATGGCTATCACATTGAACCCACTGTCTCTGCCCCTCCTGCACAGCTTGTATTTAATGAATTCTGTTGAGCCTCAGTTTTCTCATCTCAAAAAATGGGGGTAATATTTTCTCTTCCCAGGATTGTTTTGAGGATTAAAAGAAATCATGACATAATGGTTGGAAATCACTTGACATGTCATGGGCATTGAGTTTCTCTCTCTTCCTGTTCATACCGATTGCCACAGTTTGTCATGTGCAGAGGATCCCACCATGTGTTTACTATACGTGTCATGCCAAAGAAAATGGTGCTGTTATACACAGGACAAGGACAACACAGCAGTGCTGTCCAGTAAAAAGCCAGAGAGAACTGTTGATCGACTAATGTTTTCTCAACCTGGTGCCTTTGCAGAACAAGACAAAAAACAGAAATTAGGACGTGACTGCCTGCCGAAACGGGAAGGGACTCTCACAGCAGGCACTGAGGAGGTAAGTGTAGACTGACCTCAATCACCTGTGCATCACTGTCCTGGGGTCCCCACTGAACGTTTTGTGTATTGACTCTGAATGCGCTTAGACCCTCAATCATCAAAGAAGATTCTGATGGTCAGAAGATTCCAAATTCTTGAACCTCCAGTTCAATAATCAAAATTTTGTTAAATAAATATCCAGTCAGCAGCAGTAACCACTGCTTCACTTAGAACATGGTGATCAGTTGCCAGAGGTGGTTCTTGACTCTTTGATAAGTAGTTTCAAGACCACAATAGAAAACATCCAGAAGCTTCTAATTAGAGAGCATCTACTAATTACACCCAAGATTAGAAATTTTAGCCTCAATTATACCTCCAACTATGTATCTTTCTGATGGAAATAACAATGTTAAATATTTGCTTATAATTTGTAGTCATTTAGGGTTAAAATATAAGGAAGAGAAAGGTAGTTGATGACAAAATTATCTGTATGATCACTGATGCATTGGTACATTATCATTTCTGATTCAGAAGAGAGTGAACTTGTTCACAAACTATCTTCACAAGTTTTGTATTTTTGTAGATGGCAGGATTGGGGTGCATCCATGGTGCTTTCCAGTGGATTGGCAAGTTCATTAATAAGTGATCAAAGTCCTGCTTCAAGATTGAGCATATTTTGTAATAATTAGATTTATATATGGAATCTCAGTGGAAAACATCCATTCCTAATCCACAGGGATTCTTTCATTAGGCTGGTTCTCAGAGATGTTACTTATTTCTCTATCCCACCACTTTTAGCTAGTTCATCTTGGTAAAAGTGATTCACTTACAAATTATTCCTGGTGGTCCAAAGCCAAGCTGTGTAATACTAACTTTAGTAAATAAAATAAATCTACAGGTGACATCGAGCCATGTTTTGGTTAGTTGCCACTTAGCAAGTTCTCTTTATGCTCTTCACTGTGCCTTGTACTAGATCTAGGAACAGGGAGAGGTGGCTTGCACATTTGAAGACCAGGGCTGGTAACAAAGAATACTGATCTGATGGACTCGGAAGCATAGTAGATACTCAATGAAGAGTGTTTCCTGTTCTACTACTCTTCATATTTCACCTCCATCCTCTGACAGAGACAAGAGTGTCTATGTGTCAGGCCAAAGGTAGAAGGAAAGGAAGGAGACAATGACCAGGGTTGTATGTTTATTGAACAATCTGTGTTAAATAGAGGAGGATTAACTAGAGGTATATACATCTGGGTTCCCCAAGCCAAATTTTGCAAGGAGGTTCTATCACCCTTTCACATAAAAATATTTCTGTCACTAACTCTCAAATACTCTAAAAGCCATTTGGTCCTATGGTGTCCCTGAAATGTTTGAGACAGAGACCATGACTGTACACAGATGTTGAATTAGTGCAGCCTGAAAACAATCTTGTGACTTCTTGATAGATTTATATAAAAGCCAGGGACTGAAAGTTCTAGACTCATTGCTCTTGGTATTGAGATGGACTCTAGTGAATTAGTTTAAATATTTCAGATTTCCAGCCCTTTTTGGCTTACATTCTCAGCTAGTCTTATTTTAGTAAAGGTCTCATCCCATGTTAAAGCAAGTATTGAGTAACAGAAACTGATTCTTAGTGAAGAAGCCAAATCTGAAAAGCCACCGTCTTGAAAAGTAGTAAAATAAATCTGAGTTGAGCAGCAGAAAGCAAAAAAATGTTCATGTCAATTTAACTTTACTTTGAGGAGCATAATGTCATGATTTGGAAAGTGAAGTATCCCTTTTTGTAGAATTTGTAACAATGGGAAGTTTCAAGCATCTCAGATAACTTAGAAAGAACTTGGACATGAGTCATAAAAATGATGAAGGAGCAGAAAGAAATGATTTATGGGGGAAGATGAAAAGAATTTAATACGGATAGTCTGGCTAAGTGAAGAACAGGTCCTTTGATTAATGACTGTACATTCTTGAAGTGCATAAGCACTAAGAAAAAATCAGTGAGTTTTGGGGTGTGGAAAACATGAATAATGGAACCAATTAAGTATAGGAAAATAGGCTGAATGTAAAATGTAAAATATCTATTTCGGGGTTTTTCAAATGTGCCTCTCAAGGTACTTTCAATGTTAAATATTTCCTAGTAAAATGGTTAAGTTCTTAATATTTCAATCTCTCTCTTTTTTTTTTTTAAATGAAAGAAGCAAAAAATCTCCCTAGGGTTTTGAAAGGGCACATTTTATTCACAGGTGCATAGTGGTTAGATTCCAGGGGGTCTGTGACCTTCACGACGAAGTCTCTTCATCTAATATAATTGGTCCTAAAGCTGCAGAAGAGACTCTAGTTTTTCTCTGGGGTATTTGTCTCAGGCCTCTGAGGGCGGCAGAGAGAAACAGCTGCCCGGGCTCTGGCACCCACTGGTGCAGGATGACCTGAATGCATGCTGCTACCTTGTATGAAGTGTCTGGTTCCATTCAGTTCAGAAATTGGAAAAGTCTAGAGCTAAAAAAATTAATGAAATATGTCATCACGGTTCTGCTAGGGTTTGGGTGCCAAGAAAGCAGCTACAGATATACTTGAGCTGGGGGAGGAAAGGGTCTGGGCATTCCAGGCAAGCTGGCATAGTGGTGCAGCAGACATGCTTGGGTATCTGTCAACCTAGTACATCTTGAAACCTAGGGTGGCCCCTTACTGTTTCATCTCAGGCAAATGCCTAATCTTTCTAAGTCTCTGTTTCCTCTTCTATGAAAAGGGGCCCATCCAGAGGTGGCCATGAGGATTATCTCAATGGCTGTATTGATAGAGCTCAGCACAGTATCTGATTCATAGTAAATGTTCAGTCAGTCTTGGTAGTCATTCTTGTTACTAGCCCTACCCTTTACCCTGACTATATCCTCCACTACAGAGATCACCCCTCTCCTTCCAAAGGTGAGGGCCGGTGATGGCCTTTTCTAGGGGGACATACATGGTAGAAGGATTGTAATTACTCCATGAGAGTAATTACATCTATATATATGACAGTAAACCCTCCATGGTTTAAACTAAAATCTGGATAGTGGAACGTGTCTAAATTACAATATTCTAACAGGAATTCAATTTTATCCTATTTCATTGTGAATAATAATCACTTTGCATATTTCTTTTCCTTTTCCCAGATTTTAATTTGCTAGTTTTATTTGCATTCTTTCTGTTACTAATTTTTTTTACATTCTAAATTATATTTTACTATGAATTTATGGTTCCCGGTTTCATTATAAACCACCCCAAATCCTTTGTGTAAGAGATAAGGGTATCAACAAACAAATGAAACATGCATAGTTGAAATAATATAGTTTAAGTTAAACAAAATTATAAATACATATAGAAATGACAAAATTTTGTGATATTTATATATGTGTGTGTATGAAGAATATATATATGCTCATGGCATTCAAGAAAAGAGAAATTTGTGCAATGAAAATAGCAAATGAAGAATGCTGATTTCTCTTTGGGAGTTTGCCAGTTTGCATGGAAGGGAGCTTAGGAAAGAGATTTCAGAGAACTTTAGCTGTCCTGGGAATGTGTGGAATGGCTGGAGGGACATCACTGGGGTATAGGCTTCTGTACAATGACATTATTTTCACCCCGAGCAATCCTGGGACTAAGAAAAAGGTGACAGATCCGAAGGTGATGACTGTGTTGCTTATGACTGAGTTCTCTGGGCTTTAGCTTATACCTCCTGAGAGTATGAATGTTCTTCACTGGTATGAACATTTTCTGTCATTATTTTATTTTCTGGGAACTCCTTGTACACACAAGAATTCTATCAACAGCTTTGACATCTCAAGTTTTTAACACCAAATGCTTTACAAGCACCACCTGATCCAATCACTGCTTAAATTTCTTGATTCTCTTCTGCTAAAATCTTTGATGCTACACCCAGAAGCAGAGCAGAATCAGTGAAATTGCAAGCTCACCCCCTCCAGGAAGGCCACTCTGACAGCAATACCAGAGGCGGGGTTTTCAGGCACACGGCACGGCTGTGCCGACCTGCCTGGGTAGATGGTTGTGAGGACATGACTCTGGGTTAGGAAGGCCAGAACCATTGGAAATTAGAGTCTGAAACTGGAAAATAAGGATCTTGGGCGGACAGATCTAGAGCAGGAGAAGAGATCAGGAACACGAGATGGGATTTGCCAGGCCCAGGTGGACACATGGGCAGGGAATTAAGTTTGGCAAATGAATAGACATCAAAACTCTGAGTCTGTCAGATGAGGAAACTGAGGCTTAGAAAGCACATATTACATACAACCCTATAGCTGATAATTGGCAAAACTGGCTTTAAATCTGTCTGACATACCCTTGAGCTCCTGACCTTGACCTCTATGCTACGAACTTACAAATTTCAGTTATTTTCACTCAAGTGAGTTACTTTTACTCAAATGTATAAATTCCTTTACTTGTCCACAGAAACTTAATTTCTAGCTCAAGCCCCCATTGTTTCTGATGCAAACATTTTAATTTAGTCATTCCCAGGGACACTCAGTCATGTTTAGGTGTGCTGTCTGTCACTTGAGGTTTGAGGGTATTCAATGACACCTGTCTTTTCTCTGGAGTTAGTGCTGTACTCAGAAGGCAATGCAGAGGATGGGAGATGTTTATTCCATGACAGGGACTTGTCCTGGTGGCCTGCTGCTGTCCATTCACAGGCTCTCTAGCTTGTTTCTACCATAATGCCTCTCTCAGCTAAAGCCGACAGGACAGGCCACTTTGCAGTCTCTCCATTTGCACCCCTGCTGTCATTTCTCTGCAACCACCCACATTCTGGGCAGCCGCTGCATAGGGCCTGAGGGGCCATGACACCCTTTGACTATGTTTTAATTCCAGGGCTGAAGGAATCTCGGGGTTGTCCCACGCCCTCTCCTTTCGACTCTGTGGTGGCCACACCACACTGGCCCAGTTAACTGCTTTCCAAAGACTTCATCAAAAAGCAGGCCCATGTTCTCCCAGCTTTAAGTCAGATGCTTTAAATGGGGGCTGAAGGTATTCCTGGCTCCCCCTGGAGGCTGAGCCTGAAGAAGTGAGGGGTTAGCTCACAGCCTCCCCACCCGCCTCATTAACGATGAACTCTCATGGTGTTGTGTCTCGTCTGTCTCTGATACCTGTTCCTCCTCACTCCATAGCATTCTCTGTCCAGACTGATGGCGGGGAGGAGGGGTGTGGAGAACTTAGTCAGCTTGACAGCATCTACGTCCTAATCCTTCAGCCTTATTCATGGATATGAATTGTTTGAGCTCACTTCTTCACTTGTTCCTTTTGAAACTCTTGCCTAGAGCAAAACGGCCTCAGGACTTCCAGCCTAAATGGGGTGGCGGTCATTTCTGTGGGTGGCTAAGATGGAACAACACTCCCGTTCTGGCTTGCTCATCTGTTTCCAACTTCAGTGAAATCATTATACCTTGTTAGAGGCACCCATTTTGGGGGAGATTGCAAGGGTTCGTAATATTTTTTGGAGAAGTTGCTGATGTTGAAACCTTGCCTACATACTTAGGACATCCTAAGTTCAGTAGAACTTACTTAATTTGCTCCTCTACTGTTGCTTCAGGAACCTTGACATTTAAGACACATGAAAGGGAATAATTATATAAGTTACAAAATTAACACGAACTCTGGCGGTTTATGAAATACCTGAGCCAAGTCTATCTTAGTGCAGATGTTGGAAATTCAAGGGTAAGAAAGGTTTGGCATTGACAAGAGATGCTGATTATGTGGGCTCGTGCAGCTTACCATCAATCATCTCCTATGCACAAGAGAAAACTCTGTTGCAATAATCTTTAAGGAATTGCCTAGATTCTTTTGTTCTCATAAAAATGGTTTTAACCTGGATTCTTCCTTCCTCTCCATATCTAAGCAGAAAGCAAACTCTGTCTGGCAAATATTTGTCCTGGCATCTGCATCTTCATCATTACTGCCTCAACTCAGATCTGGGTCTTCTTTTTCTTGTCTAGTATAACAGCCTCCAGACTTTTCCCACCTCACCCAGCCCTTACTCTGCTTACACCCAGGTATTCTTTATGAGATACAAACCTGATCTTGACTCCCTTTGGAAACTGTGATGGCTCTCTACTGCTCCCAGAATAAAGTGCCACCCCTTGAGCCAGGTGTACGAGGCACTTCCCCACCTGCATGCAGCCCATGTCAGTGTGCATGCATTCATTCACTCATTGGATATGTATACAATTATAAATGGACACAATTTCTGAGTGGGTGTATGAACGAGGAGTAGGTAGAAAGATGAAAAATAAGGAGAGATACCATTATACAGGCTGTCATGGGAATACGGGAAAGATACACAGGAAGTACCAGCCAAATCCTTCCAGGCAAGTCAGGGAAGGTTCATCCTTCAAGACTGCTTCCTTCTCTTCTCTCACGTACATTCAATGCAGCTGTTCCACAAGCGTGATCTTTCAGTCTGCTAGATTATGAGTTTTTTGATAAGCGAATTCCTCTTTTTTATCTCTGAGTTCCCAGGGTGGCCAAATACAGGATTTGGCACATTGTTTTACCCACAAACCCATGGTTAAATTAGGACATCATACTGAATTTTGCCTGTAATCAACTGAATTTTGAACTTTTTCTATTTTCTATTGAGGGATGTTCATTTTAATGACAATTATTTATGAAAAATAATATATATATTATTTCTCCTTAGTATGCTCTTAAATGTTTGCCTTTGTATCCTTTTTCTTTTTGAACCATGGGTAAAAGAAAGCTGTGTGTATAATTTCCTCATTTACACTCAACACATAGACTTTGTAGCATTTCAAAAGGTGGGATTCTTTTTTTTTTTTGAGAGGGCATCTCTCATATTTATTGATCATATGGTTGTTAACAACAATAAAATTCTGTATAGGGGACTCAATGCACAATCATTAATCAACCCCAACCCTAATTCTCAACAGTCTCCAATCTTCTGTAGCATAACGAACAAGTTCTTACATGGTGAACAAGTTCTTACATAGTGAATAAGTTCTTACATGGTGAACAGTGCAAGGGCAGTCATATCACAGAAACTTTTGGTTTTGATCATGCATCATGAACTATAAACAATCAGGTCTAATATGATTATTCATTTGATTTTTATACTTGATTTATATGTGAATCCCACATTTCTCCCTTATTATTATTATTATTTTTAATAAAATGCTGAAGTGGTAGGTAGATGCAAGATAAAGGTAGAAAACATAGTTTAGTGCTGTAAGAAGGCTAATGTAGATGATCAGGTGTGTGCCTATAGACTAAGTATTAATCCAAGCTAGACAAGGGCAACAAAACATCCACGGATGCAGAAGATTTCTCTCAAAACAGGGGGGGTGAGGTTCTAAGCCTCACCTCTGTTGATCCCTGATTTCTCACCTGATGGCCCCCCTGTGACTGTGCCTGTCTTAGGTTGTTCCTCCCTTGAGGAATCTTACCCGTCTCTGGCTAACCAGTCATCTTCCGGGGCCATACAGGGAAATGTAAAGTTGGTAAGTGAGAGAGAAGCAATATTGTTTGAAAAGGTTAGCTTTTTACTTCTTTGCAGATTTATGCCCTGTGGCTTCTATGCCCAGCATTTGTCTTGAGGTATCTTTACCACTTGGAAGAATTATGATACTCGGTAATTTCAATATGAGGCACGAATTCTACTTAAGGGTTGTGATTAGGAAGGAAGAAGAAAAGCTATAGAAGTAGCAGACGGAAGAAAACATGGGAAGATTGATTATTTCTTTGACATATCTTCTTGTAGTGTAACATAAGCATATATAGGTTTTAAACTACTAATTAAATTGCGTGCACACATTTACATAATAGGAATACAGCTACTTAACCAAAGAAGACCTACAAATACCAGCCATATCCAGTGAAACCAAGAAAACCAGTTATGCACCCTAGGCATTTGTGAAAACTTATCAATGATATGATGGATATTGTCTAACTGAATTTGAATAGTTTGAGAAAAATCAGACATATTAAAACAACACATTCCTGGGAAGTGTTCACATCCCATATGTTCTTTTAATAGTAGATAGTCTATAGTTGCAAGATTTTGGAGCGCTGCAACTTGCACTTCTCCTAATTCTTGGTTGAGTTCCGACAGTATAGATCCAGTCAAATTTGTTGTCTTACTGTATGCACAGGCCAGCTTAGATATCTCCTTCTTCATTCCAATGGCAAGTCCAGGAACCGGTGGGATGAATGCAGCTACAACTGCAACAGTGCCAGGATCTTTGTTGAAGTTTTTTGATGATCATCTTCTGGAATGACTCTTCCAGAGAATGTTGTTGTTGGAAGTTCTTCTTCATATCGTATCTTAATTCGTTTTCTGGGTAGCCAAATTAGGCTTTGATCCTCTGTATAATCACAAACAAACCCTTTGCCCACCCTTTGATATGCCCTTTATACCATTGTGAAGAACTTATTGGAAATCACCACACAGGAACTGCCTTTTTTTTTTTAAGAGAAAGGAATATTATCAGAAGAATGTACTTCCATAGCTGATCATCTGACACCCTTTAAATGATCAAAATTAAGGATATTTAAAGCATGCATTAATTGGTGATTTGCAGTTAGTTTTATCCTATCAGGGAGTAATCCCATTTTCTTTCTTTTTTTTTTTGTTATCATTAATCTACAATTACATGAATAACATTATGTTTACTAGGCTCTCCCCTATACCAGGTCCCCCCAACAAACCCCCTTACAGTCACTGTCCATCAGCATAGCAAAATGTTGTATAATCACTACTTGTCTTCTCTGTGTTGTACAGCCCTTCCCTTTCTCCCACCCCCCCCATTATGCATGCTAATCATACTACCCCCTTTCTTCTTCCCCTACCCTCCCATTCTCCCCAGTCTCTTTCCCTTTGGTAACTCTTAGTCCATTCTTGGGTTCTGTGATTCTGCTGCTGTTTTGTTCCTTCAGTTTTTCCTTTGTTCTTATATTCCACAGATGAGTGAAATCATTTGGTATTTCTCTTTCTCCCCTTGGCTTATTTCACTGAGCATAATATCCTCTAGCTCCATCCATGTTGTTGCAAATGGTAGGATCTGTTTTCTTCTTATGGCTGAGTAATATTCTATTGTGTATATGTACCACATATTCTTTATCCATTCATCTACTGATGGACACTTAGGTTGCTTCCAATTCTTGGCTATTGTAAATAGTGCTGCGATAAACATAGGGGTGCATCTGTCTTTTTCAAACTTGAGTGCTGCATTTCTAGGGTAAATTCCTAGGAGTGGAATTCCTGGGTCAAATGGTAAGTCTATTTTGAGCGTTTTGAGGAACCTCCATGCTGCTTTCCACAATGGATGAACTAAGTTACATTCCCACCAGCAGTGTAGGAGGGTTCCCCTTTCTCCACAACCTCACCAACATTTGTTGTTGTTTGTCTTTTGGATGGCAGCCAACCTTACTGGTGTGAGGTGATACCTCATTGTGGTTTTAATTTGCATTTCTCTGATAACTAGTGATGTGGAGCATCTTTTCATGTGTCTGTTAGCCATCTGTATTTCTTTTTTGGAGAACTGTCTGTTCAGTTCCTCTGCCCATTTTTTAATTGGATTATTTGTTTTTTGTTTGTTGAGGTGGGTGAGCTCTTTATATATTTTGGACGTCAAGCCTTTATCGGATCTGTCATTTACAAATATATTCTCCCATACTGTAGGGATCCTTTTTGTTCTATTGATGGTGTCTTTTGCTGTACAGAAGCTTTTCAGCTTAATATAGTCCCACTTGTTCATTTTTGCTATTGTTTTCCTTGCCCGGGGAGATATGTATGTTCAAGAAGAGGTCACTCATGTTTATGTCTAAGAGGTTTTTGACTATGTATTTTTCTAAGTGTTTTATGGTTTCATGACTTACATTCAGGTCTTTGATCCATTTTGAATTTACTTTTGTATATGGGGTTAGACAATGGTCCAGTTTCATTCTCCTACTTGTAGCTGTCCAGTTTTGACAGCACCATCTGTTGAAGAGACTGTCATTTCGCCATTGTATGTCCATGGCTCCTTTATCAAATATTAATTGACCATATATGTTTGGGTTAATGTCTGGAGTCTCTAATCTGTTCCACTGGTCTGTGGCTCTGTTCTTGTGTCAGTACCAAATTGTCTTGATTACTATGGCTTTGTAGTAGAGCTTGAAGTTTGGGAGTGAGATTCCCCCTACTTTATTCTTCTTTCTCAGGATTGCTTTGGCTATTCGGGGTCTTTGGTGTTTCCATATGAATTTTTGAACTATTTGTTCCAGTTCGTTGAAGAATGTTGCTGGTAGTTTCATAGGGATTGCATCAAATCTGTATATTGCTTTGGGCAGGATGGCCATTTTGACGATATTAATTCTTCCTAGCCATGAGCATGGGATGAGTTTCCATTTGTTAGTGTCCCCTTTAATTTCTCTTAAGAGTGACTTGTAGTTTTCAGGGTATAGGTCTTTCACTTCTTTGGTTAGGTTTATTCCTAGGTATTTTATTCTTTTTGATGCAATTGTGAATGGAGTTGTTTTCCTGATTTCTCTTTCTATTGGTTCATTGTTAGTGTATAGGAAAGCCACAGATTTCTGTGTGTTAATTTTGTATCCTACAACTTTACTGTATTCCAATATCAGTTCTAGTAGTTTTGGAGTGGAGTCTTTAGGATTTTTTATGTACAATATCATGTCATCGGCAAATAGTGACAGTTTAACTTCTTCTTTACCAATCTGGATTCCTTGTATTTCTTTGTTTTGTCTGATTGCCGTGTCTAGGACCTCCAGTACTGTGTTAAATAACAGTGGAGAGAGTGGGCATCCCTGTCTAGTTCCCGATCTCAGCGGAAATTCTTTCAGCTTCTCGCTGTTCAATATAATGTTGGCTGTGGGTTTATCATAGATGGCCTTTATTATGTTGAGGTACTTGCCCTCTATACCCATTTTGCTGAGAGTTTTTATCATGAATGGATGTTGAATTTTGTTGAATGCTTTTTCAGCATCTATGGAGATGATCATGTGGTTTTTGTCTTTCTTTTTGTTTATGTGGTGGATGATGTTGATGGATTTTCGAATGTTGTACCATCCTTGCATCCTTGGGATGAGTCCCACTTGGTCATGGTGTATGAACCTTTTGGTATATTTTTGAATTTGGTTTGCTAATATTTTATTGAGTATTTTTGCATCTACATTCATCAGGGATATTGGTCTGTAATTTTCTTTTTTGGTGGGGTTTTTGCCTGGTTTTGGTATTAGCGTGATGTTGACTTCTTAGAATGAGTTTGGAAGTATTCCCTCCTGTTCTATTTTTTGGAAAACTTTAAGGAGAATGGGTATTATGTCTTCTCTGTGTGTCTGATAAAATTCCGAGGTAAATCCGTCTGGCCCGGGGGTTTTGTTCTTGGGTAGTTTTTTGATTACCGTTTCAATTTCTTTGCTTGTAATTGGTTTGTTTAACTTTTGTGTTTCTTCCTTGGTCAGTCTTGGAAGGTTGTATTTTTCTAGGAAGTTGTCCATTTCTTCTAGGTTTTTCAGCTTGTTGGCATATAGGTTTTCATAGTAGTCTTTAATAATCCTTTGTATTTCTGTGGAGTCTGTTGTGATTTTTCCGTTCTCATTTCTGATTCTGCTGATTTGTGTTGATTCTCTTTTTCTCTTAATAAGTCTGGCTAGAGGCTTATCTATTTTGTTTCTTTTCTCAAAGAACCAGCTCTTGGTTTCATTGATTTTTGCTATTGTTTTATTCTTCTCAATTTTGTTTATTTCTTCTCTGATTTTTATTATGTCCCTCCTTCTGCTGACTTTAGGCCTCATTTGTTCTTCTTTTTCCAGTTTCGATAATTGTGATGTTAGACTATTCATTTGGGATTTTTCTTCCTTCTTCAAGTGTGCCTGGATCGCTATATACTTTCCTCTTAAGACTGCTTTTGCTGTGTCCCACAGAAGTTGGGGCTTTGTGTTGTTGTTGTCATTTGTTTCCATATATTCCTTGATCTCTATTTAAATTTGTTCGTTGATCCATTGATTATTTAGGAGCATGTTGTTAAGCCTCCATGTGTTTGTGAGCCTTTTTGTTTTCTTTGTAGAATTTATTTCTAGTTTTATACCTTTGTGGTCTGAAAAGTTGGTTGGTAGAATTTCAATATTTTGGAATTTACTGAGGCTCTTTTTGTGAGCTAGTATGTGGTCTATTTTGGAGAATGTTCCATGTGCACTTGAGAAGAATGTGTATCCTGTTGCTTTTGGATGTAGAGTTCTGTAGATGTCTATTAGGTCCATCTGTTCTAGTGTGTTGTTCAGTGCCTCCATGTCCTTACTTATTTTCTGTCTGGTGGATCTGTCCTTTGGGGTGAGTGGCATGTTGAAGTCTCCTAAAATGAATGCATTGCAGTCTATTTCCCCCTTCATTCCTGTTAGTATTTGTTTCACATATGCTGGTGCTCCTGTGTTGGGTGCATATATATTTAGAATGGTTATATCCTCTTGTTGGACTGAGCCCTTTATCATTATGTAGTGTCCTTCTTTATCTCTTGTTACTTTCTTTGTTTTGAAGTCTATTTTGTCTGATACTAGTACTGCAACCCCTGCTTTCTTCTCTCTGTTGTTTGCCTGAAATATGTTTTTCCATCCCTTGACTTTTAGTCTGTGCATGTCTTTGTGTTTGAGGTGAGTTTCTTGTAAGCAGCATATAGATGGGTCTTGCTTTTTTATCCATTCTATGACTCTGTGTCTTTTGATTGGTGCATTCAGTCCATTTACATTTAGGATGACTATTGAAAGATATGTACTTATTGCCATTGCAGGCTTTAGATTCGTGGTTACCAAAGGTTCAAGGTTAGCCTCTTTAGTATCTTACTGCCTAACTTAGCTCGCTTATTGAGCTGTTATATACACTGTCTGGAGATTCTTTTCTTCTCTCCCTTCTTATTCCTCCTCCTCCATTCTTTTTATGTTGGTTGTTTAATTCTATGCTCTTTCATGTTTCCTTTACCTGCTTTTAGTGGGTAGTTGATTTTATTTTTTTGCCTTTAGTTAGTATTTGGTTGGTCTGCTTTCTTTGCTGTGATTTTATTTTCTCTGGTGACGTCTGTTTTGTTTTAGGAGTGCTTCCGTCTAGAACAGTCCCTCTTAAATACCCTGTAGAGGTGGTTTTTGGGAGGCAAATTCCCTCAACTTTTGCTTGTCTGGGAATTATTTAATCCCTCCATCATATTTAAATGATAATCGTGCTGGATACAGTATCCTTGGTTCAAGGCCTTTCTGTTTCATTGCATTAAATGTATCATGTCATTCTCTTCTGACCTGTAAGGTTTCTGTTGAGAAGTCTGATGATAGCCTGATGGGTTTTCCTTTATAGGTGACCTTTTTCTCTCTAGCTGCCTTTAAATCTCTTTCCTTGTCCTTGATCTTTGCCATTTTAATTATTATGTGTCTTGGTGTTGTCCTCCTTGGTTCCTTTCTGTTGGGAGTTCTGTGTATTTCCGTGGTCTGTTTGATTATTTCCTCCCCCAGTTTGGGGAAGTTTTCAGCAATTATTTCTTTTAAGATACTTTCCATCTCTTTTCCTCTCTCTTTTTCTTCTGGAACCCCTATAATATGGATATTGTTCCTTTTGGATTGGTCACACAGTTCTCTTAGTATTGTTTCATTCCTGGAGATCCTTTTATCTCTCTGTGTGTCAGCTTCTATGCATTCCTGTTCTCTGGTTTCTATTCCATCAATGGCCTCTTGCATCTTATCCATTCTGCTCATAAATCCTTCCAGAGTTTGTTTCACTTCTGTAATCTCCTTCCTGGCATCTGTGATCTCCCTCCAGACTTCATCCCATATCTCTTGCATATTTCTCTGCATCTCTGTCAGCATGTTTATGGTTCTTATTTTGAATTCTTTGTCAGGAAGACTGGTTAGGTCTGTCTCCTTCTCTGGTGTTGTCTCTGTGATCTTTGTCTGCCTGTAGCTTTGCCTTTTCATGGTGATAGGAATAGTCTGCAGAGCTGGGACGAGTGACGGCTGGAAGAACTTCCCTTCTTGTTGGTTTGTGGCCCTCCTCTCCTGGGAGAACAGCGACCTCTAGTGGCTTGTGCTGGGCAGCTGCGCGCAGACAGGGTTTCTGCTTCCTGCCTGGCTGCTATGGAGTTAATCTCCGCTGTTGCTGTGGGCGTGGCTTGCCTGGGGCCGCTGCTCCTATATGGTGGAGCCGCATTGGAGGGTGAGTGGCCGGGAGGCTATTTATCTCTGTGAGGGGCCTCCCTGCTCCCTGCAGCCCAGGGGTTAGGGTGCCCAGAGATTCCCAGATTCCCTGCTGCTGGACTAAGTGTCCCAGGACCCTTCCATTCAGTTTTGCGGTCCCTGTCCCTTTAAGACTTCCAGAAAGCACTTGCAAAAAAAAAAAAGCCACTCGCTTTTCTTTGTCCCTGGGCGCCAGCCTCAGGGACCTGCTCACAGGTCTTACTGTCCTGCTTCCCTAGTTTCCAGCACCCCATGCATGCACTGTGTCTGCACTCTGGCCCGGATGGCTGGGGTTGGGTGTTCAGCAGTCCTGGGCTCCCTCTTCCTCCCGCTCTGACTCCTCTCCTCCCGCTGGGAGCTGGGGGAAGGGGCGCTTGGGTCCCACGGGGCCGGGGCTTGTATCTTACCCCCTTCATGAGGCGCTGGGTTCTCGCAGGTGTGGATGTGGTCTGGATGTTGTCCTGTGTCCTCTGGTCTTTATTCTAGGAAGAGTTGTCTTTGTTATATTTTCATAGATATATGTGGTTTTGGGAGGAGATTTCTTCTGCTCTACTCACACCGCCATCTTGGCTCCACCCCCAAAAGGTGGGATTCTGATAGTGATAGAAGGAAAATCTTCCTGATTATAAGAACAAACTTGAGATAATAATACAAACTCTGTTACAAAAGCACTGAGTAGCTGAGTCAGGATGTCAGACTGGTCATGGAATCTTCATGGAGAAGTGAGCTTCTAGCCTGATTTTGAAAGAAGGGACAGGTGAAAATGGATAGAAGCAAGGAGAAAGTACATTTCAGAGAAAGCAGTCTATATTACACTATGAACTATGTATAGGGCGTGAGGTATGGATCGGTTAGTTTGTAGGGAGAAGAACCTTTAGCATTAAAATATGTGCTTAATGTGTTTGCCTATTTACTTAATTTTTGCAGATTCTCTTTTGTGCTTATAAGGCATTTAACAATTTCTTGATTGCCTGGATTAATAGCAGAAGGGTTAAAAAAAAGGTAAGAAAATTGAAATCCAAATAGAATCTTCTGGACAGTACATAATATAATTTTAAATTAATTAACATTCCTTATTTGAATCAGAGTTTTGGAATACATTGGTACAGTGACCCATTAGTAAAAGCCGTCCAACTGCCTTCCCCACTTCTGGAATAGTATCTGCCTTCCTTTTGGAAATGTCTCCAGTTTCTGCATGTATCATGTGTTCCTGGTGGAAGTTACTACCTCGTAGTAACCCCCTGTCTGGGCATAAGGGTAGGGACAGAACCCAAGCTCAGCCAGTCCCTTTCAGGCTCTCCTCAAACTGGACTAAGGGAAGAGGGGTGATCCCTTTTGGCAATGAGTGGAGCTGTGACAGATGAAGTGAGAAGTGAACAAGCTTTGACTTTATAAACTAAGGCAGTTTGAAAGAAGGAAGTTGGAACTTAAGACAGAAGCTGACCTGAGAAAATGGAGTGTTCTAGGTAATGTTCTAGGCCCAGCTCCAGTTTTCTCTAAGTCCAGCTGCAGCCTAAAGCTATTTCACAGCTGACGCCTTGGCCAAAAAGTACTCCGCCTGTGCCAAGCAAAGTTAAGTGACTGTTACTTTTCTATCACCTGTGACAGAAGCTGATTTGGTGAGTTTAATGAATTCAGACCCAGAGAAACATAAAAGGGTTTTGATGTTGTTATGAAGAGGCCCTCACTAGGGCTAACAATTTTCACTTTCCACTATCACCAATACTCTGATTCAAAAGAATACCCACTTATTTTTAGGATAGTCTAGATTAGAACACCACTGCCTCAACTTCTAGGAGAGTCACTAAGAGTCACCTTCTGCCATCTGGGTCTGAATATCGTGATTTCAGCTTTTTCAGCGTGGTGAGAAGGCACGAGAGAGTAGAAAAGAGGCTGTGTTTCCAGGCAACTCAGGGTCCAATAGACTCTTGTTGCTTTAGGTGCTTCGAACATTCTACTGAGGGACCAGTGGGCCCCTGCAGTGGCCAGATTGTTTTAATGTTTTGTCTGTTTTCTTCTGGAAAAGGTTGAGCTCTCTGCTCTGTTATATGATGTCTTGGCGCACTGTGCTTATGTGGTTTTTGGCAAGTTTGCTCGACCCTGGATTCCTTAGTGTTGTTCTCTGAGGCAACACAATGTGGGCTGAAGACTCTTGTAAAAATACAAAAGGCTTTTTGCTGGGAGTCTTCCATTGGTTACAATATAATTATTTGCCAGAATGAATTTACTACTACTGGAACATTTTGGAGCGATAATAACTCCAATAATGAGCATAATAAAATAATCAGAAAATCCAGCAATAAGAACAACATGTAAGAAAATGAAGGGATTTTTTTAGTGCTCTCTTTAAGATTCCTATCATCACTATCATCTTTGCACCAAATGTTTATTTAGTAGGATCTAATGGAGAACATCTTGCCAGGACTTGTGTTTACCAAAAAGGGTATGATGTATTTCTCAACTTCTAAGGCATTGCAATCTTGTACAAGAGTCAGGGTACATATTGGTTTGACCAGAGTGTGCCCAGGCTACACAGAAAAAGAAAACTCACAGTAATAGTAACAAACACCAAAGCTAGCAATATTTCTCTGGCTCATCTACCATGTGTAGTTCGGCCCACCATTCCCACCTTAGTTCCTCTCAGCTCACGCAGGAGGCTCTGAGGGAGCCGTTTTCATTTGTGCTCACCAGTGAAGATGTCTTGTCTATCAGGTAGAGTCCAGGAGGGGTTCATCATGCCGCCTGGGGCAGGTCTCTCGGCTGCCCTGAGCAGCTACCGTGTTCTCTGTCCTGCTTCTGGTTTCTCAGGGATGTCTCTTGCCAGCACTGATCTGTAATGTTGTCGTCTCATTTGCTCTCTCTGTCTAGGTTGGTCTGGCTCTTAATCAGGCTTCTGGGGTCTTGTCCCTTCTCACATCTCATGGATCTCTGCCTCTTGGCTGACTGCCTTGCTTAAGAGAGGAAAAAGCTTTTGCTTTCCATGCCCACTGTGGTCTAGTGCCTGGGCTAAGAGGAAGCACTTTGTGTGATCTGAGCCTTACAGAGATCTTCACGAAGTCACATTTTTGTTTGTTTAATTTATAAACTCTAAGTCCCATGGATTTCAGCTAAGTTCTGCTAACATTATTGAGTAGGGTAGTGATTGATGACAACAGGGGCAGCGTACTTTGGGGGGCACTTAAACTATCTTTCCTCTCCCACACTGACCCCCTGGGTTTGGGTTACTCTCTGATGCCAATAAATTACTTTCACGAGATGCTTTTGCTTTTTAGGCATATAGATCGCAGGCTTTCTCTACCTCAATTCTTCTCTATATGTATTTATTTGATGAAAATATACTGAGTACCTACTATGTGTTAATTACTCTGGTAGGGCTTGGGGATAGAGTGGTTGATGAAATAGCCCCAGTTTCTGTCATTGTGCATCTTACAGGAAGGATTATAGCCCCAAACTGTCAGTAGGTAAACAGCTTATGTAGGCTTCTAACCCCTGCTGCAGTACAGATGAACAACAGAAGGGTGCATTTGTTAAATGCCAAGGAAAAAAGCACCATAGGGTTTTAGAGAAGCAATTGGTTACTGGAAAGGCTGGGCTAAGCTCTGTGAATGAGATGGTTAAATTGAGACTCGAGAAACTAGGAGGACTGGATGCATGGGAATGGGCAGGAATAGAATTCCGAGGAATGCATACGGAGGGCCCAAGGAGAGAGGCAGGGCAGATATGTACCCAGGCATGCCAGGGGACTGCTCAGGACAGTATGCAGTCACACTGACCTTGATTCACATCACAGTTTGATCACTTAGTATGCATGTGTGTGACCTTGGGTTAGTTAATTAAATTCTCTGAGCCTCCATTTCTTAATCTGTGAAATGACTATGTCCAGGTCTACTTCATGAGTTTTCCTATGGATTATAAGAGTATAAAGTAAATAAATGTAGATGAAGCTCTAAGAATCACGTCTGACACATAGGAAGTGATCAAACACTGAGGGTTCATGCCAGTTTGTTTGGAGCAGCTGATGCATGTCGGGTGAAGGAAGGACGCATTTTGAGAATTCTTTTTCAGAGTTTACCCTTTGCTGTTGAGTGGGTAAAAATGACTGAAGAATATACTCTCTGCTTTGTTATCCATAAGGGGACAGAAAAAAAATCAAATGGAAAGTAAATGAGGGCAATGGACTGTTCCCTTGAACTTTTCCAACCTCTTATCAAATGTGGTGAGCACCTAAATTACTCAGTCTGATTCTGTACCCAAGACACGTGCACAGTTAGGGGGCAGGGAAGGACACTCCTTTTTGGCCCAGTGTTCTTTCCTCGCTGGACAAAGCCTGGGGAAGCCTCATGTGAAAGACGATCTGACCATATTATTGTTTTGTCACAACATCAATTTGAGTCACTTGAATTTAAAATGCTATTAATAAACAGAATGCATATGTTTCTCCTTCCCTTCATAAAATACCAGCTTACAAACACTTAGCTTCATTTTCTCCTATTTAGACTTGCTCTTTAGTTGTGGCAAAATAAAACTTCGCTGACTGATTCAGCTTGCTCAGCCTACTCTTGGCTTCTAATCTGGTTCCTTTACAATCAATTTAAACTCAAAATCAATTGTGGTTCTGTAGAAACTATGGCTTCAAAGTGAAGATGTCATTTTGCATTGAAATGACAGAAGAGAGCAATATTTGTTCTCTTTAATTTAGATTCCACATACACCAAGGTTATAAACATGTCCTTCTTGAAATCTCACCTGAGTCACTATTGCAGCCTCAATAAGGTAAAATTAGCAGAATCAGAAATAATATGTCTGGCTCTATTTACTTCTCAGTGTCTCTTTGCTGAAAGAATGCAAACTCATCCCAGGAAATTTGAGAGAAAAGCAGAGAATGAACAGTGGGAATGGGACATTTGATAGCTGCAATAAAAACAACTAAAACCAGGAAGAAAGTGAGAGCATTTGGTAAACACAAAGGAATACAACCAAAGAAGTGGGAAAAACAGCTATTCGGGATAGGTTAGCAGTTTGCAAATAAGACAAATCACGAATTGTTGAAAGAAGATTGGGAAACAAATCCTGGGTGGTGAGTTGAACAGTTGCATGGATTGAATGAGACGGAAGCAGTGGGGCCCCAAGGAGGGCTGATTACAGGAGGAAGACTCCAAGGAGAGTGTAATTCCATTCCAATGGGCTTCTTTCATTCTGAAGTACCAGTGAATAGAACAGCTTGCATAATGGTTCAATTGAGCAAGGCATCACTATATTTGCATTCCCTGTCTGTTTTGTTCCTAATATGACTCCTTAGTCTTTCTTCTGGTGTTGAACACCTGAGCACCATTGTATTACAGTTTTGTGATTAAGTGTTTGTCTCCTCGCATCTGGCCATGGAGCATGTTGTGTCTACCTGAGTTTCCCGTGTCAGGCCCACCTGGGCACACCTTTGGTGTTCTGTGAGAGTGGTGACATGAAAGAATAAATGAGTACCCTTTTGGCTTGGCCACACAGCTCTCAGTCCACTTCTTGGTGTATTCTTTAGACAGATTATTTATTCTTTTACTTCCTCTGAAGCTATGAATTACCTCTGACATCCAAGAAACACTTAAAAAAGAAAAAGAAAAAATATGAAGCATGAAACCACAGATCTTTGATTCCCAAAAGGGTTTCTCTGCTAACACAAAGTATTCATGTGTATGATCAAAGAACTGAAATCAGTCTGGCACCATCGTGACAGCAACTGACAGGTTGACAAGCTGTGCTTTGCCTGATAAATCGCAGAGGGCTGGGTGTGTTTTTCATACCCCGCCAGTTCTGAGCGTCTACCTGACATGTATCTGTCAGGCTGAAGCAAGAGTGTGCTGCGTGCACATGCGGCTGGGTGTGAAAATTGGCCCTGCTTTCACAATGACACAATCCCTCTCTGGGCCTGGAACCTGACATAGTTGCATTATCCCAATCCTGGAAATGAGAGGTGTGTTCAGTTAGAGGAACTGGGTTCTCCTAATGTGCTAGTGGCTCAGGAACAGCCAAGTAAAAAGACACCATCAAAAGAATCTGGTTTGAGAATCAGACAGACATTCTTTCAGTTTGTGAAAATGAGAAATTATCAAGGGTCGGTGATTCTTAACCAAGAATTGTGTATGATACTTGTGTCATGGACTTGTTGTGAGAACAGAGGCTATGTGCCTGGAGTTAACGATATGCACCCTGCTAAAGACTGAATGTTTATGTTCCCTTCCGCAAATTCATATGTTGAAACTCAGTCCCCAGGGTGATGGTGTTAGGAGGTGGGGCCTTCGGGAGGTGCTGGGACGGGGAAGGTGCAGCCCTCATAAATGGGATCAATGCCCTCATCAAAGAGACCCCGCAGAGCTCCCTCCCCCTTCCGCCAAGTGAGGCAGCAGCATTGAGATGGGCTGTCTGTGCCCAGGAGGCAGGCCTCTCCAGACACCCAATCTGCTGGGACCTTGATCTGGGGCTTCCCGGCTTCTCAGTCTGTGAGAAATAAATGTTTAAGAAATTAATAATGGTATTTCTTATAGCAGCCTAGAAGGATTAAGACAGAACCTATGGAGCAGTGGTTCTTACCTGGAATAATTACGCATTCCCCTCCCTTGGGGATTTTTTGGCCATGTCTAGAGACATTTTGAGTTGTCACAACTGGGGGCAGGTGCCACTGGCATCTAGTGGGTAGAGGCTGGGCTACCACCAACATCGCATAATGCACAGGGGAGCCCCCACCTCCCTGACCCAAGGAATTATCCTGCTCAAAATGCAGCAGTGCTGAGGTGAGATGCCCTGCAGGACAGTACGAATGCCTTAGCCCTGCACAGATGTAGAGGCTTAGTTCCTAGAAAGTTTTCTGCCTTATTCGAGATGAGGAACCCCCCCATGAAGAGGCCCACCTGCTGACCCCGGCTCCTGACTTGAAAAGCATGTGGGCTTTAACCTGTTAAAATTGGGTTAAGCTAATATGTTCTGTAGCACGTATATTATGGCAACTTAAAGGATCACCATATCCTTCAGATGTGAAGCCGGAACCATCCTCCCTCCGTCTCACAGGGTCCTCTGCCACCTTCCGTCCTTCGGCACCTCCCTGGGGTGATGTGGGGGTGTCTGCTGGTGAACGCCATCTGCTTTCTGGCCCCTGGCTTGCTGCGATTTCGATGTCACGGCGTGCAGTTTGCTCCTCGCTGTCAGTGGACTGGCTGCTGTGGGCTGAACTGTGGTCCACCCCAAACCCCAAACTCCTATGTTGAAGTCCTACCTCTCAGTACTTCAGACTATGGCTACATTTGAAGTTGGGGTCTTTAAGGAGATAATTCAGTTAAAATTCAGTGATTAGAGTGAGCCTTCATCCCATATGACTGGTCTCCATACATGAGGAGATCAGGACCCAGGTAAGTACCTGGAGGACCAGCTGAATCAGCATCCCCTTGCAACTTGTTAGAAATGTAAATTCTCCAGCCTCACCCCAGACCTGCTGGATCAGAGACTCTGGGGTGAGGCACAGCAATCTGTGTTTTTAACAGTGTTTCCAGGGGATTCTGGTGTACCCTCAAGTTTGAGGCTCTAGTCATAGTGTTTTGATTCTCTGAGAATTCTCTTTTCTGTTCTCAGTGCAGTCCCTTCTGCCTACAAGGATCCCCTGGTATCTGACTCTTCAAGTCCCTCCCAGAATGTCATGGACATTTTCATTAAAACATCCTCCAACTGCTTTCCTGTGGGGAAATCAACAGTAGGGTCACAGATTCAGTGATAGAAAAGTCAATTCTCTCATCCTCCTTCCTTCTAAACAAGAACATTGATTATTTCTTCCCCTGGAAATCATTTTTTCCCAGACCAGGGATGTAATATATTTATCCCCAGTTGCAATGTTCTATGTCCTTTTATGTTCTGATCAGGCAGGGAGTTCCAAATTTATATAGTTGGAGAGGACAGGAGGTAGGGAGAGCATCTTCTCAGTAATTTTAGATAAATATTATTATTACTAACATAATTTTGAAACATACTTTTCCATGTCAATCACTTTTTACATCCTGAGATGTTAGTTTGCTCATCTGTAGAATAAGGATAACTTTACGTAGCTAATGGGGTTTTTAAAAGAAGCCCTACTTCCCAGATGGGAAAATGGGATTCAGAGAAGTCACATGACACAAGTAATTAGTCCTATAAAGAGATAAGTGATACCATCATTTAAAAAACTAAGAAAAAACCATTTGCTTCCCTAGTGTAATTTCTAGTATTGCACGGGAATGATCCAGCCGTTCAGGGCTTTCGCTGATTTATGCTTGGGAAACACATTACGCTTCTTTCCTCTGGCTGCGGATCCACGGACTTACTATAAATAACTAAACTGTGCAGTCTGGGAGCCTGGCTCTTAATTCTCTTCAGTAAATTTACAGAGGGGAAAAGATAGAATTCCTGCGCTGGCCACTTAGGGTTATTGCTGATATTAAAAAAAACCCTGAGTTGTGACAAAAGCAAACTGTGAGTGGCAGGGGACTGTCAGCACTGGGAGGCCTTGGAAGGCCTGTGACCTTAGGCTGCAGAATGTCCTGGAGAGGCAGGTGATTCTTCTTGTGACAGGGAGCCTGGGACCATCAGGAAAGACAGGCTCTGTCCCCAAGTTGGACAACTCTTTCTATATTTGAATGTTGAACATTGCCTGATGTGAAACCTCTGGGTGATGCTACAGGTAACTGACACCTAATGATCAAAAAACACCAACACAGATTCATGGAAAAGATTTTGAAAGAAACTGGAAAACTGCTGAAACCTTGATGGAGCAGAGAATGACAAAGGATGTACTTGAGCATGTACGTGTATGTTTATGCACGTGTGTGCATGTGAGTGCATGCACATGTCTGTGTGTGTTTAGTGTTGCTTTTTTGTGCCCTTTAAAATCCCCACACATGTTTGGGGGAGAGGATTTTGAATGATGTGTTAGGCATGTTTGGTTTAGATTGTCTCTGAGAGAATATAAATTTCTGGGAGCCATGGATATTGAGATAGAATTTTCTTAGATTCTTTTCAGGAGAAATGAGTGCCAAGATTTGTGGTGTAACTAGAACTTGTTGAAGTGTATTCTTGGCAACCACCTGTGTAATAGGTGTTTTATGTATTTCTTCCCCCCACTTTCGAGGGGGAGAGTCAGTCGTTTACCGTCTAACATAGCTGTGCTAATTAGCGTGTTAAAATAGTTTTGCTCTGACCCTTGACAACTGCTTCCTGCGCCCAGTTGTTTTTGGTTCTAAATGCATACATTTTTGATACTTTTGCAGTATGATGATATAACAAAAGCTCCAAGTAGATCACCATAATAATAATATAAGAGTTAATGAGTATTGTTTACTATGCACTGGATATTATTCTGAGATTTCATTGGTAATAGCAAATTTAACTCATATGATTTGGAGGCAGACTAAATACCTTGTTCTCCTTTGTTTCTATGAGCTCATTATAATGAAAGCAGAGACATAATATATTTTTAAAAGGTATAAATCAGAAATTTAAAATCAGCAAACCAAGGGGTGGATCTTGCCAGTGAACATATTTTGATTGCCCTCAAAGTATTTAGGAAAATGTTATTTTCCAAAATTTAAACTCTGGTTATTTCTCATAACAGTTCATGGTTCTGGCCACTTTTGAAATATCAAAAATTTGACAACACTTGTGTTTCTGTTTCACAGATCAACAACAATTGGCTGGTATAGGTAATAGTTGCCATTTTAGATGAATTATAAACCTTCCACATTCTGCTACACAAAGTTCTTCTGTTTTCTGGCCCTGGCTGTCATGTGACAGTGTAATTCCTTTTTTGAAAAAATCTGTAACAGCAAAGGGAGCAGGAGAGGGCATCAATGAGTGTGACATTTCAGCACATTTCTAGAAGATTCAAAGTGGAAAGAAGGCTTTGATTCGGCAGACACAGCCTAAAATACTCTCAGACAGAACTAACGGAAGCCTGGGCAGGCTATGAAGGCTGGATCAGTAAGTAAGTAGAATGGAAGGGAGACATGGGGCTGAACACGATGGTTGCCTCTGCTGATCTGGTGTGGGGTGTCCACCTCTCTCCCCAAAGCTATTACATGTGGATGTCTTCATTTAGGTAAAATATTGGCTTTCTCTTTTTTTTTTCTATTTCTTGGGTTATTTTCCCTTTTTTCAGCTTTATTGAGCTATAACTGACAAAACTGTAAAATATTCAAAGACACTGCAGTGATTTGATATACATACATGTTGTGAAAGGATTCCCCCCATCTAGTTAATTGGCACATCCATCATCTCACACATAGGTATTTTATTTTATTTATTTTTTTGGTCAGAACATTTAAGTTGTACTCTCTAATTAATTTCAATTATATAGTACAGTACTACCAACTGTAGTTGCCATGTTTTACATTAGATCCTCAGACTTTATTGATCTTTATCGCTGAAAGTCTACACTCTTTCACCAACCTCTCCTGATTTTCTCCCTCAGCCCCTGGTAACCACTCTTCTACTCTGTTTCTATGATTTTGATTTTTTTTTTTTTTAAGATTCCACATATAAGTGATGACATGTAGTATTTGTCTTTCTCTGTCTGGTTTATATCACTTAGCATAATGCCCTATAGATGTTCTTACAACTAGCAGAATTTCCTTTTTTCTCATGGTTGAATCATATTCCATTGTGTCTTTCTCTATATTTCTATATCTGTATCTCACTACTTTATCCATTCATCCAATGATGGACACTTAGTTTGTTTCCATATGTTGGCTATTGTGAATAATGCTGCCGTGAACATGGGAGAGCAGCTATCTCTTTCATATCCTCTTTTCATCCTTTGGACATATACCCAGAAGTGGGATTGCCGGAGCATCTGGCAGCTCTAACTTATCTTTTGAGGAAACTTTGTACTGTCGCCCATTGTGCCAGCACCAGTTTATATTCCCACCAACAGTGCACAAGGATTCCCTTTTCTCCACATGCTCACCAACACTTATTATCTCTTATCATTTTATGATAGGCATTCTAACAGGTAGGAGACGGTATTTCACTTGCATTTCCCTGATGATTACTAATGTTGAGCACCAATTCATGTACCAATTAGCCATTTGCATGTCTTCTTGGAAAAATGTTTATTTTCCCTTTCTTTGGACTTTTCAAATTGGATTGTTTGGTTTTTGCTATTGATTTGTAGAAGTTCTTTTTTGGATGTTAACCTCTTAGCAGAAATATGGCTTGCAAATATTTACTCCCATTCAGTAGGTTGCCTTAGCATTTTGTAAATGGTTTTCTTTGTCACACCAAAGCTTGTTAGTTTGATTTGGTCTCACTTGTTTATTTTTGCTTTCGTTGCCTCTGCATTTGGTGTGAAATCCAAAAAATCATTGCCAAGACTGATGTCAAGGAGATTGGTCCTTTATGTTTTCTTCTAGGAATTTTATGGTTTCAGGTTTTTTTTTTCCTTAAAAAAAAGAATAAACTATTTTAGAGATAATTTTTTAGTGCTCCAGAGCAAAGCTCTCCTCATTCTGGCATATGGAGCCAGAGTGCTTGGCTTAAGAACCAGCAAGTAGAAAGTTTCACCTAGAAAGTAAAAAGTACAGAGATGTAGAAAATAGAGTAAAAAAAAAAAAGATTCGAAGTATAGAGTATCAGTTTTGAGCTTCAATACCCAATTCTTAGGAATTCCAGAAAAAAGTGAAACAGAGAAAAGTAAAGGTATACAATTATCAAAGAAATAATAGAAGACAATTTCTCAGGACTCGAGGATTCCATGAGTTTTTAAATTGGAAGAGGACCACTGAAGGCTATTGTAGTGACAGAAGATACGTCGACACATCAATAAGGAGAAGAGAAGCAACAAAAACTCTCAGAGAGGAAAACAAAATATACATGAAAACAACAAAAAATCCTTCTCACAAGGTGCAATAGGCCTCTGGGTTCTGGAGAATGGTTTGAAATTTAGGATTTGGTTACCTATGAAAATGAGAAATCAGTTTTGACAAATTCATAACCAGATGTCCTTTTCAAACATGTACGTACTCAGAAAGTTTACCTCTGAGGAAGTTCTCCAGGAAAAGCAAACAGAAACCTAACTAAGAAAACTGAAAAGGTAGGGACATGAATTAGTGGAATTAACCTAGGGATCCAATAAACAAAGTATAATCCCATGATAATAAAGATTGGAGATTGGCTCTCAGACCCCTAAATAAATGCAGGCAGTGTATTTCTTCTCTTCATGTGGGGAACTGGAGAAGTTAGGAAGTGAGTGCCTCTTGGTCTTTAAGGTTTTCTGTTTTGTGTTTTGTCACTTTTGAACCATGTAAATTATCCTACCTTAACTCCTGTTTTGTGAAAGTATATACTAATTAATTCTGATTCTTTTTTAATCTACCATGCAATAATGTGGTCCTGCATGTTTTTTTTTTCTGGACCTTAGTCATTGTGCTATGATGTGTTTTACTGTGCATCCCTGAAAAAGTATATATGCAATATGCCTAGAAAGCAAACAGTCCAAATTAGTACAGACAGCCTGTTATTCCCAATCCTCTCGAGAGCTTTTTATTTTGCTTCGAGAGCACCTTGATCTCCTGATACTCCTCCCATCTCTGGGCCACTCCTGCTTAGTCTCATTTGTTGGTTCCTTCTTATTCCATACCTTACAATGCTGGGGGAATACCCAGGCTCAGTCATTAGAGTGCTGGTTTTCCCTATACTCATTCCCTGGGTGATTTAATCTAATCTCATGGTTTCAGTACCATCTCAAATACCATCTCAATACAGATCAATTGAAAATTAATATTTTCATTCCAGAATACTCTGCTTTTTAGTTAATGGCAGCCCCAGGAAGCAAGCCTATACAATTTACAGTCATCCTTTACTCTTTCTTCACAACCCACATCTATTCCCTCTGCAAATCTTGGTTCTACCTTCAAAAGATCTCCAGGATCTGACCTTTTCTTAACATCTCCACTACTATCCCCCTTCAAGCTGCTATCATCTCCTGCCTTCATTATCACAACGGCCTCCTCCTCAGGGTCACCCTCCTGCTCTTGATCCGGGATCCTTTTTTAAATGCAAGACAAATCATGTCTCTCCATTGCATAAAGTCAGGGAAGACTCTCCATTTCAACAGAGAAGGGCCCAAACTCTCTCAAGGGCCTGCAAGACCTTACATGATCCCTTTGCCAATCTTCCACATTGATTCTCTGATGTCATTTACCCCTCACCATTTCCCTTGTCCACATGACTGCAGTGGACTCCCTGCTTTTCTTTAAATATGCTCAGTACACTCTAGTCTTACAGCCTTTTTATTTCCTGTCTGAAATATTCTTCCCCTGGGTATCTCACTTCCCTACCTCCTTCATGTCCTTGCTGAAATTTCACTTTCTTGGTGAGGTCTTCCCTGACCACCCATCCTATTTTTCATTTTTCATTTTTCATTTTGCATCCCTATTCCCCCTCCCTGCTTTATTTTTGTCCTTTGTACAAGTCATCACCACCTGAGTTACTCTGTGTGTTTGTTTATTTTCTCAGTGTCTCTCTCTCGGTGTTCGGTTCATTGCTATATCCCAAGTGCTACCATGCTACCTCATACTTAGCAGGTGCTGTGTTGAATAAATGAATAGGAAGGCTTCAAATAAAATGTTTTCAAGATGAATGGAATAGATTCAGGAATAGATAAGACAAACAAGGGGCTGAAAAATATTAGAAACATGATTCAGAAGGCATACACTTCTTGTTTCAACCTGAAATAACATATCATTATATCTGCACTACTGGAAATGAACATATGTATAGATAGTGTAAAGGAACATGGAAAAACAGAATTGTGTTTTGTGATGAATTTTTAAACATTGTTTTAAAAATCAGTGAAAATTTGAGCTAATTTTACATGGACCAGGCTTTGTTGGCTTCAAATTTTAAATAGCCTCTTCTGTGAAAAAAATTACTTTCACTTTCTTGCACTAATTGGGTAGAGATTAGGTCTCCCAGGAAGAGCAGTCAGCATTGTCTGGGACCTGTTAGAAATGCAAATTCTCAGACTCCACCCACATCTGCTGAATCAGAACGTCCTGGGGTGAGTGCAGAAATTCATACTTTCACAAGTCCTCCAGGTGACTGAGATGCACGCTCGGGTTCAAGAACCACAGCCCTGACCACATCTGGTTCTCCAGAGGACCCTGCAGGCTGCCCTCCCACCTGGAAGCTGTTTTCCAGTTGCGTTCCTTGGACCACTGGCTTTGGGTATTGTTCTTCTTATTCCTCCTTCCATCTCTGGCCATTTCTGTTCCTTCCGCTCACGACACACAACACACACACACACACACACACACACACACACACACACACACCATCAGACTAGACTTACTACCTATTTGCCAATATCCTTTGTCTTCTGCCTGTGTACAAGCAAGGTAGTATTTTCCCCATTTTAAGTCACAGAACAAACATTTTGAAACTCTCTAACTTCCTTTCCCTTCTAGTCATGGCTTGATTTCTCACTTTACTTTTACAGCAGAACTCAAAATAATTCTCTAAAAATTCTCCCTTGTTTTTCTTTTGAACTCACTAAATCAGGATTTTACTGACACTGTTCTGTTAAAATTTCTCTCATTGAGGTCAGTTCACTTTGCTAAATCCAACGAGCAATATTTAGTCCTTATCTTACTTGACCTATTAGAGGCATCTGCAGTTTCTCATGTCTACCTCCTCAGAATACTTGCTTCACTTGACTTCAAGTCACTACACTCCCTTGATTTTCTCCAACTCAGTCTCCTTTACTAGTCCCTTTTGTATCTTAGTACTAAATACTTCCCCACTCTATCTATGCCCATTCCTGCATAATTTTATCCAATACCGTTATCTTAAATATCATTTACATGCTGATGACTCCCAAATTTTTGTCTCTATATCCAACTGGTATACCCTGAATTCTGGAGTTCAAATCTACTCAACATACATGTTTTGTTGATTATTGCCATCTTAAAATTAACATGGCCAAACTTAGCTCCTATGTATTCTGTCCCAGACACACCTCTTTGTAGTCTTTACTGTTTTAGCTGATAGTAACCCCATTCTTCCATTTTATGAGGTCAAAAACCTTGAGTTACCCTTGACGCCTCTTTTTCTCTCTTATGCTGCATCCACATCAACAGAAAAACCTACTGGCTTTGCTTTCAAAACACATCCTGAATCTGACCGCTCGGCGGCATCCTCTGCTCCTACCTTGGTCCAAGCTGCCATCACATCTCGCCTGGGTTGGGTAGCAGGCTCCTCACTGGCTCTGCTTCTTTTCTTGTTCCCAAGAGCCCTTCCTCAGCATAGCCCTGGACTGATCTTGATAAACCTGTCAGATCTCATCATTCTGTTCAAAGTCTTTCAGGTATTTCCTCTCTAACTCTGAGTGCAAAACAAAGCACTTATAATAATGATTTAAAAGGTCCCCCATGATCAGCCCCCAATACCTTTCTGATCTAAGTGCCTGCTTACTGTCTCCTTACCACACTGGCCTCTTTACTATTTTCTCAAACACTTCAGGCACATTTTCACGCCAGGGTCTCTGCCCTGCACTAGCTGCTGTCTTCGTCTGGACTGTTTCCTCCAGGCACCTGGTCACCCTGTCTCTCTCTCACTTCCCCAGGTCATCTCGGCAAGGTCACAACTCCTGTGGTCCCTACCTTACACTTACATTTTCTCCCCAACAGTTTTTCTCTCCCTTTCATTTATTGTTTCTCTCTTTTTATAATTTAGCATTATATAACAAATGGTCCAGTTTATTTATTTGCATTGTTCATTGACTCTCTTTCACACTATAAAATAAACTATGAAAGTAGAAGTAGAAAGTTGTGTCTCAGTCCTAGAACAGTGCCTGGCATGTGGCAGATGTTTCACACCTATTTATTGAAAAAAGAAGAAATTAAAGTTTGAGCTCAACTTCTAAAAAGAGTTAACTTATCCCAAGATTTAATGAGTAATATAAAACTTGCATTTTTAACGGAAATAATTAACATGTTTTTGTGATAATGTTGGGAAGGTCTATCCCTTGTCTCTCTTAATTATTAACACCATGAGGACTAGAACTGAGTCTGTTTTAATTACAACTGTCCAGGGCCAAGACTCGGTGAGGCAAGTGAGGCATGTGCTTGGGAATAAAATTGGGAGGGCACACAAGGTAATCAATATAAATAATATTTTAATGCACTATTAAAAAAAAGTCAAACCTAATGCAAAAAGCTATGATGAATAACATATCAAAATTTTAACTAAAGATGGGATTTGTGCTACTGACTCTCCTTAGCCTCAGTCTCCAGTGTGGCTCCACTTGGTGCTGAGTTTTATCTTTTGGCACCTGATAACTGTTTGCAGACTGAGAGGATAAATGAAGGCCAGTAAAGGTGTGGTATAGTCAGAGCAACCTATCGGAGAACTCTCTTCGAGAACCTTCTTTGTGTCTTGGCTTTAATAACTAAAGCAACTAACACTATCAGTGCCACACCGATCAAAGTGCTTCATATATATAGTGTAATTAATATAAATAACTCATTCATGGTACATATAACTTATTTAAGGCTTCCCCAAATCCTACAAATTGTTGTTACTGTTGCATCCCCATTTTACAGATGTGAAAATTGAGGTCCAGAGGGATGAAACCAATTGTGTGAATTCATGTGCTTGTAAGTGGCCTTTTGGCTTTACGGTGACTGCGTCAGAGCCTGTGTGGATTAGAAGGCTGATGGGTCTTCAAGGCACCAGGAGACATTCCAGGAAAAGAGAATCTAAGCAAATTCCTTTCACTGTTACAGAGCAAGTTCGCACGGACACCAAAATAAATCATGAAAACATAGGAAAAAACAGATGTCATGATCCAAATGCTAGGCTAGGGAAACTAATGTGGAATTATTTTATCAAGCATGTTAAACATATGGAATAAGTTACGAAGCAGGGCCATTATAGTTTCGTTTTTTTTTTTTTAAGTGTCATGGGCTTCAGGAACTAGGGTGTACTATGAAAGAAAGGAAAATGAAGGAAAGAGGGAAATCATCCTCTCCTCTGCAGGAGCAGAGACAGGTGGCTCTGATACTTTTTTCTTATTATAAACCTTTACAAAGTAATCTTTGCCAATGAGAAATAACTCATGGTCTCCTTATGGGAATGCAGGCAATCCACTCAACTCTAAATGGTTTTGTATATAAAGGCTGGGATCACAGGTAGGGAGCTCTTGCCAGTGACTATATGCAAGCCTATTAATAGCAAAAGCCATTGAGGTGAACCATGCTAATTTGGAATTTATGCTATGAGGGTTCTGTTGAAGTTTATCACTGGAAAGAATAGTTGCCCTTTAAAGTGTCTGCGCATTTTCAGGGAATAACATGAACACATTTAATCAAATATAATCTCTAGACCTTTTACAGAAGCATGACCTTCCCTTGCCTTGTGCAGAGTAGTGAACTTTCATTGCATTTGTGAATGTTGGCAATAACACGTGTCAAAGTCTTTGGGAAGTACATGAAGGGTGAACAAATGTGAGAGGGCTTTCATATTTGAAGTTTTTATTTTAAAGCAGATTGCATGGTTTGCAGATAATGATGTAGGTTTGAATTCCAGGCCCTCAGACAATAACTTCCCATTTCCCTTTCTCCTTCCCAAACTGTACCTGCAGAAGCAGACTCCACGTGGACCCGGGAGCTCCCCTGTGCTCCTAAGCTATCCATCCTGTTAGCTCCATCTACATACTTAGATTAGAAAAATAAGAAAATAAGTGTATCCATCCTCAGGCTCCAAGGGGAACTTTATAACCAAATCTGACTTCTTGGAGATGTGTCAAAATAAAGGTAGGGTATTTTTTACTCCCCTTTTACATTTCCATGAATTTCTGGGGCTCTTTGAGGTCCCAGAGAGACTGACAGCTCTACTTTGTTCCTGTTGTGCCACCTGCCACGTTTTGTTGTGTGTGTTCTTGAGAAATAGAAACCGAACACTTGGTGGTTTGGGGTTGATGCGAGGCATGACCCACCTGTACTAAGTCACGAAAAGTTCCTGTGGAAATACAGAGGTATTTTAAAGTAGTGATTTCAAAGAAGTGTGTGTGTGTGTGTGTGTGTGTGTGTGTGTGTGTGTGTGTGTGTGTGGCAGAGGGGGGACTGTTGGGGGGTGCTCATAGGCTCAAAGTTTGATTTTTAAGGTAAGATATAAATGAATTGGGTGCCTCTCAACAGGAAAATAAGTTAGGAAATGCTGAGATCAGCTTCTTTGCTATTTCTTTAGTCAAGCATGTAAATTTGAGAGAAACACTGGATATATAATGTTGCTTCTCTTAGGCAATATCACAATGTATTAGAGTCTACAGTTAAAAGAGGGCCAAGGGATGAGCAACTTCACTTTTCCAGGTCTTCAGTTTTAGTTTTTCTCTGTAATAGTTTCCTTCCACCTGTGCAAGAGGAAATTATTAAGTTCACTCATGTAATTTCATTCATTCATTCATTCATTGAACAACTATATCTCTCACCTACCTCTGTGCCAGACTCATTATCAGGTGCTGATGATTAGTGCTAAGCAAGACTGGACTTGGTTGCTACATTCTTGGAGTTTATATTCTAGTGGGAAGAGATGTACTCTAATCAAAAATCATAAAAATAAAGGGAAAAATACAAATGTAATGACTTCAAAAGGGGAAAAATGCTTTGAGCTATGCAAGCATTTAAAAGGGGGATTTAAGCCAGTCCACCATGGGTATTATATTTTGTGCAAAGGATAGATGAAGAGAAATAAATTGTTTATAACCGCTTTTTTTTTCTGCCCAAATATAGTATTATTGAGTCACATAGAGGAAACTTTATGTACTTATTTCATGATAGGAAGAAAAAATATTAGTAGCTTAAATGAGAACTCCATGTAGGGTGAAAGCCCATTTTGTTAGAAAATGTGAAGCTCCTAAGAACTAATTATACAGGGATCTCTTCTGTGTGAGACAGAAAATAGGGTTTTAAGCAGGCTTGAAGGTGCAGGATAAGGAAAGGGATTGTGTGGAATAGTTTGGGTGACATGGCAGATTGTGAGGTAACGTGAGGTGTACCCCATGATGATCCCTTAAGTCTTTTTTTGTAAACTCAGGTATAGTTGATATACAATTTTATATTGGCTTCAAGTATACAACAAATTGGTTCAGCAGTTACCCACATTATTAAATCCTCACCCCAACTAATGCGGTTACTATCTGTCAACATAGGAAGATACTATAGGATCATTGGTTATACTCTCCATGCTGTACAACCATCCTCATGACCAACTCATATTATGATTGACAATCTTTGTGTCCCTTTATCCTCCTCCCTTCTTCCACACCCTCCCCCATGGTAACCACCAGTCATTTCTCAGTGTCTATAAGTCCACTGCTATTTTGTTCATTTTGTTTTGTTTTGTTTTTATATTCCACAAATAAGTGAAATCATACAGTATTTGTCTTTCTCCACCTGGTTTATTTCACTGAGCATCATATCCTCTAGGTCCATCCATGTTGTCACAAATGGCAGTCTTTCTTTCTTTTTTATGGCTGAATAATATTATGTATATGTACCACTTCTTCTTTATCCATTCATCTATTGAGGGGCACTTAGGTTTCTTCCGCATCTTGGCTATTATAAATAATGTGGCAGTAAACATAGGGGTGCGTATCTCTTTTCTAATCAGGGATTCTGTTTTCTTTGGTGAAATTCCTAGAAGTGGGGTAACTGGATCTTATATTATTTCTATTTTTAGTTCTTGGAGGAGCTCCATTCTGCTTTCCACAGTGGCCGCACCAATTTGCATTCCTACCAACAGGGTAGGAGGGCTCCCTTTTCTCCACACCCTTGCCAACATTTGTTGTTTCTTGTCTTTTGAATAGTGGCCATTCTGATGGTTGTGAGGTGATATCTTGTGGTGCTTATGATTTATATTTCCCTGATGATTAGCAATGTGGAGCATCTTTTCATGTGCCTGTTGGCCATCTGTATTTCTTCATTGGAAAAATGTCTGTTCAGGTCTTCTGCCGAATTTTTAATTGTGTTATTTGTTTATTTGGTGTTGAGTCATATGAGTTCTTTATATATTTTGGATGTTAACCCCTTATCAGATAAATCATTTATCATCTCCCACACTGTAGGTCAGCTTTTTGTTCTGTTGGTGGTGTTCTTTGCTATACAGAAGCTTTTTAGTTTGATGTAGTCCCACTTGTTCATTTTTTATTTTGTTTCTCTTGTCCAAGGAGATGTGTCCAGGAAAAACTTGCTCATGTTTATGTTTAAGAAATTTTTTTCCTGTTTTCTTCTAAGAGTTTAATGGTTTCAGGACTTACATTTGGGTCTTTAATTGATTTCAAGTTTACTTTTGTGTATGGAGTTAGCCAGTAATCCAATTTCATTCTCTTGCATGTCGCTGTCTAGTTTTCCCAATACCAGTCATTGAAGAGACTTTTTCCCATTGTATATTTATGGCTCCTTTAGCAAATGTTAATTGACCATACATATGTGGGTTTATATCTGGGCTCTGTATTCTGTTCCATTGATGATCCCCCGTAAGTCTTAAGCTACACAACTCCCATAGCGCTTCAGTGGAAATTGATAGAGGGCAGGCTTTGTAATTCTAGGCTGCAGGCCAAGAAACAGAGATGCTTAAGGATGTAAACTGTCAGGATTCTGCAGGAAGCAAGGCTGGGGTTCTTTGGGATCTCACGAAGGTATAGCACCGGATTTAATGTTAAGTTCAGTAAGATTACTGTGGGGCAGATGGGTCCTGTGAATATCAACTTATATTACAATTTAAATCATATGTCATATTAAATAGAAGAGTGCCAAAGAGAAAATTTGCCCTTTAGTTTAGCTACTAAAATGGTATCTGATGTCTTGGATGCCTACACTCAAACCTTCTGAGCTTCACATCCATGCAGGCTTCACCGCTCCTCATGACAACAGCATCTTCTCTTATGTGCACATTTCTGGTGGAAACCTGCTCTTGCCAACTATTTGTGTGTACTTGGAAGTGAGGCTACTAATACTTCTGGGGGTTTCCTTTATGGACTGTGGGGACAGATAGGCAAATTTATCCCCAGTGATCCTCAGGTGAACGGTTCTAAGAGGCATTAAATACACTCTTCACATGTCCTCCTGGAAGCCCCAGTTGCCCATTGAAAAAGACCTAAAAAATTAGCTATTCCTTCTGCCTTAATGTTTTCTCCTCCTTCTCTCCTGCTTCTTGGAATTATGCTCAACTAGACTACCAGCATCCAAGTCCTAGTTTCAGGATCTGCTTTTGGGGGGTAACCCAAAAGATGGTAAATGGTGAAATCTCTGGATATTTAAAAAGAAGCAATGCGGATGCCAGCTATCTATCTTTCCACTCCTGTATTTACTGCTTTGGAATTCACAATGTCATATTATCATTGCATGTCATCTTTGAAATCATCTGAGAGTAAGAATTATTATTATCTTCCCTGTATAGATGGAGAAAGAGAGGCTTAAAGTGAAAAAATAAAATGTAACTTGTTCAATGTCATGGAAGTTGCCCACAAGGCGCTAAAACTGGTTATCCCAGTGAATACAACCATCACAAACGTCTGCTGCGCCTCAGGCCCTGGGCTTAGCCATGGGAACACGCTGTTCTTCCCCTGGGTCATCTCTGCCTCTTGTAGGATCTTTTTTGTACTTGGGCTGCTCGAGGCCTGATCCAGAACAGAGGGGGCGCTCCAGGCCCCCGGAAGGACTGGCAGTTGGATACCAGTTGCTTTTTTTCTTGGAGCTCTTCTTGTCCCAGGAGGTCAGAGGCCCCATCCCTCACCCCACACCTCAGGAGTGGCTTCACCTCAGCCTTCATTCCACTCTTCACCTTAGGGTTCCCTCAGCCGAATGGCCCAGGACCAACATTGTAAAAGTACTCTTTCAAAAAGATTGTTTTGGTGGTTTTGCTTCCCTGATCTCTTTGTGTGGTAAGTGGTAGAAATTTGTGATTGAAATTGGATTACAGGATTCATCTCAAGGCTCTAGAGACCATGGGTCGCACCTCACTGTTTCAAAGGGTATTGACTCTTACGTGGGTTACGGGTAAACATTAAATTCTTCTTCACGCACAGGCAGCAGCTAATTAAGTACAAAGCACTGATTTCTGAAATGGCCCATAAATCTGACATAAAATCTAAGCATATGATACTGATCTGGACCAACAATACTGGACTCTCAGCCCACGAATTAATATGCATGCTTTTATTTAGAGTTGAGCACTAAGAAGGATAGAAACAAAACCAAGTAAAAAATCTGTATTGTTTTATTACCTATTTGAGAATATACTACAAATGCCCTTAGAAGTTCACCCTATCATTTCCCCAATATGACATAAAATAGCACACATATAAGGAACTGTCAAGTGGACATTTATTTTAAAATATGCCTCTGCTATTAGCAGGGCAACTGAAGCACAGCTTTATTTTTGGGTCCCACACCATTTAAGAGAAAAATATTTTAAGCTAAAAAATATTTTTAAGCTATAAGCATTCAAGGTGCTTGTCTCAATTACTTATAATTTTGAGAGTCTGAAAGCCTAGTTTTCTAAAAGACTAGTGTTCTTACTGATCATTTCCCAAAGTTTATGGCCAATATTTTACAGAGTTCATATTTACTGCTTTGTAAAGTTTTTTTTCCACTAGCAAAGAACAAAACAAAACCATAAAAAGAAAGCAAAACTCTGGGGTTTGTAAATTCTCTATATTAATATCTTGTGTCACAATGTCACCATACAGAAGTTGAGGATTTTATCTGGCATCGCATTTTGTATGGAACAGTAAGGGGAAATAAATAATTATGCATATAATATATCATATATATCATATATGTAATTATATATAAGTATATATTTATACATAAAAATTATATTTGTGTAACTGTATACATATGTGTGTGTGCATACATAATTATACCAACACATATACATATACAGATGTATTAACCTATATCCTTTGAAAATTGAGCTTGACACAAGGCTGAAGTACTAATGTTTTATTGGGAAGAGAATCCTAGGGTAACTAGAATGAAGCAAGTGTGGCAGAGAACAGTGGGAAGCAAATGCAAGATAATGTGTACCATGCCGACCACTGCTTCACAAACAGCCACAAGGAGACATAGCCATTCCCTCAGCTGTGCACCTGCTTGGCCATATGTGGCATTGTTCAGGCAGATAGCATAGCAAAGTCCTGAATCTAAACAGCCCCCTCCGGGAAGAAGTTAGATAACATTTATCTGCCAGCTTTCTTCCATCTTCTGCCTCCTATTGACCACAGTTTGTTTTATGAGAGTTGACTCAACCAAGAAGTTTATCACCTGGTACCTTTGACAGCTTTGGAGTCAGCCAGATCCCACTCCATGTGATGTGTGCTTCTAGAATCTAAGTCTGGAAATAGGGGGAGGAATCAACGACTCTTGACATGTTGCTTGTTTGGTCTCAGATATAAAAACATAGAAACATCAGACCCATAAGTAGATCTCGGGGTCAGCAGCTAAGATAGAGGAAGTTGCTGAGGGTTTGGGAAACAGGTGAGGTCAAGAGAATATAGATAGGAGCATAAGGTATGTAAAATAGAATACAAATATGTGTACCCAGATGCAGCAATAGTATCAACATAGTATATAATGCATTCTCAAATTTCTGCATTAAAGGAAGAAAAAGAGATTTGTGTAAGAGATGTGGGTGAATCTGAAAAACAGAGTAAATGAGGATTATATAGGAGACCTCATTTAGGAAGCTAAAACACACCATCTTTTCCTGCTTTCCTTTCTCTTGCCCTTGGGTTAACCACTTGCAGTAAAACCATATTTTTCTGGAAATAGGCAAGGTAGTCTCCCCCAAAATGCCAAGAATCTAATGTCTAGGAAGAGATGTCTTCCCAGAATGGAAGAAATAATTAGGCCTTTGGATTTCAAAGAGCATCCTTCAGGCTGCATATACAGTAAGCAAAAGGTGAGAAGCCAAACGTACAAGTGGAGAAGCTGAATCAATAAACTTGAAATCCAGAAGACTGCAGTGAGGATAAGATAAACAAGGCTGAGGATTATAGATACATTTTAATTATAACTATAATGATATTTTATAAATTATAAAGATATTTTTCTAGATGCTATAGGAAAAGGTTGATATAGAAAGAGGTATGTTCTAGAAATTTGCAATGTGAGGGATTGAAATAAAATTGTTAGACCAATATACTTGGAAACAGAAAGTTATTATGTAATAAAGTGTCATGAATAAACTGACTTTAAGAATAGGGGCAATTAACTTTGGGGTGGGATTCTAGCAGCACCCATTAGACTTCTATATAGAGAATGGGAGAATGTGAACTCTTGAAACATGAAAGTTTTAGGGAGGCAAAAACATCTGTGTATTTGGTACTCTCGAATGATCCAATCATTTGTGTATCAATTAATGATATTCTAATTTCAAATCATTTGTAGGCCCTAAATACATGAGTTTGGAAAGACTGTTTGAGATAGCTAGAAATCACTCCATTGAAATGAAGGTTTTGTATCCGCAGCTGCGGACTAGTGGCCTATGGGGTAAATCATGCTTGCAAATATTTTTCAAAGTGTCTTATTTATTTATTTATCTATCTACCCATCTATTTATTTATTTATTCAATGTTTTTTAAAAATCAGAAAATATTACATGAAATTTTAATATATGGCCATACTAGGTACTCCGTCTTTTAAGACAGTGGTTGGCTGGAGGTGAGCAGAAGTGTACCCTTGACACTGCGCCTCCTGTTTCCTTGTTCTCACCACCCTACTGGGTTCAATCAAATCCAGTTCCATCATTCTTCTCTCCTGTGGGCAACTGCATTTGTCACTTCTCCCCTACTCCATCACCTTGATGAAAATTACTCCACAGAGATTATCACCCAACTATTCACCTTTTAACTTATTATTGCTTTACTGACTCTTGTTTCACCACACTTGTGGTTTTATGTGGCACATATTATGTGTGGCACATTGCCATCTCTGGCCACACCTCCACCTCTTCCTCTGGCACAGGTGCCATTTCGGTGCATCATCTGTGCTTTCTTGGGGGCACTTTGCACCTATTCCGGCTTGGAGTTTGGCTTCCCTCTTCTGCTTTGGTACTGGAAGCTACTTCTAGTCTCATCGGTTGAGGCACCTTTATACTGTCATAGGTCCATCCATGTGGCTGAATACGACTGACTTCTTACCTTCCGTGTGCCTGTGGCAGATAGATCGCATGAATGGCCCCTGTTTTTCTTGCCTCTCAGTATTCACATCCTTTGGTGGTGGATGTTGCCTCACACTGACTTGCCTTGTATCTTGCTTTGGCCTGTGAGATCTTAACAAGCTGATGCACTGAGGCTTTAAAATGCGTTTGTACATTTCTACTTCCTCTCTTGCCTCTGATTGCCTAGAAAGCGTACTCAAGCTGGCCTGGGACCATACCTGAAAGACATGAGCAAGTGAGAATACAAGGGGGAGAGCTCAGCTGTCGCAGCTGAGGCTATCCCATAGCAGGCTACAGTTAGTTGAGCCCCAGACACATTAAAGAGGCCACCCAAGAAAACAGCATCACCTACCCGATACGCAGCTGATGCATGAATAAGCCCAGATGAGACTAGAATTGTTATACTGGCCTGTAGAATGGTCAGCAGTAATAAATGCCTATTGTTTTAAGCCACCAAGTCGTTATGTTACATAGCAACGGCTGAAACAGTATCTCAATTAGTGAGTGAGACTTTGGTTGAATTTATGAGATAGTCTTTTCATGAGAAATGAGCCTATGGGAAGGGCGTGAGTGGTTGCACTTAACATTATACCAATAAAATTTTCTTTTTTTTTTTGTAGATAATTATTTTTTATTGAAGGGTCGTTGACGCACAGTATTACATTACATTAGTTTCAGGTGTACAACACAGTGATAAAACATTTATATACATAATTCTAGGTTCCAGCTATCACCCTACCAAGCTGTTACAATATCTTGACTATATTCCTTATGTTATACATTACATCCCGGTTACTTATTTATTTTACCATTGGAAGTCTGTCCTTTTTCTTTTTTTTCTTTTTTTTTTTTTTGTGAGGGCATCTCTCATATTTATTGATCAAATGCTTGTTAACAACAATAAAATTCTGTATAGGGGAGTCAATGCTCAATGCACAATCATTAATCCACCCCAAGCCTAATTTTCGTCTGTCTCCAATCTTCTGAGGCATAACAAACAAGTTCTTACATGGAGAACAAATTCTTACATGGTGAATAAGTTACATAGTGAACAGTGCAAGTGCAGTCATCACAGAAACTTTCGGTTTTGCTCATGCATTATGAACTATAAACAGTCAGTTCAAATATGAATACTCATTTGATTTTTATACTTGATTTATATGTGGATACCACATTTCTCTCTTTATTATTATTATTTTTAATAAAATGCTGAAGTGGTAGGTAGATACAAGATAAAGGTAGAAAACATAGTTTAGTGTTGTAAGAGAGCAAATGTAGATGATCAGGTGTGTGCCTGTAGACTATGTGTTAATCCAAGCTAGACAAGGGCAATAAAACATCCACGTATGCAGAAGATTTCTCTCAGAACGGGGGGCTGAGGTTCTAAGCCTCACCTCTGTTGATCCCCAATTTCTCACCTGATGGCCCCCCTGCGACTGTGCCTGTCTTAGGTTGTTCCTCCCTTGAGGAATCTTACCCGTCTCTGGCTAACCAGTCATCTTCCGGGGCCATACAGGGAAATGTAGAGTTGGTAAGTGAGAGAGAAGCCTTATTGTTTGAAATGGTTAGCTTTTTACTTCTTTGCCTATTTATGCCCTGTAGCTTCTATGCCCAGCATTTGTCTTGAGGTATCTTTACCACTTGGAAGAATTATGATACTCGGTAAATTTGATATGAGGCATGAATTCTATTTAAGGGTTGTAATTAGGAAGGAAGAAGAAAAGCTATAGAAGTAGCAGGCGGAAGAAAACATGGGAAGATTGATTACTTCTTTGACATATCTTCTTGTAGAGTAACTTCAGCATGTATAGGTTTTAAGCTACTACTTAAATTGCGCACACACATTAACATAATAGGAGTATAGTTACATAACCAAAGCATATCTGTAATTACCAGCCATCTCCAGTGAAACCAAGAAAACCAGTTAGGCACCTTAGGCATTTGTGAAAACTTATCTATGATATGGTGGATATTGTCCAACTGAACTTGAACAGTCTGAGGGAAATCAGACAAATTAAAACAACCCATTCCTGGGGAATGTTCACATCCCTTATGTTCTTTTAACAGTAAATAGTCTGTAGTTGTAAGATTTTGGAGCGCTACAATTTGCACTTCTCCTAATTCTTGGTTGTGTTCCAACAGTATAGATCCAGACAAATTTATTGTTTTACTGTATGCACAGGCCAGCTTAGATATCTCCTTCATTCCCATGGCAAGTCCAGGGGCCGGTGGGATGAGTGCATCTACAGCTGTAGCAGTGCGTGGATCTTTGTTGGGGTTTTTTGATGATCATCTTCTGGCATGAGTCTTCCAGAGAGTGCTGATGTTGGAAGCTCTTTTTCATATTGTATCTTAGTTCATTTTCGGGGTAGCCCAATTAGGCTTTGATCTTCTGTATAAACACAAACAGACCCTTTGCCTACACTTTTATATGCCCTTTATACCCTTGTGTAGAACTCATTGGAGGTTACCACACAGGAACTGCCCTTTTTGTTTTGTTTTGTTTTGTTTTGTTTTGTTTTTGGTATCACTAATCTACACTTACATGACGAATATTATGTTTACTAGGCTCTCCCCTATACCAGGTCTCCCCTATAAACCCCTTTACAGTCACTGTCCATCAGCATAGCAAAATGTTGTAGAATCACTACTTGCCTTCTCTGTGTTGTACAGCCCTCCCCTTTCTCCCACCCCGCTATGGATGCTAATCTTAATACCCCCCTTTTTCTCCCCCCCTTTATCCCTCCCTACCCACCCATCCTCCCCAGTCCCTTTCCCTTTGGTACCTGTTAGTCCATTCTTGAGTTCTGTGATTCTGCTGCTGTTTTGTTCCTTCAGTTTTTCCTTTGTTCTTATATTCCACAGATCAGTGAAATCATTTGGTATTTCTCTTTCTCCACTTGGCTTGTTTCACTGAGCATAATACCCTCCAGCTCCATCCATCTTGCTGCAAATGGTTGGGTTTGCCCTAAAATATTCTTATATTTTGGAGTTGCTCAAGGAACAAAAGTATATAGAAAATAATTGAAGGGTTGCTTTGGGGCAGGTTATTTTGATTTGGGATAATGTAAACACATCTCATCTAAAAATTGAACATGTTCTGGGGATATTCAAACCCAATGTTTGAGTTGTAAATGGCATTCCAAACCCATTTCCACATAGGTAAGGGAATCTTGGGCTGACATACAGAAAAATTTCCCAACAAGTCATTACATTTACTGCTACTTTGAGGTCTCAATGCAGAACTGTGCATGGAAATAGTGCATTTGGCAGTGCATTTTAGATGCTTATCTGAGCCACACAAGTTAGGAATCTGGGATGGAAATCTCCTAAGAATAACCATTCTCATGAAATTTCCAATTCCTCTTGTTCTTGGCAGAATTTAAAATTCCGTGGAAATGGCTCATGTTTTAAGATGTCTGTGTGGTGCTGGCCAGCACCAGGAAGAAGAGTGGCTCAGGCAAGGAAAACCAAACCAATGTGGCTGCATGTTTTCATGCCTTTGAAACGTTTGGGTTTGGCTCAAATCAAGAAAGAGCACTTGAGGTTTTTATTCTGTGGCAGCTCCTTCAAATACCATCCACCTGACTCATGAAGCTTTGAACATGAGGAGGAAACAGGGAGTGAATGCATTTTCAATATGCCTCATGTTCAAACATATTTTGAATTACTTCTTACTTGGAGAGGGAACAGAATACGGAAATCCATTGGGGGAAGATTTACTCATGCAATCCTTGCTGAGGGGTGGAGTGGCCATGCAACTTATTAACCAGTCCACCCAGTATGTACCAGGAATACAGGTGATACCAAGGGGTGTCAGACTTAGTTTCTCTCTTTAGATAGCTCACATGCTTGAGGAAGGGGGGCAGACCTAGACCACATTATCCTGCCCATTCTGAGATTCCCCTGGAATTTGAAAAATCCAGTAATGCATATTATTTGTGTTCTTGAGAATAATTTGGCCATCTTACTCATCTCACTATTGCACATGCTGATTCTGCTACTTGGAATGTCCCACCACCTGTTGTCTGCTTAGCAAATTCCAATTTCTCTCCCAACCCCAGCTCAGACATAAACCTTTATTTTGCCAAACATAAGGAATAAGTTTCTCTTCTTTGCTACCACTCTATTTTGTACATGTTTATATTATTGCAATTAACATACAAAATTGTATTCTTACCACAATGCCTGGGGCATAGTAGATGTTTGATAAGTGGAAATGGATTGCACAATACATCACTAGGAAAACCTCCCCTTCTGAAACACTTGAGCCAATCAACATTAGCTTCTTCCTTGTCTCTCAACCCCCGTACCAGTCAACCACGAGCATTCCCTGCGTGACTTTCATCTAGACAGCTTCCATTCACCTTCTCCTTCTCCAGGTCACTTGTCAGCTTCTCATGTGCAATTATAAAAGGTCAGCAGATGCTCGTGTGTTAGTCTTTTTCCATCAACTGGCCTAATTCAAAGGTGCTAATTTGAAAGGATCTTGACTTCTGGACTCTAGCACCATTTATAAAACTGAATTACTTGACCTCTAAGAATATGGGAATATTTGGATTTGAAATGTAGAAACTCTTTCCCACGAAGTTAGAACAGGATAATCTGATTTAAGAGATCTTTCAAGTTGTCCGTGGCTGGGTGCTTCATCAGATTATAGTATGAGGTGGTACTAATGAAGCAAAGGTCAGAGGTTCACATCTCTGTCTGGTTCAGTTAGCATTGTTATTTTTCACACTTGCCTTCCATCCCCCTCAATCTCAGCTAAGTCTGCAAATTAGTGCAATTGTGCAACAGGGTGTCCAGAAAAGAGAGCACAGGAAGTGTTCTGTGAAGACCAACTCTTATTTCTGGAAAGATGACGGACAGTGTATGTTGTATTGGTGTATGTGTGTGTGTGTGTGTGTGTACATGGGAGGCTCATTTTTGACATATGCACAGATGTGTCTATCTAATCTTCCTCTCTCAAATGATTTGAAAAGCAGTCATTGTTTTAGTCAGATCGAAGGATTAGGTTACTTGAATACTGGTATTTAATGTACATTATCACATTTATTATCATATCAATAGCAGATGTCCAAAATTTGGGCTAGAAATTCCATTATATGGATTGGATTACCTCAGGGTCACCCGATCACCTAATGCTGCCTGCTCAGCTGTATTTTGTTATGGGTTTAATAGAGCAGTGATGTGTTTCCACAAGTCTTAGTCTGTATTAGATGACATGTGGGCTAATTTTGGTGGGTTGAGTAGACTGGTAGGGGGTTATACAAACCAGAGCAATTTGCTTTCCCAACAGTAAGAAAATATGTGAAGAATTATTGCTAATGGTCAAGGCATCTTTCTCTCTCCTTCCCTCCCTCCTTCTCTCTCTCACTCTCTCCTTCAGTTTTGGCTCCTTTATTTAAAGTTTGTGTCATTTTTGCTGCCCCCAAATGTCCTTCAACCTTCTTCCACACAGAATCTGCCTCTAATTACCAACTTTCTTATCTCAGCCAAAGCTATTTGAAACCTTCCTTTTATTTGCCTTCCTGACATTGCTGCTATACCGATAAAATTAAAACAACTAAGCCCAGAAAACTGAGAGCATTCTCAATTTAGAAAATTACCATCAGTGTAATTTAGATACAGTTCAAAAAGAAAGAAAGGAAGAAAAGCCTATGTGGAACCAAGCCAACGATTCATCTGTTTGCATTAATAGGTTCCAGCCGTGGTACCACAGGCGCGGCAAGCCTGTTCACCCTGCACTTAGCAAGCACATGAGCTTAAAAATAAACTTTGACAATGTAGATCTCTTTGTCCTTTCTGGAATGGAAAACATTATGTACTTCAAAGCATACTAAGCCCGATTTTAAAATATAGTTGGGATGTTGTTACTGTGGCAATTGGGAGGGTTATTTAGCTACATGGTGTATAGATGCTTCCTGTGCCATACTACTTGAGCCATCAACGAGTGACAATAAATGATGCTGGAAACTCTGATACGCTCATTCATAAGGAAGACGTTTCTGTCTTTTAAGTTCTCTGGAACAACTGGGATATAGTTCCTCATTTCAATCAGAGAATTTCTTCCTGAACCAGGCTGCAAAAATGGTATTTGAGTAATACATTTCACTTGCATACAGCAGCATTTGCTCATTTTTGAGTGTTTTTGGACAGGAAATCGATCGATCGACAGAGTAACATTCACACGCACAAGAAGAAACGGTATGGGACGATGGCTTGTTAGAACAAGTGACTCTGTTTTGGAAATGAAGGGCAAGAAACCTTGGAGGAAGCATGGCATTAAAGATGAAAAGCATGGTGACTCCTGATGAAAACGTCTCCAAATGATGAACCCACGAGCAAAAAGGAACTTCTACTGTAAGTATCTGAGCAATAAGCAAGTATCTTACTTGTTTTCAAAACCTCTGGAGTATGAGGAGTAGGTTTCCAAGCATGCATTTGATGTAGGGAGACTTCGTTATGGACAAGTCTATAATTAAACTCACTGGGTGGCTCCAACAGAGGATTAGTTACTGGAATTTTTTTCCATGACGTTGCAACACTGAAAATAAATTGCATGTTAATGTGGGCATGTTTTATATAATAGGCATGTTATATCAGGCTTTTATTGTGTGATGTATTACTCTGACAAGGCAAAATTGATCAACATAAGTATAAATTCTATGATTTTTGGGTCTTGTCATTTAAACTATGTTTACTTTTGTTTCCTGTTATTGTTAATCTGTAATCAATTTTTTCATATACAGGTTGACATGTATTATTTACAATTTACTTAGAGGGCATATTAGTTATTTCCTTGGAAAATCTTATTTCTATAACAGGGAAGAGAGGGCTTAGAATCTTGGAAATGGGGAAGAAAGTGTATGATAATTTAAAACTTGGAAACTAAGACCCTTTATAAATTTTTGTATTCCCATATTTATTTGATCAGTAGTTTTGTTTGAAAATTATTTAGATGTCTCTCTATAAGACTTCTCACTCCATAGGAATATTGTTGTGGGCTTGAAAATATGAATCAATTTCATCAACAGTATAATCTATGTAAATATTAAGTAGAGCTAAGTCTATCTTTAGTTCCTGGGCAGAGTACATACTTAATAGATAGTGTTTGAATGTTGAAAATATGTTGGTATTGGGTAGTAGGACAAATATTTTAATTGTACAGTTATCATTTCACATCAGGATTTTCCTTTACGAACTTATCCATGAGCATGATTGAATTATGACAATGAGCTGTGTAATAATGGCATTACATTGTATCGATGCTTTCAATAAAGAATTTCTTTAGAAACCGAGTTTCTAATTGATTTCTATTCCTGGTTGTTTTTCTTTTGAGTGCAAGAGTATGTGCACTTTAACTGTTTATTTGAAGGGATATCATAATCGTTTTGGAGCAACTCATTATCTAAAATGTCAGCTAATTTCCAACTGATATGTAATTCTCAGGTGCTAATTTGTGGCATTGGGACTTGGAGTTAGCTATTTTGGAGCCCCCTCTGCTGAGGATTGTGGGTAAACCAAGACACCGGCCAAGCCCTTAAATGGGAGAGATCATGTTTTAAATGTAAGGGACATGAAAATGAACTGAGAGGAGAGTGGATGAGGAGTCCCGTCAAGTCAAACTGAGTGTTTCCAGAGTGACAGGAGAGAAGCAGAAAATACGGGGAAGGGCAGCAAGTTGGAGAGAGCTAGAGAGGTAAGGTCAATTTATTAGAGGTGCTGTCTCATCTCCTAGGAACCCAGATAACGCTGTTCTAGTACTTTCATTTTTTTCCAGATCACTTGCTATCAGTACTTGTTCAATCGAACAGATGACCTTCTGCTACCATAAATAGGAAACAAAAACGGTGTGCATGTCATTTTATCACATCTTATTAAAAATGGTGGTGGGATTCTTTGAGTAGGAACTGACAGAAGCTGTAACTAAGCAACAATTATCGTCAAGGTTAATTACCTTTGGATTATCATATATAACATCAGCAGAGGCTTAAATTATCCCGTTAACAGTTCAGTTCTGTCTCCTACTTAAAGATGTATTTTATAGGTAATTTATCCAGGCAGATCCATCAGAATATAATTCTGATTAGAATTATATATATCCTACAGGAATCATTTGGAACTTCTTTTAAGAATTATAAGGTTTGTTGATGTCATCTGCTTGAACACTTTTTTAGGCTAAAATCATCTGAATTTATTATGCACAACTCTGGGATCTCAAAAAATGATGCAACATTAGAAAAGTCCGAAGGCTTTCTTTTTAAGGAAAGAGAAGGCATTTGATTATAACATGAAAGCCAAGGAAGTAATGTATGATAGAATAAGTAAGATCTTGAGGAGTATCTTCAAAAGGGAAATGCAGGTTTAGAACCCTGCCCCCCACAGGCTCAGGATGTAGTTACTGATGACAAGTGATAACTTGAATCCTTATGGCACATTATAATTTTTTCTAATTAGCTGTTTTATATCAGAAAGATCTATAGCTAGAACTGTCCAAAGAGAAATGAGCTCCCCCTGCCATATGGATGAGGCAGTTCAACATGGAGGGAAAAACAAGTAGAATGAGTCAGACAAATGTGTTGAGATTCTAGATCCCCCACTTAAACTGTGTGACCTTGAGTAAATCACTTAAATTCTGTGTCTGGGTCCTCAAATATAAAATGGGATTAATAATCCTTCCCTCTTAGAATTATTGTAAGGATTAAATGAGATAATTTATGTCAATAGCTTGGCCTAATGTAAGTGTGTAATAAGATGGCTAAACCAAATGAGCTTTAGGGACCTTCCTAAGCTTTGTGATTCTAGTAATTCTAGCTGTTTAAAATACACTAAATTCCTTAATTATGTGGAATGCTATCCAAAGATGCAACTCAATAGAAATACCTATTCTTCACCTAGTGGGCTCCTAATATAAGAAAATTATAAAACAAAACTATTGCAAGATCAGCAAAAGAATGACTAATGCAATCAGAATGTATTAATTGAAAATAATGAAGTTTTTTTTTAGGTGTTTTAGATGGATTAGTAATGAAATCAATTTGATTGACTGCTCTATAATCCTCAATGACTAAGACAGTGGAAACACTGCGTTGGCTATCACGAATTAATATCCCCTTTCATCCTGAGTCTAGTCATCTTAGGAAACCCACTGTAATGAGCAAAGCAATTCTCAACAGAAATGGTTTCCTGAGAGTTTAAGAACTGAAAATGTCCATCTTCAAAATATTTCCTATGACACCATTCTATGCTCATTGCAAAAGCTAAAATTTCATGGTGGGTGGTGTATTTTGATGATTTATTTTGTCCATTTGTTTAAGTGCGAAGCATTTGGTAGAACCATCATTCTTATACTTGACTTCAGCAGTGTTTAAGCAGTAACTTCACAGATATGAAATGACAATCTTGCCTTAGATTTACTTATGGAAAGCTGCTGTGTATTTGGGAGAGTATGGGAAGTGGCTACTAATCAAAATATTATGTTGCATCTATCTAGTGCCATTTTCTTTTTGAAAGATTTTCACATGTAGTGTTTCATTTGTTCTCACCCTTGAAGCAGAGAGGATTGCTACATTTACTTCATTTGTTGCATAACATGAATAACAAAACAGAATCAGGCAGAATTGTCTAGGGAGAAGGTCGAATATGAAGTAATGAAATTTGTGTTAGCATAATTTCTCTAATGGTTTATGACCATCTCTGGTTTTCTATCCATATGTGTGTAAGTTACCTGCTTCTTTCATGATTTAACAGGAGCCTTAAACTTGAGCATGAATTAACAGTTACCTTATATTGTACCTTCCCCAGAGGTGCGACCAATTAGACGCATGCCACAAAAAGATATAGTGCCACTATGTTCAATCTCAGGTGTGCAGAATGACCTGCAAGTCTGGAATTCTCTCTTTTCTCTACTATCAATATATCCCACACACTTTAAGAGAGTAAAGGTGTTCATGTTTGCTTGTTTAAGGGTTTTGTTTCATGAAAGAGTCAAGGCCATAGTTACGCTCTTGGCCACCTTCTTTGGCTGAAATGGCATGGATCTTGAAAATTGTATTTTTTATATACATACACAATATGTATTTTATATTTAATATTATATATGTAAAGTATCTTTTATTTATATAAAAGATGTGCATCTTTCTATATAGCTGTATATGTGTCTATCTATCTATCTATATATATACAATTAACAAAGTGATAACATCAGGTAAAAGTCTGCTCCATAGCTCCTCATAGGCTGATAAACTACATCTTCTAGCCATAGATTTTGAGATCAGGTTATGATTATATCTATTGATTTCAGCATAGAAATCAGAAGTCTTCCTTGGTGTGACTGAAGATTTTAGCCAGTAGGAACCACAATTTACAGGTACAAGAGAAAAACAGAAAACCATATAGCAGCAAGGTCCAAATATCTCACACAAGTTATCCACTAGGTGATTTTGAAATGCAATGTGTAGATTTTTTTCATATCAACAGCTTTGTTTGTGCAATATTCTTTTAGCTCCATTACTAATTTTCTTTTCTTTTCATTTAAAAGCTTAACATCCCCACATGACCTGTACAATATCTTCAGTTGGTGGCATTTCAGAAAATGTAGGCTTATGGAGAAAATCATGGACTAGGGGGCTTTGTCACATTTTGAATTGAATAGAATGAAACTCAGAGTAGACCTTGTTCTGCATGAGACTGCTCAGACAGTATTTATTCCTCTTTTTATTTATAATAATTCCTTATTATTCCTCTTACTATTCCTTATTATAGAGAAACAGCCTCTAAGATTAGACTAAATGCAGCAGAGTAAATGGAGGTGTGATTACAGATCATTAAATAGTAGGATGCCAACGTGTTTTGTTTACATTATGCTGTTTTTGTCTTCTGAAACCCAAGATAAGAAATCAAGATGAATTAAACAGTCATATGTAAAAGCAACCAATAATTTTTCACACCTTGACATTTTGGAGTTCTGAGTAGTGTGATCCTGAAAAAATTCTTATTTCTTTTTCTTAATGCTCTTAATGTGTGTTTTATTTTTGAGAAAGATACAGATTCCCCCTCTTTCAGTGTGAGATATCTGTTCACAAAGCAAAGATTTTTGTTATGTCTTTTATCCATATAATTGCCTTTGCACTTACATTAAAAATTAGTTGACTATATTTTTTGTAGGTTTCTTTCTGGACTCTTAATTTTGTCCCATTCATTTATGTGTGTATACTTTCACTGATACCGTCTTGTCTTGATTAGTATAGCTTTAGAGTAAGTCAAGAAAGTAGGCAGTGTGAGCCCTGTAAATTTGTTCTTTCTCAAAGTTTTTTTCTACATCCTTTGCCTTTCCATATAAAATTTTAAATCACCTTGACATTATGTAGGCACACAAATCCTGCTAGGACTTTGACTGGGATAAGTATTAAGCCTACAGTTAAATTTGGGGAGAGTTGGCATCTAAATGGTATTTGAGTTATCTAATCCATGTATTTAGCTCTTTGATTTCTTTCATCAGTATTTTGTAGTTTTCATCATATAGACTCTGCACATTTTTTTATTAAATGTATACCTAGGTATTTCATTTTTGGAGCTATTGTAAGTGGTATTTTGAAATCTTTTTCTAATTTTTGAGAAAATTTTTTAAAATTAGAGAAAATTCTTTCAAGTTTCTTGTTTTCATTGCTAGTATACAGATATATGTCAGATTATTTTCGTGTATTGCCATCTATCTTGCAAAGTTGCTAAGCTCATTTCTGTGTTCTAAGAGCTTCTTCTGGAAATAATGTAGGTTTTCTATGCAGATCATGTAGTCTGTGCATCGAGACAGTTTTTTTTTTTTTTTTTGCTTTCCAGTATGTGTGCCCTTTATGTCTTTCACTTGCCTTATTGAACTGTCTGGAGCTTTCAAAATTGTGTTGAATAGGAGTGGTGAGCAATCTTCTTTGATGTGAAAAGGGTTTAATCTTCAACATTAAATATGGTGTTAGCTATAGGGATTTTTGTGTATACCCTTCATCAGGTTAAGTTCCCTTTTATTGTAATTATTATAATTATATGATGCAGTTTGCTAAGGATTTTTATTGTGAGTGGATTTTAATTTGTTCAAATCCCTTTTCTGCATTTATGAACATGATCATATGGTTTTGGTCCCGACATCTGTTAATGTGGATTATATTGATTGAATTTTCAATGTTGAGCCAATCATGCTTTTCCAGCATTAGCCTCACTTGGTTGTGGGTATTTTCTTTTTCATGTATTGTTGGATTCAATTTGCCAATATTTTGTTGAGGATTTTTCATGTATGTTCAGGAAAGGTCTCGCTCTGTAAGTTTTCTTTTCTTGTACTGCCTTTCTATTGCTTTGGTGTCAGGGTAATGCTGGCCTCATAATTTCAAAAGGTTTCTTTTCTGACTTTCAGAATGTACAGATGAATGACAAAGTGTTATTTTTAAATTGCCGAAAATTAGCAATCAGCTATGCCATAATGCTGTTCCATCTAAAGAATAGTAATCTAGAAAATGAATAATAAATAAAAGCAAGTGAAACACATAATGATATAATTCAATGAACCTGTTTCAGAAAATTATTTTAGTCCAAATATGTTGTAAGTTATGAAATCACATCCATTCCCTCCTTCCTGTCATGTGGTTACATGTATATAAGAGTCTATCTGATAATTTTTCCATAAACTTGTGAGTATGTTTTGGTGTTTCCATGTTCATCCTGAACAGTATAATAGTTAAGTTCCATGAATAGATGAATTTTCCAAAGTTAGGAGAAACCCACATTTACCTTCCTGTCACTTGATGATAAAATTGTAGGTGGTTTTGGTGGCATTTTGCTGCCAAATATGAGTATCTGCTTAAGGAAGAGAGTTCTGAACTCCGAAATGAGAGCAACATACGCTAGTATGGTTGATGTCAGTCCTTTTAGTTCAGACATGACGTGAGAAGTCAGTATATCATCATATAGTGGTTAGGAAGATGAAAGCCTGGTTAGATTGCCTGTTTGAACTTGCCAGGTGGGTAACCTTAGGTAAGTTACTAAACCTCTCATTGGTCACTTTAAACATAACTAAATTTTTTTTTTTTCCAATTTCCCCCATACCTCTAGTTTCCCTGGTACAAATTCATTTTTGTTGGCATCTAAGTCTTTGGCATATCCTCTGTATATTGGACTTCTAATGTTACATTCTCAAATTATTCACTTTGCCAGGATGAATTTCCTGTAGTAGTCCTTTGTGTGAACTGGGCTATGTTTGACTCCCTATGCGGTGATTTGTGGTGGCCTCGGATCATATCCTGTAGGATCCACTTGTCCTGAATCACTTTTCATATCATTTCAGCTTAAGATTTCTAAGCCATATAGAATTCAGGCTTATACACAAACCATAGGGTTTTGGAGTCTTAGGCAGGTAACTCTTCATCCATTCATGACCATGCATGGATAGTTCATTTCTGGATGAGCCCATGGTTAGTAGGGGAAGATTTTCTCTTCTCTGTTAAAAATCCCAGTGATGGAGGCTTTTATTCCCAGCATGATTCTGACCTTGACTCTTTGACTCTCACTACCATGGGTTTTCTCTTAATAGATAGCATTTGGAGAGTTATCTTTGCTAGTTTAGAATTAAATAAATTAAAATAAAGATATGGGATATACTGCTGAATTAGCAGTACAGTAGGTGAGATCGAAGGGAGGAAGGAAAAGAAGAGAAAAAAGAACTCTCTTATCTAAGAAATAAGAAACCAGAATACTGAATAAATATAAGTCCCAGTCCCAGTTCAGGATTATCAAACGGGTCCCCCTCTCAACTGGAAACTCCTCCATTAAGCAGAAGCCTTGAAAGGGAGCTAAAGTGGTTTCAGGTCAGTAGTCCTTTGGCTTCTCTGGAGGAAAACATTCCCAGGTGAGGCCTCCAGGGTCAAGGGAAACCCAATGTTGAGTGTGCAATCAAAATTTAATAAATGACCAAGGAAATAAGCCACACAATTGAAAGTCAATGGAAACAACAAGCAACAAATTAGACACTGAAGAACTCTTTCTGGTATGGAATTCCGTGATGCAAAAATGCTTCACATAATTCCATGAAATTCTACATGAAATGCTTAAAAATATAAAATGAAATAAAATGAGGATTAAAAGTCTTTAGAAAATGAATGGACATATTTGCTAAAGAACCAAAACATAGTTTAGCAGTGAAATAAATATACTATAATTGAAACACAAAACTCAATTAGGAGGCTCAGGTAAACTTTGGAAAAGGTTAATGAATTGGAAAGTAAGTCTAAAGAAATTATTCAGAGCGTGGAATATAAGGAGACAAACACATGAAAAATACAAAATAGTTAAAAGATATGGAGATACAATAAGAACACATAATAAGTATTCAATGAAGTTTCATTTTGAAAGAATGAAGGAAAGGCAATATCCAAATAAACAATAGCTGAGAATTTTCCAAAACAATAGGTGTCAGGTAATCACAGATACATAAAATAACAAGCAGGTTAATAAACAGGAAACCATGCCTTCATGTATAACAGTAAAACTGTGAAGTATCAAAGGCAGATAGAAGATTTTAAAAGCAGCTAGAGGGAAAAAACAGATTATCTACAAAGGAATGATAATTAGATTGATACTAATTTCTATGTAAATAAATTTGAGAACTTTGGTGATGGATGTCATGTTTCTGAAATTAACCAACAAAGGAAATAAAATCTAAATATAATTGCCATCAAATAATAGAAACCATTAGTCTCTGGTTCTGCAGGTAAATGCCACCAAAACCTTAAGAAAGAGAAATTATTCCAAAGAAATATAAAATTCTCCTAATTCTTTTTATAAAATGAGAGTACCATGAAATGATACCACCACACAAATTTAAAAACAAAAACAACTCACAGGAAAATGTTACTTACAAATACAGACTTGCCAATCCTAAATAACACCAAAAAACAAACAGAATGTAACAGCAAAGGCAGAGAATAAGTGGATATTCCAAGAATGTGAGATTTATTCAATATTAGGAAGCTATTAAATAATCTCCCATATTGACACATCAAAAAGAAAATGAATACGGTTACATCAAAAAGTTTAAAAGGCATTTGATAATGGTCACATCCACTCAATTCATAAAACATAAACCCTTAATAAAATGAGGGGATCAGTACTTACTGAGAATTTAAAAATATATCTCAAAACATGTCAACATCGTGCTTAAATGGGAAACACTAGAAGCATTGCTATTAATGTGAGGAACAAGACAAAAATGTTATAGTCATCACTGTAAGTTGACATCGATCTGGATGTACCAGTACATTTGATATTGGCCTGGCTCAACCAGATGGTATAACTAGACAAAGGAAAGTAGGAAATTAAAGTATTGTTTTATTTGAGGATCATATTACTATTTAGAGAGAAACTCTGAGAGAATAAACTAACTGTAACAAATTAAGAAATCCTACCAAAGTAACTTGACACAAAATTAATAGATAGTAATCAGTAGCCTTCACATTATATTATGTAACCTCCAATATATCATGGAGGAAAAAAATCTCTTTATATAATAGCAACTAAAGGGATAAAATCTTTAGGGAAAATGTGTAACAATAAATGTGCAGAATCTATATAAAGAAAAATGTACAGAATAACCAAGGAACACAAAAGAAGAATTGAACAAATAGAAAACTCATTTTCTTGAGTGTGTATCAAGTCTTTGTAAGTTAACTTATAAATTTAACATGCTCTCAATAAAAATAGCAACAAATTTTTTTAAACTAGAAACACTGACTCTAAAATTCTTAAAGAAAAACAAGCAGAAAAGAATAGTCAGGGAATTACTTTTTAAAAATATGAAAAACAGTATATTAATACATTACAAAGCTGTAGTAATTAAAACAAAGGTATAAATATCTGAATAGACAGGTAAGTGATACAGACTGTAAGGTCCAAAAAGAAATCTAAATATAGTTAAGAATGTAGTTTATGATAAAAATGTCATTTCAAATCAGCAAGAAGGAAAGGAGAAATGAATTTAATCAATGTATCATGTTGACTGTGTAGCAACTTTAAAAAAAGTAGACTTTCCTTCAACCACATAAACTAAATTATCTACTAAATATTTAAATTAAAAAAAAACAATTTTGGAAGTGTTTCTAAGTATGAATTAAATGCCACATACTGAAAAAAAAGGGCTGATTAATCTGATCACCTGAAAAACATCTGCAAGATAATTAATGCCATAAAACTTCAAAAGATATTTGGAAATTTTATCATGGACAAAGAGATTTACATATATACACTATATATATACAGTATATATGTGTGTGTTGTGTCATACAAACCAACATGAACATGCCTAATAATCAAGTAGGAAAAGGGCAAATACACACACGCATACACACACACACATACAGACAGGAAAGTATAAAGTAAATATGATGGCTTTTAAACATAAAATGAAGTTCAATTTCATACACAGTAAGAGAAAAGAAAAACATTTGGGAAATCATAAGGGAGAATATTTTGATATCTATGTTATCAAAGGTATGGGAAAACAGATGTTCTCATAAAGTACTGGTGGCATTTAAAATTGATATCTTTATGGAAAACAATTTTGAATGTATATAAATATTACAGATGTACACAATCCCAGGCCCAACAATTCTACTTCAAGTTCATTCTACAGATATGTAGATGAATAATGTCCTAGGTCTAAGAGTATTTACTGCAATGTTTTTAATTAGCAAAATATTGGAAATAATGTAGATGTCCATTACCATTAGTACAGTGAAAAAAAATTATTGTGCTCCTATTGCTGTGTAATTAGGAAAAGGAATAAAGTAACTCAGTATGTAATGCTAGAGAATGTCTAGGTGCTACTGTAATGCAAACTCCTCACCAGAATATAATCTTCCTAACAAAACTGAATATTGCACAGGTGCAGGAATTTTTAATTTTTTTGTCAATTAAATTCACTGTTGTGCCTAGAACAATTTCAATACATAGCAGAGCTCAATGCATACTTATTAAAAGAGTTAAATGGTTATACTGAGAAGCAGCAGCAAGAGGCAGAATACACTGAGCTTTGAGGAGTCGAACGGATAGCGGGGTGAGGATGTTCATCAGGTCATTGGAAATAAGACTCAAGAGCTGGAGGTAAATATTCAGAATTATCAGCTAAGTCTGTTGAGGAAGCTGAAACATGTGTTAAGTGCATTGAGAAGGGGCTGGGCAGTTATTATTGGATGACAGCAACTTGTAATGGGCGGATGGAGAAAGAAGAGACAATAAGGAAGCTGAGAATGAACAGAGCATTGGTAATAATCTAGGAGAAACTGGTGGTTAGAGCCAAAAAAGGGACTTTTAAGCAAATGGGCAACTGTACCAATTACCATACTGATGTAAAGAAAAAGACAGAAAAAGGCTAAAAAGTGTTCTTTGGATTTGGTAGGCAAGAGAGTAATCTCAGTGGTGTATTGGCAGCAGAAAGCTGGTCGTGATGTTGACAGTAGTGGTAAGGAATTGGAGGTGAAGTGAAAAGAAAGTGAAAAAATTAAAGTTATACACTACTAGTATTTTGGATGTTTGGCCATAGTAGAAATGAAAAGAGAGACAGAGGGAAGGAGGGAGGGAGAGAGGGTAAGTATCTAATAAGAAAGTTTATGTTTAGTTGCCAGAAAACATAGCTCAGTGTTTATACTGATAGTGGAGAGCTGGAACGAGAGAGATCAAATTGATAAGACAATGGAAGGATTGAGGTTTTCGTTCTGTGGAGACAATGCCGTCTAACTTTCTGAAACAAATCGCTTGATTAAAGCATTGGCCAATAGCAAGAGGTAGGAATAAGGCTGTTTACTCATGGTAGAACAAGATTTGTGTGTATGCGGAGTGGTGTTCCAGGTCCTGGAATAACAGATGGTCAACTGAGCACCTAGGACTCATGGGATGCAGTCATGAAGGCAATTTCATTTTTGTGGCCCCCAGTCTTTTCAGAAATGTCCAGGGAGGGTGGTCCTTGCTCTCAGATGCTCACTCAAGCAGACCTCTCCTCCTTCTCAGGTAATAAATGCACCTAGGTTACCAGGAAGCAGAGGAAATGGGCTTGATCATCTGCTATTAAGAGTTATGTTTGAAGAAAACAAATCCTACCATTTGCAACAGCATGGATGGAGCTAGAGGGTATTATGCTCAGTGAAATAAGCCAGGTGGACAAAGACAAGTACCAAATGATTTCACTTATCTGTGGAGCATAAGAACAAAGCAAAAACTGAAGGAACAAAACAGCAGCAGAAACACAGAACCCAAGAATGAACTAACAGTTGTCAAAGGGAAAGGGACTAGGCGGGGTGGTGGGTGGGAAGGGAGGGAGAAGGAAATTAAGGGGCATCAGGATTTGCAATCACAACATAGGTAGGTCATGGGGAAGGCAGTACAGCACAGAGAGGACAAGTAGTGACTCTATAGCATCTTACTTCGCTGATGGACAGTGACTGTAATGGGTGTGTGGCGGGGACTTGATAATGCGGAGAATCTAGTAACCACAGTGTTGTTCATGTAATTGTATATTAATGATACCAAAATTAAAAAAATTAAAAAAAGAGTTGTGTTGATGACGCTGAAGTTGAGGGTAGGTAGGAAAGGGCTCCTGAGGACAATGGGGTGACTGCAGGTGCACAGCCAGAGAGGGGGAAGAACTCAGTCCTGCTGGGCAGGAAGACAGGCAATGAAAGGGAGAGAGTTTCAAAATGAGGTTGGAGAGATACACAGGGCCAATCATTTAGGACCACTGTAGTCACGCTAAGGACTTGACCTTTCATTCGAAGTGCAATAGAAACTTCTTCAAAAGTTTTATGCAGGAAGGGACAAGATCAGACTTAAAGTTTTAAAAGATATTCTGGCTGTGACATGGCCCATGGATTGGAGGAGTCAAGAGCAAAATCAGAGAGTTAGGAGACCCTAATGAGAGATGGAGCTGGCATGATCTGGGAAGCACAGGTGGAAAGCGATGCTCTTTTAACAGAAAAAATGCAATCTAAAAAAGGCAGGTTGCCTTCCAGAGTAACTTTATAATCATCTATGTCCCGAGTATCTGATGAAACTAGCTCTTTTGTCTTATTCCACTCTTATCAATAACCAGATATAGCATGGTTTCCTCTGACAAAACTTAGACATGTAATTTTTATATTTATAATAAAAAGTTAGGAGGCCCTTTTCTATCTAGTAGAGTGATATCACTCTGTTTTTAAATTCTTCTGAACAGATAAAATGACTTACTTTTGCAGTTTGTCTTTACCTTTCAAAGTACAGACCTCCCCCAAAGTGGGCTGCAATTAGAGACTTGGTGTTTCTTACCAGGTTCATATAAAGAAAAAAAAATTATTTCTAAGTAAAAAGGAGCTGTTTCACTTCTCGAGAAATGCCCATGAGTGGCTGATGCTCGGTATGACATCAGTTGCTGTTGGCTAGTGCCCATTAGTTGTGGAGGTCTTTTTTGATTGGTCAGTGCTGATGCATTCATGTTTGTTAAGTATTAAAAACTCACTCTGCTCATGAGTGTTAAAATTGTATCACCAATGTTCATTTGGAACACATTTCAATGAATTCACCTTCTATATGGTTGGGACTAGAGGTTGAGGATGGGCAACATTCAGACATACCTCGTGCAGTCCTTTGTGGGGACAGGAAAGTAACATTGTTAAAGATTTATTTTACACATGGTATAGGTCAGATGTTCTCACATTCTCTAATTTTCAGAATACTTGATTATTCTCCATGGAGAACACTCCAGTTGGTTTGTCTCTCTTATGAGCTTTTCTTCCTTTCATTGATACAATATTATTGTTCTGTTTTTAAAAAGGAGACCACAATTTCTTGCCATATTTTGTTAAGGAAAAAAAAAAAGAAGGATTTACTTCGATGTGAGTCATCGCAGATCTGCTGGTCAAAGTTCACAGTACTGTCTTCTGTCCCCTGCTGAATGAGTGTGCATTTTCTATCATTTCTGCCAGTGCTCTGGTGCTTTGTTATGTACCCTTTGGAAGTGTGATGTTTTAGATGTTTTCAATGGTGGTATTTTCTAAAACTGGTTTTGTTTTATGAACTTTGTTAATAATGTTTGCGACCAGATCTATTGAATAAGTGTGTCAAGCTTGGAGGAATATTATTAATCATCAAAGATAGTCTGACTAATCATCAAAGACAGTCTGACTTTTAGAACGCTTTCCTTGAATGGCTTGTAAATTGATTAAAACCTAGTGATAATACATTCTTGTGGGGCTTATATATCATCTCAGAAGCCAACTTCAAAAGAAGGATTCCAAAAATAATTTTAAGCATCAATACCTTTAGATCTCAATGGTTTTCCAGTGTGATTATTTCTGGATTATTTCACATCTCTTTGGATGTGTGAATTCTAGAAAGTCTGTTTTATACTTTCTTCTTTGTTCCTACCGTATACACTCAAATAGTTGGGATTAAAGAATCTCCAGTTAAAATGTCATACATAGGATATTACCTCAAAAATTCCATTTTATAAGTTTCCTATTCTGCCTACCTCTAATCTTCTAGTATAATCAAACACATTTCAATAGTAATGAAAATAATGAATCACTTCAATAGTTTTAAATGATCCAAGTTTTTTAAAAATCACAGAATGTATATATTTTCATTAGTAGAAGACAGATACTCAGAACATATTTTTTCACTTTATAGCAATTGTCATCTGTCTTTGGACAGTGAACATTATGCTTAAGGTAGTCATGTGAAATGCTTAAGATTCTCAGCCTATAAACCTGAATGTTTGAGAAATAGGACTTGATTATCCTATAAAGTGAATTTAGCTTTTATTTCAAGTTCCCTATTTTACTTGGCAGTAAAGTAATGGTAGGTCAATTTGGAATTTCTTCCGAAATTTCAGGGTCTTTTCGGTCCACTTAGGATCTTCCCAAGTCCTGGGTTTGCTCCTAGGTTCTGGGGCTCTCAGGGATCCACGTCTTGGGCATGGATATTTGACGCCCGCCTTGGTAGCACTTGCTGGGCCGTGTTTGGATATTGAGTCCTTGCCCATTGTGTCTTCCTTGTCCTAAGCATCAGGCTTAATGAGGTGTGTTTGGCAATCTCTGATCCCCTCTCAGGAAACACTATAAATGCGTGACTGTTCCCTTGTACCGCTCCGCATCCACAGGGGCCTCTGACGTTGTACTAGTCCCCTTTTGGCTGGACACCTTATGCAGCCATTGCTGTTCAAATGCTACCATGCAGAGCAGGACACAGTGAATTTTAAAGAAATGCACCTCCTTACTGAGATCTGCTGAAGCAGGTTGCAGGTTGCAGGCTCTCTGGGATCCCAAACCTGCCTAATTTGGCCTAGTGTCCCGGGAGGGTACCGGGCCCCTTCCCAAGGATTCAGAAACATCTCATCTCGCTTCCTCTCTTCTGATTGGTCTCTCCTTTTTCAGCCCAGATAATTCTTACGTTCTCTGAAACAGAAAGAAAAAACAAACAAACAAAAAAACCCTTAGATTTCATACCTCACAATTTTTCCAACTTTGGTGTTCATACCATGACTTCGGCTTTTGAAACTTAAAAGTCGGTGATTTACTTCTTTGTTCTTCCTTCCTTTCCAGGGGCTGTAAGTCTAGAAGTGGTTGTATCAATGGGGGTAGAGTCACATGAGTGCAAAGAATGACTAGGAATGGAGAGAAACGGCTCAGGTATATAATAGCCAAGTATAAACAGTATGGTTGCTTATACATGGCTTTCTATAGCCCACAGATTTTTAAATTGAAGGAAGTGACCCTAAAATGGGAGACTTCCATTTAATAGAGCCATTGCTACTATGAAAGAGCGGTGTAAATCCCTTTCAGTATTTTAGGAACTTTCTCTAAGGCTTAGTTTGCTTTTTGCTGCTGCATTTTCCTCCCTGTACAGTTAAATTAAGAAAGAAATTTATTCTTGGAAATAAGCTTTTTGGCCTCCAGTCAGCCCTCTATTACAAAGACATCTTTCTTTGTGTCCCTACAAGACAAAGAAAGTTCTCACTGTTATCCAGCTGCGCATAACTGAACATGTCAGTTCAGTGACCCTTTTATGAATCACCTTTTAGTATCTGCCCCCTGGTTATAAGTCTGTCACTTCAATATTATTTTATTGTTTGAATTGAGTTATATTGAAGCATTTTGAGAATGGAAGACACGACAGTATTTTAATTTCTATGCCTCCAAGGCAATTACATAGTCAATAGTCAAATGTCCCCATTAGTGAGCCTGGGCTTGTTATAAACATGTTTAGCATCTAAAGATGTATATTAGAGTTAAAATCCATCAATCAGCAAATGTTTATAAACACCAAATTCCTAGATTTGTTTTGACATCTGTTTTTACAAAAAATGGGAGTGGGGATGCAAAACAATTATACATTAAAAATTAGTTTTTAGTACAAGACCCTCATCTCCAGGTGAGAAAATTTGGATGGGAGAAGTTGACGAAAGCTAGGTTGACCTATTGCATCGGTTACATCTGATCCCAGATAATGGACCCTAAATTTTACATTCTGCTCTGCTCTGTTTTGTTTAGACTCCGACACCCTACTGCCCTCAGTGTTCTTGTCATTAGGACACAGAGGAGAAGGGTCAAATCGGCATACCCAGCTCTGGGGATTTTCCTAGGAAAATCCACCTTGGGGCATAAACAAAGCTGCTGCCAAGAAGCAGTCAGGAGAAGGGAAACGTGGTCGCTCTGTGGATGGGGACATTTATTTTGCTTCTGGCAAAGCAGCAGTGGTGTGAGGTTCCTGAGGCAGATGTAGGGATCTGATGGGTGAGTGTTTCTGCCAGGCACAGCCCTGCCCATACACCCTGTAGATGCACTCTACGGATCTGCGGTGACAAAGCTGAAACAGCCCCTGGACAGAGCCAGTGTTTGCTTGAGGGCCTCCAGGCTGGAGCCAAGGCTGGAGCTGTGTCAGGTGTCCACACAGCATCCATGTCAGCTTCTCACAGCCTTAGTTTACAGTTTTAAGAGGCCCAGTTTGCAGGTGCCCAGCCCACCTGCACAGAGAACCATATGTTCCTAATCATGGCATTTGAGGCTGTTTAAACTTGTGTAGTCTTCTGGATTTATTTATACTGCTTTCTTAGAAAAATGCTTGTGCTAGCCTAATTTCCTAAAGCAGTATATGTTTTGAAGATGACTTGAAGTTTTGGGCCTTTTTCTTATAATATTCCTCTGACTTCTCAAAATCTTACCTAGGCACTAAATACCACCTCCTTCACAAAGCTTTTCAAGTCAAAAATTCCTACTGAACAAATGTTACTTAAATATCAAAGAGCCTTAAAATAGAAAAAAAAAAACCCCAGATATTCACTAATTTTTTTCACTATGTAGGATTCTATCTGGTTGCTTATCAGACATGTTCCAGTGATATATAAAAGCAATGCTAATTCCTCCATTTTATACCCATCCCCATCTATCAGACCTAAATGTTAGCAGCCTACAGATCAGTTTTTCATGACTTTCTTCTTGCTCAAACAAACATATCTCTCTGTAGCAGTGTGTTATATTTTCACTGAAATAAAATCATATTGTATGTATTGCATTATAATTGTGCATTCAGCTTAATGATATGTCCTGGACATAAATTAGTTAAGAGCCAACATGTCGGGTGAAGAGGCAGGCTTAAGGCACATTGCCTGGGTTCAAATCCAAGTCCAGGAATTAAATTATCATGCAACTTTGGGAAAGTTCTTTAAGAACATCTTACTTTTCTCATTTGTGAAAATGAGAAATGAGGAAATCAGGAGGAAATTAATAATTGGAATCTTGGGGTTGTTGTGAAGTTTAAATAAGTTAGGACACGTAAAGTGCTTAGAAGAGCAGTGCATGTAGTTACATGTTGCCCAGGTGGGTCTGAAAATATGCATATACACACAAACTTATACTTGTAGGTAAATGAGATTCTCGTAATGCTTTCTTTTTTGGTATATTTTGCTTTCTGTGTTTCTGTTTTTGGTCCTTACTCTTTCTCCTTCCTTCCATATTTGCCTCTCCAACTTCAACCACCTAATATAAAAATGTTAGCAAGCATAAACCCAGTAACTAGTATAGTCTTATCTGTATATTTCCATACTGTTGCTGAGAATTATCCAACCAGACCTCATATATATATATGTATATATATATACACACACACACATATAATATATACATGTGTACATATATACACATATGTGTATTTGTTTTTGTCATTGCTGTACAAAAGTGAAACCATATTAATATTAATTTTTTTGGCATCTTACTTCTCTCATGCAGTACTTGCTTTTGGAAATCCTTCCAGGTGAACAGATATGAAAATAATATTGTGTTTTGTGGATTACCTGAATTTTTTGAATTATGAATAATATGTTCTTTGGATTGCCATAATTTATCTATTTTTGTACACATTTTTGCCATTACAAAGAATTCTGTGATAAACATCTGGGCTTACATATCTTTACACTCTGGTGGATCTATTACTATGGGTTGTATACCCAGGAGAGAGATTTCTGGGTCAAAAGATTTATGCATTTTTCATGTTAATAAATATTGCCAGATTGCTTTCTAAAGGAGCTGTACCCATTTACTTTTCCACTAGCAATGTAGAAAATACTTTTTCCACATATCTCCACTGTCAATGTTATCACTATTTAAAATTTTTACCAGCTGATAGGTTTAAAGTGATGACCTGTTGTTAACTCATTCCCATTTCCCTATTAGTAAATTTAAAAAATGTTCACGTATATTTGTTGCCCATTTGGATTTGCTCTTCTGTGAATTGTCTATTTATACATGTTGCTCATTTTTCTTAGTCTGTTCCCTGTTTCTTGTCAACTTTTGAAGCTCTCTTCACATAATTATAGCTTTCAAACCCTTAGCTGTTCATCTGCATGGCAAACTTGTTTTCTAAATCTATAATTTGTTTACTGTCTTTATTTATAGTATCTTCTGCCATACAAAAGTTCTTTATTAGCTTCTGTCTAGATCTTCCCTAGGAGTCCTAACAAAATTTTAAAATTGTATTGTATTTATATTTATCACCTTGATCTACATTATTTTTAGTGTATGACATCAAGTAGGATTAATACTTTAATTTTTTCATGATGGATACCCAGTGCAGGGAGAAATTTTGTTAAATAGATATTTTTTTCTCCCTGAAATTGAATTACACCCTGGTCAAATATTAAGATGATTAAGTTCATACATTTCATAGGTCTTATGCCTTTCTTCATCAATTCAGTTTATATTGTTATTTTAAAGGGAATATACTCTCCTCTTTTTTTTTTCTAAGGATATATGTTACTAAAGAAGAGAAAACCTATTGATTTTAGTCTGCTTACCTGGTATCCAGCCATTCCATAAGTTCTCTTATCAATGCTCATAGTTTTTCTCTTTTTAAGTCTCTTGGATTTCTAAGTACAAAATCACATGATCAGCAAAATAGAAATTGTTTTATATCTTTATTTTCAATATTTATACCAATGATATAATTTTCCTAGGTCATTGTTTTCACTAGACTTTTCAAACTGATATCGAATAAATATAGTGCGAATAAGACCCCTGCTTGATTCCTGAGTTTTATTGGATTCTTTCTGTTATTTTGACATGGAGAATAGTTTTGACTCTTGGTTTTAGTAAATGTTCCAATGGTTACCTTTTTTTATCTTATCTAAAGGTTTTTCTTAATATTGGCTATTAAATATTATCAAACACCATTTCAGCACCTATTAATGTCACAATGTTTGTTTTTTTTCAGCTTGCCAAAACACTAAATGATAATGATAGATTTTTCTAATTCAAACCTCTTCTTGTTCCCCTGTAATAAACCAGTCAGTTTGGAGTTTTTGTTGATATGTAACTGGATTCTATATGTTAATATTTTATTTAGAATACTTGCATTTTACTTTCCTAAGTAAAATTAATCTATTTCAATGAAGTTTGTATATTTAATTTATGTTAGCTTTATTTAAAAATTGGCAAGCTTTCAATTTTCCTATAGACTGGAATAACATAAATTATATTCTTTAAGGTTTTGTTAGACCTTAGCTATGAAAATATCTGATGGATCTTACTTGCCCTCAATTCACTTCTATAGAAATTAGCCAATAAGTTTCCTTCCTCTTTTTTGGTTAATGTTAATAACTTGCATATTTCACTAAAAGTGATCCTTTCTCATTGGCTTTTTGAATTGTCATAGATTAATCGCCTATATCTTAAGGTGGACTATCAGTGTAATCATTTTCACCTGCAGCAGAGAATGCACTCACATCTTTTGGTGTTGCCATGGAAACAGTTATGCTATCAAAAGAAGAGAATTAAGGTTTCGATTAGGGTAGAAGACAAACGTTTTCCAGTATCCACCACAGGGCTCATCAGTGTTACCCTGTAAGCTTCAGTGAGGCTCCAGATGGAGCAGATTCACAACTCTCTTCTTCATGCCCTCCAGGTATATTTTGCTTGCAAGTACCAAGAGCTGCTCGTCCCTCCGGAGATGGATGGTTGCTTAAGAGTTGAAAGTGAATGGAGTTGGTGTGCCTTAAGGTGATAGCTTCCATTTCAGGGTCCAAACTTGATTCTTTAAATATAAGTTTGTGAACATTTTCTAGAAAGCTCTACATAAAGATTTCTAATACTGAAGACAAGCTCCAGAATCACTTCTGATTTTTATCTTCATATAGCTCACTTTGTCCCCAAGGAACTTGACCCAGGGACACAGAAACTGCATCAATTGAGTGGACCCCTGGAATAGGGAGCTCGTTCCCTTTGTTTCTCAGTAAGTTTTAAAGAAATACTTTTTAGTTACCGTATTTAATCAAGAGGCATAGTTATCCAATATTCTCTCTCAATTTAACCCTTCCTTAACGTCGCTAAAACCACTGACAAACATTTTATTCCAAGCACTTCTGTTTTCTGAATGCCACTTTATTTGCTTCCATTTCTCTTTTCTCTTCCCAGTATAAGGTCATTTACATGAAAATGGTATTTTAAGGTGGTTTATCAATATGTATGATTATTTTCACCTGCAGCAGAGAATACGCTCACATCTTTTGTTGTTGCCATGGGAACAGCTGCACTATCAAAAGAAGAGAATTAAGATTTCAGTTAGGGTAGAAGTTAGGTTGGACAGATAAAGCTGTTGTAATGAAAGGCGCCTACTATTTGTATCTGAAGAAAACCAGGATGTAATAGTGTGGATAAAATTGTAGTATTTCCAGAATATCTCACCTGGCTTTAGTACACTTGCATATCAACAGGTGTTCATCAGGGGTGGATAAAAGTAGTTCATCTCCCTATCAATAGGTAATTACCTGGGTGACCCTAGGCTTATCTGAACCTGAGAGGTTGCGGGGGAGGTCTTGTTTGCTTCTGCTGGAGCAGGAGAGAGCAACGGCCCTCAGACTGCAGTTTGTAAGCAATAAACAGTTTTTAAACTTTATTTCTCCTTTCGACTGATTTCGGTTTTAGAGGTATTTTGCCCAAGGATTTCCTTTCCCTGGAGTTAAAAATAGTATAATAGATTAGTTAGTAATTAGTCACTTTGTTTTAAGACTACAAGAATGTAAAATCAAATTTGGAGCCATTTGTGGGAATTTTATCCAAACAGTCAATCTAAAAAGAGTGTCATTCATTCCTGTTTTAACAAGCTAATGCATAATTTAGACTGGAATTCTTCCAGCAAGGCAGAGACAATCCCATCTGTTCATAAAACTTCACATTTAAAAACAAAATTAATCTTGAAAGATGGAGGGTAGTTTGATCACCTATTTATCACAGAGTTATACAGGAATTATATAGTACCACTGAATTATATAGTAATTTCCTTAAAGTCTCACTCGGGAGACTCTTTTTCCCAGTTTTCCAATAAAACCCATCTATGGCTGTTATGTTTCCATTATCTTCCAAACAAGAAGTAAATAATTGTCAAATAATGTAGTATTGGATATTGAAGAGAAGTAAACTGAATGTAATCTATTTTGTAAACTGATAGAAGAACTCAATTTAGAAGGAAAGGCAAATCATAAAATTTAACCAGAAGTTAAGGCAAAGTAGGGAAAATTTATGACTTTAAGATATTTTTAATATTATTACCAGAAACCAAATACAATTCTATTTAATGGATGATTTGGGTCTGGTTTTTTTTTTCCTGTAAGTTCTCTTTCTATAAGTGTTTTTCTCCTTTTAGGCTATGGGTAGTTCAGTACATGGATCATTGCCATCACATACAATTTGCTTTCTAATAATTTTTAATTATCCTCTGGAGAACTCATCTAGACCTCCTGAGATTGGGGTGTTTTGGATAGAGGAGGAATGAATGAAGGCTTTTCCTCTCATTGCTTAATGCCTTCCAGGAGGTTTGATTTTCTGTAAGGCATTGCAATTACCTGGGAACTGAGCAATCTGTCTGTGCCACTTTGCAGAGCAAGTTGGAATGTCGTTCTTTAGGCATTTTTGGAAATAGGGAAGGGTAAGCATGGTATAGTAGAAGGAGCTCTGAGTTGAGTGTTTAATATATTCCAGTCCCTATGCTAAGTACTCTACACTATATCAGAGTAAGGAAGTGGTCACAAGCCCTTGAGTCAGATAGTCTAGGGTTGGATCTCTACTCTGCACTTTCTGTTATGGGCTGTGGGACTAGTTACTTAACCTATCTTTACCTTTTGCTCTTATCTGTTATGCAACTAGTATTTTATCCACCGTAAAACCTTGTTATAAGGCACATAACCATGCTACATAGTATTTGCAATTACCTTTCAATCTTAAAATAAACCTATTTTAAAAATACTGTTATTACTTTCATTTTACAGATGACAAAGCAGATGGTTAGGGGTTACCTAGCTTTCCCAAGGTCACAATCCTAGTTCAATGGCAAGATCAGAATCTGAACCTGGGCCTGTTTTGACTTTAAAGACATTATTCTTTGTGATTATATCAGATGTGACTCTGCTTCTAAGTAACTGTGTGATACTAGAATAGTTAACCCTTCAGAGCCTCCATTTACACAATGTAGGACTAACGGGGATCCTGGGGTTTAATATAAGCAGAAGACCAACCCACTTGCTGGAAGTCTCTGCTTATGAAGTGGGGAAGTCACCGTCACTAGACGTGAACTGTATGGTATGTAGGAAGCTGTTTGGGGTTTTAGATAGAGCATGGCCTGCTTGCTATCTGCGAGGTCTTGGGCAAACCAGTTTTCTTATGTCTAATTGGGATTCAGACAGCTCTCAATTTTCAAAGCTTTCCAGAGCTATACCAGGTGAGGATATTATCCACCAGACAAGTCAACCTTGAAAGGCTGTTAGAGAATCAAATAAAGCATTTGACATGAAACTGCTGATCGCACAGCACATGTGCTCTGCGGGCAGGAAGGGACTGTGTTCTGTGTGGACTGCTCTGCAGTCTCTCCTGACTCAAAGCTGACCCAGCAAACAGTCCTGACAAGGCCAAGACCTCTGACCTAGGGCTTGTCTTCCTTTTAAACTTTTGTTTCCCTCCTCCCTCCCCTCCTCATCTACCATCCTGTTTCTGGCCAAAATTAAGAAAAACCATTCAATGTTCAGCATCAGTGGTCAACGTCTTGGGAACCAAAATACTCAGAAGGTCATGCTTCATTCCATTTTTCTATTTTGTTATATTTTTGGAGTTGAGTAAATGGTCCTACCACTTCTTAGGGATTTATTTTGAGTGAGTCATTATCCTTACTAAGTCTTGGTTTTCTCATCTGTAAACTGCAGATAATAAAAGTCACTTTGCAGCGTTATATAGAATAGTATACAGAAAGTGCTTAATAGAGCAGCTGTCTCAGTGTGTGTTCTGTTAGCTGTGAGAAGAGCTCAGAGGATAGGAAATGAGATGAAACCTGGGTATATAAATTTTGTGTCTTGTGAGTAACTCTGATCCAATAATAGGAAAGGCCAACTTTTTAGAAATGCGATTTAGAAATTTTCTGTGATTCATGTTGTTTCTATCTACCATTAATATAGACACTCAGAATCATATAGTCAAATTTGGATATTATTATCTTGCTGGACATGTTGGGTTTTAAACTCAGATATTTATCATCAAAACTGCTGGAATTTCTTAGTTTATATGTGCTTGGGGAGATGCAGAGAGTTAACATATCATTCCCACTATTAATGATTTTCTGATGAATCATGGCATTACAAGTCTATTCTGAGGTGTGAAACTTAATCAGGAAGGGGCACAGCATGCTAAACAGGGTTTTATGTAGAGTATCAGGTTTGGGGCTTTTCAGAAGCACACTAAGAAAGTGGTCCTTTTCTGTAGGAGTTCATAGTTTCACAAACAAAGAAAGTCAAAGAGAGGACATAAGGACAAAGGAATAAGTACTGAAGAAATCATTTAATTGCATTTATGGGCATGGCTTGTTTTACTGGAAGTACTGGTGTAGAAAACAATGCATAGGAAAGGGAACTTGAGGTTCGTGTAGAAGCTAGAGTTTTGTAAGATGGGTCAGTGATGAGACGAAAGGGCCTGATGATTTGTGGACGCAAAGAAGAGCGCGTTCTCATCCAAAATACAACCTTGGGAAAGGTCATCAGCAGAAGTAGAATGGATGGACTAATTTGCCTAATAATAATAGGGGGAGACTGTAAAGTATAAACATATTGTCTTCACATTCAATTTAAAATTTTTTGTCTTTGGCCCTGTTTCTTGACAGTTACTCCAGATGCTACATTTAGAGTCATCTTTTGCTTCTCTTTTATCAGATTCTGACTTTTATTTTACAAACCATCTTGGGTTGATTTTACTCTACTCTAATTGCTCATGAACTCATGACTGGTCTTGCCATTTCCCATATAGACTCACCTCCAGAAACATTTTCCCCAAACAATTACCGTTTCTCACCTTATTTACTTTGTCTAAATTCAGAATGGCTCCCACTTCAGCAGTGGATGAAATACAGACTCACCTGGAGCTTTCCCCTTGAATCTGACCTCACCTCTTGCTATAAAATAAATGTTTACTAAGCATCCAGTATGCACATCATACTCTTCTAGGGACCCATGATCATTCCATAAACTAGTGAGTGGCCTCACGGGGCTAACACAATCACTATTGAATCTCTTTTTAAAACATATGTCACTTCATACCCATTAAGGTGACTATTATAAACAAACAAACACACACACAAAAAGTAACCAGTTTTGAAGAGAATGTAGAGCATTTGGAATCCTTGGGCACTGTTGGTAGGAATGTAAAATATTGCAGCTCCTGTGAAAAACAGTATGACAGTTCCTCAAAAATTTAAACATAGAATTATCAAATGATCTAGCTACTCCACTTCTGGGTATAAACCCCAAAGAATCAAAAGCGGGAACTCAAACAGTTATTTGTACATCCATGTTCATAGCAGCATTATTCACAATAGCCAAAAGGAGAGCAAACTAAATATACATTGATGGGTGAATGGTAAACAAACTGTGGTGCATACATACAATGAAATATCATTCAGCCTTAAAAGGGAAGGAAATTCTTACACAGGCTACAACACGAATGGACCTTGAAGGCATTACGCCAAGTGAAATAACCAGTCACAAAAGGACAAAAACTCTGTGATCCTAGTTATAGAGGTACCTAGAGCAGTTATACTCACAGAGGTATAGATTGGTGGTTTCCAGGGTGTAGGGTAAGAAGGGAATGAGAGTTGTTGTTTAATGGGTACAGACATTCGGTTTGGGGAGATAAAAAACTTCTGAAAATGAATGTTGGGGGTGGTTGTATATTCTTGTGAGTGTACTTATGCTCCAGATCTGTACACTTAAATGGTTAATATAGTAAATGTTGTTACATATATTTCACCATAATGAAACATAAAATAAGAGAGATAAAAAATAGATATACAATTAGAATTCCAAAAATATGTAGAAAATGGATAAGACAAAGGCAAGAAATAAAAGAAGAAAATTTTGCAGAGTTGAGGAAGAACACAGTTTGCAAACTGTACAGTCTCTTTAAGCACAATAAATTAATGAATAGAGAGAAACACATTAGTTTTAATGCCATTTTTCCCAAAATGAACTAAGAAAAATACTAGTTCTGTGTGATAGTCTGAGTGGGGAGAAAGGATGACTACATATCAATAAATTTTGGAAACAGTATAAACACTACTATCCTCTTAGTGATTTATAAAACTCATTATTAGCTCTGGGAATTCCTGTGGTGAAGAAACTGTTAATTTTCATTTAATCCAGTATTTCCCTAATTTATTTTAATAAAACACCTATTTCTATCCTAAAGCACACTTCCTACAGGACGGTATAATTGAAAGTATCTGGGATTTTTTAGCTGGGAGACCTGGGTTTGAGTGCCAGCTTTCTGTGTCTCAGTTTTCTTAATTATAAAGGAAACATAATAAAACAATATTTAATTCACAAGGCTGAATACTAGAAGTATGGGTGCTTGCCAAAGTAACCCATTAATTGATTTAACTAACTGATTAATGAACTACCACCTATTATCACACCCATATAGTTAAAAGTTGTATACCAAAAGCCTACACAAGGGCCCAATTTGATGGGAAAATATTAAAATTGGGCCATATTTGGGAATCTTGGTTGGCCATAGAAGTGTTCTATACCTGGGAGTTTATGTGTGTGATGATAGTGAGTTGGCAAGAATTTCTTGAAATATGAACAGAGTTAAAAATAAATATGGGATTAGCTAAACTATAAAATAGTAACTATTCCTACCAATAAAATAAATTTTGGAGTAACGCATGAAAACCAATACCGACTTGGGAAGTAATTTCTCTGGGTCTTTGCATCATTAATTATGTCCCTGCATAAACTACTTGAGGGATGTAATCTCTTCTCTGAATGTGACAATTTTCCTTTGCAAACAACAATTCGGAGACCTGTAATCTTGCTTGTTGCTGTTCATCAAAGGATGACCTTGTGAGTAATACTTGAAATAAGGGATTTTTTAAGGATAATGGTTATCTTGGGTTTTTCCTAAATGCATATAAAATAACTCAAAATATGCATATAATCTTTGCTTAATTTGATAGGCAGCATCTGCAATTCCATCCTTGAATTATTCTCTAAATGTCCTTTTCAATTGATGTGTAGTTTGGCCTTGAATAATTTTTTTTAAATAAAAAATGTCCTTCAATAGTGAGCCAAGGTGGTCTATGTATTCCTGTTAGGTTTTCCTGGGCTCTCACCTATAAATAAAAAATTTCCATTCTCTTGTCCCTGGTTTTACCTTGTTAACAAATGCATGACTTCTGTAAGAGGGTTGATGTGCGTTCTATGACTGTGTCCCTTGGTGCTGATACTGGTATAGTCAATTTGTAGTAATTGCCCTGTTGAAGGATTCACCATAGACAAAGCACAAACATCCATTATATTGTAAAAACAGCTCCAAAATGTAACAAGTGGAATTCTACAGCTTTCTGTGTGATGGATTACACATATTAATAGTTCCAGTAATCATGGAAAAATATAGTAGAGCAAGAATTGGTTATAAGACAGGGGTGATTCACAAATCTTTAGATCTTAAGCTGTCCTGAGACTTGTAAATTCTAGGTCATAGCCAGGAAAATAGAGCCTAATGGACTTGTCCCCTGGGGTGAATTGAAATTCTTGTTAACAAATGGTTTTGATTTGGAAAATATGGCTTGAGAAATAAACAGCCCTACATTTTATAGAGATAGCCCTTGGCATTAAACAAAAAAGAATACATCTAAGAAAAACCCTTAAAGGATGGAATATGTCCATATTCATGCATTTTAATTTTCAATGCTATGTCAGTTTAATCGTTTCCAGGTGAACTATATTTGGCTAAGGTCAAATTTGATCTTAGCACTGAGTTTAGGGAGATGGCATTTTCTGATAAAGAATACTCATTCTGATGCCTTTATTTTCAACTTTGAAAGATCCAAATAACTACATACAGCATAGTTAGAATAAACAGATACAGATTTTGTTGAATTATTACCATATTCATAGGCTCAGATCAGTTTTCTCAGCCTTTTTAAACCTGTACTCCTTAATATAATCAACATTCTATGTCCTCCTTCATACGAAGTTTTAAATCTATAAATGACATGGCTTAAAAATTAAGGTAATGGTAAAAAAGTTTACATCAAAAGATCTATTTCCTGAATTTACCATGTGATATAAGTTTGAGCCCTGACTTTGCTTGTTTGTCACAAGCTTTTCTATCCAAAGAGGTATTGAAGTTTGAGCCAAATACAGGTCGATTTCAATGTTAAACCTGGGAGAACGAGAAACTGGTATCTATCTGTATGGTGGTTTTTCTAGCAGTCATCTAAGATGATCAAGTCAAACTTGATTTCAAACTTCTTGGAACCTGGAAAAGATTGAAAATGATTAAGAATATGGTTCCTTATAAAATTTAAAATGGGACATTTCAGCATGATGACATGAAAATTTTGCCTGGGTTCAATTTGCCCCCAAATTAAATATCATTTAATGTTCTCCTTAAAAGATTTTTTCATGGACTATGAACAAATATATCAGCACTGATACCTACAGGAATAGTTGGCTTGCACAATATTCATAAAATATAATACCTTACTGAACATTTACATGTGGCCATTGTGCTAAGCATTTTGCATTAACTTTGAAAGACATAACTTTGGCTTTTTTGGGATTTCCCAGCTTAATTCTCAAAACAGCTGGGCGAAGTAGTTAGGATTTTAGAGATGAGGTTTGGTGAGGTATAGGAACTGACACATATGGAGATTAACTAAATTGCCCAAGATCACATATCTAGCAAATGACAGAATGTGGATTTGAACCTGGAGCCCTTTGATTCCTAAATTCCTGATCTTGATTATAATCTCACAATAGACATTATCAATACTATCAAGCAATGATATGGTGTTTGTTCCCTCCATTAATGCATGGAAATGTTCCTGGAAATATTTAATTGGCTAACTTCTTCTGAAAATTATTTTTTACACTTTGGAGTAATTAAACTTTTCTCCTTTCTTTAATAATACAGAACTATAGCTTACATGTCTCAGATCAGATCAAGCATATTTTCATTTAACCTCTGCACAGTTAAATATCTTAATTTAGATATATTCTTTATCTGTATTAATGGGAAGATTTTGTGAACAGTGGTCAGATCTGCATCAAGGAAGGCAGATAAACTGATATTCAGACACTGTGCAGAGTTTGGAGGCCAAAGCTTGCAGATGAAAATGCAGAGAATTCTCTGCAACACTAAATTTTTTTCATTGTATTTCACCAAGAATATTATCCTAAACACAGACTTTCTGGAGTACTGTCAGTGAGCATTCCAATAATCTTTTTTCCAATTTACTTTATGGACTTTAAATTATTTTGACAAACCTTAAAAGATATGGTTGGGTTTCCATAACGATCTCCCTGATTTAAGAAACAGTATTTATTTTTCCATAGGAACAAACAAAGGGCTGAGCACAATTATTCTTCAACAGATACATCACTTCTAGATGCAAAAAGGGTGATAAATGGGCCACTAGTGTTTTAGGCAGATAATACCCAAAGTAAATTATATCCCCTTCTTTGCTAGGGCTGTGAGTTACCACTGAGCACTCAAGGCAATAAGGGAAAGAAATCTACTTTGCTGGTTCACCAAACCCCATGCTTTGGTCAAGCCTGGAAGAATTCCTCCAAGCCTGGAGATGCATCCAAGTGTTGTGTACATCAACAGTTTCTACCTTTTTATTGCTGAGTAGTATTCCACGGCCTGAAGTACCACAGTTTGTTTAACCACTAATTCATTGAGAGCATCTGGGTTGTTTCCGCTGTTTGGCTATTACAAATAAAGCTGCAATGAACATGATGTATATATTTGGTGGGCACACCTGTTCTCATTTCTCTGATGCTGAAGAGCACAATTGCCAGGTCATATGAAAATTATGTGTTTCCTTCCATAAGAAACTGTGAAATGTTTTCCAGAGCAGCTGTAACATTTTACATTCCCATCTGTAATATATTGAGTGATCTAATCTCTCTGCATGCTTGCCAGCATTTGATGTTGTCACTAATTTTTATTTTAGCTGTTCTGATAGGTATATGGTGATATTTCAATGTGTTATTGTGTTTTTATTTTGCATTTTCCCAGAAGCTAACAAGGTTAATCATATATTTATGTGCTTACTGGCCATTGGAACATCCTCATCAGGGAAAGTTTCTTCATGTCTTTTGCCTATTTTTGAATTGGATTTTTAAAAAATTGTTTCAAGAGGACTTTATGTATCTGGATATAGTCCATTGTTCAATATGTGGTTTAATATATTCCTTCACATTCCATAGCTGGTCTTTTCATCCTCCAAATGGGTCTTTCACAGAACAAACATTTCTATTTTTAACAAGTGTGAGTTGTCCATTTTTCCTTTATGGACTGTGCTTTTGATGTTAAGCCTAAGAACTCATTGCATAGCCCTGGATACCAAAGGTTTTCGTTTAGTTTTTCTAAACGCTGTACAGCTTTACATTTTACGTGGAGATCTTTGTTTAACTTTGAGTTAAGTTTTGAATAAAGTGGGAGGTTTAGGTTTAGGTTCTTGCTTTTGCTCTTAGTGTCATTTGATGAAAAAGCCATCTTCTTTGCAGAGAATTGCTTTTACCCCTTTGTGAAAAATCAGTTGGGCATATTTGTGTGAAATTTTTTTTCTCAATTCTCTATCTTGTTCCATGGATCTGTGTGTTTATCCCTCCATTAATACCACATGGTCTTCATTACTGTAGCTGTGCAGTAGACTTTAACAGCAGAGAAATTCCTTTTATTTTATTCTTACTGGTCAATATTGTTTTAACTACTCTAGAGCCTGTCCCCTCCTATGTAAATTTTAGAATAAGCTTCTCTGTATCTATACAAACCTTTCTGAGATTTTGATAGAACTTTATTAAGCCTACCACTCAATCTGGGAAGAACTGACATCCTTACTATGTTGAGTTTTCCAATTCATGAACTTCCATTTCTTAGGTCTTCATTGATTTATTTCATCAGCATTTTGTAATTTTTAGTATACAGATCCTGAACATATTTTGTTAAGTGTAAATTTAGGCATTTCATTTTCTTCAGAGCAAGTATAAATGGTATTATATTTTAATTTCAGCTTCTGCATGTGAGTACATAAAAATGTGACTTGTTTTTGTGTTTGGGGATGATTTGTAGAAAGTTGTTCATAGTTCACAAATCTCTTGTAATATTACATTATAACTGTTCATTAGTTTATTCATTCAACAGATATTTCCTGGGAGACTTCTGTGTGCCAATAACTGTTCTAGGTGATGGGGATAGAACAATAAAAAATCAGATAAAGCTCCTGTACTATGGCACTTACATTATAGTAGGGGGATATGAGGGGAGAGAGAACAAATAACAAATAAATGTAGAATGTTACAAATGGTGATAAGTGCTATTGTGAAATATAGTGCAGATTGTATAAAGACCACATAATTTATCTCCTAAACTAGGACACTTTTGGAAGTGAAAGATGGCACTACACAAATCACAGACATACCCAAGAGGTGTAAACTTGGATTCTCTTAGTAAAGAGGCATGTATGGTCATTTTACTTAAAGTCATGAAGAGTCCTCATAGGGGGCTATTGTTGATGCCTTCCAGACAAAATCCACCATAAATACATCTGTAGTTGAACAAAGTTGGGTGTATGAACTTGTTGCCATGAGGGAGACTGCACATAATGGAGCGCTTTGGAGTATCTCAGTGAGTGGTTGTTGAGAGGGGCTTATTTTTTATTTGAGTTTGCATTAAGTGACTGATTTGGGGGAAGTTTCAAGCAAGTATGATTTGGTCTTATTGGGTACTGTCAGAAAGACAACCCATTTTTATGATTGTCTTAATAATTTTAATGATTTTTGTACATAAGGACAAGGGAACAGAGAGACTGAATAAGGAAAAAGCAGTGACTCGTGTTAGCAGGAGAACAAGGAGAATATTCTCTCACTGTGTCTCTCTGTTTTTGGGGGTGCCTCTGCTCACACACAGTTACAGAGTGTTCTCTTTGTCTTGATCCATCACATCACAGAGTAGCTTTGTCTGATGTTGGTGTTCTGTAAAACTGTTCATATGCAAAAGAGGAATGCCTTTGCCAGGCTGCAAGAGCTAGGAGAGCACCGAGAGGAGAGGACGGTTGACAAAGACTGCTTTTTCTTGCTGTTTTACATGAAGTAGCCAGGACCAGCCTTCCTATCAAGAGGACCCTTGATCAGAAGCCTGAGAGTGTGAGAGCATGAGACCTGGGACATCTGGGACACAGCATTCAGGCTGGGGAAACAGCAGGTGCAAAGGCTGTGACATGGTCATCTGGTTGGCATATTTGGGAAGAGAAGGAAGCCCAGTATGTAGAAAGTGCTGAGAGGCAAGTGTTAGGAAATTCATTTCCTGTCAGGAAGGTGGTCGTGGTCGAGATCATACAGGGTCTTGCAGGTAATTGGAAGAGCATTTGCTTTAACTCTGGGTAAGATAAGAAACCTTCGGATTGCTTTCAGTAGATTTAACAATACAAAAGTCATACATTATTTTAAAATAAAGAATACGCTCACCCTCAAACAGAAAGCACTTAGAATTAATGCATTTAGTTATTTATTATTTCAATAAGTATCTGTTAAGTACCTACCATGTTCCAGAAGACTGCACTAGGCCATAGGTGACACAGCTGTAAATAAGATGGACAAAGTCTCTCTCATAATAGAGCTTACATTACAGCAGGTGAGGTGAGTACCAATGAAAAGTGAGGTAATTACAAATAGAGATGATAGATGTAACTACAATGAAAATTCATCCAGGGTAATGGCATACAGTGCTGGAGGGAGAGGGGAGTTATCTAGATAGGATAGTCCAGGAGAACTTCCTGAGAAATGATATCTGAGCAAACCCTTGAATACGACAGAAAAGTCAGCATTCCAAGGAGAATGTGCGTAAATGCCCCGAAGCTGGAAAACCTGGCATGATTGAAAAAAGGTAGAAAACCTAGTGCAATTGGAGAACCATAAAAATGGGGGGAGTGCTGGGAGGTGACATGATGAGCAGTTCCCAGAGTAGCATGGAGCCATTGGAAGGTTTTAAGAGAAATAATAGAATTGGATTAAAGTTTTCAAAAAGATCATGCTGACTAGCGAGCAGAAAATGGACTGGAGGGGATGCCGTGAAAGGCGGCTGCAGCCGTCCATGGGGGTGGTGAGGGCTTTGGGCTGGGTCAGATGGTGGATTTTGTGTGAGACATTGATATTCAGGATAAAGTTTGGAATTTTATCTTTCAGGACTCAGCTGAGAGTGATTTTCACCCCCCGGGGGTATGAACATCAGGAGACAGTTTTGGTTGTCATAACTAGGGAGGTGCTACTAACACGCAGAGGCCACGATGCTGCTAAACATGTGGCAGTGAACAGGGCAGCCACACCAACGGGAACCGTCCGGCCCCAAACACCAATGGTGTTGAGGCTCCGAGACCCTGGATTAGGTGTTGGAGGAGAAGAATTCATGATAATTCCTAGGTTTGGGCCATCGGCAATGAATGGTGTTCATAGGTACTTATTTTGTGATGACAAGGGAGGAAGGAGGGACAATTTTGCATCATGTACAATGAACGAGCATCCTGTAGGCTATTGTAAGTATTTCACAGTTTTGGCCATGGTACTCGATTCCTCTTCTTTTCTCTAGAAGTGGTAGTTATAGTAAAGTTGGTCGGGTAGATGCAGGACATGAGCAATACGTTTCTTGTGTCTCCCAAAACCCTGAGTGATTCGAACTCCTGCTTTTGTTTACAGGGTTTTTGGTGTTTGTATTTCTGGGTTCAGCCATTTGATGGTGGGCTTGAGGCTTCCGTCTATAAAAATGGAGGCAAGAAGAACAAATCCATGGAGAGACATGGCAAACTTCACTCCTCTCGGGCAGGAGGATGTGACTTGTTTTCTGGAAATTCTCCTGGGATAACAGTGCAATGACTGGTATCTTTCCTGAGTATTCTGGATGATCGGTGGGGAGATATCAGAAATTAATTAATCAACAGACAAATGTTTTAGACCAATGTACCTAGTGACCACAAGGATGTGAGGTCAGACATTGGAAAGCTTTGTGAACGAGCAAGTGAATACATTATACACAAGTAAGTGTGAGAGAAAATGCACAAGGCAGATGGTAATAGCTTGTGGAAAATGTTAAATGTACTTTTTTTTTTAATGGAAAATTCACCTGAAAAAGTAACATTACCATACTTGAACTCAAATCACAATTGTAACTCGGAAATTCTAGAAAGTGGAAAATGGAAAAATAAATGAATACTTTCTTCTGCATTGTGTTTCTAGCTTACAAAGTAGAAAAAAAAGCTTTAGATAAATATTTGTGAATTAAGTACAGCCCTGGCTGCTGTGTTTTGATTTTCTGTATTGTGACTTTTCTGTTCAAAAACTATCTTTTGTCAGTAAATCAAATGGCCCTCCACTTTAAATAAATGATAGCATAGACACCATAAAGTCTATAAGTTTTTAGCTGTAACTCTACTTTATGAGTTTTGCTATTTCAGTTAGTATTAATTCCATGATTAAATAAATCTATCTTTAATTTACTTGTAATTTCCCTTAATATGGAGTTGTCATTATCACCTTCCTTGGTGGAAAGGAATTGGATAGTTAGGAGATGGTTGAAGGGAATTTTGAGTCCTTCTGCTTGCAGTCAGAAAGGCTTATACACAGCTCCTTTTAAATGTTAGCTCCGACTGCTAAAGCCCCCAGGCCAATTTGAAAAACTTTTGAGAGGTCTCAAAGATTGCTTTGTTTTTAGCAGTATCCCTCCACCAGGAATACATGATTCATAACATGAGGATAAAAGGTGCTATAGTCTGCTCAATATAACTTAGCTTCCCCAGGCATGTACAAGTGCGCTTTTGAAATGGTTGATTCTCCCATAAGCTGCATTGTATACTAGCCAATGTTCTGAGATTTGCCAGGGACAGGAAGGCACCAACCATGAGTTACTGTGCATGAGGAAAAGTCTGCAAGGTCTGTGTCAAGTTCTCTAGTGTGTCTTTCTATAAATAGCAAGTGATAAAGCAAACCACAAAAATATTGGGAAGGAAGGGAACTATTACCAAACTGGGGACATTTTTTGAGTTATAAGAGAGGGCTTTTTGTCCTTTTTCCACATAAGTCAATCAAGGCTCTTTCAGAAAGACTATTGTCTATGCATGGGTACTTTAAACTGTTTTTCATTTCTTCCTAGTGTGTTTTTTCCACTAGGTTTGTTTTACTTGTCCTTACCAAAATATTATGGATGTTCATGAAATTATATCTTTAAATCACTAATTTAACCAAACATTCAAAGAAGAATGAATACCAATCCTTCTCAAACTCTTCAAAAAATAGAAGAGGGGGCAACAGTTCCAAACTCATTTTAGAAGCCAGCATGACCTTGGTACCAAAACCAGACAAGGACACCATAAGAAAGGAAAATTATGGGCCAATATCTCTGACAAACATAGATACAAAAATCCTCAACAAAATACAAGCAAATAAAACTCAACAATATATTAAAAAGATCACACACCATGATCAAGTGGGATTTACTCCAGGTTGCAAGGATGATTCAATATCTGCAAATCCATCATCATACACCACATTAACACCATGAAAGTAAAAGTCACATGATCATCTCAAGAGGTGCAGAAGAAGCATTTGACCAAATTCAACATCCATTTATGATTAAAAACTCAGCAAAGTGGGCATTTAGGGAATGTACCTCAACGGAATGAAGGTCATATATGAAAAACTCACAGCTAACATCACATTCAGTGATGAAATGCTGTGAAAGCCTTTCCTCTGTGATCAGGAAAAAGACCAGGAAGCCCACTCTCACCACTGTTATTAAATATGGTACTGCAAGTCCTAGTCTGAGCAATTAGGCAAGAAAAAGAAATGAAAGTCATCCAACATGGAAAGGAGAACATAAAACTGTCACTATTTGCAGAAATGCATAGGTGGTAAACTCCCTGACATCAGTCCGGGTGATGATCTTTTTGGAATTGACACCAAAAGCACAGGCAACAAAAGCAAAAATAAACAAATGGAACCACGTCACACTAAATGCTTCTGCACAGCAAAGGAAGCCATCAATACAATGAAAAGGCAACCTATGGAATGGAAGGAAATATTTGCAAATCATATATCATATGAGGAGTACATATCCTAAATATATAAGAACTCATACAACCCAAAACACTAAACAATACAATTTAAAAAGAGCAGAGGATCTGAATAGACATCTTTCCGAAGAAGACATACAGAGGGCCAACAGGTACATGAAAAGATGCTTGCTCTAAACATCAGTGAAATGCAAATCAGAACCACCCTGCAGTATTAATCTCACACCAGTCAGAATGGCACCACCAGACAAAAAATAATAAGCGTTGGTGAGGATGTGGAGAAGAGGGAACCCTTGTTGTACTGATGGTGGGAATGTAAACTGGTGTAGCCACAATGGAAAACAGTATGGAGGTTCTTCATAAAATTAAAAATAGAACTACCATATTATCCAGTCATTCCACTTCTGGATATTTATTTTTCTGAAGAAAATGAAAACACTAACTCAAAAAATATATGCACCCCCATGTTCCCTCCAGTGTTATTTAAGATAGCCAAGATATGGAAACAACCTAAGTGCCCATGGATGAATGAATGAATTTTTAAAATGCAATGTATATATGTATATTGCCAAAGGTTGCCAAAGGCAGGGTGTTGGGGAGGAGGGCAAAATTAGTGAAGGGGGTCAAAAGGTACAAAACTTCCAGTGGTAAAATAAATAAGTTATGTAGATGTGGTGCACAGCACGGCTACTATAGCTAATAATACTGTATTGCATATTTGAAAGTTACTAAGAGTAAATCTTAAAACTTTTCATTGCAAGAATAAAAAATTCTGTAACTATGTATGGTGACCAATGTAAACTAGACTTACTGTGGTGATCATTTTGCAATACATACAAATAGCAAATGATTCTGTTGTACAATCTGAAACTCATATAATGTTGCATGTCAATTGCACCTCAGTAGAAAAGAAAGAGAGAGAAGAAATCATGGGAGAAACAAAGGAATCAAGATTGTGTAAATGGTAGCTGAGAATGAGAAAGAAAATGAATGAATGAACAATTGAAATACTGCAGGCTCTTCTGATTCTATTCCATTTAATGAGTAATATTTCTCAGCATGTGAGAAGCTGGATAGGAATTTCTTGTTCCCTTAGTTAGGAACATTACTCTATACAGAGACCTATTCTAAGATTTAAAATACTTAAAAAACTTTGTCCCAGATGCAAGCCACCTACTTAATCTAGTGTTCAATCAGAAGGGAAAAAAAAGCAGTATGTCTCAGTAAGAGAGAAAAATTTGGCTATATTACATATTTTGAAATATGTTATATTGGGTTTCCCATATGGAGCTTGCCTAAGGGCAATTTTGAGTTGATATCTTTTAATTTATGTAATATACTTACGACACATCCCTCTTGAAAGACATGTTTCTACTGTAGGTCACAAATTTGACATCTTCTAGCAAGCCCAAGGTAGCCAAAACATTACAAAGTGAACTTTAATTATCTTAGTATCCTCACCCACAAGGTGCCAGTGATGGAAGACAATGTCAAATGATTAGGAATAGACACTGTATTGTCATATTTGGGAGCAATAGAATCAATATATCCTATTTCTTTGAAGTCCCAGAATGACTTTCCAAAATGGTATCTTCACTCATTCTTTCTTCTTCTTCTTAGGCTTTGATATCTGGAGTTTAGGAATAGTCAGCAGGCACAGGGTATTCTTTATAGAAAAAAAAGATCACAAATTTGAATGTTGAGCACACAATCCAAGTGTTAGATCACTAATCTGAATAATGAACATAGAATTAAAACTCCAAGGTAATTAGATAGAATGAACTGCTTATTAAGCATAATGTATGAATATCATCCTTTATCAGTAAATCTGAAATACATCAGAACTCTGAAAGTTTGACCTTGCATAATCAGTTCATATTATGTTAAGAAATGTCTATGACACTTCATCTCTTAAGATATATTACCATTATTCCTGAGTGAAGAGCAGAACAAGATTTAAGGTTTATCAGAGTCTGGATGTCTTTACACTACATTCAGACAAGTATTTTATATTTTCCAGTCACTGTCTGTGACTAGAAATCCTCGTTACATGCTCAGAATGTCTTCCCATTTCAGAGAGAATAAGACACAGATCCGTTCCTCAAGCTATGGAAAAGGACTAACAAATGAATGTTGTACTGCTCCTTGGTTTTAAACAATATACAATAAGGTGTGTCCAAAGAGTTGTTTCCATAGTTACAGGTATATTCTCAAGAGCTTGGATGGTGGAGCAGAGGAAAGGGACTTACTCTTCCAATTACTGTTCGAAGAGCTTTAATTTTATTATGTGGAAGTAAAATAGGCCCCAGAATGCCCTTTAGCTCCTATCTTCTTTTCTCCCAACTTCCCTCCCATCCTCCATTACCTAAAGTGTAAACCCTTTACCTTCTGCCTGGATTTCTGGGTCTGGTAGGAGTGCTCATTGGGCCTATCCTAGGAACTTTTGCCACTAGCCTTGGTCTTCTGATCTACCTGAGAAATGGCTATAACCAATTCACATGGAAATCTAAACTCATTGCACTGTCATTGAAAGATTGCTGTCTGGCGGCATAGCAATTACTGGAAATTTCTTTTATACAACGGCTTGCAGATCACAAATCTTAAAGCATACATTTAAAGCCTAAGGCTACCTCAAAGATCTATAACTCTGTGTTTAAATTCTTACAATGTGTCACATTACCTCAAGGAATGGCTCATCACAATAGGATATATGGAAATCTAGGAGCATAAGAATATCTAGAATAGCTTGTTTCATAGCAGTTTTTTAAATTTATTTTATCTATTATTTATTGCTAGTGTTTATCAAAAGTGCTGACTGAAGATGAAGTTTTGACGTAATGACTTTCTGGAAGTTTGTTTAGAAAAAGAGAGGTTAAGACAATAATACCATAGTTATTTAAGTGCTTTAATGTATAAACCATTTGTAAAACAGTACTATCCAGGGGATAGGCCTTAAAAGCTCACTCAGACTGTGGAGACAGCAGACCCAGATCCGATACCTGGAAACTTACATACTATTCCAGAGACTCATCAGTTGGATAGGAATAATATTAGTAATTATCTAATCTGTTATTTTAAGAACTAAATATAAATGGCTTATCACTTAGCCATTCTCCAGCTCTCTTCATGATGGAGTTGGATTGCCCAATACTAGTCAGATTAAGCCTGTGCTTGGGGTATTAGCAAATCAGAGGTACACATGTTCTTTTAGAATGAACTTGAGCTTTGCATATTTAAGCATAGCAGTATTATAGAATAATTGTAATTTTTGAACATTCCTGTCCTTTTGGGCTCAATGTTATTTTCATTTTGAATCATACATGAGGGGTGAGGTGGGAAGATGAAAAAAATGATCTTTCAAGTGCTTCTAACCTTGGCTAGGCCTATGATCAAGGTCCCGCAAGTGCAGAGGGAATGGACTGGAGGTCCAGGCAGAAAGAGTCATCTCCACAAATGGCGTGGCTCTGGGTAGGAGAACGGAAGTAGGGCCCATGCAGGTGACAGTAAATAAAGATACTTCCTGCTTGGTCTGTATTTATACTTTAGGAGGAGTGATTTGGTGAGGTAGAAGCTATATTGACCTATTTTAAGGCTTGGCTCTGATGCTGAAGTTTTGCATGGATAGTCTCTGACTTCTATTTTCTATTTGTGTTCTTACCAAATTTTAGCTGAGTTACAGCAAGACAGGAGAGAGGAACCAGGCAGGCAGTCTGACTAACATAGAGGAAGGACAAAGGAAGGAGTGGAAACATAAGAAAGGAGGACTGGCAGGCCAGGAGGAGGCCAGGGGTTGACCAGAGGAAGGCAAGAAAGAGACAGAGAGAGAGGGACCGAACAGAAAGGGGGCAGTGAGCCTGAAGGAAAGAGAGGAGCCGCGGGGTGACAGACAACGGGCTGAGCACACAGGCTTCACAGGCTGACACCCCTGTTTGCCCCTTGGCTGCTTCCTGACCTGGCCAGCTTGGGCTGCCTGCTTCATCCCGTCAAGCCAAAGGGCATCTTTCAAGGAAGCTCATTATAGCTCCCCAAAAGGTTTACAAGAAGTAATTTGGACCAAAGAAATATGTGCTGCTGTAACACTCAACAATTAATGGCGGCAGTGATGATGGTGATGATTATGAAATGACGATGATGGTGGTGATAGAGGACAAAATTAACTTTAGGAAGTAAGAAAAATAAAGAGATGGAGAAGAAGCCTGGGGAATGAGAAAGGAGAACATGAGAAGTGAAAAGGGATAAAGTGATCATGAAAGAGACTGATTTTTTTTGAATGGCAGGTGGACATAACTGGGACTTTGCCCCCAACCCTCATCAAAGAATATCACTTCTTTCTCTTCCCCAGGGCCATGCCCTGCCGCCAGATAAATATTTTTCACTCACCTCTTTGCTGCGTGACAGAGGTGCTCACTCTTCACATTTGTGAATTTGCCACCTTCTTTTCTTTCTAGGAGGGACAGAATTGCATCTTACACTTGTGCTTTTTAATACCAAGAGCTGAAACTTAATTGAAAACAGAATCCAAGACCTTCAGTTTTGCAGACTAGGAAGAGATATATGCTCATTCTGGCGCCATGTATCTTTTCAGAAAATGCCAAAAGTGTAGAAAGCATTCTTGATTGCTCTATCCCTCCCTCATCAGTAAGTCCTGTTAACTTCACCTGCAACACATGCACTAAATAAAACCCACTTTCTTTATACAACTATTTCATTTGCCCAAACCACCGTTGGCGATCGCTAGGATTTCCAAACTAAAATTTGCTTCCTTCAGTGTTTCTCCAAAGGTAAAATCATTCTCCCCACTAAAGCTGCCCAATAGCTTCCCTCTGCACTGTATATAAAACCCAAACCCTTTTTCCTTGTTTACAAAGCGCTACATAATCGCCCCCATTGACCTTTCCCATTTCATTCTACTTTTCTCCTTGCCATGTACTCCCAAGTCATCTTGAAGATATTTTTCTTCCTGTTTCCTCAACTTGACAAATTATTTTTTATCCCCATAGTGCCTTTTCAATGGCTATTTCTTTTCTTTCTTATCTTCATATGCCAGACTTCTTGTCATTAGGATTTAGCTTAAAAGTCACTCTCTGAGTAGCATTGGATTGACACTCCATGTCTCTTAGATCACATTACGCTATTTTATTTCTTTGCACAGGCACATTCTCATTTCTGTTCTTCTGGCTTGTATGTGTGTATGTGTAAGTGTATGTAGGTGTGTATGTATGTCTTCTTGTCCCCAGAATTTCAGCTTCAAGAGAGCAGAGACCCTGCCTATCTTGTTCATACAATCCTTCCCTAGTGCCAAGAGTTGTGTCCAGTGTATAACAGGAACTCATTAAATAATCTGTTAATGACTGAGCCTCTCAATATAGAATCCTTGGCAGGATTTAAAATTCTTTTCAGGTAATCAGCATTTCATTCAAGCCATTAACTCAGAAAAACCTTCTTTTGCCTCTCCTAAGCTGAGACGTTAATAATGAGTAAAATTGACTAAGTCAGTAGTGATAAAAGTAACATGAAATACTATTTAAAAAAAAAATAATATGATTTTTTTTTTTTACTTTCAGTGGACAAACAGCTCAAGGTATCCACCTGCCTTGGGGTAAAGTAAGGATTAGGTTTGTTATGAAAAGAAAAAATATATCATTTACACTATGACTTTCAAAACAGAATCTTGCAACAGATCGGTGGCTTTAAAAGGCAGAGACATGAATGATTTTCTAAATACCTATAGCTTGCATTTAACTGTTCAAAATGCTACCCCTTGCCAAGCTAGATCACAGAATTTTATAAATATATATCTGTGATAGACAAAAGGAGGAAATGAAGGAAAAATCTAATCTAGCCTTAGAGAAGGGAAAGGAAAATAGGAAGATATGGGAGTTAGAGAGTCAGAAATGCCTCGTTGTCCTCCCTTCGGTCTGAACCTCACGGCTGCTGAGGGGTATGTCACAGAAGCCAAGGAAATGCCCAGGCCAGACGTGTTCTGAGTCTGCTCTTCTTCTGGGAGGAGATCTCACTCAAGGAGGTGCTGAGGCCACATACAGAGGCGGGCTTGGGGCCTCTGATACACATGGCAGGGCAAGCCAACATGCTCACCATACCTTGGAAGACAATCTAGACACATTCAGGGTGCGCGTCTGCTTCAGCTCCCCTGTGGCATGGGTCTGAGGTGAGAGCCAGAGGGCGGCTGGCTCTGAGACCCGCACACTTGGAGAAAAGCCTCAGAGGATCTGCAGGGCCAGCCGGTGAGAGCTGAGGTGAGGCTAACTAGGCAGGTGGAGCCTGGACCCCACTGTACCGAGAAAAAAATGCCTCTAGGTGCAGTGGCCGGAAGGGGCAAGAGTTGATACTGGTGATCCTTCTGTGGGGTCAGCTAAACCATAGCAAAGGAGTAGCATGACCACCTGAATGGCCTCCTTCCTCCCAATATAACAAGAGATGATGTAAACATTTTCTTGTGCCTGAGGCACCATCTCTGAAAGGAGCAAGAAGAGTCTGAAGGGCAGAGCAAATATTTCCAAAGGACCAGGTCACATTTAGGCGCCTGGTATAAATGATTGGCTCACACGGACTTTAAAACTGACTTGGACTTAATTCCTTTCCTTCCTTCTTCCTTGCTTACCTCCTTTTCTCTCTCAATGTCTCTCTCTTTCTTTCTTTCTTCCTTTCATTCTCTCATGCAAGGTAGCAGATAAGGGATGTGAAGAAGATCAGAGTAGTTCTAGACAAAATTATGAATCTGTATTTTCTTTGCATACCTGTGTATAGTGTGAGTTACTTCTATAACCCATTCTACAATGTTGAATTCCTCTTTCTGATACCATGGGTATTAATTGAATACAAATTGCCTTCTTTAAAAAATGGAGACTGTTATTAGCTTAGAATATGATTTCTTAATTTTATCATTATTTGTGTAGATATAAAAATATGAAAATAAGTTTAGGAAGACATTTAGCTATTTAAGCTAAATATTCAGATTAAGAATATGTAATTATACAACTTGAAGGCTGTATCTGCTAATTTCTAAATAGGTCTTCTGAAGACAGAAGATGTGAATGTTAGGAAAATTGAATCATACAAACATATATTAATAGAAATAGATCTAGCACAAAATTGTTAGCATGTCATATATTAATTTTTACCTTCTTTATAAATTTTAACATTATGGTAACTAATTTGTATATCATACTATAATACTGTGCTTAATTTCTAAGCTCTTTAAGTATTCATTTAGTCATGTTCACATTTTCCTATATCATTAAAATATCTTCAAAAACAGTTTTTAAGGTGTATGTAATATTGAACAATGCATAGCTATCATGATTTATTTGACTGTAGTTTTAACGATGGACAATAAACTTAGAACAGTTTTTCTGTTAGAAATATTCTGTTTATACAAACAACTTTGTATATATTACCCTATCAGTAAAGATATGGTAACACATTAAAAAGCTTATATGAGACTGCAAGTTTAGTACTAATGGATTAATCTGTTGCCATCTATTGCCACCTTCACATAAGATGGCTTTTGATTTTGTCCAAAATGTTTTGAAGCATCTGCTTTGTTTCCATCTAAAAGAAATGAAATTTGACATACTTCAAATTTTGAAATTAGTTATAAATGTGTTTCCAGTATTTATATAGTTTGTTTTTCAAATTAAGCATCAATGTCTTTGTTTAAAGATTTTCTTTTTTGTTTTTATGTTTTTGATTCAGAAATACGACATCATATATTTCTATGTTTAAAAGTTAAAAGAAAAAATATCCAAGAAATGAGTTTTTTCATTGCTTTCTAGGTGTATGGGATTTTTGTGATTCAAAAATCATTCAGCTTTAAAAAAAAATTTTATGATAATCTGTCAAATATGCAAATAAATCTTGTGGATTAAAAGTTAATTCTCTAGCCCTAACCCTTGGGCCCTCTGTAACAATATTTTAAGAATTAGTTTGGAAAACTGAATGGATTTAAAAAAGGAAGTGAATTTTGTTTAAAATATCCCAGAAGCACTCTTTTTTCTCTAATAAAAAGTGGTTGTTCCTTGTCATTAGTTTTAACTTTTGAGGTTAAACCTGAGACACTGTAGCTTAGGCTCAGATTATTTAGGAACTAGTTGCAGGTGGGTGGGATAAAGAAGAAATTATGAGTATTTGTTTTATTTTTAAAAGGAAATAATCAAAGTTCTAGAAGATTTAATTTAATTGACTTTAAACTCTAAAAATTATTAATAAATTAGAAGACAGTTTGAAGTAATTTTACATTGTAATAATAAATGCTGACAATCTTCAATACAATGTTATGATTTTAATGGTAATATGCTTCTTTTCTAGCCAATACATGGCTTTCATTAAATACTACACGGGTCTCTGACAGAGTTAATTGTCTAAGCCTGTTTAAAAGGCCAGAAATTACTCCCAGGGAATTAAAACATTATGCTGGAAACCACAGACACAGATAAGAGTGTGGACTTCAATTTAAAGAGAAGAAATGAGTCCTGGGCAATAAACAAAGGCAGTTGGCATTGGTTTAAATAGCTACAACCTTTGTTATTATTATTATTGCAAGTACCACTTCAGATCAGTTTAAATCTCTTGAGATATAAACAAGACATGTGATCAGCTCATGAGCCAAACTTGTTGAATTGTGTGGCTAATACCTTAGTCATTCTACAACACTGACTATTTAAATGTAAGTGGCCCACACTGGGAAAATAAATATGGTGTCAAACCTCAAAAAGGACAATTCTAAGGAAGAAGGTAGGACAAACAGAATCTGCAAAAGCCCTGAGCTAGGAGCACATAATAAAATCTTTAAGCCAGTATTCATGATAATTAGATGTGGGATGCGCTGAAGTTTAATTTAGCACTATTATGGGGTAGTTAGTTAGGCAGTTGTGTTAAGACTGAAGAAGGATTGTTTAAACCAAAGGCCCGCTGTTAAAATCTTTTGGTATTTTTAAGCAAATACTGAAAATCTCAAACTCATTTATTTCAGTCTTCAAACATTCATGACAACATTTCCTAGATGTTGGGCACTGGTCAGAAATTTGGGGATACAGGAAGTGAAAGATATAGACACTGATTTCAACGGAGGATGAACACACCAGAAAAGCAACAGGTTCTGTGCAGTGGGATAATATTCTAAAAGGTGAGCCAACAATTGGACAACCTAGAAGAAATGGATACATTCCTAGAAACATACCACACCTACCGAGACTGGCTCATGAAGAAACAGAAAATCTGAACAGACTGATTGCTAGTAAGGAGATTGAATCAGTAATCAAAAACTTCCCAACAAGCAAAAGGATGAACTTGGTATTAGACGGAGTCCCTGCAAGATTCCTGTGAGAAAAAAAAGAGAGAAGGTAATGCTAAATTTTGGAAGGAATTTAGAAAAAAATGAGTAGAAGTTAGCCAGATGGATTTGGGTCAAGGAGGGAGAAGATCTTATGCAAATGGATGGAACCGTTGGAGAAGTTTGGGGAAACATGGCAGTAATAAGGCTGGTAACTGGGTTCATAATGCATGGCAGCCAGGTAGGACATGAACCTCAAGAAACGTTCAATTGAAGAGCCTTCTATTTCTTGCCAGTAGCTTGAATTTTATCCTGAAGGCTGTGGAAAACCAGCGAAAGGTGTTCAGCAGTATTGTAATCTGACCGCGGCACAGAGAAAAGATTAGAAAGAAATATGGTGGAGGCGAGGGTACCAACGTGGAGACCTCTGCAGTGATCCAGGGGAAGATGACGAGGCAATGTGTCCATCTGGCTTAACCAGTCCCCATCCACATCTCCATGCATGCTTGCATTTAGGATTTTCTATTCAACATGTCATGAGCACTTGAAAGCTACTTATCTTGCCTCTTCAGAGAGTAACTGTGCTGATCATATAATATCTATTGAGTTCTTGCCATATGCCAGACACAGTTCTAAACCTTTACATCTCACAAATTATGTAATTCTCATAACAGTGCTGTGAGGAAAGTACTATTATTATCTCAATTTCAGAGAGAAAAAAAAAGAAAGGAACAAAGTGGTCACAAAGAAGGCAAGTGACAGAAACTTGATTCAGATGCTGTTCTTAATCAGTTTACCATACTGTCCCTTTGCTTCCATTATTGTCTATAATAACACAATTCTTGGGATAATTTCTTTCTTTTTCTTGATTACCCACCCCAACTTTATTTTGATTTTGTTTTGGTTTAGTGAGATTTCAGTCACCCACACTCAACAGTGCTAAGTTTCTGTCCCTGGGCTGGACCTTGACAGGACCACAAGCTGATCCCTCAGCTGGAGTCACCTGCCTCTGCTTAAGTCTTGACAGTCTAAGTAGTGGAATAGAGAAGAAAGGGTGACTTTTAACAATATGTATTATTAGAATTTGTGAGATTGGTGGACTAAATGCATGTATTGAGTCAGGGAAAGAAAAGGTATAAGGATGTCATTCCATAATTATTGGTTAAGTCAATATTCACTGTTTGCATTATTATGACTAAAAATAATATTCACTGTGACCCATATAGGGACATGTGACTATATTTCCTTTCTAGTATTAATTGTCTTTTCTCTAGTATTAATAATAGCCTTATTTTTTATTTGCTTACTTTCCCATGTACCTAGCACTATGTTCTGCTTAAACTTCTCTGCAATTTATTATTTCTGCTTCCAAAATGTTGATTTCCAAGAGTTTCCTTTTGTTCTCTGTATGTTCCTTTTATAACCACCTGTTCTTATTTGTGAATTTGTATCTTCTCTTTTTTAATGATTAATTTTATTGCATTTTCATTTTAAAAGATTTATATTTTATTTTGCAGCTTCACTTAAGTATAAATGACAAAAATTGTATGTGTTTGGAGTGTACAATGTGATGATTTTATATACATGTATATCTTGAAGTGATTACCATAATCAAGCTAATTAATGTGTCCATTACTTCATCTAGTTACTTCTCCACATTATCTGAATAATAATTGTGGTTAATCTAAAATCTTCTTTTAGTTTCTGGATTATCTCTGTCTGAGATTTTTGTTTCTCTGTTGTTTTTCTATTTTCTGTGTTACAGGCTTTCCTCTTGTGTTTGATGATTCCTGGTGGTCCATTTATATTTATAAGAACCAATAATGAGGTGTGCATATGATGTGTATGGTGGAGAGAGATTATGGTCAATTTCTGAGTGGCAGCCTCACTACAGGGATCAGGCAGACAGAGAACTACAGACCTTTCTCCTGGGCTTGTCAACTTCTCCATAGAAGAATTACCTAATCCTTAGTCTTGGGTGGTGACTTAACCTGCTGTTGATACTCTGGGAGCCAAGAAAGGGAAAGGAGTATTTCTTCAAACTACCTTAAAAATAGGACTCTTTATGACTCTTCGTTAATCTGCATCTTCTTCCAACGTGTTGGGATTAGTGAAATTTTTCTTCATGAGCAATTACTAACCTGTTGGACCAGTCCCATAAACTATGGCTATCACCATAGACTTGAAAATTCATGACTCTAAAAATCATTGTTGCCGCTGATTAAATGACTTTATTAACTTACCATAATGAGAGAAATTTTTACCATTGAACTCTGTGAAGGAAGTTTCCTTTAAATGCATCTGCGTTGCCTGAAAGAAGCACCCATCATCAGTTAATATACCATGTGAGCTATCTCTTACTCGGGGTCCTCTGAAAGAATGGCATTCAGAACAGTTCACTTCTGGTTGGGAGAATAGAGTAAACACACAATATATAATATTCTACCCTTCCTTTCCATAATGGAGTATCATAACTGAGGGTCCTGGGATGCATTACAAACCTGGGAAATAAAATGCCAAATGTAAATGGAGAAAAAACACAAAGAAACTGAGCCACTAGAAAACTTCTTCCTTTACAATATTTTCAAAGGAAAACCAAAATTAACAGTTGGTTAGATCTGTAAAGGTAAAAGCTTACAGGTGACCCACATGTCAAGGGGGCCATAGAATGTACCTAGGAAAGTCTTAGAGGTGAATCTGCTTGAGTAGAGTTCTCAAATATAAAAAGTAATGATTTTGGGGGGATGGTGACATGACTGAGGAAAGAAATCATTGTTATTTATCAAGTTATTAGCAGTTTTTGTTGTAATATAAGAAAGCTGTGTAAATTCACATGTGCTAATACAAAGAGAATTAGAGAAATGAGATTCTACACGAAAGATTCAAGCTAAAACACCTTTACCTGAAATATTGGAAATATCCTGATAATTGAGACAAAAGCATATCACTTTTACATTTTAGAAAGCTTTTGTGCTATGTGTCATTGTCTCAGTTTGTGTGTGTGTGTGTGTGTGTGTGTGTGTGTGTGTGTGTGTGTGTGTGCATGTATTTAATATGGATCCAACCAAAGAAAGTAAATAACTGGATTTCACATAATTCAGAAAATTCAGAAATTGCCCAAATGCTAGGACACAGGATGTTTGGCTGCATCACCTTGGAGTTCTGGCTGCAGAGTTCAGTGTCTAAAATGGTGTTTGCTTCCCTGGGAGATACCAGCAGGTTTGGACTTGCTCAGTATTGTCTGGGGAGCTCACTGATTGGACACCAAGCTACTCCGTAAAAGCAATGCAGGTAACTGGGAAAGCCATGGCTTGCTACAGGTACAACTGGAGCCTGTGTCAGGGCAGAAGAGGGCCAAACGACGGCTGAATCTGGTCTTCCAGGAGCTGGGAAACAGAGGCCACTTTTTTTTATTTTAAATCAAAGCCAAGTTTCCTTGAGGACAGTGTTGTTTAATGTTCAAGTGTCCAGGCTGAAGTTCATCTCTGGTAACAGGATTACTTATACTTAAATTCCTTTGCAGTTTCAAATAGAAAAGGTCTAATTTCCTCCTGCGAATGCTCTCCCTCCATACCCTCTTTGTTTCTTGTGTTTGTGGGTTATGTAACATTGTGGTGCTGTGTTTTCAACATTAGCTGTGTTTTATCAAACAGATGAGGTTGTTATTTGATTTGGGGAAACTTTGGAGATGAAAGGTGATAAAGGATTACAAATTTGCAAGTATTGCAATATACCATTTAGTTAAAGTAGTTTTAAATTGGGGAATTGGACATTAATGTTATCAAGGCTTTGTTTTTTACCCATAGAAATTTATTTAAATACTTTAAGCAGGTATTTTAAAAATATTGTGTAAATTGAACTTTGAAAATGGAACAAGATTTTTAGAAATGCTCCTAATTTGTAGAAGTCCTGAGATAAATCCTCTAACAAAGCTAGGGGCTGCCATCTATTTTATTTATTTTCAAAGTCTGGATTTGTACGGGGGTATCTTTAAGTACACCTAGCTGTGAACCAGAAGTTGCAAAAAAAATGCGTATGTTCTTTATATTTCTCAAAAAGACTTTTTATTGATCCTTAGCCTTCACCAGATCTTCAGGCAAAAAAAAGAAAAAAGGAATGGAAAGCAATAACTAGACTTAAGCATTAAATTCATGAATTGAGAAATATGTGCCTTATTTATTGGAACATTTAGCGTCTCCGTATCAAAGTTCTTTCCTTAGCAGTAGTCATCTGGTTGCTGACTGCAGGTAAATTACGACTTCCTGATGTTTCAGTTTCATATTAAATGAGAATTAGGTACCCAGGATCTAAATGATAAAAAGGACTTTTTTTAGGCAAATGCTTTCAGGAAATGGTGCATGTAGTTAACTGGCAAGCTCTCTTCTAAGCCACTGCCTAGTTTTCATTCATACTACATAACCTTATCTGATGGAAAAATTTGGACAACTTGTGCTAGTAACTCCTGTACTGAGTTAGTTTTACTATGACAAATTATACATCTTTGGAAGGAAAGTTGGGAGGAAAAGATGGAAAGATTTCTGAAATCTCAAAAGAGAAATTTCCACCTTCTTTCCTTGCCAGCGCTCTAAACTGGGTGTGAATTTGGTGACTGCTAGACTGTGTTTTGGCGTGGACCTCTGGGCCAGTGTGCCCTGTTCATGCCCTGCCTGCCATTTCTAATCCCCAGCTCTTAATTTGGGATTTTTTGCTTTGATATGGTAATCGGTAGAGAGAGTTGGCCAAGGTAGTCTGACAGGGTGAAAAGGAGTGAAAGACTCTTTGCCTTTCTCTCTGCCTCTTGATCTGTAGGAACTTCGGTCATTTTTATAACTTAAGGCCAAGTATTAGATTTTAGCTGATGAAAAATTTTTACTCTAAATTAGATTAAGGAAAATGGATGTTTTGGAAAAGCTTTGCATATTCAACATGGATAAATCTTGACAGCATAAATGTTGAATGAAAGAAAAGCCACTTTGATAATAATTCATATAATATGGTGACATTTGTATAAATTTTAAATTACTTTGTATTTTTATGGCTACATACATACATTGGAAAGATATATTTACATTCACAAGAAGGATGAACATTGACTCCAGGAAAGCAGTTACTTTGAGGGAGACAGAAAGAAGAAAGGAATGGGGTGGGTTGGGGAGAATTGGGACAGGTTGTAAATCTGCATTTCTTTAAAAAAAAAGGGGAAAGTATATCTGAAGCAAATATGGCAAAATGTTAATACTTCTAAAAGTCAGGTTTATTCTATTTTCTGCTTATTTGAAATATTTCTTAGTTAAAATTTTACATATTTTTATATACATTTTTAAAAAGTCCTGAGGTTGCTGAAATACTTGAGTTCATTTCAACAAGCCGTTACTGACACTACTGTGTATTAGGCGCTAAGGACACAAACATGGGGGTGACACGGTCTTTACCCCAAGCGACTCACTAGCAAGAGGGAAGGAAAGATATAATAATAACCACAATAAAATGTCATAATCACAATCACGTTTACATAATGGTGTTTAAATAGAATGATTGACTCTAGGATGACTTCACTAGACAAAAGTTGAAATTGAAACCAGATTAATAACAAAAAAATCATCATGAATTGAATTACAAAGAAACTTACTTTCACATATAATATTGCAAATGAATTGCTAACAAAGTTTTCTCAAAGACAGGCCCTCAAAATATAACTGGTAAATGCTCCCATGTAACTTATTTAAATAAATATTTGATTATGTACCTTAGCAGATGTTTCTTTTGTGGCTCCTTCCAAGTCTGTCTTTATGATTCATTTTGATTTTTTTCAAGAAATGTTATCATCCTAGCTTGATAATCAAATTTTTACAGAGAGAACTGTCTGGTTTTCATATTTTTATCACTCAATCTTTGGATTGTTGGTGTAGTCCTATATAAGTAATAACGATGGTTCCTTTTTTATTGAATGCCTGCTTATCTGTTATAGGATTATAATAAAAGGGCTCTTAATCCCAGACTTGGAATTCAGGCCAAGGGCAGCAGGATAGACACCTAGAGTTAAAATCTATACTGTCCCAAATATACAGGTATAATATATCAAGAATATAATGCCACATATGAAAATGGTGCTAATGAGACCCATCACTTCAGGCAAAGGAAACATTACAGTTAATTACAAAGACTGACTGTGCATTTTGGCATCTTGACAATGCACTATCGGCTACCCTTCTTGAGAAAATACTAATGAAAAACACTGAAATTTCTTCCCACCCAACTTTCATGCAGAGAAAAATCACCACAAAATTTAGCTTGCCACTGTTGGCATAGATATAAAAACACAGGGAAAAGGCAGTTTATTCTATTTATAGCTGTACTTGGTGGCTAGCAGGTTTTCATCAGCAACTGTTAAAAATAGAACAGTAAATATTTGACATCTCAGTTTTAATTAAACCGGGCATTATGTGATACTGGGATGAGAGGAATAAGAAAAATCCCTGCTAACTAGGCAGAGGGAACAGACACAGAGTCTGAGTCACAGTAGGAAACAAACATTACACCTGTTGGCTCATTAGAAAACTCCAGTTTCTCAGAGCCCTTATTGTGTCTATACATATTTGCATCCATTTGGTCCCCTTAGCAACCAACAACTTGGGGTTACAAAAGTTTTTCTTTGACCAGTACCCCGTTTGTGGAAAAGGAGAGTTTTATCTGTGTCCAGAAAACAACACTGGTAACAAGCAAATCCAAAAGCATTTTAAATAATTGTGGTTGCTGAGGAGATAGAAAGTAAGGTCAACGCAATTTAAGGAACAGTTTCAGATAGCAACAGTCCAAAACGTTAGCGCCACAAAGGCAGATCTGAGTACGTGCATGGTGGGGAAAGTGGGAACGACACATCTTGATCAGTGAGGATAGAACTTTAGGTCTGTGTCTGGTCTCCCAAGCAGCCTCATGGGCCCACCTACTGTCTGCCTTGCTAACCTAACTCAATCCCACTTAGGTGTCTTGTTGGCTGCGTCATAGTAAGGACCTCCCCCACCAGGGAGAGTGGGAAAGGCTCCTGCCCTAGGAAGAAGCTGCCTGAGTGGCAGAGTCCTCTTCTTTCTAGAACAGAAGGGCTGGAATTTGACTCGTCTTTTGTAGCTTAGGCTACCTGATTAATTCCTGAACCCCAGTTGCTCATTTGGTTTCTAAAAGTCAGCTTCCAGGTGTTTGCTGCACCAAACCCCAGAAGATGACTGACCTCTCCTTGTTGTTTCTCTTCTTATCTCAGATCCACCTTCTTTCCCGCTCTCTGCGTTTCAAGTCTATCAGTGGAAATAAGCGTATTAATAGTGACTAATGTTGATGGAGCTCTTGCTACACTGCAGGCACTGTTTCAAACACGTTCCCAATACTCTTTTAGGTCTCATCAAAGTTGAGGTCAATAAACTTTTCATCCCCATTGCACAGTTGAGGGGGAGAAAGCTCCTAAGTGGCTTGGACTGGACTTGAATGTAGGCAGCCCATAATCTTACCAGTGGACTCTGCTGATTTTTACAAGAATCTGTGTGATAATAGAACTGCATGGGATAATGAAGGACACAGAAGAAATCAAAAGGACATAGTGCCTTTCAAAGTACCAAAAATACCTTGATGCAAATTCAATGCTTTCTGATGATGGATATCACTGTTACATGTCATCCCTCTTTGAAGGTTGTAAGAGCATTCCCACCAATTCAACAAACATTTAAATACCTGCTTTGTGTTCTAAGAAGTCAAAAAGAATTCAGATGGCATTTTAGTCTACTAGAAGAAGCCAGACATATAGATAAATACCCACAAATATAAAAGGTCTCACACAGAAGAACAGTCAGAATCTATAATCAGGCAACTGTCCTGATCAAATTGAAGTAATTGTGCAATTATAGTCTTTTCATCTTCCAATGTCTAAAGAAGCAGATTTCACAGGAACTTGAGGCCAAGCTTTAATTTCCTCATCATATCTTCTTCTTGTTCAAATTACAGTTACAGGGATTATGTAGTATTGAAGTTACTATGCTGGTTCCAATTGTTTTACCAAGGGGGCTTCGGTGATTCATAAATCCATTTGCGTAACTGGCTGTGTTAGTCCTAGTGTGGTGTTGACATGTCTTGTGACCGTTAAGGTCTGAGAGAAGCTTGTAGAGATTGTGATAACCCTGAATTAATATTTTGCCGGCAGTTGTTACCTAATCATGCAGTGAATTATCTCATAGAGTGTTTGTGGTGATGATGGATGATAAGGTCTCTCTTCTGAGTGGCTGATTAGGAAAGGTGTTCTCTGTAGTCTCTAGCCTTCAGATGTGATTTCCAAGCTGAAAGCTGAACAAGCATAAGAGCATTCCGTGGTGACTAACCTGCATCTGTTGGGCCCCAGTAGCAAGCTGTTGCATGGCTAGAGCCAGATCTCCATCTGCAGCGTCTAGCAGTGTGGCAGAAGTAAGCAGGTATTAAACTGGTGCCTGGGAGAAAAGTATAATGAAGAGAATTGCACCCGAAGTGAATAGCACCACCTTAGAGGAGCTTTCCAGATGCATTCTTTCAAAGGAGGTTGATGAACTGGAGAATTCACGGGAAGTATAAATTCCTTCATCAAATTTGCAGTGCAATGTAAGTTTAAACACAGAATTTGGGGAGGGCGAGAGGTTGCTTTTTCTGTGATATAGTGCTTCAGGAAAGGGGGGTTTGTGCAAGAGAAGAGAGTTCCCAAATGTGATATGTCAGGGAGGGTAAGTATCAGTGAAACCCGGCAGCAAGAGTAGGAACATGGGGAGGCATGTCAGGCCAACTTATCCAAATGTGGGGGAAGAGCCTGTTTTTATTTAAAATTTTGAACTTTTGTTCATCACAGATTTTTTACGATCATATTGATTTTTTTAAATACTGTATTAAAATATTATTTATGTTGATCACTCTGCTTTGACACCCCTTTAAATGTTGTGCCCAAGGGGAGTGCCCCCCTCACCTTATCCTAGTTCTATCCTTACACAACTGCAGTTGAAGGAAGATGTCTCAACACTTACCTAGAAAACAGAATCATTACGTTTTATTGCAGAGGTGACCTCACAGGGTACCTGATGTTACCTTAACCAAAGGACTGAAATCAGAGGGCCTCAGGACCTGTGCAGCCTATAGATGTGTTTGATTTGCCATTAGCATGGTTAATTTTGAAAATTGATTGTCTGTCCCCATTTTGAAATTGAAAGGTTTCTTCTACAACAAATTGGATATCTGACTTTTCTTGAAAAAATTAGAAGATCTAACACACTAGATCTATGTTCTTTCATGGCAGTAATTAACTAACGCTGATAGAATCTCCCCTCCAGTTCACTGGACCCGCTTCATAAGTGTGTGTTACTGCCCAGCACTAACAGGCATTGCGACTCTGAGCTCTGAGTAACTGCAGGATTCTTTTAGTAATGCTCTTAAAAATGGGCTATCATTCATTTAATAAATGTTGATTTTTGTGCCTAGTCTGTGTAAGATATTGTGCTGAGGAACACAATGACCTGTTTCTTGGAACTTGTTTTAGTTTCATAGGCAATGTTGTGGGTAGGACTGCATTCCCCCCAAAAAAGGTATATTGAAGTTCCAACCGCAGTACCTCAGAATGTGATTTTATTGGGAATCAGGGTCCTTCAAGAGGCAATTAAATTAAAATGAACTATTTCGGGTGGGCCCTAATCCAATATGACAGATGTCTTTTAAAAAGGGGAAAATTGGGACACAGAGAGAGACACAAACAGAAGGAAAACATTTTTGTTTTCCATACAAGGAGAAGGTGGCCGTGGGACTGGAGGGATGCAAGATCACTGAAATACCAAACACCAAAGCCAGAAGCAGCAAAGGAAGGATTCTCCCTTCGAGCTGCCGGAGGGAGCATGCCCTGCTGACACCTTGGCTTCTGACTCCCAGTCTCCAGAACAGAGCCCCACATTTCTGGTGTTTTTAGCCACTTGAGTGTTTGGTATGCTGTTGCAGCAGCCCCAGGGAACTAATATATGCAGTTCCTAAATAATGGTTTAAACAGGTTGTTTAATAAACATTTGTGACCAGAACAACAGTGGGAGTGTCTGGTGTGTTGTGAGAGTGTAGTTTGGGGTGGTGGGCTGATCTTGTTTGGCGGTGATGAGGCCTTCTAAGGAAGGTGTGTTTTAAGTGAGGTCTGAAGGATGAGTAGGCATTATTTTCTAGTAGTGAGAGAACCAGGCACAGGCTGTGCTGGAAGGACTGGCATGTGTGAGGCTCTAAGGAAAGAAGGAGTAAGGGAGAGTCAAGAAACTGGGAACACATTGGTCTCTGAACTACAGAGAGGAAATTGTGGAGCCAGGTGAGGTAGACCCTATATATTATGGGGTATTGACTTACTAGCTATGTTACTTTGTAAAGTTATTTGAACTTCTCTGAGGATAATAACAGTAGTCCTTACTTATATGGTTGTTATGAAGGTTAAATGAGATAGTAAATGAAATGGTCTTAAAAGAATCGCTGGCCCACAGGCCTTTATAGATGCACCTATTGTTATGACTTCCATGTTTCCATTTTAATTGACAGGGCGAGGACAGTCAAGGCCTAGGATGCCCTTAGCCTGTTGGTCTCTGTCCTGAAGGCAACGGGAAGCTAGGATATGCTTTTAGTCAGGGTTTCAACTTAACCAGATTTCATTTTTAAAAGATCCCTCTGGCTGGAGTATGGAGAATGGATCAGACATCAGTGGAGATGAGGCCACTGGAAAAAGGTCCTGGTGGCAGGTGGTGGTGGGGGGCAGTGTCACCTCGATCACTTTGTAGAATTTGGAGAGATCACACAACCATCTTGACAAATTTTTAAATTGCACCAAAAACTACCTTCTTCTTCTTTGTTTTAGGGTTTTCTGATAGAACAAACATACCCTGGCTATGTGTGGGTTTTTTATCTCAATTCTTACATACACTTAGTAAATGGCCTTGAGCAAGCCTGTATGTGCTCATTTAATCACAGACCCCAAAAAGCATAAGGGTGAGCTAGATTCTATATATCTGGTAAAATGAAGACCTTTCATTACTGAACACATTAAAGAATATCTTGAGGAGATTGCAAATACAATTCTCTATTAGCTTTTTTTATTGCCTGTAGGTCTTTGTGACTTCATTTTAGAAGAGAAATCAAATTGATTTGTTGTTCACACACACAAAAATTAATTTGTTCTTCATTGCTATCAAAATTTGTGATCTCAGGTGAAGGCAAAATGCTGAGCTGGCAAATATTCACAACAAATACAAGTTTTAAGTAAAGAACTGGATGTGCTCAAAATTCATTCGGTAATGAAAGCCATCAAGAAAAATTAAAAATACTTCTCTCTGGATTTATGGCTGATTCTAACAAAAACATTAACATTTAATGTAATTAGTTTGCCTAATATTGGCAGGTCTAAAAAAAATAATCTAATGAGTTCGTTTTAGTGGAGGATTCACCTATGATGACAAAGTTGGAAAATGTTAAATCTAGATAATTAGCAGTTAAATGTTCATTTCCTAGTGATAGGTTCTGATATTCAGCTTTGAAAGGGCAAAGAAAATCTGGATTAGAATTTCTCCTCTGCAAACAAAGTGAATTCTAATGTTTCCTGAATTTATTCTATTCTAACCAAATATTATTTTATAAGGGTTTCTTTACACCTTTATTCTATTACACCTTATATATATAAATAAATAAATATATATATATATTTATATATATAAGGGTTCTATACACCAATACTTTATTCCTTATTGAACAAAATTACATATGAATATTAGCTTATTTTTAATAACATATATATATATATATACACTGATTAAAGCACTAATATTTATGTGCAAAAGATGGTGTTTTGACTTACAAAATTTTTTAAAGTTTTAAAAAGAAATCACATGGGACTAAGAATTATAAATGAGATTCTTGTTTACAATTTAAATATTGTCTTCATATATTTGTTCATATGTGTTTATTTTAAAGTAAGCAGAACACAAAGCCATTAGAAAGGATATTACTAAAGGTTATATATTTTAGTGACTTTTATTATCACAAAATGAACTTTCTCATTTTGAAGAATTTTGCAGTTTTATGGCAAAATGGCATTTTTTCATTTTTCAGCGTAAGACACTTCATTCTGAAACCCTCTCAGCAGCTCTTAATGATGTTTTACTGAATAGACATGACATGGTTTTCTTATTTTAACTCCATGATTACAAAGATTTGGTTTATCTTTTTTGCTATTGTATCTTCAAATGCTAGATAAATGCTTTCCTACTACACAGAAAGTGCTTAACAAATGAGTGAATGAGTGAATAAATATATCTTTTGTCCCATAGTGACATAAAACATGTAGGGAGTGTTGCTAATGGAAAGAACTTTTGAGGTATGCACCTTTGACAGTGAGAATGGGGACGTGGGCCAATGCCTGCCATAATTGGCCAACCGTGCTGACAGAGGCCCTGACTTGTCATTTAGCCCAAATTCTCACCTCTGCAGAAACAGCCTCTGTGACTGTGACAGATCAGAGAAGAGTGAACCCAAATCCTATGTTTGGTCCAGGATTCTCAAAGTGGGCTCCCTGGACTACCAACATGAGCATCACTTATTCATGCCAACTCTCAGGGCCTACCCCAGGCACAATGCATCAGAAGCTCTGGGTGGAGTCAGCAATCTGAGTCCTCCAAGCACACCAGGCGATTCTGACGCACATCCATGTCTGAGACCCACGGCTCGAGACAATGCTTGTGTAGGTACTGCTAACGTCTATCTCTTTGCTTCCTTGCTATTCTTCCAAGGATGTCCAGCTTCCCTTCTGAGTAACACATTCTAATTCTAGGGTTATGAATAGTTCAAAATGAATACATGTTGTCCTTTGAGGAACTGCCTTTTTAGAGTAATCTGCATAGTTTACATCTGACTGACACTTTATAAGCTTATTTGGAATGTAACTCTTACACGTTATATTATTATGCTATTGCTCCATAGTGAATGACCCCAAAATTTAACAGCTGAAGACAAGAAATGTGATTTCACAGTTTTTGAGGCTCAAGAATCTCAGGAACTTACTTGAGTGGTTCTCACTGAGAGTCTGTCAAGAGGCTGTATTCAGGGTGTTGTCTAGGACTAACCCCATCTCTTGGCTCTACTGGGGAAGGATCTGCTTCCAAATTCATTTATATGGCTGTTAAAAGACTTCAGGAGATCCACTTCCAGGCTCACATGGGCCTGTCCTCTGGACCGCCTTGTGACATGGCGACTAGCTTCCACCAGCAGGAGGGATCCAAGGGAAAGTGAGAGGGGACACACAGTGGGGAAGCCAGGTCTTTTCATAATCTAATCTTGGAAGGAACATCTCATTCCTCGGGCTGCATTCTATTCATTAAATAGAATTTTAAATTAATAATTCATTAGACTAATCCATTAAATAGAATAATAATCATTCATAGAAGATTAAATAAATGGCAGTAGAGTTGGAATTTGTTGGTAGTTTTGCTTGGCAGAAGCCCTGTGGCTCATGGGGTAGGTCAAGCACAGGAGAGAATCAAATTCTTTTGAAGACCTCCAATGTTAAAACACATATGCTGTCTCACTTTCATTCTTATAACAATGTCTTGTGAGTTCAGGGTAGCTTCCCTAGTTCGCAGATGAGGAAGCTCATAGTCAGAGAGATAAAGGGACCCCCTCAAACTCACATGGTTCACAAATGTTAGAGTGAGGATACCCACAGATGTCACTTTGACTCAAATTCCAGGTATCGTTCGAATTATGGGAAAGACAGAAGTAGGCTTTTGGCTTTTACCTGAGTAGGCCAAGGTCGAAAAGCAAAATAAACATAAAAGTGAAGTCCTGTAAATTTTGTGCTGCTGGTTAGAGTGGAACCACAGCTTGGAAAGCATTAGAATGTGTGGAGCCTAGAATTTTGGGGAGCTAAGTCTTTTTGTTACATAATTCAAGTTTTCTTATCCACTAAAATAAGCTAAGGGCTATTGAGTAGCCTTGGCATATGAAAGAAATAAAGTCCACCTAGTCTTTCTATTATTCTTTGATGGGATTTAAGTGTATTGAGAAATACAGGTGTAAAATTAAACAGGATAAACCACTCTATTTCCTTGTTTCTCCAGTTGCATGATATACAAACTAGTCTACTTCCTTTTTTCCTCTACTTCAAACACAGTGGCAGGAGAAGGCTCTTCAAGGGTTAAGAGGGTGTGATGGAGGGGCCAGTGGGCCTACAGAGATGGGGCCGGTGTTGGGGACTGTTTTCTTGGTTCTTTCAGATTAGTTGTGAGGCTGAGGCTGGCTTGTTGGAGTGATTTTTGCTAAGGTTACAATTTGGAATTTTTGTTTTTGTTTTTTAAAACAAACATCCCATTTTAACATCTGGGTAAAGTCGATCTGTGTGTCCTCACCCCCAACATTCTACATATATGTGTGCCTAATCTGAGCATAATGCCAAGGGAACACGGAGAACACCTGTTACATATGAACTGATAAGGAAAAGGAGGGGAAATGGTAATTCAGCACTTGGGATTGGTGCTGAATCCTTTAGTCCAGGAATCTGGGAAAGGGAAGTACTATAGTGGCGTATGTAAACTGAGTTAACCTCCTGTTGCAGTAAGCATTAGCCAGTTTAACAGAGGACTGGTGGTTGGCAAGGTGTGATTAAATTTGCAGAAGACACAGAACAAAAAGAATCACCAAGTTGTTGTAGAAAAGGGGGAAAGTGAAAACAAAGAGAGAGCCCCCAAAGTATCTGGGATCATGTCAGCTGGAGACCAAAAAGGCTGTGGTATGTAGGAAATGATTCTGAAGGGGATGTACTCATCTCATTTCCTGTACACGCAGAACATCCTGGTTCCAGATGCCTGGAGGGAGGACAGGTGAATGATGTCCCCAGTCACACTCCCATTCAGGTGCTTATCTAACACCCACTTAACACCAGTCACTGGATAGTGTGGATACTCTGGGGAATGGAGGGGCCTAGTTTATGTCCTCATTGAGCTTACAATCTACTTTAAACACAGCACAATGAGACAAGTGTGAAGAGAGAAACACAGGTTGCCCTGGGAAGCAAATGGTAAGACACCTGATTCCCTGGGATTCAGGAGGAACTTCTGGACAAGAGATGGTTAATTTTATGCATTAACTTGGCGAGGCTGTAGCACCCAGTTACTGATTCAAACGCTTATCTAGGTGCTGCTGTGAAGGTATTTTGTGGATGTGGTTAGCCTCTACCATCAGCTGACTTTAAGGAAAGATTACCCTTGAGAATGTAGGTAGGCCTTATATGATCAGTTGAAGGTTTTATGAGCAAAAACTGAGGTTTCCCAGAAAAGAAGAAATTCAAGACTGAAGCATTGAATTTGCCTGAGTTTCTAGTCTGCCAGAACCACCTTAGGGATTTCAGATGGACTTGCCAGCCCTCATAATAAGTGTGAGCCAGTTCCTTAAAATAAATCTTTTACACACACACACACACACACACACACACACACACACACACACACACTATTGGTTACGTTTCTCTGGAGAACCCTACTAATACAGTGTCTTAGTCATGTCAGGACTTAGGACTGGGGTAGGTGTGTGAGGAAAGATGATAGTATCCCGGAAGACCTGGCATGAAAAGGAGAAGCCAGATCAGGAAGCACACATTATATGTGCCCTAGAGATTTTGAAAGGATTTTAAATGCTGACTGGAGTGAGGGGATCAGGTTCACATTTGAGAAAGGACATCTGATTTTATTATTCTTGAGAATCAAGAGAAACGTTTCAATTCCAGCAGGAAGGAATTCCTAATAAGGAAGACATTTTTAATAGGGGAAAGAGATGCTGAATCTGTTCTGGAATCTTAAAAACAAGTTGTCATTTTAAATCACTGAGGGCCACAGTCTTGCAGAAAGTTTCCAACGCTCTCGTCAAAATCAGATCTTCCTGCTCGACCTAACGTCCTCCACGTCTATAGCTTTCACTAGTTTCACATGTTTAACTGCTTTAACTTGGAAGTTCTCCTTGTAACTGGGAAAATATTCCCCTCTGGCCCAGGAGCCTTCAGGAAGATAAACTCTCACCCAGCGTGCAGGTGGGAGGGTGGAGGTCAGCGGGGGATTCCGGCTGCGAAAGTAACAAGAAAGAGAGTTTACAAACGCACTGAAGTTCTGCTACTTCCCGCGTGTGGTGAGAGGGTTCGCCTAGTACAGCCTCTCCCGGGCACGCTTTCTTCCCCTCCTCTGAGGGTTTGGTTCCCGCACCCTGGTGCCAGCGAGCTCCGCTGCCCCTGCGCGGCGCTCTGCGAGACTGGACGGGATCTGGCACCTGCCAATCCAGGATCTTGATGCGGAGGTGCGCGGGGAGCACCGAGTTCAGACTGAGGTCCGAGGTCCTACCCTGTTGCTTTACCGAAAACACTAGCCCCCGCTGTCCCCAGCAAAGAGGTCTTGCCCCGAATCTAAAGGATTTTTCTTCAGTTCCCTCTGAATCCCTACTTGCCCTCACCTTGCCCGGTGCCTTCCTAATCTTCCTAATACTTTTTGGTTTGGAACATTCTGCTGATCAGAGCTAGCTGCCCTGGTCAAGCATCCTTGGGGATGGGGTGCGGGTTGCTGGTGACTCAGTAACGCTTCCCCAGGCATAGACTGGAAGAGGCCAGCACCCTAATTACTGCCCCCACTCCAGGGGTCCCAGGGAGCCAATGGGGACACTTCTCTGTACAACCCTGGGGGGCCCAAGGGCAGGCGTTCGGGACCCGCGCCCCAGAGCTCGGTCCCCACTCTGTACCCCGACCTGGAAGGAGATGGGTTGAGGCCCTGTGTGCCAGACAGTGGAAGTGAAGACGCAGGGCGGTGGCGGGGCCAGTGGAGGGCCGAGAGGAGGAGAGGCAGCAGGTGAGCCCCAGGGCTGTGCCCCGGGGCGGGGAGGCGGGCCGACGGGGACTTGGGAAGGGAGCACCGGGCTGGGGCGACGCCGGGGAGGGTTGGGCTGGGAGGGGTGCGGAGAGGCGAGCCCAGGCGGTGAAACAGGGTAGGGAGAGGAGGCAGGGGAGGCAGTTCCGACAGGAGCCTGCGAGCGGGGAGAGCAGCGAGGCTGGAAGGAAGACCCGAGGAGGGCGCACCGAGACCGTGCCGCCTCCACGCCCTCGGGGCACGGAGGGCTTCGCCGGGGGAAACGCACAAAGACATGCGAAGAGAGGCTGAGCCAGGCTCGCGCACAAAGACGCCGGGGCGCACGGCCGCTCGGGCTGCACCGACCGCCCCCGCGCCGCGCCCCGCCGGGGCCGGGCCAGCGCCGAGCCTGGGGCGGAGCGCACGGCGGCGGCGGCGGCGGCGGCTGCGGGCCGGCGCGGGACCCGGGGCGCCCGCGCTCTCGGGGTGACCCGGGCCCGGCCGCAGGCGCGCGCGGGGGCGGCGGCGCCCGAGCCCAAGTTGGCCTCGGCCTCGGCCTCGCCCTCTGCCCAGCCCGCCGGTGTCCCCTCCTTCCCGCGATCTCGTTTCTTCTCACGCTCCCCCCCACCCCCTCCCGCGTCCAGCCCCGCTCTCCCCACCTTGTAAAACAAAGCCGGGGAAAATGCCTGCCCGTGCAGCTCGGAGCGCGCAGCCGGTCTCTGAATAAGAAGTGAGTACAATGGCGTGTTTGTAACAGCTTCAAGTCCGTCTTTTTCAAAAACATTTTGAATGCTGCATGCCTCATGCTTCCCAGCGCTTCGCGGGAGAGACCTGGCTATAGAGCAGGAGGTGAGACCCCCGGGTGACCCCCCCACCCCCACCCCCCAGCCACCTCCCGCCCCCTGCTTTCCTGCCGCGGTCTGTCCTGGGAGGGCTGCAGATGCCCTGCTGGCGGCCGGCAGACGTTTTCCACCTTCGTTTACCGTCCAAGGTGTTGGGTCAGGATCTGGGGTTGGAGGCAAAGCTGTCCTCGGATCCTCTCTTGGCTGCTGCTTCTCCCCTCTCTCCCGCTGGTGCCCGGGGATTTTGCATCTGCCCTGGGTAGGGGTTTGGGACAGCTGGGGGGAGTTTCCGAAGGAGGAGGGGGGTCAGTCCTTGAGAGTAGCCGGCAGGCAGGACGCATGCTGACCCTGGTCCCACTTGTTGCCCGTGGTGTGGTGGGACAGGCAGTGGTGCTGAAAAAGCTCGTTGCTCTTGGTATTGAGTCGTCAGCTGCCGCCAGGAGCAGAGAAGACATACCTGGGTGAGGATGCGAGACCAGGATTAAGAGGCGACTGTGATGTGCTGGAGGCAGAGCAGGACGTAGTGGTGGTGCTGAGACTTCGTGGAAGGGGCAAATCTTTGATTCCTTGTTCTAAGCGTCTCTTCCTGATTATACATCAAACGATGTGGAGATGGAAACCCAGAGGTTCCTCATGTTCCACCGAGAAGAAAGGCTGTTGTGTTTTATTTTGGTATTTGACTAATTTCTGTCCATTCTGTCTGCCAAATGTGCCTTAGATACATTTCTGTTAATTAAAAAAAATAACGCACTAGCTTAAAATAATTAAACTTCATCAGAAAATGTATTACCTTAAAACACACACACACACACACATATCTTTAAAGAAAAAAAAAATCTGTCCCCTGTCCCCAAAAGCATATAATGAAAATGTCTTAGTTTGGCACTGGATTTAGGACTGGGATTTGGGAGCATCAAGGTAAACAGTCATGGTGTTTTCCAGTTCTACAGACTAGGAGCCACTGACGTGAAAAATCAGAAATCTGAGAGCACAGGAACCTGAAGAGGAAAGGCTTGGAAAGCTTCCTTCAGAGAGAGAATGTGGAGCTTCTGTGTGCTTTTCTGTTATTTTTATTCCAAAAATGGCTTAATTTTAGATTATGACCTTTATTTTGCACTCAAACTCACTAAGCAGCTTGGAGGTGGGGTGCTCTGGCTAGATAGCAGATGACAGTGATTTTAGCTGTTATTAGCATTTCTATTAAAAAAGTTTTTTTTTAATTAAAGCATTACATACATATCCAATACTAATTTGAGTGAAGATGGCTTTGTAAATATTGCATATTAAAGGTGGCTGCTAGTTTGTGGCTGTTTTCAGAGCAGGTGTCTGTATCAGTGGGGAAATGTGTACATCCCTGTATATAGCAGGTTGCCCCATAGGAAACTGCTGTGATGAGCTGCACATATGTGAAGTCCCCACTTGGGTACAGTTACCTCATCAGAGCTTCATCTCTGCATCTCTTTAAAGTCGGAACCATTCAGAGCTTGGCTGGTTGAGAAGCCCTGTGTTATCTGCCATCATTGAACAACATGACTTATGTCTAATGCTTCAAGTAGCTTTGTTTGCAAAGCTTCTTTCTGCTGGGCAGCTGAAGATTTATTTTATGAACCCAAACTCTGGTCATCCTACATTTAACTCACAGTGGTGGTCAAGAGGGGAGGATAACTAACTGGTCATGTGAAAATTGATACTTTTCATTCCCCTCTTCCTCAAGTAATTTCAGGTTCCTGTAGGGTATTTGGGTATGATTCCATAGGGATTTATTCTATATTTAACCAAAAATGTCTTTTAGATTAGATTATCATTTTATCAAACCCATATTATATACACTAGGTCTGAAACAACTAGGGACCTAAGTTGATTGCTCTGGTTGAGTTGGTGGTTTAAGTCTTCCTATTGTTCGGCCATTCCACTAACCCTTTTTAGTTCACTGTTGCCTTTCCAATCAAATATTCTGTAGTAGATGGCTTATTTTCCTCTTAGCAAGTAAAAGTCTGGTGTCAGATTTTCTGAAAAGAAATCCATTAATGATATTTTTGAACAGCTGGGATGAATAATAAATGGATTTAGAGTCACCTCGGAGTATATGGGAATTTGTAAGAGAGCACATAAATCTACTCTAATGGGGCAATTAGCTTTGGGCAGAGCATGTAGGGTCTAAGGTGTGAGATAAGGCTCCATATTTTTTTTCTTGATGATGTTTGCTTTTGAAATAGAAGAAACCTGTCATGTACTGGCGTATCTAGAATTGTGCCAGAATGGATAGCAAAAATTTTGTTTTTTAAAGATGTCAGAGATTGAGTAACAAAATATACAGAGTGCTTAATCATGAGCCCAGTTTGGAGGATAAACAAAAATAAATGATCAGGCTATTGAGTGGTTTATTGACCACCATGTTTTAGGAGAAAATCACTAATGTTCTACTTTGAGCAACAATGTTTGTATCACAAATTCACTTATGACACTAGTCTTTTATTATATTGAATTTTTAAATAAAAAGAGAGAATGTTCTTCACAGTGATTGTGGTACAGAATGTTAAGTCCTTGACAACCAGAATAATTTATGAGTGTTCATCATGAGTATTCAAGTATCTAGTCTAGTACCGTCGACTCAGGAGTTCAGTAAGTCTATGTACTTGTGTGGTGGACAGATAGAAATTTAGAAATTAATTAGGAAAACCTCAGGCATTCTTTTATTTTTTTCTTGTTCCACCTCCTTTTCTCCCCTCCCATCAAGAACCCCAATGGCAACACAGAGCCGAGACCCAGCCCCTTTTCCTTGAACCTGTATATGTGATCCTGGATGCACCCTCATGGGAGCATTTCTGGTGTAGGTTCCTGAGCTCCCACCAGGACAGCAAACAGAGCTCAGTCAACCTTTGCAGATCCTTTAAAGAAGTCCACCCATTACCACTCTCACCATCTCCATCCTAACCTTCATTCTCTCTTGTCAGTGGCGGCACCTGACTTGCTGGATCCTAAATCTGCTGCTCAGAACTCCAAACCGAGGCTTTCGTTTTCCACAAAACCCACAGTGCTTGCTTCCCGGGTGGAGAGTGACACGGCCATTAATGTTATGAAATGGAAGACGGTCTCCACGATTTTCCTGGTGGTTGTCCTCTACCTGATCATCGGAGCCACTGTATTCAAGGCGTTGGAGCAGCCTCATGAGATTTCACAGAGGACCACCATTGTGATCCAGAAGCAAACATTCATTTCTCAACACTCCTGTGTCAATTCGACTGAGCTGGACGAACTCATCCAGGTAATGGCACAGAGTCGTTGCTCTGTTTCCTTTATGGGGGAAGAGGAAGAGTCTGGAGACAACTCAGCAGCCCAGTGAGGTCCTGATATGCCTGTGGGGCCCTGTACCCCTTTGCGCCTTAGCATACATTTTCCGCAGTTAGTGTGTCTCCTTTCTCCACGTTTGCCCTCTTTTCTTCTCCTTCTTTGTTTCTCCCTCCCGCTGCTGTTCCTCCTTATCCTCTTCTGCTCCTGCTCTTGTATATTTCTGTGCTGTTGTCTCCCTGATTTCTTTTCCTTTGCCCCGTCTTAGAGCTGCCAGTAAACACCCATGGACATGCGGCTACCTTGCCAGAAGCGCTCACTGTTAGATGTTCGCTGCAGGGTGAGAAACACTGCTGTGCAAAGAGAGGAAAACACAAGGCAGAAAAATGCTTTAATCATGGCAGTGGCCATCATAAGGTAGAAAAGATGAGTTTGTGGGGTGACCCTCTTAAGATGGGTACCCTACATGGTTAACATATTGCAGCTCACTTCTTTAATCTAGCCAAAGTATATAATAACTCTTATAACTGCCATTTTTAAGTGTCTAAGAGGAAGTAATTATTCCTTCTCTAAATCCCAACTAAAAGCAATTTACTACTACCTAGAAAAATGGAGTTTTTGAATGCAAACTCATTTAGTGTTAATTTACTCTGTAATAGCAGAACAGTATTCTAGTGGAAAAACATTTTGTTTTAAAAGTCAATCACAAAATGATTGAAAAGTTTCTGTTAGGCTCCTTGGAGTTGGCTGTATTTTTGTGGCACTTTTTTTTGTGTGTGTGCATATGAAATAACCCAGTGGTCAAACTAGAATCTTATCAAGAAGAAAGCTGTAGAATTTTCTTTCACCAAGAGATCTGATTGGTTGTTGAAAACATTTTAATTGTGCATATATTCGTTTCCCATATTCATTTGCACACGTAATACTTTTCTTATTTGGGGTCAGTCAAATTGGGCTGATAATGATTAATCATCATCTGACCATGTTCTTCCTTATCTTATATTTGGTTTTACATCATTTGAAAGAGTTGGAATAGTAAAGGAGGGAAGAAATTATTACCGGTTTTAATCCAGTTCCTTATCCTAAGAACTTCGTATTCTTTCGTCTCCTATTTCCTCTTGCCACGAATCCCCAAACGCTATCTCTGCCCCTCATAGCCCTCTCTATTTATGTAATACACATGCAAGTTCTCATTCACATTCTATTGAATGCTATCAAAACCCTCTGACCCTCTGGCTCCTACCACAGAAAGCACTTTTGCATCTCCCTATTTAACTTAAATTTTGAAAAGACTCCTCAGATATTTAGATATTGAATTCTCTACAATTTTTAGATGATCATGACATTTTCTGTATTCATGGTGAACCTGCCAACTCATATTGTCCCTGCCACCCCATTGCTTCTCCCTATGTAAGGTCACTTCCATTCCACTCTCTCTTTGTGTCGCATAATCCTAAGAGATACTAAAAACCTTTGATGAATATCCCCTGTTCCCCTGGGTTTTAGGAGAAGAGCTCTAGGTTGTGTTTTAAACTCCAGTTGAGTACTTTACTAAAGGTGTCATTCTGAACAAATAACTTTCTTCTCTAAGCCTTAAATGATCTGTTTGGAATGAGGAAAGATTACCGATCAACTAGGGTTGCTGTGAAGAGGAAAGAGATAATCCATGTAAAAAGTTTAGGTGCTTGACAAGTGTTAGGCTGTTTGCTATTGTAATTATTCTCCCACACTTCATACCCCCATCCCTTTATTGGGTTGAAGCATCTAATTCAGGTACTTGGCAGTCTTATCATGTGAAGTGAGGTGGTTCGTCTTGGGTAGGAAAAAAAAAGTGCCTGGAATCTCAGGACAATGCTGGAGGAGGCCCTGTGTGACCTTGAAGATAGTCCCATTCTTCAGGATGGTTTCAGATTTATTCAGAACTGTGAAAATAACCTGAAGGTCATGGCAGGTGGGGATAATCTGGAAGTGGGGACTGATTGTTTTTGCTATATTGTTTCTGCAATGGGTACAAACAGAGCTTAATAGATGACCTATTTTTTTTTCTTCTTTCTGCCCCACACAGACAATCCATTTTAGCTTTATTAATATTTGCTGCTGGTTGATTACTTTTACTTCTTAAAAATCAGATATTTTTGTGATTATTCAGTATTTTTCAATATAGAAGTGGCCTATTGTATAGTGTCGTATCACTCATCTGTATAACCCTATGGTTTTAATAAATTATTTTTTTCTCTTTGAAATAATTAATTCAGATAAGAGGAATCTTTATAATGGCATAGCTTCAAGGATCAAGATCAGTGTTTAAATAGAGAGGAAGGCCACTGAGCCAGCAATCATATATTAGAGTTACATTTCATTCATACAATTCTCATAAATTTCCAAGTGTTTTTCCCACATTTATTTTGCCATTTAAGTATACCTTAAAACGTCATGAGTTGGTATATTAAGCAGTAATATCCCAGTGTTAAGGATGAGGAAGCCAAGACACAGAAGTCCCAGTGACTTATCCCGGATAGGGTTATCTGGATGAGAGTTTAGGTCTTCAGAATGGTGATCTGCCATTCTTCCTGGGAGTCTTTGCTCTTTCAGGACTTAGCTTCTTTCAGTGCTGAGAGGGGGAAACGGTTCAAGTTAGACATTCAGTCCTATCACCGAAGGAGAAGGAATTCCTGATTCCTCTTAGGAGGGGTAGGGAAGGAAGAGGAATTGGGTAGTCAGTAACGCCAATGTCGGATACAGTTAATCTAATCTGGCCCTAGGCCCCAGGTTATTAATTACACCTCTGGATGGTTTGGGGTAACCTAATTCCGGGCTGTGATTGCATCACAGGGTGGGGGTGGTGAGGGGAGAGGCAGGGAAATGGGGCATTAAGGTGTGTGAGAGCAACTGCTTCTCCTGTTACATAGTCCCAGTGTGTGAGTTCCCTGTAAGTGCTGTTTTTGACATCAGCCCTGCAAGGTGAGATTGAGGAGGGGGCAGAGATGTCAACACAACGAGATCTTTTCTGGGCTGAAGCATTATGAACACTTTGATTTTCAACTTCCATTAGATTTAAGTTAGTGTGATGTCAGTACAGAAAATGTATGGGAACACTCTTAACTTTCAGGAGTTATGAATGCCATAACAATAGCCAAAATTTAATGAGCACTTACTATGTGGGAGGCCCTGTTCTAACCTCTTACATGTGTTACTTAATTCTCTTAAACAACTGTATGAGGCCAGTGCCTTATTATCTGTATTTAACTTCTGTGGAAACTGAGGCATAGGGTGCTGCATTTTCCAGGAGTGCACAGTGGTGGCGCGCGCTGTTATTGAAACCTAAGGAGACAGATCCAGAGCTTATATTCTTAGCTTCTTTATTCACTGCACTACAAAAATGTAATAAGCATTAAGTTTTCTGTAAAGTTCCCTGTTATTCTACGTATTAGAATGTAATGATTGTCAAATTGTAATCTTCTATAGTGACGTAGATTATATAGTGTCTCACCCTTTCTATATTTGCATGGGAGTATACAGCATGGATTTTAATATTCTGGACAACACTTCTTGGTTTCTCCTGTTTGAATGTGGAAAACTAGTAGAAGCATGGTTCCATTAGATATACCTGGTTTGCAGTCTAGTTATTTCCATGTTTGCTAAATCAATTTTGGGATTAAAAAGGTAGGGTAAAATCTATGATCTATACATTGATAATGAAAATACCTCATTGGGAGATTTGAATTTTGTTTTCTCATTTGAGCCTCACCCCCTTGTGGAATAGGTAGGGAAGGTATTCTATCTATTTTTGCGTGAAGAAACTGACACATTTGCACATGGCTGGTGGTGGTCTCAGGAATCTCTGGAGCTTCCTGCTGAGGGGATTATATTCTCTTTGCACTGTTCCTTCTTCGCAATTTGGTTTTTACCTCTTCATTCAGTGGTGTTTATTGAGTACATCCAGATGTTTTAGGTAGAAGGGGCATGGTGTGCTCCAATAACGAAATTACCTGGATGTGAGGGGCAGGAGTATGGCCTATGGTCTCACACCAGAGAGGCAGTCTTTCTCCTAGGCCTGTTTTCCACGTGGAGTAGATGTGCCGTTGAGGCTGTTTGGTTGTGTACCAGGGGATACCTGGAACCACATGCCTTCCTAGAATGCCAAGGAACTAGACTTTAAAAAGTTGTTGTCTATTAGTTCTATAATTATTCAGTCACTCAATACTATTTCTTGAATTCCTACTGTATGCATTGTCCAAGGCTCTGAATACAGTGGAGATTAAAACAGATAAAAATTCTTGCCCTTGGTGAGTTTTACATTCTACTGGGGGAAGATAGTATGTTAAATAGTGGTAAGTCTCCGGAGAAAAAATAAAACAGTGAAGGGGACTAGGAAATGTTGGAAGATGTTGGTGATTAATTTTATGTAAGGTCCCTGGGGCAGTTTCACTCATGAAGTGCCTTTGAAGTAAAAGGAGTGAGGGAACTAGCCAAGTGGCTGGCTGGCTGGGGAATCACACAGGCAGTCAGTCCATCAGCCCTCACCTCCCTGAGGTGAAAGCTTTCCTGGCATGTTGAGGAACAGCCGAGATGCGGGGAGGGAGTGTAAGAGGATGATGTCAGGCAGATAAGGAGGGCCAAGTCCTGGAGGGCGCTGTAGGTTATAATAAGGACTCTGGCTTCTTGGTGCAGATGAGTGTCCTGCTCGGTCTTCTGTTTCGCCAGGGTCACTTCCAGCTGCCAAGCGGAGCCTAGCCTGCAGGAGGCCACGGGCAGAAACAGGGAGCAGTTATGAGGCTGTCGTGCTCATCCTGGTGATATAAGGCGGTGGTGGTGGGGATTGGGACATATGGTCAGATTCTGGATTTATTTTGGAAGGAGAGCCATGGGACTTTCTGAGGGTCAAGTAACTAAAAGAGAACAGTTTCTGCATTCCTAAGATCGAGGTGGGGAGTGTGGGAGGACTGGTCTGTGGATGGCATCAAGAGCTTAGGTTTAGACATTGTGCTAACAGCATCCATTAGACAGGGTTCAATTACCGAAAAAGATTCAAGGACCCAAAATAACTGGGTGTACAGATCTACAGGATGCAATATAACAACGGCACCCAAATAAAGACACGCACCTCAGACAAAGCTGCATCACAGCCAGGGCTCAGGACAGGCCCCAGTCAGCTTCGCTTGTCCTCCCTCTGCAAGACATGCCAGGACACCCTTCTCTCTTAGATCAAAAACCACCAAGGTGTGCGTGGAACACCTCAGAATGAGGGAGCCCAAAATGGAATGATGAGTGGAGTCTCTGATATCCCGCTGGTCACACAGGTGTTTTCTTAAAACCCAGCCTCAGTGGCAGAGCTTTCCAGAAGTCTCACCAAGACCAGGTGCAAATTGTCCATCACACTGTTATCAAACAATAGTGCTGACCAGTTGGTACTAACCTCCTTGAAAGTCTTCAGGACATGGTGATAAAAGAGTGCTCTTTTTCAGCATGTCTCATGCCTTTACCTGGAGATAGTGCTGTGCAGGTACGTCAGCAAAACAGCTCAGGCCAGTGCAGCCATGTTAAATTTGAGATGCCATTGAGGACATCCAAGCGCGAGGTTGTGCAGGAAATGTGATGTTTAGGAAAAATGATGCTGGAAATATGAATTTGGAGTTCAGGAATGGAGTCAGGCTGGAGATATATCATTTGGAAGTCATTATAGAGAAGGCATTTATTTAAAGTCAAGACATTGGATGAAATCACTTGGAGAATGAGTGAAGGTTGAGATGAGCAGCGATTCTAATATGATCCCAGGAGCACTTCAATATATAGAAGATTGCAAAGGAGAAAAATCCAAATTCACGTGAATTTCTGCTTTACGACCTAAGATTTCAAGAACACTTCTCTCGTTTTAGGGAGCTGTATCATGCTATGCCTTCAGACTTCTTAGGATTTTATTTTCATTGCCTTCAGGGACCCTTTAAATTAAAGAAACACTTGAGAAGTTATGTTCTGTAGACCAGAAGCCATTGGAGGTGTTTAAATAGGGGAGCTCATTCATATTTTAGATAGTGGTTTTCTTAATGGCAAATAGGGTGGTTTGGTATATGAATAGCAGGCTTAGAGATGATCGCATGTGGTAGTGAGTGCTGGTAAATGATTCTCTATACAGTGGTTTGGTAGTTGTCTTTCCAGTTTGAATAAGCACCTAGGTATATTAAATATTTGGCTTCAGTTTTGGAAAGTGTACATTCATCTTTTATCATTTTATTTATGGACACAATAATGTTATCCAGAAAGCATCTAAAGAGGCTTCTTTTCTCCTTAATCAATGATTTTATTCATCTTGTTCAACTTTTTGGACATAAATTTAGATTTTAGGAACACAACCATAACAAAAAAAAAATAGCCTGAAAAATGCCTAACCATCCCATAAATACTTGATGTCCTCTGGGTTAATTTCTGGAAAAAGCACTTTTAGACACCATAATGTATAACCTTCTTGGATGTATATTAGCCTAGGAGTTTTGGATTACTGACCAGATTATCTGGAAGCCATTTAAAGAACTGGGCTTCCAATGTCAAAAATTACCCAGGAATGCTGTGAGTTATAAAGGGAAATTAGGTACCAAGGGAGATGTAGAAGTCTTAAAGAAAACCTTGCCAATTTCCAGTTTTCCTAGGACTCTCCCATGTGCTACTTTCTTAGTGGAATAACTTAGGTTTGCCTGCTATCCCTGTCCATGTGTTCGTGCTGTCTTCAGTTTGGGAACAAAGTGATTGAAATGCAAGTACTTTTTCACATGTAAGTACATCGAGTAACAATCGAGGCATTTTCATACTCTGTGTGGTACCAAGGGACATTTAAAAGCAGTGTCATAGTTCCCTTTATAAAACCAGCTTTAAAAGGGATGACTTTACCCTGAGCATCATGACATTATGAAAAAATCTGGCATGGATCTAATATTCATAAACTTAATTTATCTAAACTGCTTAAGTTTAACTAGATTTCAGTTTGTACTTTCTCTTGAGATAAGAGTCTTATATTCTACTCAAGGAAGGTTTTCTTTTCATTTGATTTTTTGTAAAATTACATCCCTTAAGTTTTAAGCCATTTGCCTTTTGTGAAGTTTGTGAACTATGTCTTGTAATTCCTTCTAAAGAGAGGCGCATTGTCTTTTTTTATCTTTATCCCCTACTGCATCTAGAATTCATTCTTGCTCGACTCTTTATGCTTTTATAATTCATGATAATGTGTGTCTGGGGTCTTTGCCTTTCTACTAGTCTTATTTTTTAATCTCTTCTTTAGCACCTAGAAGGTCCCCTTAGTTATTTTACTTATCCTTTTTTTTGAACTGCCTTCTGCTCAGCTAAAACTTTGATAAGTGTTGATTAGAGCTGTGGGCGGTATTCCAGAACAGGAGGAATCATAATTTAACACAAGCGTGGCTTTCTGTTTTAATTCTTTCTTTGGCCTTTTTTTCTTTTCTTTCTGTTCCCTCCCTGGCAATGCTGAGTATTTTGTATGTGACATTGTTGAATGATGTCCTCAGGCAAAAAGTCACAGTTGAATTCTTGAGGCTTCTTCTAGGTTCTTGAAAACACTATTTGAAAAGGATAGGCTGGGTTATTTTCTCCCAAATCCGTTAGTGTTTACTTCATCAGGATGAGCCTCGACCCTCATTTGTACACCTCTTGACCCAAGCTAGTAAGATTTTAAAAATTGAGTTGAATAGTGGGTATTTCACAATCTTAAAGATCATGGCGGTATTTCCATACCTCAATATTTCCCTTTTTAGTGTTTAATTAGAACATTGCAGAATGGATACCTAGACTTACATTTATCTCTTCAAATATATATTTATTATATCTATATTTTTAGACACTTAAAACCTGTTTCTTTTAGGTCTATAACCAAACATAGCCATTTTCATAAGGAATCAACTTCTGTTAGTGTTTAGTAGATCATCTTCTTTTCTTGACTGTGTTCATTTTGTGACCTGACCTTTCTCTGTGTCCTTAACTTACTGCATTGCAATAACTGATTGGCGAAGCCTGCTTTCTGTTTGCAGAACTGCTTTATTTTCACCCATGAATAGTTAGCTTGCCCATGTGTTCAGAAATAGTCTTTATGTGCTTTCACTTTGCTTTGCTTTTGATTTCTGATTTTCATTTATTTTCCATTATTTTTCTCTATCCTATTGATTTCCACGGTGGTCTTTATCATTTCGTTACTGCCTACTTTAGATTTTGTTTGTTCTTCTTTCTAATTTCTTAAGATGGAAGCTAAGTTAATTGATTTGAGGACTTTTTTCCTTAATAATACAGATATTTAAGGCTATAAATTTATCCCTAATTGTGCTTTAGCAGTGTTAGGACATGTACATTTTTTTTTATTTTGTTATCATTAATCTACAATTACATGAAGAACATTATGTTTACTAGGCTCTCCCCTACCCCAAGTCCCCCCCACAAACCCCATTACAGTCACTGTCCATCAGCATAGCAAGATGTTGTAGAATCACTACTTGTCTTCTCTGTGTTGCACAGCCCTTCCCTTTCCCCCACCACCCACATTATACATGCTAATCATAATACTCCCTTTCTTCTTCCCCTACCCTCCCATTCTCCCCAGTCTCTTTCCCTTTGGTAACTCTTAGTCCATTCTTGGGTTCTGTGATTCTGCTGCTGTTTTGTTCCTTCAGTTTTTCTTTTGTTCTTATACTCCACAGATGAGTGAAATCATTTGGTATTTGTCTTTCTCTGCTTGGCTTATTTCACTGAGCATAATACCCTCTAGCTCCGTCCATGTTGTTGCAAATGGTAGGATTTGTTTTCTTCTTATGGCTGAATAATATTCCATTGTGTACATGTACCACATCTTCTTTATCCATTCATCTACTGATGGACACTTAGGTTGCTTCCATTTCTTGGCTATTGTAAATAGTGCAGCGATAAACATAGGGGTGCATCTGTCTTTTTCAAACTGGGCTGCTGCATCCTTAGGGTAAATTCCTAGAAGTGGAATACCTGGGTCTAATGGTAAGTCTATTTTGAGCATTTTGAGGAACCTCCATATTGCTTTCCACAATGATTGAACTACTTTACATTCCCACCAGCAGTGTAGGAGGGTTCCCATTTCTCCACAACTTCACCAACATTAGTTGTTGTTTGTCTTTTGGATGGTAGCCATCCTTACTGGTGTGAGGTGATATCTCATTGTGGTTTTAATTTGCATTTCTCTGATAACTAGTGATGTGGAGCATCTTTTCATGTGTCTGTTGGCCATCTGAATTTCTTCTTTGGAGAACTGTGTGTTCAGCTCCTCTGCCTATTTTTTAATTGGATTATTTGCTTTTAGTTTGTTGAGGTGCATGAGCTCTTTTTGTATGTCAAGCCTTTATTGGATCTGTCATTTATGAATATATTCTCCCATACAGTAGGATACCTTTTTGTTCTATTTATGGTGTCCTTTGCTGTACAGAAGCTTTTCAGCTTAATATAGTCCCACTTGTTCATTTTTGCTTTTGTTTCCCTTGCCCGGGGAGATATATTCATGAAGAAGTCACTCATGTTTATGTCCAAGAGATTTTTGCCTATGTTTTTTTCTAAGAGTTTTATGGTTTCATGACTTACATTCAGGTCTTTGATCCATTTTGAATTTACTTTTGTGCATGGGGTTAGACAGTGATCCAGTTTCATTCTCTTACATGTAGCTGTCCAGTTTTGCCAGCACCATCTGTTGAAGAGACTGTCATTTCCCCATTGTATGTCCACGGCTCCTTTATCGAATATTAATTGATGATATATGTTTGGGTTAATGTCTGGAGTCTCTAATCTGTTCCACTGGTCTGTGGCTCTGTTCTTGTGCCAGTACCAAATTGTCTTGATTACTGTGGCTTTGTAGTAGAGCTTGAAGGTGGGGAGTGAGATCTCCACCACTTTATTCTTCTTTCTCAGGATTGTTTTGGCTATTTGGGGTCTTTGGTGTTTCCATATGAATTTTTGAACTATTTGTTCCAGTTCGTTGAAGAATGTTGCTGGTAATTTGATAGGGATTGCATCAAATCCGTATATTGCTTTGGGCAGGATGGCCATTTTGACAATATTAATTCTTCCTAGCCACGAGCATGGGATGAGTTTCCATTTGTTAGTGTCCCCTTTAATTTCTCTTAAGAGTGACTTGTAGTTTTCAGGGTATAGGTCTTTCACTTCTTTGGTTAGGTTTATTCCTCGGTATTTTATTCTTTTTGATGCAATTGTGAATGGAGTTGTTTTCCTGATTTCTCTTTCTATTGGCTCGTTAGTGTATAGGAAAGCCACAGATTTCTTTGTGTTAATTTTGTATCCTGCAACTTTACTGTATTCCAATATCAGTTCTAGTAGTTTTGGAGTGGAGTCTTTAGGGTTTTTTATGTACAATATCATGTCATCTGCAAATAGTGACAGTTTAACTTCTTCTTTACCAATCTGGATTCCTTGTATTTCTTTATTTTGTCTGATTGCCGTGGCTAGGACCTCCAGTACTATGTTAAATAACTGGGGAGAGTGGGCATCCCTGTCTTGTTCCCGATTGCAGAGGAAAAGCTTTCAGCTTCTTGCTGTTCAGTATGATGTTGGCTGTGGGTTTATCGTATATGGCCTTTATTATGTTGAGGTACTTGCCCTCTATACCCATTTTGCTGAGAGTTTTTATCATGAATGGATGTTGAATTTTGTTGAATGCTTTTTCAGCATCTATGGAGATGATCATGTGGTTTTTGTCTTTCTTTTCGTTGATGTGGTGGATGATGTTGATGGATTTTCGAATGTTGTACCACCCTTGCATCCCTGGGATGAATCCCACTTGGTCATGGTGTATGATCCTTTTGATGTATTTTTGAATTCGGTTTGCTAATATTTTGTTGAGTATTTTTGCATCTATGTTCATCAGGGATATTGGTCTGTAATTTTCTTTTTTGGTGGGGTCTTTGCCTGGTTTTGGTATTAGGGTGATGTTGGCTTCATAGAATGAGTTTGGGAGTATTCCCTCCTCTTCTATTTTTTGGAAAACTTTAAGGAGAATGGGAATTATGTCTTCTCTGTATGTCTGATAAAATTCCAAGGTAAATCCATCTGATCCGGTGTTTTTTTCTCGGGTAGTTTTTTTGATTACCGCTTCAATTTCTTTGCTGGTAATTGGTTTGTTTAGATTTTGTGTTTCTTCCTTGGTCAGTTTTGGAAGTTTGTATTTTTCTAGGAAGTTGTCCATTTTTTCTAGGTTTTCCAACTTCTTAGCATATAGGATTTCATAGTAGTCTCTAATAATTCTTTGTATTTCTGTTGGGTCCGTCGTGATGTTTCCTTTCTCATTTCTGATTCTGTTGATGTGTGTTGATTCTCTTTTTCTCTTATTAAGTCTGGCTAGAGGTTTATCTATTTTGTTTATTTTCTCAAAGAACCAGCTCTTGGTTTCATTGATTTTTTCTATTGTTTTATTCTTCTCAACTTTGTTTATTTCTTCTCTGATCTTTATTATGTCCCTCCTTCTACTGACTTTAGGCCTCATTTGTTCTTCTTTATCCAATTTTGATAATTGTGACATTAGACTATTAATTTGGATTGTTCTTCCTTCTTTAAATATGCCTGGATTGCTATATACTTTCCTCTTAAGACTGCTTTTGCTGCGTCCCACAGAAGTTGGGGCTTTGTGTTGTTGTTGTCATTTATTTCCATATATTGCTGGATCTACATTTTAATTTGGTCGTTGATCCATTGACTATTTAGAAGAGTGTTGTTAAGCCTTCATGTGTTTGTGAGCCTTTTTGCTTTCTTGGTAAAACTTATTTCTAGTTTTATACCTTTTGGTCTGAAAAGTTGGTTGGTAGGATTTCAATCTCTTTGAGTTTACTGAGGCTCTTTTTGTGGCCTAGTATGTGGTCTATTCTGGAGAATGTTCCATGTGCACTTGAGAAGAATGTGTATCCTGTTGCTTTTGGGTGTAGAGTTCTGTAGATGTCTATTAGGTCCATCTGTACTAGTGTGTTGTTCAGTGCCTCTGTGTCCTTACTTATTTTCTGTCTGGTGGATCTGTCCTTTGGAGTGAATTGTGTGTTGAAGTCTCCTAAAATGAATGCATTGCAATCTATTTCCTCCTTTAGCTCTGTTAGTATTTGTTTCACATATGCTGGTGCTCCTGTGTTGGGTGCATATATATTTAGAATGGTTATATCCTCTTGTTGGACTGAGCCCTTTATCATTATGTAGTGTCCTTCTTTATCTCTTGTTACTTTCTTTGTTTTGATGTCTATTTTGTCTGATACTAGTACTGCAACACCTGCTTTTTTCTCCGTATTGTTTGCATGAAATATCTTTTTCCATCTCTTGACTTTTAGTCTGTGCATGTCTTTGGGTTTGAGGTGAGTCTCTTGTAAGCAGCATATAGATGGGTCTTGTTTTTACCCATTCAGTGACTCTATGTCTTTTGTTTGGTGCATTCAGTCCATTTACCTTTAGGGTGATTATCTATAGGTATGTACTTATTGCCATTTCAGGCTTTAGATTCACGGTTACCAAAGGTTCCAGATTACTTTCCTTACTATTTAAGAGTATAACTTAACTCACTTAGTATGCTGTTACAAACACAATCTAAAGGCTCTTTTCTATTTCTCCTCCTTTTTCTTCCTCCTTCATTCTTTATATATTAGGTATCAAATTCTGTACTTTTTGTCTATCCCTTGATTGACTTTGGGGATAGTCAATTTAATTTTGCATTTGTCTTGCATTCAGCTGCTCCACCCTCCCTACCGTGATTTTACTACCTCTGGTGACAGCTATCCAACCCTAGGAACACTTCCTTCTATAGAAGTCCCTCCAAAATAGACTGCAGAGATGGTTTGTGGGAGGTAAACTCTCTCAGCTTTTGCTTATCTGGAAATTGTTTCATCCCTCCTTCAAATTTAAATGATAATTTTGCTGGATAAAGTAATCTTGGTTCCAGGCCCTTCTGCTTCATGGCATTAAATACATCATGCCACTCCCTTCTTGCCTGTAAGGTTTCTGCTGAGAAGTCTGATGTTAGCTTGATGGGCTTTCCTTTGTATGTGATCTTATTTCTTCCTCTGGCTGCTTTTAACAGTCTGTCCTTATTCTTGATCTTTCCCATTTTAATTACTATGTGTCTTGCTGTTGTCTTCCTTGGGTCCCTTGTGTTGGGAGATCTGTGGATCTCCATGGCCTGAGAGACTGTCCTTCCCCAGATTGGGGAAGTTTTCAGCAACTACCTCCTCAAAGACACTTTCTATCCCTTTCTCTCTCTCTTCTTCTTCTGGTATCCCTATAATGCGAATATTGTTCCGCTTGGATTGGTCTCACAGTTCTCTCAATATTCTTTCATTTTTAGAGATCCTTTTTTCTCTCTATGCCTCAGCTTTTTTGTATTCCTCTTCTCTAGTTTCTATTTCATTTATTGTCTCCTCCACCATATCCAACCTGCTTTTAATACCGTCCATCGTGTTCTTTAACGATTGGATCTCCAACCTGAATTTATTCCTGAGTTCTTGGATGTCTTTCCATACCTCCATTAGAATGTTGATTTTTATTTTGAACTCCCTTTCAGGAAGAGTCACCAGGTCCGTATCATTTAAATCTTTCTCGGGAGTTGTATTAACAATTTTACTCTGGACAAGGTTCCTTTGGCGTTTCATGTTTGTATATGGCGCCCTCTAGTGTCGAGAAGCTCTATTCTGGAGCTGCTGAGCCCCTGAAGCAATGTCGGGGGTCGTAGGGGAGCGGTACTGGTGCCTGGTGGTAGGAAAGAGCTGTTCCCTGCCTCCTGGCTGCTGTGCCTGTCTCCACTGCCTGAGCCAGTGGGCTGGTCACACAGGTATAAGTTTTTGTCCCAGAGCAGCCGGATATGGACCCTGCTTTCCACAAGCAGCCAGAATCCCAGTCTCCCCAGGAACTGTGCCTGTATTAACTTTCCAACCCGGTAGTCATGCGAGTCTCATGAAAGCACCATGAAATGTAGGTTTGTGCTCCCAGCACAGATCTCCGGAGCTAGGTATTCAGCAGTCCCAAGCCTTCCACTCCCTCCCTGCTCCATTTCTCTTCCTCCCGCCGGTGAGCTGGGGTGGGGGAGGGGCTCGGGTCCTGCGGAGCCACAGCTCTGGTGCGTTACCCCATTCACTGAGGTCTGCTCTTTTCTCCAGGTGTGTGCAGTCTGACCCCGTCCTCTTTCCTGTTGCTCTCTCAGGATTAGTTGCACCAATTAAATTTTCTAATTGTATCCAGTTTTAGGAGGAAGCCCCCCTCTCTCCTCTCATGCCGCCATCTTTAATCTTTGCTTTGCTTTTAAGTTTTCTCAGAAAACTCATTTATTTAGAAGTTATCATTGTACGTAAGTGAGAAAGCTGTAATTAGTGTATCCTCAGCGTGTAATGTAATGGGTAAGAATGCCAATATTTGCAGGCTGCTAAGTTAAAAAGCATACACTCTTTTTAGGGGTACCTAAGGAATCAACATTCACCAGAAGCTTATAGAAATATAATGTGTTCTCTGTTGATGTAGCAGTGAAGGGAGCTTTGGGAAATAAGTAAAGTAATGGATGTCAGGACTGTGGAAAAGGAGAAGCTCAGTAGATACCATCATATTACCACATGGCTTATATTGATGCACACTGAAGGAAAGAATCTTTAATTCTTTAACTTTCCATTTTTAGTGTCCCAACATAGTTTCTTGATTATTGTAAAGTTCCTTTTCTATAGTCATGCATCTGTTCTTATTTTGCTAAAACTCAGAGGAATATGAGGATTCATCAAAAACTCATAGTTATTACAACAGGACATGTTCCTTTTGAGCAAATGAAAAATTCTCCTTTCTCATATCTATTATTCATATATTATAAAGGGTGATTTGAAAACATTTCGTTTAAGTGACAGATGAAGTAAAATGAACCCTTTCCTTGGATGTCATGTGCTTTTAGCACCAGTGTGATTCTAATGGTACCAGGGAAGCAGATTCTGAGGTTCATTGGTGAAGAGGCAATGGTTTGTGTCCACTGAAGCATTTTGGTATCAATCTGAGAGCAGAGGTATCTCATTTGTTCTCCTCCAGGGGAGTCCTTAGGGAGGTTTTGTTAACCTAAGCATCACTACACCATGGGTCTGTGGTTCCCAGCACAGGGACAGTGTGGTCTGGGTTCACTGACAGGTTTCCAACCTAGGCAAACCCAAATGGACTGAGAAAAAGTGCAGTTATTAGCTGGATTTAGAGTTCTTACATCTTATTTTGCCCAGGAAATGTTTACCAATTAACTGAATATTTATTGAATGCCTACTATGTACCTGGCACAGTATGGGACTATGAGATTTTTTTTCTTTTCAAAATTATACTTTATAATACATATTATTTTATATCTTTCTTGTCCCACTTTGCAATATATTATGAATATATATATTTAATTATGGAATTCTTTTAATGAATTTGCAGTATGCCATTTTGTGGACTGCACCATAGTCTTTTAAAACCATTCTCCTATGTCAGGGACTTAATCTGTTTTTATTTTTTTTATTTTGGTAAAAAACACATAACATGAAATCAACCCTATTAATTTTTTTGAGAGTACAGAACAGTATTGTTAATTATAAGCATACTATTATATAGCAGATCTCTGAAACTTTTTCAGTTTATATAGCTGAAACTCTATACTCATTAAACAACAACTCCTTATTTCCCTCCCCACTGTCCTCTGGCAACCACTGTTCTAATTTCTGCTTCTGTGAATTTGACTACTTTAGATACCTCATATAAGTGGAATCATGAAGTATTTGTCCTTCTGTGACTGGCTTATTTCACTTGGTGTGATGTTCTCATAGTTTCATCCATGTTTTAGCATGTGATGGATTTCCTTCTTTTATAAGGCTTAATAATATTCCATTGTTTATATATCCCACATTTTCTTTATCCATTCATCCGTTGATGTCTACTTGGATTGTTTCTACTTCTTGACTGTTGTAAATAATGCTACAGTGAACACTGGAGGGCAAATATTTCTTTGAGATACTGCTCTCAATAATTTTGGATAAATATTGGAAATGGGATTGGTAGATCATAAGCTAGTTCTATTTTCACTTTTTGGGGAACATCCATACTGTTTGCTATAGCAGCTGCACTATTTTACATTCCTACCAATAGTGCTTAAGGGCTCCAGTTTCTCTAAATCGTTCCTAACACTTGTCCTGTTTTGTTTTGTTCTTATAATGGCCATCCTGACAGGTGTGAGGTGATACCTCATTGTGATTTTGATTTGTATTTCCCTGATGATCAGTGATGTTGAGCATTTTTTCATATACCTGTTGGCAATTTATATATCTTCTTTAGATAAATATCTATTCAAGTCCTTTGCTCATTAAAAAAATTAATTTTGTTTTCTGTTGAGTTGTAGGAGTTTCTTACATATTTGGAAATTATTAAATATATGGCATGCAAATATTTTCTCTCATTCTGTAGGTTGCCTTTTCACTCTGTTGATTGTTTCCTTTGCTGTGTGGAAGCTTTTTAGGCTGATGAAGTCCTGTTTGTCCATGTTTAAGTCATTAACCCATGTTGAGTTGATTTTTGTGTATCATGTAAGGTAAAGGTCCAATATCATTCTTTTGCATGTGGATAACCGGTTTTCCCGGGATCATTTGTTGAAGAGACTATCCTTTACCCATTTGTTGTCTTGCCACCCTTGCTGAAGATCATTTGACCATATATGAAAGGGTTTATTTCTGGGCTGTTGATCTGTTCATTGGTCTATATGTTTCTTTATTCTAGTACCATGCACTTTTGATTAATGTAGTTTTGTAATGTGTTTTGAAGTCAAGTAGTGTGAGGACTTCAGCTTTGTTCTTCTTTCTTAAAATTGTTTTGGCTATATGAGGTCCTTTGTAGTTCCATATGAGTTTTAAGATTGTTTTTTATTTCTGCAAAAAAATACCATGCAGATTTTGATGGGGATTGTATTGAGTATGTAGATCATTTGGGGGTAATATGGACATTTTAACAATATTATCTTCTAATACATGAACACAGGATGTCTTGCCATTTATTTGTCTTCTTTAATTTTTTTCAGCAAATTTTGTAGTTTTCATTTTGTGACTTCCTTGGTTAAGTTTATTCTTAAGTAGTTCATTCTTTTTGATGCTATTGTAAATGGGCATGTTTTCCTAATTCCCTTTTTGTTCACTGTTAGTATAGAAACACAGTAATTCTTTTGTTGATTTTGTATCTTGCAGCTTTGCCTAATTCATTTCTTGGAAAAATGAAGTTTTTCATAGAATCTTTAGGGTTTTCTATATATGAGATCATGTAATATTAACAGAGATGTTTTTACTTTTTACTTCTTCCTTTTCAATTCAGGTACTATGTTGAATAGAAATAGTGCGAGTAAGCATCCTTGTATTTTTCGTGATCTTACTGTAAAAGGTTTCAGTTTTCCTTTGCGGAGTATGATGTTGGCAGTGCACTTTTCATATATATGGCCCTTATTATGTTGAGGTAATTTTCTTCTATTTCTAGTTTGCTGAGAATTTTTATCATGAAAGGTTATTGAATTTTGTCAAATGCCTCTTCTCTACCTATTGAGGGGATCGTGTGATTTTTAATATTTGTTGTGTTCATACAGTGTATCATTTTGATTAATTTTCATGTATTGAACCATCCTTGCATCCCAGGAGATCCCACTTGGTCATGGTATATGATCCTTCTAATGTGCTGCTGAATTCAGTTTACTAGTACTTTGTTGGTGATTTTTACATCTATATACATCAGGAGTATCAGCCTGTGGTCCTCTTTTCTTGTGATATTTTTCTCTGGCTTTGGAATCAGGGTAATGCTGGCACTTGAAAATGAGTTTTGAAATGTTCCCTCCTTTTCAGTTTTTTGGAAGAGCTTGAGAAGGATTGGTGTTAATTCTTTAAATGTTTGGTAGGATCCATCAGTGAATCCTTTAGTCCTGGGATTTTCTTCATCAGGAGGCTTTTGATGATTTCTGATTCAGTCTCCTTACTAGTTTAGATATGTTCAGGTTTTCTGTTTTTTTCATGACTCAGTCTTGGTAGATTGTATGTTTCTAGGAATTTATCCATTTCTTCTAGGTTATGTAATTTGTTCAGTATTATCGTTCATAGTGGTCTCTTATAACCCTTTTTGTTTTTGTGGCATTGGTTGTAATGTCTCCTTTTTCATTTCTGACTTTGTTTGAGGCTTCTTACATTTTTTTCTTAGTCTAGCTAAAGCTTTATCAATTCCATTTCTTTTAAAAAACCAACTCATTTTTGCTGACTTTTTTGTTTTTCCTGTCTTTATTTCATTTATTTCTGCTCTAACTTTCATTCTTTCTTTCTTTCTGCTAACTTTCAGCTTAGTTTGTTCCTTTTCTAGTTCCCTCAGGTATGAAGTTAGGTTCTTTATTTGAAATTTTTCTTCTTTAATGACCGTATCTCCCAGGCATCTAGGGTGTGCTGGGTCCCATCAGTAGTCTGAGATAGGTAAGACAGAAACCAGACCCTTGGGCAGCCCCCCCAAAACCCAGAACTTTATATGTATGCTCCAGTTCTTTCCCTCCACAGGGATAAGCTGGGGGATGGGTGCTGCACTGTTCTGGGAGGAGAACTACAGTGAATGGGTGCCATGGTTTTTCTTACCACCTTTGATGTGGCTGCTTTCATGTTCACATGGCATTCAGGAGCCTCTTAACTGGTTTCTGGATTTCTCACTAAGAATTGTTCTGTGCTTTGTTAAATTGGTATCTCTGTCAGGGCAGTAAGGTCTGGGGCTTCTTATTTCACCATCTCGCCAATGTCACTGCACTTGAGGATATGCGTTTTAAAGCAATGAGCAACTCAAGTAAAGTTCTTACAATTATAGAAACAATAAAGAAGCAAACTAATAAATATGAAGTAATTTCAAGCAATTCTAAGTGTTTTGAGAAAATAATATAGGTTGTGTCATAGAGAATCACTGCCTTGGTTAATTAAATTGGCACATTAGAGAATCCAGATATTTTAGCATGAATCTGAAATATAATAAATAGGTATGCATAGACATAGGAATAATTGGAGGGAGGCATTCCAGGTAGAGAGGAGAGCAAGTGCAAAGGCCAGAGGCAGGGACATTTTTGGTAGACAGGCCGTATGACTAGAAGGAATGAATAAAGGAGGAATTTATATGAAAAATAAGTATAAAGATGTAACAGGGGCTCAGATCCTGCAGAGCCTTGTAAATCTGTGTCAGGGATCTTGGATTCCACACAGTGTGAGTTGCAAAACCATGAAAGGACTTTGAGTGGAGCAGGGACGTGACCTGGCTTATGACTTAAATGATCACTGTGCTTGCCCCATGAGGAATAGAATACAGGCAGACAAAGGTGGGGACCTACTTCAAGAACCCGGTGGGGAGACGGTGGTGCCCTGGATAAGGACTAAAGCAGTGTATGGAATGTGACGTGATCAAATTGGGGTATTTCAAAGGTAAAGTTAACAAGATTTGGTGTGAGGTGTGAAAGAAAGCAGTCAAGGATAGTTCTTAGATTTGGGGCCTGAAGAACTGGAAAAATAAAGTTCCCGATCAATAAGATGGGAAAAATTTGGGTGGAACAGGTTTTAGGGAGTTGCTTAGGAGTTTGATTTAGTATATGACTGGTTTGAGTTGCCTTTCAGATTTCCAAGCAGTGGGGTGGTCCAGGATGAAGAATACATTTGGGAGTTATCAGAATATTGATGATATTTAAAACCTTATGCTTAAAGAAATTACCCAGGAGTATTGATGGATGGAGAAGGACAGAACCATGGGCTCAAAGGTGAAGGAGATGAGACAGCAGTCAGCGAAATTGGAAGAAAGGTAGAGACTTTGGTGTTCTATGAGCCAAGTGAAGACATGTTGCAAAGTGGGAGAGATTAGCTGTGTCAAATGCTGTTGCAAAGCTTACAGCCGTCATCATGACCTGTTACATGCACTCTATTTATATTCTATAATATATTCTATGATACACTATAATATACTCTATTCTATAAGTTCATGACAGTGATTTTGTGTATACTTAGAAATCGGTAAGCACAGAGTATGCTATAATTAATTCTTGTGCAGTTAGAACTACATTAGACACACAGGTTGTAGGGGACACAAACAGGTAAGACAAGGCCTGATGACCATTTGGGATTGTCATACACATGTGGATAAAATAAATAGGATGTTCACCCAGCTTCAAAGTTATGAATGGATTATTTTTTTAAAAATTCATTTATAAATATATTTATTGTTTGGAACTTTTAGAGTGTTTTTTACATAGGATACTATTATAAATGATAACTATGTCTAAAGCTAGGCAACTAAAGTTTTAATATAGCTAAACTGTACCACCAAGACCTGAGACCGATTTGCCTGGTCAATTTATCACCGTTTTTAGTCATTTTGAACTAGTGATTCATTTAGCCTCTCTGCCTCTGCTTTTATGGAAGATAAATAATAATGTATCTGATTTCTGTTCAGTGATACCATATTGATAACAATCAAAAGGTGAATTTTTTATGAGATGGTGAAGAACCTTAGGTTTTGTGCTGCTGGTTCTAAACAGTTACTTGAGGGGAGGTGGTCATCTAGGGGACACCCAAAGGTTCAGAATAGGTAATTAAAAATGAAAAAGTCAGCGACGTTCAAGTGTATTCGGTCATCTCCTGATGCCAGCACTCTTTCCCTCCATGCCTCCTCTGTATTCTCAGGAAGTTTCTTGAATTTTGCCCTTCCTCTCTCCCTGCCTAGTTTAAACATAGACCGCTCTTTCCACCAGGATAAACATTTTCTTGATTTGGGGGGTTTGAGGGCAGAAGTAGGATCGCTAAGGATGTTTGGCCTATCTTGATACTTCTCTGGGCATTAGATCCATCCTGCACTAACGACTTTCCTGGGAATGGCATCTTCATTTTCTGGGTCTCTGAGCAGAGAAGACCCACCAGTCTCATGTTTATTATGTGAATTTTAGAGCATCTCCTTTTTCATAGGCGTCTGTGCTCCGAAATGCTCTTGGGATTGGTATCCTTGTGCGAAGGAAGATGAACAATACAATGTATGTGGGTGGCTAATGTAGAAAGCATGAAGAAAGATGCCAGGCTCACTTTCAGTGCTGATGGCTATGGTGTGACACTCTGAGGTCAGTCTGAGAGGTGCCTGAAGGAAGCATTTAATTGGATTTTTGTGCAATAACTACTGGACAGGTGTCAAAGGGTAGCTCCATCATTCCTGTTGGCCTGAAAAAGTGTAAGAAATGCTATCAGGGTCCTATTTCTCAACAAAATGGATTTCAACCAACTCAGTATTTGCTAATACTAGTGAGTGTATGGGTGTGTCATTGAAAAAGATGGGGAAATTTTCAGAAAAGCTAAGAAGCTAAGACAGGTTGAATATGAATCACTACCTTTTGGGAAGTCATTCATGTATTATTATTACTGTCTTGATTTGGTAACACTGAGCAAAGAAACATAAACATACTAAGCAGTTTTGCCCGACTTCCTTTTTCTGCATAAAATGTTAGCAAATCATTAATTAACTTATTTTGCAGTATATTAAGAAATTTTGTCTGGAACCTGAAAGCACAGAAATTTCTTGTAGGCATATTAATGACAATGAGTCAACTCAGTTGAAGTGAGAAATACATAAATTTTACAAGTGTTGGGGTGTGCTGAAACACAAAACTATTAGAATATTATTGGAATGTTTTAGTGTTGTGATATTTTGCCTTTACTGATGACTAATTTAGGTTGTGGGAAGTTTGATTTATTTAAATAGAAATTATGTTAACCAGTCACTTGCATGGGTGTACATGTGTGTACAGAGAGCCTGAGATTTTCAATCCTTACTATGATCTTTTAGTTACATATTCTAGAAGGACAAGACAAAATTCATTTGTTTTTTTAAACTTATAATAAAATAAATTGCCTTTCTGTGGAATAATTTCCCTATTTTCCCTGTGCTTACTTTTCTGTAGGTATAAAACATTTTTTTCTCTAAGCTTGTATCTGTTATGGAAATATAGGCTTTAATGTACTAGAAAATCATATGAGCAGAGGTCAGTGACATTCTACTGAAAACGCCAACAGAATCTCCAAACTTGGGAATTCTATGGATGTATGTAATTAATAGAGTAAAACTCTCTTTGTTCCATTTTGAGATTATTTTTTTCATCAGTTTGGAACTTTAAGTCTTAAAAACAGTGCATAAATAAATGTTGGTTAGTGTGGTATGCCTTCAGCAAAATGGTTTAAGAATATTGTCTTAGATGCTGTGTCTCCTTGATCGAAATCTTCTTCCTACTCCAATCCTATTTTTTTAAATTTTATTTTGATATCATTGATCTACAATTACATGAAGGACATTATGTTTACTAAGCTCCCCTCTTCACCAAATCCCCCCCACATACCCGTTCACAGTCACTGTCCATCAACATAGTAAGATGCTGTAAAATCACTACTTGTCTTCTCTGTGTTGCACAGCCCTCCCCGTGCCCCACCCCGCACACTATACATGTTAATCGTAAGGCCCCCTTTCTTTATTCCCGCCCTTATCCCTCCCGTCCCACCCATCCTCCCCAGTCCCTCTCCATTTGGTAACTGTTAGTCCATTCTTAGGTTCTGTGCTTCTGCTGCTGTTTTGTTCCTTCAGTTTTCTTTTGTTCTTATACTCCACAGATGAGTGAAATCATTTGGTACTTGTCTTTCTCCGCCTGGCTTATTTCACTGAGCATAATACCCTCTAGCTCCATCCATGTTGTTGCAAATGGTAGGATCTGTTTTTTTCTTATAGCTGAGTAATATTCCATTGTGTATATGTACCACATCTTCTTTATCCATTCATCTACTAATGGACATTTAGGTTGCTTCCCTATCTTGGCTATTGTAAATAGTGCAGTGATAAACATAGGGGTGCATCTGTCTTTTTCAGACTGGAGTGCTGCATTCTTAGGGTAAATTCCTAGAAGTGGAATTCCTGGGTCAAATGGTATTTCTATTTTGAGCATTTTGAGGAACTTCCATACTGCTTTCCACAATGGTTGAACTAATTTACATTCCCACCAGCAGTGTAGGAGGGTTACCCTTTCTCCACAACCTTGCCAACATTTGTTGTTGTTTGTCTTTCGGATGGTAGCCCTCCTTACTGGTGTGAGGTGATATCTCATTGTGGTTTTAATTTGCATTTCTCTGATGATTAGCGATGTGGAGCATCTTTTCATGTGTCTGTTGGCCATCTGTATTTCTTCTTTGGAGAACTGTTTGTTCAGCTCCTCTGCCTATTTTTTAATTGGATTATTTGCTTTTAGTTTGTTGAGGTGCATGAGCTCTTTATATATTTTGGATGTCAATCCTTTATCGGATCTGTCATTTATGAATATATTCTCCCATACTGTGGGATACCTTTTTGTTCTATGGATGGTGTCCTTTGCTGTACAGAAGCTTTTCAGCTTTATATAGTCCCATTTGTTCATTTTTGCTTTTGTTTCCCTTGTCCGGGGAGATATGTTCAAGAAGAGGTCACTCATGTTTACGTCTAAGAGATTTTTGCCTATGTCTTTTTCTAAGAGTTTTATGGTTTCATGACTTACATTCAGGTCTTTGATCCATTTTGAATTTACTTTTGTGCATGGGGTTAGACAGTGATCCAGTTTCACTCTCTTACATGTAGCTGTCCAGTTTTGCCAGCACCATCTGTTGAAGAGACTGTCATTAACCCATTGTATGTCCATGGCCCCTTTATCGAATATTAGTTGACCATATATGTTTGGGTTAATGTTTGGAGTCTCTATTCTGTTCCATTGGTCTATGGATCTGTTCTTGTGCCAGTACCAAATTGTCTTGATTACTGTGGCTTTGTAGTAGAGCTTGAAGTTGGGGAGTGAGATCCCCCCCACTTTATTCTTCTTTCTCAGGATTGCTTTAGCTATTCAGGGTCTTCAGTGTTTCCATATGAATTTTTGAACTATTTGTTCCAGTTCATTGAAGAATGCTGTTGGTAATTTGATAGGGATTGCATGGAATCTGTATATTGCATTGGGCAGGATGGCCATTTTGACGATATTAATTCTTCCTAGCCAAGAGCATGGGATGAGTTTCCATTTGTTAGTGACCTCTTTAATTTCTCTTAAGAGTGTCTTATAGTTTTCAGAGTAGAGGTCTTTAACTTCCTTGGTTAGGTTTATTCCTATGTATTTTATTCTTTTTGATGCTGTTGTGAATGGAATTGTCTTCCTGATTTATCTTTCTATTAGTTTATTGTTAGTGTACAGGAAAGCCACAGATTTCTTTGTGTTAATTTTGTATCCTGCAACTTTGCTGTATTCCGATATCAGTTCTAGTAGTTTTGGAGTGGAGTCTTTAGGGTTTTTTATGTACAATATCATGTCTTCTGTAAATAGTGACAGTTTAACTTCTTCTTTACCAATCTGGATTCCTTGTATTTCTTTGTTTTGTCTAATTGCCATGGCTAGGACCTGCAGTACTATGTTGAATAACAGTGGGGATAGTGGGCATCCCTGTCTTGTTCCCGATCGCAGTGGAAAATCTTTCAGCTTCTCGCTGTTCAATATAATGTTGGCTGTGGGTTTATCATAGATGGCCTTTATTATGTTGAGGTACTTGCCCTTTATACCCTTTTTGTTGAGAGTTTTTATCATGAATGGATGTTGAATTTTGTCGAATGCTTTTTCAGCATCTATGGAGATGATCATGTGGTTTTTGTCTTTCTTTTTGTTTATGTGGTGGATGATGTTGATGGATTTTCGAATGTTGTACCATCCTTGCATCCCTGGGATGAATCCCTCTTGGTCATGGTGTATGATCCTTTTGGTATATTTTTTAATTCGGTTTGCTAATATTTTATTGAGTATTTTGGCGTCTACTTTCATCAGGGATATTGGTCTGTAGTTTTCTTTTTGGTGGGGTCTTTGCCTGGTTTTGGTATTAGGGTGATGTTGGCTTCATAGAAAGAGTTTGGGAGTATCCCCTCCTCCTCTATTTTTTGGAAAACTTTAAGGAGAATGGGTATTATATCTTCTCTGTATGTCTGATAAAATTCCGAGGTAAATCCATCTGGCCCGGGGGTTTTGTTCTTTGGCAGTTTTTTGATTACCGCTTCAATTTCACTGCTGGTAATTGGTCTGTTTATATTTTCTGTTTCTTTCTGGGTCAGTCTTGGAAGGTTGTATTTTTCTAGGAAGTTGTCCATTTCTCCTAGGTTTCCCAGCTTGTTAGCATATAGGTTTTCATAGTACTCTCTAATAATTCTTTGTATTTCTGTTGGGTCCGTCGTGATTTTTCCTTTTTTGTTTCTGATTCTGTTGATGTGTGTTGACTCTCTTTTCCTCTTAATAAGTCTGGCTAGTGGCTTATCTATTTTGTTAATTTTCTTGAAGAACCAGCTCTTGGTTTCATTGATTTTTGCTATTGTTTTACTCTTCCCATTTTATTTATTTCTTCTCTGATCTTTATTATGTCCCTCCTTCTGCTGACCTTAGGCCTCATTTGTTCTTCTTTTTCCAATTTCGATAATTGTGCCATTAGACCATTCATTTGGGATTGTTCTTCCTTCTTTAAATATGCCTGGATTGCAATATACTTTCCTCTTAAGACTGCTTTCACTGCATCCCACAGTAGTTGGGGCTTTGTGTTGTTGTTGTCATTTGTTTCCATATATTGCTGGATCTCCATTTTGATTTGGTCATTGATCCATTGATTATTTAGGAGCGTGTTGTTAAGCGTCCATGTGTTTGTGAGCCTTTTTGCTTTCTTTGTACAGTTTATTTCTAGTTTTATGCCTTTGTGGTCTGAAAAGTTGGTTGGTAGGATTTCAATCTTTTGGAATTTACTGAGGCTCTTTTTGTGGCCTAGTATGTGGTCTATTCTGGAGAATGTTCCATGTGCACTTGAGAAGAATGTGTATCCTGTTGCTTTTGGATGTAGAGTTCTGTAGATGTCTATTAGGTCCATCTGTTCTAGTGTGTTGTTCAGTGCCTCTGTGTCCTTACTTATTTTCTGTCTGGTGGATCTGTCCTTTGGAGTGAGTGGTGTGTTGAAGTCTCCCAAAATTAATACATTGCATTCTATTTCCTCCTTTAATTCTGTTAGTATTTGTTTCACTTATGCTGCTGCTCCTGTATTGGGTGCATATATATGTATAATGGTTATATCCTCTTGTTGGACTGAGCCCTTTATCATTATGTAATGTCCTTCTTTATCTCTTGTTGCTTTCTTTATTTTGAAGTCTATTTTGTCTTATACTAGTATTGCAACACCTGCGTTTTTCTCTCTGTTGTTTGCATGAAATATCTTTTTCCATCCCTTGACTTTAAGTCTGTGCATGTCTTTGGGTTTGAGGTGAGTCTCTTGTAAGCAGCATATGGATGGCTCTTGCTTTTTTATCCATTCTATTACTCTGTGTCTTTTGATTGGTGCATTCAGTCCATTTACATTTTGGGTGATTATTGAAATGTATGTACTTACTGCCATTGGAGGCTTTAAGTTTGTTGTTACCAAAGGTTCAAGGTTAGCTTCTTTACTATCTTACTGTCTAACTTAAGTCACTTATTGAGCTATTATAAACACGGTCTAATGATTCTTTATTTCTCTCCCTTCTTATTCCTCCTCCTCCATTCTTCATATGTTGGGTGTTTTGTTCTGTGCTCTTTTTAGGAGTGCTCCCATCTAGAGCAGTCCCTGTAGGATGCCCTGTAGAGGTGGTTTGTGGGAGGCAAATTCCCTCAACTTTTGCTTCTCTGGGAATTGTTTAATCCCTCCTTCATATTTAAATGATAATCGTGCTGGATACAGTATTCTTGGTTCGAGGCCCTTCTGTTTCATTGCATTAAGTATATCATGCCATTCTCTTCTGGCCTGTAAGGTTTCTGTTGAGACGTCTGATGATAGCCTCATGGGTTTTCCTTTGTAGGTGACCTTTTTTTTCTCTCTGACTGCCTTTAATACTCTGTCCTTGTCTTTGATCTTTGCCATTTTAATTATTATGTGTCTTGGTGTTGCCCTCCTTGGATCCCTTGTCATGGGAGTTCTGTGCACCTCTGTGGTCTGAGAGGCCATTTCCTTCCCTAGTTTGGGGAAGTTTTCAGCAATTATTTCTTCAAAGACACTTTCTATCCCTTTTTCTCTCTTCTTCTTCTTCTGGTACCCCTATAATGCAGATATTGTTCCATTTCGATTGGTCACACAGTTCTCTTAAAATTCTTTCCTTCCTGGAGATCCTTTTATCTCTCTCTGCATCAGCTTCTCTGCGTTCCTGTTCTCTGTTTTCTAGTCCATTAATGGTCTCTTGCATCTCGTCCATTCTGTTTTGAAGTCCTTCCAGAGCTTGTTTTATTTCTGTATTCTCCCTCCTTAGTTCTTGCATATTTCTCTGCAAGTCCATCAGCATGGTTATGACTTTTGTTTTGAATTCTTTTTCAGGAAGATTGGTTAAATCTATCTCCCCAGGTTCTTTCTCAGGGGAAGATGTAGAAGATGTCAAAGATGTCTGGGTTAGTCTTGTCTGGATCATATTTTTTTGCCTTTTCATGTTGATAGGTGCACTGGTGTGCTATTGACGCATCTATCAGCTGGGAGAGCCAAGACTTTTTCCACTTGCTCCTGGCCTTTCTTTACTGGGACAACTGCGACCCCTAGTGGCTTGTGTTGGGCAATTGCGTGTAGACTGGGTCTCTGTATCTTGCCCGGCCTGTATGGAGGAAGCTCCATTGCTGTGGGCGTGGCCAGCCTTAGGCTGCTGCTCTGCTATGGCGGGGCTGGAGGGGTAATGGACGGGGGGCTGTTTGGCTGTTCACTTCTGTGAGGGGTCTCAGATCTGTTGCCCAGCGGGTTAGTGCGCCCGGAGTTCCCTGGAATATCCAGCTGCTGGACTGTGAGCTGGGATGCTTCCGTCCAGCTGTGGGTTCCCTGTCCCTTTAAGACTTTCAAAAAGCACTCACTTTTCTTTGCCCCAGGGGCACTGGCTTCGGGACTTCTCAGAGGTCTTGCTGTCCTGTTTCCCTAGTTTCCAGCCCTCCACGCATGCACTGTGTCTGCACTCTGGCCCGGATGGCTGGGGCTGGGTGTTCAGCAGTCCTGGGCTCCGTCTCCCTCCCTGTTCTGCCTATTCTTCTCCCGCCGGGAGCTGGGGGGAGGGGCACTCGGGTCCCGCCGGGCCGGGGCTTGTATTTTACCCCTTTCACCAGGCGCTGGTTTCTCGCAGGTGTAGATGTGGTCTGGCTGTTGTCCTGTGTCTTCTGGTCTCTCTTTTAGGGATAGTTGTATTTGTTGTATTTTCAAAAATATATATGTTTTTGGGAGGGGATTCCCACTGTTGCCATCTTGGCTCTGCCTCTCTATTCCAATCCTATTTTAAGGGCAACCTCTTTTAAAAGAACTTCCTACATAGAATGACTGTAACTTGTATTAAGTTTGTAACTTATTCTTTTAGAACTGTCTCTGCTTTGTTATCTAAACAACCTTATCTTTTTCCCCCCCCTTCTACTTGCCCTTCTGTTCTTTTCTGGCTTGTTCTACCTCCTTCTCTTTCCATAGTTTCCTGTTCTTTTATTAATCTCTTCCTGCCACCAGTTACGCTGAGATGAGGTGGAAGAGAGCCAGGAACACAGGCAGAAATAAATATTCTGATAGAATATTAACATACCATACAATAATATGGAATGTAGGAAAACTTCCGGAAAAATGCACAGCTGGGGAAGTGCAGGTTTCAGCATGTTTCCTTCACAATGTACTTTTCTGGCTCCTTCCGAGTTGCAAGGACTCAAGGGTCTTGAGCATGTCTTATCTGTTCTGCACCACAGTGACATTTCAGGCAGAGTTCGAAGCATAACAGAATTCCGTGTTCCAAATGCATTCCTTTTCTGATGTATGAATCATCTCTATAAAAGCTTGAACTTGGTCGCTTGAACTTGGATACCATTATACAAATTCATTGATTGATAAAGGAATGGTTATATAAACTATGTTACATGTAGCTATTGATGATTATGAAGTGAGATATTGATGACTTCAAAATGCCTTGGAAAAGCTTATGCTATATGTAAATAGTTGAAGGCACATTTAATAATTATACTACTAAAAAAACTGAAAGCTGAATCTATGCATGTTGCAAAAAACCGTTTTAGAGATTGTGACTGACTTTTTTAATTCTTATTTGTCCAAATGTCTAATAGTTGGGATATTACTTTTATGATTAAAAAAATATTCCAAAGTGGATATAATCAGGGGAGATAACCCTAGTACCCAAAAGTATACCTCTTATTTCTGGCCCTGTTGATGACCTGCATGTGGAGCTCTCTGTGGTTCCCTACTTTGGATGTTAAGCTTTTGTTTCTACGAATAGGAAATGAATTTACACTTTAAAAAGAGCAAGAAAAAAAGCTGCACACTTCTTTAGTCTGTATAAAAATAGCTTTGAGATGCAATGGCATAATCCCTAAGTAGAAGGAAAGACATGGGAAGGAGGGTAAATGAGATGTTTACTTTTCGAGGTGTTTTCTAAAGTCTGGTGTGCAGAAACTGTTTCTTGTAGGAAAATATTACTCTTTTTAAATTATAAGAATTAAGCTTTTTTTTTTTTTAAAGGATGCTTCCTATAAGAGGTTTCTAGTTAATCTGTGGTTAAACTTAGGTCATGCATTACTTGGAAACACATTCGAGGACTTTGAAAGTCTTTTTAACAAAACACAAAATATATTTTGATTCAGTTTTTTCTAACTAAAGCAATATATTAAAAACATTATTTTAGATTACCTTTCTCTCTTAAAAGATGTATTCTGGGGAAACCTTGAAAACTTGCTTCTTTACCACACTCTAAATATAGACTGAGTTAATCATCTGTGTTCTGTATAAATCATGCAAATGTACTGTATCTTTTTCTCCACCGGAAATCAGAAATACATTTCTTAAAAAGAGGAAGATTATTGATGTTAGATTTAGAAAATCTTACTTTTGTCAATACTTATAATAATCCATTTTATCGTGGAATGTAATTTGGGGATTTCTTTTTCTTTGTTGGATTTATGTAGATGCCTCTATTCTTCCGAGGTGTGCATGCGCGCGCGCACACACACACACACACACACACACACACACACACACACACACACACAAAGTGCCATCTCCATATAACTAAAGAACTTCTGAAAAACTAAATCACATGCAATGTGTCTCAAGTTCATTTCCCAAATTGGAGCCTCTAATGTATATTAGCATGGAATATTTGATATCAAAAAATGAATATACAAATATATACAAAATGAGTATACAAATTTATTTCTACAAATATTAGATAATACCCCTTGATTATTCAGTTATGTGCACAGGTTGGTCACATCTTGAATTCCCAAAAAGGTTTCAACAATTAGCCCATGTTTTTTCAGAACAGCATTCTCAGCCATATAGGGTTTTATTTAAACTAGTAAGTATATATCCTTGACAGTAGAACCATAAGCAAGACCATAATAGATTGATTTGTTATTAACAGTTTCCTACTATGAGAGTTAGCTTTAATGCTGCAGTAATAAATATCACACTGCAGCGCAATTTGGCATGTTATTACATACTGCTCATAAAAACGTATCATTCTTTTGTATGCTAAATATGAAATTGTCATTTTGTAGCCCAAAAAGTGCTTGGATATTGGCAATTATATATATGGTTCAACCTAGTATGATCATTAGCTGAGAGCTGCTACTGGAATATTCTTGTGAAGCAATATGCTGGTATGGTATGGTTTTCAAGAACTTGTTCTCTCCCTCGTTGGACTGGCGTGGGTACTCTGATAGAAATATTATCTCATGCAAGGAAGATAATGGCATAGCTTTAGTTTTTACAATACCATGAAAGGACAAAAAGGTAAAGAAGATGGGTTTGGTTTCTAGGGATTTTTCCCAGTGGTACAAAGGATGTGCCATGGGAGGCCTCTTATAAAAGTTTACAGTATAGCCTTGTAATGCTACTTCTTGGCTGAACCTAATTTGATATGTGGATAATCCAAGAAACAGCCACAGCAATTAAGATTACTACATGTCACTGACCTTACAGAAGCTCCTTGTGTAACAAAGATATCTATAAATAACATTTCAGATAGATATGGCCAATAAAGTTAAAACAACACCTAGCAAGTGGATAAACAAATGTGACTCCTCATTGATTCAGATATGCCAGTTGAAGTTGCCTAAGCTCAACCAGTGCTGTATGGGAATCCAGCGCTTGTTAAGAGTAAAGGCCATCTTGAAATACTTTCTGATTTTATTAGCAGGACTTTTCATACAGTTGACATAACATTTGGCATTAGGTAGTCGTGGTGTTGACACATTAACCAGAAGGTTAAGAATGAGATACGTAAGTATCCAACAGCCTTTGGCAATAGTACTCATACATTACTGCACATTTTTAATGGATGATGATTATTTTTATGGTATAATAAACAATAAATAGTAATGATACCTACTGTTATACCATCTCACAAAGTCTTTTGGCATCATTTATTATTTTACTTTTGACATTACACATTCTTCAAGCCTTTCATAATAATATTGCTTATATGGTTGTAAGTGGTCAGATGCAGTGTTGTGAATGTCTGATTTGATTCTTTCCCTAAAGATTAGCCTTTTCACAGGATGAAACTAGTTTTCCCCACAAAGAAATAGTGGCAAAACAGGGTATGTAATTGTGCCCTACAGAAATTTGGCAAGAGAATACTTACGGTACTCTTTGAGGAACTGTAATTATACAGATGTCAGTATAATTATACCAATTTATTGAAACAATGTCCTTTTTCAATGGAGAAAAATGAGATCAATGTTAAGTACCCAGTTAAAAGGACTTGTCATTGAACCAGTTATACATACATCATTACTGTACATAATGAGGTGCTAACACCATGTACCTACAGTTAATAACTTAAAATGTTCAATTTATTAATGTGACTCTACTTTTAGGATTATAGGTATGATAACATTTTAGTGAAATCCTGATTATGATGTTAACAGAAGAGGAATGTGTGGAAGGCATTCAGAACATTCTGTACTGTTTTGATGAACATGAACATCTGAGCATCTGAGGAAAGGGAAAACAAAGTGAAATCAGGGATCCTGGTATCTCTTATATTTTAAGATCTGCAATATAACCGAGTCTGAAAATAATATGATCTGCAGTCTTCCCAAAGGGTTGCTTAGTTTCTAATATTATTTCTTTCAATGAAAAATAGCTTGGTGAGTACTTTATAGTACAAGAGAAAGTTGGGCCTAGGCATTGAACTCATGGGAACATTCTCATGATGGTCAGTAATTGCCTTGAGTTCCAAGTCTGTGCTAGTCTCAGATGATTAACAAATAAGTGTGTCTTATCCATGTTTGGTGCGAAAGCTGAATATAGTTCCAAAACACCAGATAGCATTAAAACTTCTTACAGAGACTTCTTAAAATCCAAGAATGCACACATTCACAGTAAAACTCTGAGTTTTGATTCTAAAGCCATCATTGTGATGGAAACTAAGATTTTTTTCATAATTACTTTTATGCTAATTACCTTTATCATCTCTATGAATATCAGCCTCTTAGAGCTCTATTTTTGTTAACTTCGTACTCTTGACTAGGACCGTTGTATTCAGCTTCCTTTCCTTAATGCAATTACATGGTTTTTCTATAAACTAAAGAACAAAACTGAATGGGAATCCAAGCAATATTATCCTGTACTTTTTCTATTGTAGATTTTAAGTTTGGAAGCCCTTTTTAAATCAATACTTTATGCAATCATATATTAGGACTAAACACATAGGATTCCACATTTCCTTTACCCTAACCTTGTAAGTAACTCAACTTATTCATCAGTTGTTAACATAACTTGATTGTCCACAAAAGTTATTTTTAATAGAAAGCTTAATTTTTATTACTGAGGAAATGATTGTTACTTAAGTCACAATAATATGGCCCATATAGAAACAGCTTTCATGAAGGCATTTTGTTAAGTGTTCTGATGGCCTAATTGGTTTTGAAATTGCAGAGACTCTTAGATCTATGTCAGTGCACTTGCCAAGGACATCCAATTTCCTGTGAATGTTGACCAAGAAACTTTGTACAAAAATGTAAAATAAATTTACAGGAATGTTCCAGAGAAAGGAACTCGTAATAGACTAATTCTTATAATGATTTGACATATTCCCAGTTCCACCTCAAGCATGTGTTGCAAAATCACAGCTCTGTGATAACTATTTCCAACCCACACATTTCCAGACATTACTGTTTCTAAGTCTATATTTGCTTCTTCTGCAGTTAGAAAATTTGTGGACATTATCCAATTGTCTGGATAATGTCATACCTCATCACTGATAAGCAAAAGAATAGGCTAAAATGATGGTACTGGCCATCATTGATGAAGGCTGTATTAATCAATTGTTGGAGGAATTAGTTACTTCTAGTCAATAAAATAACTTTACTTATTGGGGTAGAGTCTAAAGATGTGCCTTATCTTTTCTCATTTATAACTATATCACCCATGTTTATAATTCTGTGATGCTTCTCCATTGCCTAGAACCATACCCAATTGATGAACATTTTTTAAATAGATGACTGTATTGAAGAAATATCTGTAAAATATAAAAATATTTGCATGCATTTATAATCTGATGAAATCCCCCTTGTCCTTGAACTTTACTGGAAGTATTAGTTTTTCCTGGGAGTTATATAGCTACAGATCACTGAGTTTGTGCTTACAATATTTGTGTGAACATTCTGTGAATCTTTGTTACTATTTTAAAATATTTCCAAAAGCATTTTTAGACTTTTAAGTTTTATTTGTCCTTTTTTGTTTGCTTGCTTTCATAATTAATTAAATACCATTTTCTTGCCACGAGTCAATATATTTAATGATGAAACACTAAAACCACTGAGGATTTTACATGATAAAAAAACCAAGAAAACAAAAGGAGTCTGCTCTCATTACCTTAACTTTGCTAATTTAAATTAAATTAATGCTTAATTTAATTTAACATACTGGCCAAAGTAATAAGAGATGAAAAGTTATAGAACATAGATATTGGAAGATGCAGAAATAAAATGCCATTACCTGTAAGATAGAACCTTGCTTACTTTGGTTTTCAAAGTAGAAAACAAAATCAAAACAAGGGAAATAATAAGAGTTCAGTATTGAGCAGTAGTTCTCAAAATGTGGTCTGAAGACCCTCACAGAATTTTGATGAGGTCAAAGCTATTTTGTTAATCATACTAAGATGTTTTTGCTTTTTCTACTCTCATTGTCTCATGAAGACACAGTGGAGTTTTCTAGAGGCTATGTGATGTGCTTCTATCAGATTGAATGTAGAAACATATGTTAGAATCTGTTTTCTATTAAGCTGGGCACTTAAGATATTTATAAAATTATAAAACAATGCCTCTCTTCTCACTAAATATATTTGTTTTGGAAAACATATTTATTTTTCATAGACATAGGTTACTTATGTTAACATTTAAGGGACCTGTTATTTTACATGGACCCAAATGTTTTGAAAATTAGAAATTCAGACAAATAAAATAAATTTCAATAGTTACAGCAGACATATGCAGAAGTTCCTTGATGTCTTCAATAATTTTTGAGATTATAAAGTGGTTTTGAGAAAAAATACTTGAGAAATTGCTGGTGCAGATAATAGGCAAAATGTACATATGTATACAACAGTAGTAATCAGTTACAATTTAAAATTGAAAAAAGCAAAATACCTAAGAATAAAGTTACAGACTTAAGTAAAGTATATAAAAATATTTTATCTTAGCATATTAATTGGGACTCAATAAATAGATCTGTACCATACCGTATTCTTTGGTGGCAAATTTCACTGTTATAAAGGTGTTCATTTTCTTTAATTAATTTATAGGTTTCATATATACCCAAACAATAGAAATATGTTAAACCTGTGGAAATGAAAATTTCTATAAAATTTAACTACATAAGTCTAAAGTTTATGCAAGAATAATAATCAGTTAAATGCAAAATAGGTTAGGTAAAGGCAACAAATATTTTAAAAGAAGCATAATTATAGACCTGCTTTACCTGATATTAAAGCTATAATACAAAATCAGATAAAGAGAATTATCTCAAAACTAGCTTCACTGTGTGCTAAGCACATATATTATATGTGTATATTTGTGTGCATTTAACAGATGATAAGGGAAACAGTGTTCAACTTCTCTCACAATAAAGAATATATAAATGTAAACAATTTTCATCAGTTCAGTAAAGATAAAATATTAATAATAGGTGTAAAAGTATTGCTAAACATTTATAAATTTTGGAGGGACAATTATAGATTGTAATAACCTTCTTGGATAGCTACTTGTTATTACATATCAAGTGATCTAAAAAAATTCATAAATCTTAGTGTGGCAAATTTATTTCTAGTGATCTCTCCCTAGGAAATATTTAGAAATGAAAAAATATTTTTGCACAAATATCTTCACAGCAGCATTTTTTATAATAAGACACATTTTAGAATAGTACATACATGCACATATTGGGCAATGATTAAGTAAATATGGTAATGACAAGGATAAACTATGTACAGAATAATATTGACAAAGGATGAATTTCATGTATTTTATAAATCTAACTATGTAAATAGTATAGCAAAACATCAGGAATAGATAGCTTAATACATTAACATTGGCTATTTCTGGATTCTGGAATTATGAAAAATTTTTATTTTCCCCTTTATGCCTTTCTTTATTTTCTCAGTTTCTTTTACAATGAACATTTATATCATGTTAATGTAAATGAAAGTGTTACAATTCAACTAACTATACACACAACCATTGAAGTTTTAATTTATGGATTAAAACAAATCAGATAAATGAGATTTTATATTGCATTTCCACTCTGGTTTCTTTTCCATTTGGTAGTAACTTCATTGGGTGCTGCCTCCATTACCACAGTGTAGTTTTCATCCATTTGCCAGGAAACTGTGTTATCTTAAACAGGTCATTTTTTCCTCTCTTGGTCTTTAACTTGTCTATAAACAAAGTTCCTTCCAATGTTAAAATCTGGAAATTAAGTGATCAAGATTTCTAAAACTTATTTCCAACAGAAACATCTTATCCTGTAGTCTGTATGCCTGTCTTTTACTACACGTTTTCTCCTAACATATTCTCCTCTGGTTTTTGTTTTTCTGGATCTTCCCCACCCTCTCCAACATCTGATGATTGAAAAAGGGGCTACCATGTCATCTTCCTGTCTCTCAGTACTAGTCAAGGCAGCATTCAGATCCTAGTGTCCCTATATGAAAACTGTTGACTTATCATCATCTACAGATCTTTGGTGATATTCATTGCCACAGACTCTGTCAAGATTTTAAGAATCTAGATATAAATGGACTGACTCATGTTTGATAGTGAATTGTGTTGCCTTTTCCTTCTTTTCTTAGCCTTTTTTGTTGGATCTTATTGACACAAACTCCCTACAGTTGTGTACAACCCAGCTTGACTGGACTGTTTAACATTCAAAATGATTAGCACTTTGGAAATACTTGTTCTTTTATGAAGCTATTATATATTATTTAAGTTATAGTTTGTAATCTGATATTTTAACTCTGTGCTGGTTACTAAAAAACTTTGCTACATGTACGTGTTAATTCTAATAAGTCACTAAATATGTTACTGGATGATATGAATGCATATTAGTAAGAATATGATAAGCTTCATACAGATCTATTCACTTGATATCAAATATAATTTTCTTATAAAATTCTTTAATGTAAAGTTTTAATATATATTGTACATTAAATAGAAAGCACACCTTAGAATTGATTCCCTTTGTCAAATTAGTCATCTGGGGTGGAATTTATGCTGTTTGATGCTTCCATGTGATTCATGTGTACTGATAAATTTCTTTTTAAACTTGCAGCAAATAGTGGCAGCAATAAATGCAGGGATTATACCTTTAGGAAACACCTCCAATCAAATCAGTCACTGGGATTTGGGAAGTTCCTTCTTCTTTGCTGGCACTGTTATTACAACCATAGGTAGGAGACAACTTACTTTGCTTTTTAATTGGTACAGCTTGTGAGCTAAAATTCATTTGTTTGAATTATTTTTTTACAGTTGTTCAAAATGGTCTGCTTAATTTAGAAAACTAGTATATTTAGATTTTATATAAGGTATGTTATACTTTATATAAAATCGATCTTATTTTATATATGGTAGATTTTTATATATGGATTTTGAAAAGAGGGTTAAAGGTTTGAATAAAGGAATAATGGAAGTGGATTTGTTATTGTCTCAGAATACTGAGTTAAGTTTGAGATACATATGAAAACCAAGAGCAGTACAGTCGAGTCTTTTGACTAATGGGTAGGAACGTGAAGAAATAGCTGACATGATTATTTTTTAGGAGGCAAGGAGTTTGAAATTTTCCTGCATCTTTTATTCTTTAATGTAGAAAGAAAAGATCTCTGAGTACAATTTTAACATCTGTCTCATGAACTTCTTAATTACTATCACCTTCTTCAATTTGAAAATTTTGACTCTACATTCTGAAAGGATTGTGCCTGTTCTTATGTGCTTGTCTGTTCTGATTATCTCAGGGCTTCTGTTTATACATGATGTTTTTCCAATAGCACAAATGTATAAAAAACTAACACTGAAATGTGAGGATTACAAAAAGGAATTAAAGTTTGCACTCTTGTTGTTTTTCCTTCTAATCAAGTTGTTTGTTATAGGGTTAAAAAAGATCACATAGTGAGTGGAACATGGTCTTAACTGGGCCTCCACTCAGCACCTTCTAGGCCACAGAACAGGTACATGCAGATGACTTCTCTTCTGTAAGCTAGTTGTTCAGTGCCCAGGACGCATCCAGAGGATAGAAATGCAGACCCCAAGGTGAAAGCTCTCCTTGCCATGCTGTGGAAATTCAGAGGGTTACAGCTGTCTTCAGGGAGGGAGGTGGGATTAAAGAATAATCTTCAAGAGGATAGGGAAGGAAATTGACTCATCACAGTTATGAAGGAATTTGATGTGGAAGAAAATATATGTGCAAAAGGAAATCCTTCCCTTCCACATGTGCTTGTGATGACATTTCCTCTCACGGGCCTGATATCTGATCTGGGGGTGTGTATGGAGATTGTAAAAGTTTTAGTTTCATTCTTTGACGTCATTGATAAATTATGAGTGTATAAGGCTTTCAAATCGGTACTTTATATCAAAGTCTTGAAAAAGAGAACATGGATAATGTATGGATGAGCTCTTGCTTAAAATTTTCCTTTGAGAAGGAGTTTTTAGTGTCTTGTCATCGTATGAATCTACTGTCATACCTCTGTGCTGGATCACTGGCCAGTGGAATGAATACCTTAGCATGTTGACTTCTGCCTTTGTTAAGAGGTCAGAGAACTATGTGTACACTACCCTTTCCATCAGCTAGGTCAAAAGTTGTATGGGTGTGAAATCTGGAAGAATGGAAACCTTGATTTGTAACCATAATAACAGGGTAACTTTGTAGCTTAGACATCTTGGCCATTTCTACTATGGAAATAACTGCTTATTGTGCAAAGTACATAGAGTCTAGAAGGAAAAATAAAAGCTCATGTACTGAGTGAGAATGGTTTGTTTCTGCCCAGTGAAAACTCAAAGTCCAAGTTGTAACTCATCAAGACCAACGCTAAATTATTCTGCACGAAACCTAGTCATTATACAGATCGACTGTGGCATCATGTTTATAAACAGTCTCATTTCTTGAGTCCCAAATTCAGTAAGTTTTGCAATCATATATTTCAACACATGAAAACAAAATAAACTATTATTACCAGCCTTACCCCAAATTATAGCCATGAAGCACAGCAGCTGATTATTTAGGTGTTTAGTAGCTGCCTAACTGCCCAAACCTTGTGCTGTTCTATCTCAGGCTTTAGTCTCAGGTGGATTAAGTCATTCTAGGTCACTCACATTTCCCCCATGGTCTTTTACTCAAGGTCAAGGTCATCTGCTCTGACTTTGGATGAGATTTATGGTCTAGGGCAGGTGGAAAAGTTTGACCTCCTTCTTAAGTGTCCATTTGACATCCAAATCATTATTCAATAACATTCAAAGCATAATTATGCATATTGCTAATGATAATAGTTGTGTGGGCTTTGAAGTGGCTTTTAGCAATCATAGAAGTTGCAACCTCTAGCACTAGCTGTATTGCATTAGTCATTTAAAAATAGAATTTGAGACAGTTTTGGAGAATAAATTGTAATGGCTTTTCTAGGGTGCCTGGTACAGGCAATGCTTCGTGGGGCTGTCTTGGCTATAGTTACAGAATTTTCCTATTCATTGCTATCAGTTTGTCTAAGAAGCCAAAATGACCATTACTATTCATTTAGAAATATACCAAGGGAAGCTCACTTATACACAGCAGGACATTAAAATGGAAAGCCTAATGTTAGAGAATCTCTTCATATATATACACACTCTTTCAAAAATCGTACCCTACCAAGCCCTTCACAAATTCCATTCTACAGGTGCACAGAAGAAAATCCATTCTTGACTATTCTTTCTCTCAAACTTCACTTCCAGGCCATCTGTCAACTCTGTTGGCTCTGTCTTTAAAGTAGATCCATAATTTAACTACTGCTCACAATTCAAACTGCTGCCATTTTGGTTCAAGCCAACATCATCCCAATGTCAGCATCCTTGCAGAAAGAAACCCTCTGCTTAGAACTCTCCTGTGGTTTCCAATTCAGTCAGAGCAAAAGCCATACTGTTGTCTATCTCACCTAGTAAGGTGCAAGTTCTGTGGGGTTAGGGATTTTTATGTGTCTGAGTCCTTTCTGTATCCCCAGTGCCTAACAGATAGTGGATGATTAATAATTGTTTTTGGAATTAAAAATAGGCATTTTAAACAGTAGGAACTGTGGCTTACTGAAAACTACATAACACTAAGTTGATACCTATTATACAAATTCTTAGTTCTTTCAGCATATTTCATTATCAGCTTTTTGTTTGCTCATTTATTTATTCAACAAATAATAAAATGCTATCACTCTGCTACTGTAAAGATAAAAAATAAATTACTTGAACCTAAGCTGCACACAGATCAGTGAAGAAGTCCAATGGGCAAATTATCATTTAATGTGCCAGGTGTTATGGGTTAAGGGCATTTAATGGGAATATATAGAAGTAACACTTTATATAGATATTGGGGTAGGTGGGTGGGTAAGGAAGGAGCAAGGAATTCTTCCCTTTTTTTTAGTAAATTTTATCTTAGATGAGATTGAAAAGAGAATAAGGAATTTCTCAGCTAAATAAAGGTGAGAAGAGAACATTGTAGGCTTCAGGAGTTTGTATGGAAAAGATTAGGAGTAAGAGATGGTATGTTCTATTTGGGAATTGCAAGTTATCTATAATTGTTGTTTGTAGTTGAAGAAATTAATCTTCAGGACCATGTAAATCCTTAAGTCAATTTCAGTAGCTCCTTTTGGATGACTGTTATTTCTGCCACTGCCAGGAGTTAAAGGACACAGTCCCTGCTTGCAATTCAATTAGGTGATAAAATCAACACATGAAATAATTGAAGTATAACAGAAATAAATGATGTGTAAGCAAATGTTATATGGAACAACGTGTAAGTGTTATAAGAATGAGAAAAAGGAAAGAATATATGGGCTGGCACTGGAAGAAGTACTTAGTTAGAGAAGGTGGATTTGAACTATGCTTTGAAGAAAATGCATTGATTTGGACAGATAGCAGGAGAAGCCTCCAAGTCTGTGACATGGTTAAGCAGAAATAGAAAGAGAGGAATGAACTTGTTTTTTTTCGAGGATAGAAAAATAAGTATTTGAAGTAGACCAGAGAAATATTTTAAAGGAGTAGTGAGAAATACTATTGACTCATTCAGATGGGAAGAACAGATTTGAATGTAATTTGATATGTGAGAATTTTGGACCTACTATAATAAGATAGAACATGGATTTTCTTTTTTTTTAAAAGTAAAGTGGCAGGTTAAAAGTGACATTAGAAGATGCATCTGTGAGGAAGACAGTGCCTGGAGACTGCTAGCTGAGAGAGCAATTGGGAGGCCATTCCAGTGACCCATGGAAGGGGGTGAGAGTATTGACTGGGATGATTGGAGTTGGTGTTGAAAGGTGAGAGGAAGACAAGACGTTGAAATAATCAGATGCAAGAATCAACAGGCCTTGGTGAATAATACAGTGAGGAGAGAGGAGTCAAAACATGGCCTATTGAAACGAATATGTAGGCATTATGCTCGCCATTCAGAGACAGTGCTGGTCGATCCTGTGAAGAGGAGTAAAACAAAACGGCCAGCATTTTATATGTTGTGTTATATTAAGAAGTTTCAGTTTACTAGTTTTCCCCCTCAATTTTTATGTGTTTGTTCATTCTTTAATCCAGACGAACTAGGAATACAGGCAGACAGGCTCCTTCTGGAGCTCACAGTGGGGCTGAAGAAACCAGCGGTCAGCACACTGTGCGATGATAGAGAGTGGCCAGTGGAGCAGAGCGGGGAGTGGGAGGTGCTCTGAAGAGCACTGGTTCAAGAGCTTTTGGAGCAGGTGCCATGGAAGCTGAAACCTGAAGCATATAAGAAGAAATCAGCTAGGTAGAGGGAAGTGCAGAGCAGAGGCCCTGGCAGTACTAAGGACAGATTTTGGAAGATTCAAGGTTGATGGCCGAGTCCATGCGGCAAAGCCTGGAGGATGAAGCAGGGTCAGCAAGACCACCAGGAGCCAGAGCAGTTAGGTCTTAGGAGGTCATGGCAACATTCTGAATTCAGTGGGGAGCCTCTGAAAGATTTAAGCAAAAGAGAGGGATGATGAGACTTGGGCTGCCATTTGGAGGGCAAAGGAGGAAGCGGAAGACCTGTGAGAAGGCTGTGGCATTAATGCCACGAGAGAAGGTGCTGCCTTGTATTAACCAGGTGGCACTGAGGAAGGTGAAAAAGGGACAGATAGGTGATTGAAAAAGAAAGTTTACTGACGGCACTTACTTCTGAGAATAGTGCCACATTGTGGGGAGGGTAGCATTTTACATTTTAAGTTATTTTAAAACTCATAAGAAATCACTTATACTCTAAGAGAGGATGTTGGCAGAAGTGATGTTAATGGACAACTGTATTCTACTCTGAGGTCAATTTAAAGGTTAGAATAAAATGTAAGATGATTTTATTACCCAAAGGCATTAAAATATAATAAAACTTCCCCTAGTGGAAAGCAAATTGGAATGCCAGGATTTGCCCAAGCCTGTCACCCCCTCATCACGGTCTCTGGGTCAGAATGCAAGCAACAAGGGCATGTGGACGGTTTGCAGCAGCTTTGGGCTTCCAAAGCATCATATTAAGTCTGATGGAAAACATTTCCATGGAGTAGCTATTCTCATATTTACAAAGGACTCTTGTTTTCTACCACTTGAATGCAGAGACTGAATTCAGTTACTTGGTTTCTGGATTTAGTTTTTCTGTATGTTGAACCAGCCACTGGGACTTTCAGGTTGCTTAGACCTAGACTGAATTGAGAAAGCTGTTATCCCAATAGTCACGGATTTATTGCAAATACATATTTTGTCTGTTTGGCCTAATGCTTAATTGATTAGGAAAACACCAACCAACCAACCAAGCAACCAAAAAGCACCAGGAAAAAAAATTAAAGGTTACAGTCATTTTTACAAACACATAAAAGAAGAAGTCAATTTTGGAAAACTGTAAAGCCTTATTCATGTCTTCTGCAGGGGGCCTAGGACCTTTGTGTGGGATGTGGTAGAAAACTATAGCAAAATAGGAAGAGTATTTTCTTTTCAATTTTGTGATCTCATGAAGCCACCATCTGAACTTGGAAATGAATGAACTTGAAGCAGTGGTGTAGAATTTGACAGTCAGCATTTCCCCAGGGGGTGGTGTCACTGCAGTTTTGAGGGTTGGGTGTTATCTTATTAATTTCATGCACTCATACTTCTGTGGCATTTCACTAGTCCCTTGGCTGTTCTCAGAGAACTGCATACTGAATTTTGGAAGCCCATTTTAAAGGAAAGGTAAGGTTCTTCAGGCAGCTTGAAAGGCAAATAATCTCGCAAGGTGACTTCCAGCTTTGACTACAAACTTGCTGCATTTTCCTTTATGGCAGCTTGTTAAAGTGGATAAGTATTTTTCCAAAATACGTAATTTCTGGCACTGTGTGGTTGAAATACAGAAGTTGAAATTAAGGAATTGTTTTGGGTCTTTGATTCTCTGTTTCTCTTCCCATCCGCTTAAATGAATGAAAACAGAGCCTATCTCAGGATATTAACATATGTTCCTTGCCATTAAAAATCTTCATATAGGTTTATTTTCTAAGTTCAGATGTATTTCTCAAAGAAGATGTCTTATGAAAGGAACTTACATTTGCAGAACGTGAAATTATATTTGATAGGCAATAAAGCTGAAGTAGTACAAAAATAGTATTGTAGACTCCAAAGCAATAATGAAATAAAGTAGTTATCTCCTCTTCTCATTATATATGTATGTTACATGAGTCACGAAAAGGTTCAATTCAGAGCATCTAGTACTCAGAATCCTATGCTGATTGGGAGGGGATTTGGGAGCACTAGGGATATAATCTTCCTGGTAATGAGGCAACATTAGTTTTATTTATTTATTTAGGTACTAGAAGAACACAGGGCAAGATAGTATAGCTCTAACAGAAACTGGAAGTCCTAGTGAGAGGTCGGCTGGCTATGGTATCAGCACAGCAGTCATCTCTACCTTGTTCAAGTCAGGAATTGCTTGCATTCTGAAACAAAATATACTTACATATTTTTCTGCTTACTTGGGAACAATTTGCAATAACAAATTTTTAATCTCCTAGAAAGCAATCACCGTCAAGTGTTGTGACCAAGAAATTACCCAAAAATTGGAAGCCAAGAATTGTCAGGGAGTTCATGCCCTGCATGAATACAGAATCTCTTCTTTTTCATGTCTTTTCCCCTTCCCAACCGCTGACATGCAGCCCTGTTTGTCACGGAGTGTAGATTTAATAGAGCATCTGACTGACCACTAGATATGCAAGTATTACACTAACTGTGATTAAAACTAGGTGAGATGATTACCAGAAGAATACTTTTGGTCACTCCACTATTTAATTTGATAGGGAAGGAATATAATAACATTTGTCTAGGTCTATCTACTTTTAGCTAGCAATTATGCTACAAATTTGCTTTTATCCCAATCCTTGTTTTAAAAATGCTTTTTTAGATTTGTGCAGTCTTATTATTGGAAAATTGGCATTGCTATCGATGTGGTACTGTAAAAATAGCATGATGTTTACCAAATGAGGTTCATGTGTAAATCTTGTGGTTATGTGCACATAAAGTGCAATGCAGGTATGACTAATTGTAAATGGAAAGTAATGCCATGCAGCCAACTGTTGGTTCTAACATACTATCGGGGAAAATGTGATCATATGAAATAATATAATGAAAATATTAACAATGTGAATATTGATAATATATAGATACCTTGAAAGTCACACATCAAAACATGAACATTAGTTACTCATCTTAAACTTGTTTCCCTTTCAACTTTATTTTTAAAACAAAACAGCAATTACGTGGGCAAATTTATTTGAGGTGTTTCACCTCTCCTCTTAAAGCTTAGGTTTTCCATATTGAAGATGAAAATAAAGGGTGAAGTTCCTAAAGGGCAAAATAAAAAGGAGAGGAGGGGTCTGGAGTAAGTCATACTCTGCCTGCATAGGTTTTGTTTAAAGAATCCATGTTTTAATAGATTATTTCAGTGACACCTGTAGATAACGTAACAGAAACTATGTTTTAATTTGATACATGAAAGATACAGACATGACCTCATAATAAATATTACACTACAACTAAATAATGCTCTGTGCATATTCATGTAGAACTTAGCCTAGTTTTATTTACATAGTACAGCTTAGAATGAAAATAGTTCTCCCTGTTTTCATTAAAAGAGTGATACAGTAGAGGGATAATCACATTTCATTTCAAAAAAATCTAAATTCAGATTTTTGTCTTTGCCCTTAATTAGACTTGTATTTTGAGCAAACCACAGTGCTTTTATTATCCCTAATTTTCTCATTTGTCAAATGGAGCTAGTATTTCTCACAATCAGAGCTGCTGTGAAGGTCAAAAAGATTATGTATGTGAAAGTAGTTTCTACCCTGAATGGGAGTATACTAATTTAAACTGATTTTACTCTTAGAGTAATTTTTATTTTATTATTAAAATAAGCCAATGTTATTTTTTGCACATTTATTTATATTAGTAATGTCAACAAAGAAGGAAAATACATTCTTTCTTAAAGCTTTAATCCATACACTTTAATTCTTAACACATAATGTTTGCCTTCTCTTAACTTTTTAAGGTTTATTCAAACCAGCTATTCTCACTGTACTGTCATATTTGACTAGTTTATTCATCTAGTTAATTTGTATTTTGTTTAATGAAATGAGTTGATGATGTGTAGATAATAATGAAATATAGATTTATTAATCTATTAATCTTTTAATGATATGTAGATAATCCAAAATGTGATCATCAAAATAATATGTAATGTAACCTTGAGGTGTTACTATGAGTTGAGTATAATAAAATTAATACTGGTATCAATCTGTTTTCTATACGATATTTTTGATTCTTAAAAAATTGATGCCTCTATATTAAGATATGCTGTTATTTTCTATAACAATCCTCACATCTTAGTGGCTTTACACTAAAAATAAAAGTTTATTTTTTATTCATACTGTGTATCCAGTGTGGATTGACAGGAGGGTCCTGCTCATTGTCCTTGCCTGGAGACATCTGCTGATGGTGTTCGTGCTCCATGTTTTTCCATGATCATTAGGGCATAGGGAGGAAAGCATGGGAAATGGCACATGGGCTAACCAAGCTTCCCATACGTGCGCACATTGTTTCAACTCATATGACGTTGGCCAAACCAACTTCAAAAACATAGGTGGGGAAATGCAATCCTACCATGTGCTCAGAGGAACCAGGATATTTGATGATAGCCTAATAACCACCAGAAACAAATATGCTAACTGGATACCCTCCCTTAAGGTTTGATTTTCAAACTGCTTAAACATTATAAGAAAATATATATTGCATTTTAAGTTGCTTTTCCAAATTATGTCCCCTTCACACCATTACTGCAATATGATTTTTTATTTTTCACATGTAATATTGGCTCTTCTCGTATTATTGAAGGAGGTTGTGTTCCAAAACTTTCTCTATATACAGTGGTTTCATCAATGAAATTATCTCAAAATAAAAATTAATATGTAAAATCCTAATAATCTTAGTTTTTTGGCAGGGATTTTGATGTTATTGGTGATATTATTTAGGGATTCCATTAGCATTTAGAGTATTTTAGTAATGCTCATTTTAAAAGGTCAAATTCATGATGCTAGAATATTAAAATCATTTAGGAAAATAAATTAAAAGACTGAGTTGATTTCTGATGTAGAGGCAAAATAATGCAGGGGTCAGCAAACTATGGCCTGTGGGCCAAATCTGGCCTGCCACCTATTATGTAATTAATTATTAGAGCAACAGCCACACCCATTTATTTTGGTATTGTCTTGCCTTGGTATTGTCTTGCCTTTGTGCTATAATGGCAGAGTTGAATGGTTATGAGAGAGTCCATATGGCCTGCAAAGCTGAAAATATTTTTTCAGAACATGTTTGCAAAACATGGACTAAAAAAAAAGAGTGTAAAGCAAGGAAAAATAATACAGTATGTGAATAAAAGACCTGGATTTGAGTCCTATTCTAATATTTATTCAGTATGTGATTTTTGACTACATCATTGAAATTTTCTGAGTTGTTTCTATCATGTAAATAGTCTAAGTGACTTCCTAACTGGTAAATAATAATAAATGAGCTTACTGTCTCACAGGATTTTATGAAAATTCAAAGGATAATATATGCAATCATGTTTAGTTAACATCACATATACATAATATTGATCATGTTTTAGGAATATCTGCATTTCTTATTTTTTCCTCTTGTCCATTAAGGGTTGAAATAAACCTTGTGGCTCAATTTCTGTGAACCTTTGGGAAGCATATGGATAAGCTTCAAGGGTTTATAATCATGTTTTCTGAAGAGAGTGTCCACAGTGGTGTATCAGATTCCCAAAGGGTCCATAATCCTCAAAGGGATTTATAATTATTGGCTTGAAAAATTTTCACTTTAATTGTCAAACTATTGAAAAGTGGAATTATTTTGGCATCAAAAATTGAGAATACCATAATAGAAATACAGTAGCATATGCTCATGTAATGCTAGCAGACTAAATAATTGCTGAGAGAACTGTGTATTCTGCTCAGAAGACCATGCGAAACTACATTTCTAAAAATAAGAAAATCTTATTCTATTGCTGAACTCTGAGTGATATTTTAGTGTCAAACATTTCATTTCTCCTAAACCCCTGTAGATTCTGATTTGTTTTCCGTAAGCATGATAAGAAATGGTGTATTTTAGAAAACAAGAGTGCTACCTGTCCCAATCCATGACATTCTGGGTTTAAAAAATTCAGACTTTGGGAAAAAATTTCAAGAAAATGAAATTTAAGTGCTACCAAAAGGAGTCAATATATTATTTTGGTGACACATTAGGGGGTAGAAATCATAGATTTATAATAATAGAGTAGTGGTTATGATAAAGATACTCTTAACATTGATAATGATAGAAAGAAAAAAATGACATACACCAGATTGTAAATTACATTTCATAAATTCTTTGCCTTTCCAATGTTTCCTTTCATAAATGTTTTCTAGAGATATGCACTGCTAATTACCTTTCAAAATGTATGAAAACTCCAGGAAAGATACATACATCAAGGCAACTCATGCTTGTATCAGTATAGAAAAGAACTTACATTCTTTTATGAGGCAACATTGGACATAAAATAGTGAGGAATTAAGGGTGCACTCATTGAAAATGAAATGCTGTATACTTTAATTAAAAATTTAATGAAGAGTACACATGCATGATTAAATAAATGAGAGACAAAAAAAGCAATATAAAAAATTTGGAGTTACAGCTAAGTCTTCCTCTTACAGCTGAAACAATCTCATCCTCTACACAGAGTCACCTACTGTTACCATTTCTTGTTGCCATTCTAGAAATCATTTGGGTACATACGTATGTGTGTAAGAGTGTGTGTGTGTGTGTGGTATGCAATTACTATATACATATTCCTTTACAATACAAGTGAAAGCTGTTCCCTACCTTGCTGTCTCCACATAAAAATCAGTCTTGAAAATTCTTTCTTATGGGAAAAAAAGCTCCCTGAAGATGTGCTTTTTTGTTTTAGCAGCTGTGTAATATTCCATTTTAATGATCTGTCATATCCTCAACTCCTTTGATCATCATTAATTTTTGTCACTACAAATAGTACAGCATCAGATGTTATAAGACATATAACATATATATGTTAATAAAATTTCACATTTTCCTTTATCCAGTACCACTTTTGAACAGTCTTTTTCCTCAGAGTGTTTTTTATAAAATCATGATTGTGACTCTTATTTATCATATACACATATAGATTAGTCTTTTCTTATCTGTGGGAATACATAATTAATGTAAACATAGAAAAATGCAAAAATGTATAAAAAAGGAAAATAGGTGTGACCACATTTCCAATAGTAATTTTCCTGTGTATGCTTGATATAGTGGATATTGATAATATATCATAACCACAGGTTTTTAGAGATGTTTAACATGCTAATATCCATGCGTATGAATGTTATAAATTGGAGCTTGTTGGTATAAGATATCTGTCATTGAATGGCTCAGATACGTTAATATGAATTTCAAAGATACGGAAAGTCATTAGTTAATCTACTTCTGATTTATAATGGCTACTAGTTATACTGTTTTGCTTTATGTGGTAAGGGAAAAAAAAGTTTTGTTCACTATTCTCTAGGCAACGTGATTCATCATCTAGATTGTCACATAATCCAGTATAAGATCCAAAACATGTCACTTAAACTGTGAGAAAAAGAATGCAGCATGACCATGTAAATGCTTTGTTATTAGGAGAATTTATCTCACAATTATCTTATATAATCACCAATTTTTTTTCAGTGAAGGTACATGGGTGGAATAAATAATTGCATATTTGCAAATGGCTTTCTACTGTTTTAACACATGAACCATAACTTGGTCAGGTGTAAACTTCTGTAATCACAAATCTTCCCTAACTCTATGGCTGTTTTTCTCTATTTTTTCACATTGGCTCTTATACAGGAAAAGTTTGATACTGGCCTGATCTTCCTTCCTTTATTGGTAACCTATTATCCATAACTGCCTTTTCTTTTTATTGGAGATTTTCCATTACTTTTTACACTGGTTTCATTCATTTTGATTTTTTTTTAAAGAAAATCCTTTATTTAGTTATAGTTTTGGTTATTCTATTGTAATGATTTTGGTTTTCCATCTTCAGGGCCACTGACAATTTTTGTGTTGTTTACTGTTCTCTGTTTTTTTCTATACATCATTTGCTTCTTAAAGTTCTTTCTATGTTTATTTTTTTTGTAACTCTAAAAAATCTTTTGTATTCTGTAAAATTGCAGCATTGATTAGCATTTCTACTATTTCAATTCTGTTCCTTACAGTTTCCTTTCAATATTATATATCCTACCCACTTCTTTTTCTTTACTTTATTTTGTTTTTAGATCCCAGTGGATTCACTTTTGTTGTTGTTGTTGGCTTTAGGCTTTGTATTTGTAGATAACGGTGTTTTGTTCTCTCCTGCTGTGGCTTCCAAACATATTCTGAGACCTGCAGTATACCATTTTCAGAGAGATACTTTTCCTAATTATTCATTTACTTGGCTAATACTGAGCAACTAGTAGTTTCTAGATTGTTGGAGTACATCAAACAAATAGACAAAATCTAGTGAAAGACTTAATTGGAAAATTAATTAAATAGCATGTTGCATGTTAATGATATAGCTTTGGGGAAAAAACAGAACAGGAAAATAGACTGGGAGTGGGAGGCCCAGTTTTCAAGGAGCCTAAAAGATGGTATTTCTTTTCCGGTTGTTCATACTTCTTGTTTTCTTTGAGTTTGCTTTTCTAACTTGTGGACATAGAGTGGGAATCAACACCTCAAAAGCTCCTTCTACTTAATTAAGTGCGGGCAGGCCTAGTAGCAGGATAACATTAAGTATAGTTGCTACCGGTGAGTACATTTCTCTTCACCTCCCTCTGCTCAGTGGGAAAGCCTCCCATATTCTCCATCTATAGGCTCTGAATTGTTACGGAAACAAGGAAGTAGTATTTTTCTAACTATTGTTCTAAACTATCTTTGGGAATAGTCTTATTGATTTCTTGCTAAAATCCTGTGTTCCAGGATTAGGTTTTTTAATAGACTGAATTTAGGGTGAAAGACTTAAACCAAGGTAGTCTTCATAGCTGTAAAGAGATTACAGAAAAGGGGAAAACGTACTAAGAGTCCACGTTTAGGGAAACGTCAGACTTTCTCATAATTGTCTTTTTTTTGTGTGTTTCACACAAATGAGAGTGTGTAAGAAATCAAGGAACAAGGGTGCAGCCAGGTGTTTAACAGTGATTTTCATACTCCCTCCCCTCCTCCCACCTCTCCCAGAATCCTTCCTTAAAATTAAATTTACAAATTCCAAACACACACAACAGATAAATGGATCTATTTGTGCACGTGCATGTGGATGTCTGGTGAGACAGGGTGGTGTATTTCCGGGCAGGCAGCCTGCTTCCACAGTCTAGCGGGACTTTGGGGTCAGACAAATCGGTGTCTAAACACTGGCTGTACCACTTTCAGTTAGCCCTTCTGTGCTTCACTTAACATTTCTGAGCCTTGGTGTAAATAAGTTTTACAACACCATTTCCAGAATGTTCCTTTGGGAATTAACTGAGAAAAATATACCCAAAGTGCATAAGACACTATAATCCCTTGCTCATAATAGATTCACAGTCAGTGTTAAGTTCCTTCTACACATCTTTCTGGGTCAAATGTCCCCAGTCAGAGATTGGGGGATGGGTCTTTCCCCACCGTCTTCACCTAGTCTTAAGGCTTAAACATGCATTCTACTATGTGTGAGGAATTGTGGTAAATCAATTTTAGACAGCAAAGGAAATTGCCCATGTAATGCAAAAATCTCCACTAGGTAGGACAGAGCCAATAAAAAAGATTAATAACATATAATTGATGAATTACCAATGGATTATTTTGCTTTTTGATGGTTATTTGCTTGCCAGAAATAAACAAAAGGTGTGGATTGGTAAACTATAAAATCCAAGAGATATTGAGAGGTCAGAAAAATTATGGCATCAGACTGAAAGATTTGTGTTTTGTATGGTCTGTTGTGTAATAATAGTATAATAATAATAAACAAGTATAGCACTTGATATGTTCTAGGTACTGTTTTAAGTGCTTTATGTATTTCAAGACTTTTTTGTCCTTTACAACACTATAAGGTAGCTTCTGTCATGAGTCCCACTTTTGGGTTAGCAAACCAAGGCATTGCAAGATTAAATAACATGCCTAAATTGTGCAGTGAGGACATGGCATTAATGAGGTTTTAAACCCACAAAGCCTGGCTACAATGTTGGTGCTCATAACCTCTGACCTGTATTACATCATACATTGAAGAAGGTAGTGTATATACTTTTTACCATAAATTTTGAGTGAACCAATGCCATCTGTTGATCATCTTCCCTCCTAACGGTTAGGGACTTAGTTCTAAAACTCCACTTTTCTAGATGAATGCACTATACCACTTTACCTTTGGAAACTTTGCAAGTAATTTTCAGAAAACCGGCTTAAAAAGCACTGGACTCTGATGGATCTTTCAACACTCTTTTTATTTGTGAAAATCAAATCAAGCAAAATGTATCTGCCTTTGCCATGTGTGAGAAAACCTTGTCTGATACTTAGGCTAAATGGCCTGACTCCTTCAATGCTGAGGATATAGCTTTGAAACATGTAAATGTACACTTGGTTTTCTTCTATAGCATAACTTTTAGAAATAAGATACACAAGCTTGAAGGGATTTAATTTGTCAAAATTAAAGAATGCGTGGGAATCTAATCTCATGCCAGAGACAAATCATAAAGATGTGAATAGAAGTTGAATTTAAATGGAGTTTCATCGATGCCCTTTAAAAGTTTTGGTGACATATTCGCTCATCTGAATGACCCAACATCAGCTGTCATCATTCAATTCAGTATCCAGATAATTGGCGTTTTTCAGGTAGTTTACAGTCAGATTCTCTTCTCTTGTCTGACACTGACAGTAGTTGGTGAGTTTTGAACTACTGCCCCAAGGTAATTCCTAAGGCAGCTGTAGCTCCTTACACCTTAATTTCACATTAAATTATATTAAATATAGATACTCAAAACGTGCAAAATTTGCATTTCAACTCTTCAAGTTACACTACTTAATTACCACCAATATTTCAATTTTGTTTTGGTCTTTGTTTCCTATGTTTCTATAATGATGGGGTTAGAAATTCTATTGGTCCTTTCAACTGTTACATTTTACAATTTTGTCAAAAATATTCAGGTGCCCCTTTCCCCTCAATTCATGGCACTTTGTATTGTAAATGCAGAAAAAGATAGGCCATCTCAGACAAGGTATTGTCCTGCAACCCTATGAGAGATGTAAAAGTAATTCCTTCATAGTAACAGGCTTTGCTGTGATATAGTTAATATGTTGACCCCTTGCTGATGAAGGGTATAATATTCTGGGATCTGCTGATGCCCGCTTGGCTCTGACAGTGAACACTGAACTGCAGGAACTCAGAGCACTTCATTTCATGCATTATTTGATTGGTATCAAGAAACTGTTTTTGTTCCATTGTATCATCTGCCAAGTGAGGACCATATAGAAAAGACAATATGGGCTCCACTCCTCCTGATCCCTTTGTTTCAGGGGAAAATGTACCATTAGTATCAGCCTCACCATCATTACCATCATCACTTTATCAATAGCAGACACTTATTCCGAGCATCAGTGGCTGTATTGGAGCCACGAAAGTGACTTCAGCTGGCTAATACTCGGTGACTACTTCCTACCATCATATTAAGTACTTTCTGTGTATTAGATCACATAATCCTATTATTTTACAAATGGGGAAATTGAGGCACAACATGATTCAGTAACTTTCTCAGTGATAAGAATGCAAAACTGGTATTCAAACCCAGCTTTTGAGCTTTAGAGCCTGTGGTCTTAACTACTATGCTATACTGCCCTCAGTGGGCTTGAAAATAAATTTGAGTCTGTCTGCAGTTGAGGAAAATTGTTGCAAATCAAAGAAGGCATAACTTTCTTGGCGATTCAGATTATTAATATCCACTGAGATCCAACTTTCCAAAATGAAAGAAAATTAAATTTTTTGCATTTATTATGTTTATTATATTACTTTTAAGGCAGTTTGATGATAGATGAATTATATAGTCTTATCATTTCACTGCTTATAGTGTTAAAGAAGAATTTATTCGATGACGCTCGTTAAAGAATGGTAAGGCAGATTTTATTTAGGACTGCTGTAATGGGTGTAGGGACCACCTCAGTGGAGTTCAGTAGTAGCAGGGAGAGACTGGGCTAACTCTGAATACTACAAGACAAAGTGTGAATTTATAGCCAAGAAGTAGGGAGGGTGTCAGTGGATAGAAAATTATTAGAGGAAACATGAGGGGTAAGTGGAAATTTTGGCTAAAATGACTAAGAGGGTTATTGCTGAAGGCCCATCAAGGTGACCAGATATCACTTTGGTGATGGTGGACAATGAAAATCAGATAGTGAGGGTTAAAACTGGGGCTTGGGGATTCTGGCTGAACTGACTTAGCAAGACTCTTGCTAGAACTGGGCTTATGAGGAAGGACATGGTGGCCCAAGACTTAGTCAAAAAGAGCTCAGAAGAGCCTGACCAATGTTTGGTCAAGAAGATAGTTTGCCAATAGATAGTATAGCAATACTATAGGAATACAAATTATATGAAGTTCCTATAGGAAAATCATTTTAGTGATAACCTTTGAAGTGGAATGTCCAGAAAATGCATTACCATAGAAATTCAGATTCCTGATTTATAATTTCTCTTAATACTCTAAGTACTATAAGTGGGAAAACTTTATTCACATTTCTTGCTCAGAAATAGTAACCCATTTCCTTGATGCTACTGGATCATTTTTCTTCCCTCTTGGGGTAAGAGGAGAATCAGATAAATAGCACACGAATTTGCAGCTATTTATAGAAATAGCATTTCATTACACCTTGCACAATCTGTTCATTGGCTTTAGCTTCAGTTTTATCTAAAACATGCATCTTTAAGCACTTTCAGGATCAAATCCAAAACAGTTAGATGCTCTCCACTGTGAGGGGCATGTGGAGACCAAGAAGGACTTTGAGATGAGTGGGTTCACTTCTGCATGTCATGCTCACTTTAAAAGGCTGCTCTGACCAGGGAATCGTGGGCAAGGTTCTAGTGTTAGTTAAGTGAGCTCTCTTAAACGCTCTCTCTCCCACCTTCTGCCCCCTTAACAGGCATGTATTTGCATAGGTGCAAAGCAGACAGGATGCAGTTCTAATGTATTAAAGAAAAAGCAAGAGAAGTTAGGAAACAATAAGCAAATAGATTATTATTGTTCTTTGGCGAAATTCCTTTGCAAGGGAATTTCCCTTCTACCATTAGCTGTAGCTGTAGGTTATACAAATATATCACATCACCAAAAAAATGTTTGGTAGCAACCTAATCAGATATGTATGATTTAACAATGTTCCGAAAGCAACTTAAGAGACATTGTAACTTCCTATAGGTTTGCAATTTTACCACTGTGATATAGGACCTTTTTATGTAAGTTGCATCTGAAGATAGCAAGGGAGCCATCTTGTGAAATACTGTTTGAACTGCAGGCGCGTGGCTTCTGGGCCAAGAGGAAGTTTGATGATGCTTAAGTTAAAGCAAGATGTCAGAACAGCACTTTGATTTAGTTACTTTAATGGACACATTTTCTTTGATGCGCTCATGTATTCTTTCCCAGTCTAACTAGGTAAAGCAGCAAATATTGGCAGAATGGCATGCCCAGGTGTGGGTCCATTCTCAACAAAGGGTTTCTATACTTCGATCCCGAATGCTTGTGCTAGGCAACTGAGTTAATAGTCTAACTCTCAGCCTTAACTTTTAGTAACTGTTTAACCTTAAACATACGACTTCAATAAAACCTCAGTTTCCTCATTCAGAGAGTGGGAATAATTAGTTGTACTTAATCTCTTAATAAGGTTGTGAAAGGTTGTGTACCTTAATAAGGTTGTGAAAGTTAAAAATATATGCATAAGGGATTAGCACTCTATCTGGTACATAATGAGCAAGCCAAGTGTTAAATAACTAATAGTATTGGCCATTATTCTATGGCTAATGAAAATTTTACTACTTTTTATTGTTGGTAAATGAAAATATAGTAATACAGTAATACCATAGGTAGTCTAGAATAGGTACTCTTATCAAGGTCACCCTAAATACAAAGGGGAAGAGGCAAATTAGCCTTGTGGCTAATGAAGGTCCAATTTGAGAATTCCTCACTTGCATGAGATTGCTTCCTGCTTTTATATTCTTTTTTCCTAAAGGGCCCTTCTCCCCAAATTGTATAGCTTTAGACCCATAAACCCTGCCTCTGTCACAGGGGTATAAATCAGACTCACTTCTGTACACATTTAAAAATACACATGCACATTCCCCTCCCCTGCCAGTGGAAGACAATAACTTAGTTGTTCTAGAATGGATTTTTTTAAGTTTCATATGTGCTTCCGGTGTGTACTGTTGTCTTAAATACAGTGATCTAGAAGATCGATGCACAACTTTGTGGACGTTCTGAAAGAAATATATGTTTTTATCAAGCCACTGCTTAATTGTCTCAGAATCATTTTTCTGGAACCATATTCCTTCCTCAGGGTTTGGTTAGGTTCTTTGCTGTATAGCGTAACTGTAACTTTAACTTGCTTTTTCAAAAAGACCAGATATGATTATCTTACTTTGATTCCTGAAAGTCTTAGTCTTATTTTTAGGTTGCTAAGTAAGGACATCCTGATTTTATAGTTCTTTTTTTCACCCACCTCCAACATTTTACTCCTGTGCCCTACACTGTTAATGTTTTTCTGCATCTAAAGGAATTTAAATTACTTTGTATTAAATAATGCTTTACTTTTGAGGGTGACTTTTTAAAATATAATTTCCGTGGATCAAGAACTTTGCTTTTTCTTCTCAGTCCTGAATAAAATTAATAGCAGTAAAAAAAAAAAAGAAAGCACATATTTAGATCTGAGCATGTCTATTTAAAGTATGAAATATTAATAAAAACCCATAGGCGATTATTATTATTATTATTTTGCGTCTTGTTGATCACATTTATTGAAAGGGTTGGAGAAAAATAAAAATACCATTTATCTTAAGAATTTGTGAGATATATGCAAATCAACTCCTTTCAGAAGTGGAGGAATCCTTGGTCATTTCTTAATATCAAAATTTCTGAAGGTTTCTCTTTTTGAGTACCTTCTACATTTAAAGAGGCAGTCATACAAAGTGTCCTATATTCCACACAGGGCAAATTCTGTGTTTCAGCCAACTCTCAATGGAGGTGCAACTAGTACAATACCATGTCCCCGGACAAAGAGCATCGGAATATTCCGTTTTGTAGGTTTATCTATCTCTTCATATGTTTCTTCATCAATTTCTTTAGTAGTCACAATTTCTTCCACATCACCCAATATCATATTTAAATGTTGATCATAAGCATGTAATCTGTCTCGAAGCTCCCTGTCATTTCTCATTTTCACATAAATTCGTTCATCCAGGCTGAGCCTGATGAGATCCAGGGGCTCTTCTACAGTGTTGGTAGTTTGTTGCTGGTCTATGTCGTCTGCCATGTTTCAAACCCTCCGCTCTTTCCCATGTCTTGCGAGAGCACACCAAAGGCAATTGTTTTTAATTCAACTTGTTTTCTTGAACATCTGCTACATGCATAGTACTACCCAAGACATGTAAACGGAAGAAAAATGATTAAGACAGAGTCTCTGCTCTCAAGAAGTTTATCACCAAGAGGACAGACAAGAAAAGCATGCAACCAAATGACAAGAATTCATGTTAGAGTAAAACCTAATTCCTCTAAAGGAAGTAGCAAGTACTGCATATGTTGAAAGAAGGCTATACCATTAGCAGGTTAAAAGGAGAAGGAATGTGTTGGAAATAGTGTATGAGAGGCACAGAAAGGACAGATAGGATTTCTACATAATAATTAAAGGAACAAATTTGTGTCAGCTAGGAGGAGCACACAACATAAAGATGCAGGGCATCAGAAATGTCCAGCTTAGTTTTTTCAATAAATCATGATGACTCTGGTGTGAGTAGAAGGTAGAAATACTTGCCTAACAGGGCATATTGGGGGATGAGGAGTGGTGATTTATATGTAAAGACCTTTGTACGCTTAAGGGTTTTAAAGCTACCAAGACTGAAGCTCTGCTTTGGGTAGAGTGAACTATTCTGAGATGAATTTGAGTGCAAAAAGAGCACAGTCAGCCTGTTGTGATGCCTAGTGGTGGTGAAGGGTGCAGCTGCACTGCCTACAAAGCCAGTGACTTTTGGATCCAGACCTGTGGGAGATTTGAAAATTCTGGCCCCTGGCAATTGATTTAAACCTAACAGTGTGGTGGTAGTGAGGCCATGAATGTGGGTCACAGCACTGCCCAGACGACACAGAGTTCAGGGCCCTCCTTAGCACACCTGATGTGTGTGTGGGGGGGTGAGAAGGGGCGGACTTCTATGAAAACATGTTCCATGCAGAAAGGTTTTATGACAATTCATGCAGTATTAAGAGAAAAGTCACTAAAAGAGTGGCAGGACAAAGTGGCCACTATTGTTTTCTGCTAGTCCTTCACTAAGGACAAAGCTCTGAATTACTGTAGGGAGGGATACAAAACATGCTAGTTTGATCACTTTTAAAGGAAAAGTACTAGTATTCAGAAGACAAAATGGTAAATAAAAAATTGTAATTACAACTGCAACTCCCCGGGGAAGATAAGTTCCCAGCCTGGGGCAAATTACCTTTGAAGCCTAAATCAGACAAAGGGAGAAATAAAGTGGGAGAAACCCGTTTATTGCTTACAGGCAGTCGCCCACTTCTACTCACCTCTGTTGCAACTGGCTGCAAAAAGGGACCCTACCCTACCTCACAGGTCCAGATACACCGTCACTACTCCTTGTAATCACCTGCTTATACGGAGATGGTACCTCTCTCCACCCCTTAGAAACACCTGTTGATATGGAGATGCACTAAGGTCAGGTGAGAGATTCTGTAAATATAGCAATTCACCCACAACAACCTATGTGCAGAAGAGATTTCAGAGAAGCATCTTTTCATTACCCACCATTTCAGTGAAAGCCACAAAGAAACAGCTGCTTGAGAACATTTTAAGATCAAGCTCTGAAACTTTATCAGGTCCTCTTGAAAACCTCAACACTTAGGATAAGGGAATGCCAGGGTAGGATGGAGATAGGGCTTCGGTGAGGGATAGACATTAGGAAGGGAGCCCGTGGAAGCACTCATTTATTTAGGCATCCAATGGAAATGCACTAGGACCACAGTGATGACTAAGTAAGCCATGGTCCCTGACCTCACAGAACTTCTATTACAGTCTAGTGAGATACATCTTAGGATGGGGAAATGTGTGTGCCGACGGGGTCAAACCCAGTCTTGGGAGTATATAGTGGGGGCTCAAAGAAGACTTCTTGGAGAAATTAATATCTGACCTAAGTAATGATGGATTCCTAGGGGTGATCCAGGTGAAGAGTGGTGGGGATGAGAGTATGTGCATTTGAGGCACAGGAAGAAACATAATCAGCCGGGACCAATAGGGACGTAGTTTAGTTTGGTCAACTCATTACTATCTTTCATCTGCATGATACTTATTTTTAGATAGGGTGAAACTTTTTTTTCTCCAAAATAATAATCGATTTACTCATCCCTTTAATTGAATAATACTCAATTTCCAACTTATTTGTGATAAGTAAAAAAAAAAAAAAATAGGTGCTATTCCTGACCTTATTCTGTTCTTTTGTTCCATCCCATCTACACAATAGTTCCAGCTGTTCTGTAGAGTTTTTGCATGTGCCTTGATGAGATGACTTTTAGGTATTTCATGTTTCCCTTAATACTATAAATAAGATATTTTTCCATTTCACTTAGCATATTTAAGGAAGTGCTAAATTATTACAATGCTGTGGGTTTCTGCATATTTATCATGCACTCAGCTATTTTGCTAAACTCTCTATTTAACAATTTTCAATATTCTTCTGTATTTATGAGATATTTAATTCTACCCACAACTAATATATTTGCCTTTTTCCTTATAATAACTATTCCTGTTTATATTTACTGCCATTACACCTGCTAAAACTTTCAGAATAATAATGTGCAATAGTGATAAAATGGATATCCTTTTTCCCCTCTTGATTTTAAGGGAATTCCTTTGTTATGCTTTAATATAAAGTATGATACTAAACATTTTTGAGATAGAATTCTTTGTCATGATGAGACAATAGTTTTTTATTTCTAGCTTGAAATAACTATAAGAAATGGTACAGAATATTGTCCAATGTCTTTCTGATATATAATGTAATGCATTCTTAGTCTTTTCTTTTTTGTACTTATTGTGGAGTATTTTAATTAATAGAAATGTCTACAAAGAATAACATTACACACAACCATCTACCTATCCACTTTTATCATATCTTAACATTCTTTATGCCATTTTTGTTGTTATATTTGCTAAATAAAACACAATAAAAAAGTTGAAGGCCCTTTGTCATCCTTCCCAATCTCATTAGAAACCCACTCTCCATTCCCATGCACTGATGAATTGATTTTTTTTCTCCACTTTTGTCAGATACCCAGTTTCCAGATATGTTTGGCATGTTTCTGAGCTCCCTGCTCTGTTTGGTCCTTTTCCTGTCCAGTACCACATTGTCTTACAGTGTTTTCAAATAGCTAGAGTGGTTACTGATATCATGGATGAGTAGTCACACCTCATTTTCCCCCCCTATTTCTTAGCTATTATTGGTCCTTTACCTTCTTATGTGAACTTTATAAAAGTTCATCAAGGTCCACTGAAAACTCGTTCACAAAGAATTTAATCCTATTTTATTACACTGAACATAAATTTGGTAAGATTGATACCTGTATATCAATCTCATCAAATTTCTTCATTTCTTCAGGTTTTCTTTTATGTCACTTATTTTGTAACTTATTTTTATAATTTTATTCAAAAATATATATTATATATGGTATTTATTCTTAGCTATCTTTATTGCTATTGCTATTGAGCTCCTTTGTCTTTGAACTATATTTGCTGATTGGTTGTTTCTTTCAGGGAGTTTAGGAAATGTTGTGGGGTGGACATTAAAAGCCCAGACACTGGGCCTGAAATACCTGGGCTTCAATCCCAGCTCTCCCATTTTACTGGTTGTGTGACCTTGGAGAAATGATTTCAACCCTCTGTGCTTCAGTTTCCTCATTTAAAAAATGAGAATAGTAGTACCTACCTTATTATGGTTATTGTGAGAATTAAATTAGTAGGTTTAACTGGTAAGTATGCCTGGCACATAGTAAGCATATATAAACTTATATTACTGTTGTTTACTTCACATTGAATCCAAAAATGTTTTCTTGGTTTTATTAAATCGGTAAGTATATTATCCAAAAAACAGTAATAACTTCAACTTTTACTTTCTTGTTTTACATCTTTTGTTTTTTAAATTCTATAGCATTGACTCACAATACAATATAGTAGAGAAGACATGATAACAGTGGGTTTATCATGTATCTTATGTTAAAGTTCAACACTTGGAAGCTTCACTTTAGGTGTATGTTAGCTATTTGTTTTTTTTTTTTTCATTAAAACCAGGTTAATAAAATTTTCTTCCATTTCTAGTTTGCTAAAAGTTCTGTCTTCAAAGATTATTCAGTTTTATCAAATGCATCCTTTGTTTCAGCATCCTCATGCTTACAAGGTCTCACGGGTTGTATAGTCAGGCCCCTCAGCTCCTACTAGTCTCCCGTGTAATTTACCTGCTGGCCTCCTCAGTCTTCCTCACGTGCACTGGCCCACTTTGGCTTCAGGTCCTACACCCTGGCTCATCCCTCTCTTCCCCCCGATATTCCATGACTCACTCCCTCCCACATCGAAATCTTTGCTCAGATGTCACTTTCTCAGTGATGTCCACTCGGACCACACCACTTAAAATTATTACCATCTTTTCTGCCGTATTCTTAATGCCCCCTATCCTTCTCTTTTTATACCATGTAATGATTTCTAACAATTATATTTTATTTTCTTTACTGTCTATCACACTTTCCTAAAAAGGACCATTGGCTCCATCCATTCCTTTTTCACTTAATGTATCTGTAATGATTAACACATTGTAGGTGCTCAGTAAATATTTCCTGAATAAACCAAATGAAAGTTGAGGTAATCATATTGTTTTCCCTTTCAATCTATAAATGTGGTATATTGTATTAGCTGCTTTTCTGTTGTGAATGAATGTAGATTTGTTACTTTCTCATAATTTTGTCAGCTTTAGCTTTATGTTTTACAAAGTATGGTGCTTGGTACATACAAAATCATGATTACTGTAACATCCTTACTATTATAGTATTCAGTCATTCTCCTTATCCCTAGGAATACATTTAGCCTTTTAACTGATATTAATATTGTTATGTTGACTTTGGCTAACAATTTGGTGACAGATCTTTTTCCATCCCTTTATTTTCATCTGATCTGTGTTATTTTTATGAATTCTAACAATCTCCATCTTTAACCTATTTACATAAATTGTGATTGTTGATATATTTGGCTTCTTTCCTATCATGTTATTTCATGTCATGCTCCTTCTTTATTTCTTTTTTCTCTGCTTTCCTATTCTTTTGTTGGATTGATAGTGGTTACCATTACCTTGAACACATTTTTGGCTAATACTTCATATTTCTAGCATTTTAGCAAAAAAAAAAAAAAATGCCAAACTTCCTTATTGAGCATCCATGTCCTCCCATCATATTGTTACTATTGTCCATTGTTTACTTTTAGTGTGTGTGTGTGTGTGTGCATGTATGTTTTACAATTAATAGTTGATTACATTTTCTGACATTTTTTCCATTTTCGCCCACCTCTATTTCTCCTATGCCATGTTTTCCTTCACTGTTTTTATTCTATCTGAAGTATATAATATTTCAAGAACGCCCAGTTAGTTATTTTAGTAAGGGTTATTTTGTACATCTGAAAAATGTTAAAATAGGATTCTCATTCTTCTTTGAAAGTTTAAATAAAAAATTTCAGAATGATGGTTATGTTTTGTTAGCACTTTGAAGATACTACTCCATTATTTTCCAATGACTATTATTGCTCATATGTTGTTCCTTTGTAAGTTATCTTTTCCCTCTTTCTATCTGATAGCTGTTTAGATTTTATCTTTATTCCTATGTTCTTTGGCTTCTCTGATGTGTCTACATGTAGACTTTTGTTTAGTTATATTTAACACTAAGAGTATACTTTCAGTATGAATCCACACATCTTCAATTCTTGAAAATTCTTCTCAACAGCAATATAGTAAATATTATTTCTCTGCTAGATCTTTTTCTTCTTCTGGAACTCATCTGATTGTTGAGGTCTCTCACTCCTCCATGTCTCTGTTTCTTAAAAACTCCTTTATATTTTTATTTTAAATCTCTTTTCCTTTCTGCATTGTGTTCTATGTGAATTTCTCAGCATCACCTTCAAAATCACCAATTCTTTCTTCACCCACATCACTCTATTTCATTTCTTAAAAAAAAAAGCTAATATGTTTCATTTCCAAGATTTCTCCCTTTCCTTATGTGCCTGTTCATATTTTTATAACTTTTTTTGCATAATTTTAATAAAAAATATGTTCTTTTTCCTATCTCCAATATTCTCATATATCTCTGATCAAAATGTAATTCAGACTCTCTTATGAAACTATTTTCATTTGGAGTAAATTCCTACTCTAGGTGTTGATTGTCTTATGTTTCTTTACAAGCCATTTATTTATGGACTTTGTTTAGAGGCTCATGTTGAGTAGGATAGTTCATATTCTCCTCTCTTTTTCATTCTCTTTTTACTCCTCACTCTTCATTCATCCTTGGATCCTTGCTCAACTTCTCGTATAGGACATTAACAGTTTTTGTGCCAGTATGGAGTTATTTCAAAGCTCTGCTTGGGTCTATCCTATTATCAGATGCTGCATATTGAGAGCAGTTATGGCCTCGGAGTACACTTAGCATTTGAATAGGCCTAACTTAGCTACTTCCTAATTGGCTAGCTCTTGTAGTTCAGACATCAATGTACACATGGGACCAAAATCATTATAACCCAGCTTTTCAAGTACAGTGTTTTAATGGGAATATTTCTCACATATATACTGCCATCCTGGGTTTTCTGTGTAGTAAATCTTTGTCCATTTTCATGTATCTTCATTAGTATTTAAAGAAAAGCTGGTAGATGGCATATTTATTTGGTTTTATTAATAATTTGCAATTTTTGAAGTGTTTTCTTCATCTTTGTGCCCTGAGTATCTAGCACAGTGACTGGCTGTAGAGTTTATTGAATAATTTTCATGGAACAGGCTTAAATCATACTAATAGTTGTTGCAATATTTGATTTCTTCTTTTCTATGAATAGCTTAGTACTTTGTGATATAGAATTGGTCAGAGTAAAATAACAGTATGCATTTTTTTCTTACCTAGATTTTTGTCTCTGTGGAATTGGGGTAACAGAGTCCTACCTCCTAAATTTTTGGTCAGAATTACTTAGATATTTTTTAAAGTGTGTTTAATTCTAGAAGGGTCCATAGCAATCCAATTTCAAATTATTGTTGCTTTTGACATTGCTGCTGTTAATAAATCATAAACTACCATCTCCACATGGAAAGCTGGCTGAGAGTTTAAAGGTTTTCATGAATTGCCTATTAGTCAAACAGAACTCTTAAATCTAGAGTATATGCTGCTGCCAACATGTCCAAACAATTTAACTATGTTACTTAATTTCAGTAAGTCTCACACAGAGGGTAGAAAGGCTACTATTATCTCAAAGTGTTGCTTTTGACAAGTTTTGCTTGACTTGACAGGCTTTCAGTAAATAACCCAAACACACAGAACCAATATGTATTTGGGGTTTATCAGTTTATTATAACAGACACTTGATATTTCCCAGTAATACATATATTCTTAAGTAACAACCCAAGGTTTATGTAACTGTGGTGGAGTGCTAAATTGGGAGAACATCTCAGATCCCAAGTACAAGCATGATAGGTTTGAGCCAACTTAAGCCCTGAAAATGAAATGAAATTTGGCTCTTTGACCAAGGGGGGCCCTGATAGGACCTGCAACAGAGGTTTTTGGATCTTTCTTCACAGCTTTGTGAAAATGAGTAAAGGCAACCTCGGAGTTGGTAAGTCCAGAGTAGGGAGCTCACACTGATAACCACAGTTTGCAGCCTGCATACCCAGCAGGAAGAAGGGAGATCTTCCCAATATTTTGACAAGGAGGCAGGTATACTTTTCACATAGGAATTTCATGTCCTGTATTTAAAGAAAGAAGGAAGATACCTCCCTACCTCAGCAACAACACAGGAACCACAGCTTGCCACCAATGAGAAACTGCCACAGCCTCGAACTCTTCTCCAAGGAACTTTGGTTCAAAACAGCCCTCCTCAAAGTCCCTCCAGAAACCTAATACAAAGCTGACCTTCCCTTTGTCTCTTGGGACTGGCCTATCGTTTGCTGTAGTTTCCTTGTCCTGAATTGCAATGCATCTGATCTTCTCAAATAAACTCATCTGCTAGTAAAATAACTATTTTAATTTTTAGGGTTAATAGCCTTTTGGCAAAAATTGTTTGGCCTTTACATGGAGTTTATTATCTTCTTTAGACACACAGCAGCATTATATTTTTGTGAGTCATATTTATCCTTCATTTCTTTATGGTTCTTCCCTAGGAATTATGCTTAGAGAATTATTCTTCTGTCCTTTCTTTGTAATATTTTATGGTTATATTTTCTTTATACTTGATAATTTAATCAATCTGATAATATTTAGTGTATAATGTGAGATAAGGACATAATTTATTGCCAAGTAGCTTACTATTTATCATATCATTATTTACTGAATAATCAACTCTTAAATATATTTGATATATTTATCAAATATGAAATTCATTTATATGCTGGGGTCCTTTTTTATGCTTTGTACTACTTTTATTCACTAATTTGCCACATACTTTTCATTATGAAAATTAAAGATACTGTTTTTTAAATTTGGAAGTAAACTTTGCTTCACATTAGTCTTCCTTGTAAATATTTACTGATATTGTTAATTTTATTCAAGGTGAATTTTAGAATCATTTCATTACATTGTGTAGTTTTAAAAACTATGAGATTTTCATTGCAAAGATAGTAAATTTATCAATTAGTGGGGCAGCAATTTTATTTTTTATGCATTCCCACACAGAAATATTGTATATATTTCTCTGTATGCTTTTCTTTTTCTTTATCCTCTATCTAAAATATTGTGAGTTTTTATGTTTATGTGTCTGTCAGTCAGTAAGAAAATATTTATTGACTGTCACTTATTCACTAGTTAATAAGCCATTAAGTCTTTGGAATTATAGTTGTTAAATATATATGTAAATAAATCATAAATTAGTGTCTGTACTCATGAAACTCATAGTCAAGTGGGTTATAGACATTAAATAGATTGTTGCAAATAATTAAATAATTCCAAGTGTGCACAGTTCTTGAAGTGGGGGTAATATTTATTTGTAATATTAATAAATTTTGTCTGAAAAGTGACCTGCCCACTTGGGATTGTTCAGTTAGGGGTGGTATATGTGAGCTCCGGGCAGATGTTCTACCTACAATGGCCTCACAGTAGCTTTCCATGGAAGGCCCTTCCCTATGTTGGGGAGGAAGGAATTTTATCTGCCTCTCAAGGTTCTTGTAGCTGGTTTAAGAATCAAATGAATATGAGACAGATTAACAGGAGAAAAGAACAAAGTTTGATTACATACGAATGGGAACTGTACAGGATGTAGGTTCCAAAGCCAGTCAGGGACAGTGAGGTATGTCTGTCATCCTGAAAGGGGGAAATGGTCTAAGACTTAAAAGGAAAAGGGAAACAATTCACAGGAAGAGGAAAGAGTAAATGTTTGGTAAACAAGTGTAAACAAATGTTTGCTGGGCCACACAGAAACAATGGGACACAGAGGAATTTTAACAAAGAGGCTTTGCCATATCCCTCTCTATCCAACACCGCAGTTCATATTATAATGTAGTAATCTATGGTGATAGCTCTCTTCCCATAGCATAGCTTCTATCTAAGTTCTTTTTAGACCATGAGGACAGTCAAAGTTTTTTCTGAGTCTTTGGGACTTGACTGTTTTCAACTCTGAAATAATCTGCATGTCACAATGCATGGCACATCTTGGGGCAGCCTGCCCTTGGCCCCTGCGCTTGAAAGTGCTGTGAAGAGATGATAGCTGTTCTAGTGATGGACTCACATGCATGTCAAGGAGTGGCCTGCAGGCATTGGCCTGGCTTCCATCCAGATCTCTGGCACAGACTGTGTATGGTCTCTTAAACTTGACTCTATCTTATTCTGTAGCGTATTGGTAAATAGTAGGTGGCTGAGCGGGGAAAAGCCCTAAATTGTAGTGCTTGCTGATTTTTGTGGTATAAATATTACTACTATGGCTGATTTCAAGTTACCAATGTGAAGTCAACTGTCTTGAAAAATTCCTAAAAATACAGCAATTAACTCTTTACCTGAGAACCCCTCTCCTTCCCCAGGTCCTGCCCTCTGTTTTCTTCCCCAGCCTTCCTCCTCCAAGCTCATGCCCATCGTTCAATCTCTATTCCCTCAAACTCTTTGGAAGCTGGCTTGACTGCATTCTCTTTGTTAGGCATATGTTAGGCCATAAACTGACAGCTCCCTCAGGAGAAGCTTTTTGAGTGTGAACACCTTAATTTAGGAATTGAAAGAAAACAAAACTTAATATTGTTTTTTTCCCTTTTTTCTTCTTGCTATCCCCATCTTTTTCACCCTGAGGCAACAAAGACACTGTTGAGTGAGCAGGAGAAGGGTCAGAAAGTCCAGACAATCACAAAGATGATTTTAAAAGCTTAGCATACTGGATACCTTAGAGTCAATGGCTACCTTTCAAAATCCATGAATAGTATCAAGTATTTTAACCAGTGAATGTTCCTTGGTTAGATCATGCAGTAAATCTGTGCAGGGAAGTCTGCTTTTATCTTATGTAGAGAGAGGGCAGAAAACATGAGGAACCATCCCCTGAACACCCACATGATTCTCTTACTCAGGGAGATGTTTGGGGAGTGGTAGGCATGCCCCTTATGTCAGAAAATTGCTAGGTCACTTGTGTGTGTGTGTGTGTGTGTGTCTGTGTGTCCACTGGGGCGTGGTCACTATAAGAGATGCCACCTCTGAGGCATGGATTCAGCCAGAGAGCTCAGCAGAATGGCAGTGAAAGAAATATTTGGAAGATGAAGCAGAAGACAGAGAAAAATATCACGATCCATCCTTCCTACTCCCTTCAGATCACTTTTGCTAACTTTGTTATAGAAATAAAAAATGTGAAGTATAAGGATGCCAGAAGGAACTGGTCTCCTTTTTTATTTTTTGATCAGTGAAGTGTAGATTGGTGACATCTAGAATTCTCTTTGGATTTTGGGCCGTTTTATTGATCATGTAAATAGGCTTCCAGGGGAAATCCAGTCAAGTTTTTTGAAGCTGTGTTATGGCTGCCAGGCTGAACATGAGTCAGTGTTAGGTGAAAATGTGGAGCCTTGATTCTTATGCTCTTTTAACTTGCATGGGGCAGATCAAATTGAGCCCCCTGACAGTGAGGTTTTTATTGTTTAAGCAGAAAAATTTCTGTTTAAATTTATAGGGCCCATATCTAGTGATGCCTCAGTCAGATTTTTTTTTTAAGTTGCTTCTTTTATTTTCAATATCTGATCCTTCCTGGGGGTAGGTTACTTCTGATGGATGTAACTCTGAAGAACATTTGTTCTCTAATGCAAAAAGGGAAAATGGGATGGAATATGATAACGCAGATGCCTGTCCTTCCTCAGACCACATAGTTATTCATCTAAGGAGCAATAAAGAACAGTGTTGGATCTCAACAGGACTCCCCAGAATAACCAGAGAATCTGTGTCAAAACTGTCCACGCTGCTGATTTTCCAAGGCCTTCTTGTTTTTGATACTATGCTTACTGGTGTTAGAATAGAGGATAGGGCTGAGGTCGCTGAATTCCATTCTTGGATTAACATATAGAAATGGTGCACTATCCAAAATAGTTCTGTTTAAACATTCTTTTTCATCTTTGGGGTGGCCTCTTTCTTCTTCAGATTACCTTGATGCATATTTCTGGGCCTTTCTCACACTTGCCCTGGATGGGTCCTTTGCACATACTGCTCTGGTGTTTGGCTTTCCAAAGCATCAGTGGTAAGAGCAGGTGGAAGGTCAGGGAGTAAAATGTGCAGACGCCTTACACCAGAGCCCACAGTCCTGCCAGTTTTCCCTAGTCTGGGAGTCCAGTGTGGCAGGCTCTTCATTCTTGCCTCAAGGTTTCTTCCTTGTCTCCCCAGGGCTTTCAGCCTCTCCTCACCCTCAGAGCAGAGCATATATGTACTTCTGAGTCCTTTTCAACCCATGGAAGTTTCTGAAGCCATGTGGACAAGAACCTCCCTCACTTCTCTGATTCCTACTCCCCAACACTGGGATCCACTGGGGAAAGTTCTAGGCTTTTTTTTCTTCTACATAGAATGTAAAAGCACATTTATCTTTTAAAAGGATATCCTCAGTATATATACAACACACATTTGAGATGTTTTAAAATGACTATTATCTTATTTATTAGCTGATTGTTTCATCTGTCTTCATTTTCTTTTCTAGCACTTGTTCCAGATACTGTAACTAGTAGGTAAAAGTTTGAACAGAATATTTACATACTCTCAAAGTGTTTCTCCATAAATGAGGTATTGATTGCAAAGGACAAAATAGTAACTTTTAGTGGAGAAATCTAGTGGACCCAACTGAACTCAAAATCAAGATCACTATTATAGAACCAATTGACATCATGTGCCTTGGGTTGAAATGCATTGAGAAGGACCGAATACCATTAAGTGGTATTCCTGCAAAAACTGGATAACCTGAACCTCTTCGTGAGGAAGTACAAGATGAACTAAAATAACTGGCTTGTCTTGTTTAAAAAGCATCAAAGTCAAGAAAGACAAAGCAAGGTTTAGGAAGTATTCCACAAGATTAAAGGAGACTAAAGAGATTCCAGTGAAATGTAATGCACAATCTTGAATTGTATCCTAGAGGAGGAAAACAAAGGACATTGTAACTCCAAAAGGGAAAATATGTTCCCAGCCTGGGGCACATAGCCTTTGAAGCCAAAATCAGCCAAAGGGAGAAATAAAGTGGGAGAAACCATTTATTGCGTACAAGCAGTCATCTACTTCTCCTTGCCTGTGTGTCTCATGACCTGCCTGCAAGAAGGACCCCCAAAATACCTCTCTGGTCTGGGTGCCCGCTAGCTCTCCAACCCACTTTGTAATCACCTATTGATATGGAGATGGACGACTTGTCTCCACCCCTTGGAAACACCTACTGATACAGAGATGCACTAAGGCCAGGCGAGAGAGTCTGGAAATACTGAAATTTTACCCACAGACATTAATAGAACAATTGGCAACATTTGAAAGTAGATTGCAGATTAGATATTAGCCCTGTGTCAGTCCAAAATGTCAAAGGCTGCTTGTGAGGATCTGGGTTCTGCCTGCTTCTTACAGCCATTCACTGTACTTGGGCTGCAGTTACCCTAGCATGAGATCACCTTCTGTAGCTTGCATCCATTACTTTTGTTCTTTGCCTTGGGCATCAGAGTAGGTTTGTTGCCTTTTCTGTGTTTTATTCATTCAGATTATTGAAATCAGCTACCATTATATGTGAAAAGTTGACTTCCTCTATCCATGCTATTTGGCCAATGATCCTTCTAAAGGATGGCACCCATTATCTGACAGAACATTAGCAGAGAGCATTGTATAATAATGACTCCATTAATCTGGCTATTAGTGTGCAGACTGATGGGACTAAATGCACTGATTTACTAATCTTTGTTCCTACCAATAATATTGCTAATAGTAATTATAATAATTATTATTATAGTACCTAATTTATATTGAGCATACAGTGTGATAGAATTTCCTAAGCCTCTTCATGTAATACCTTACTTAGTTCTTGCAACTTGATAAAGTAGATAATAGTAACAATACAGTCTTTTACCAGATGAGAAAATGATTTGCCAAGGTAATATACCTAGTGAGTGATGGATCCTGGAATAGCTATAAAGATATTGCCAAATTTTTGCAGATTTTTTATTCTGGTATCTCTTTCAATCAGTTAATTTTAGACTTTAAAATGCTTTTAAAAGTCATGATGTTTGCATATCTTACTATAAATCTATGGACTTTTTATTTGATGATCAGTAATTAACATCTTAAGAAACATTGGTAAATTCATATATCTAATTCCCTGTCTGGTACAAACATGGATTTCTCTTACAAGCTGTTAGCTAGAAACATGCATTTACCTCACAAAACTAAACAGATGCATTAAGATGACAGAAAACATAAAAATAATGGGAAAAAAACCCATAGTGTGCTTAAAGACAGGGAAGGTGTTACAAGGGAGCCACACAGTGATGGATTTGGGGGATGAACATTCAGGTTGAAAATGACATCTTCTTGAATTAAGGAGCCCATGTCTCCCACAGAAGCAAGACAGAGGATTCCAAAAGGAAAATTTTCTAAGGGAACTTCATAAAGGTGCCAAAATTAGACACAGGAGTGAGCCAATGGGCAGTAGGCTGTAAACTAATCCAAGTGCTATGCAAACGCTAATCCAACTGCACTGTAGCTGTCTCCAGTCTTTGCCTCCAGAATGAAGCTGTGAATACAAGCTCTTCAGAGTTATAGTACAGATATTCCCAAAGCAGGCAGTGGGCCTGAGAGGCAGTGAGGCAGCTGTGAATTGGTAGCTGCCATGAGGAATTTGGAGACCCTGCTCTCAGAAGTCACGTGAGACGCACACATGCATGAAAGCCCATTCAGATGCCATTCCCCTTCTTCTGTCCAACACTGCCTCAACCAGAGGTTCCTTTCAAGAGAGTCTTACATACAGCACCAGATCAACCACAGTTCTCCCCGAGGCTGGGAAATACATTTCAGCCACAATCTAGTATTGTACTGTGCTTACAAGTATGACAATACCACCAGGAACTTTCAAACACTTGAAGAAATTCATGTAAAGGAAGCACAGAACTTCTCTAAAGGAATTGAGTTAATACATGATACAATGCTTAAAAACAAAGAATACAATTATTATTTTATGGTATAAGAACAGTGTAATGAAAAAAGGCAAAGTTCTTGAAAATCAAATACATTAAAAAAAAGAAAAACAAAGAACCCTTAAGAGATGAATTGGCTAACAATGAACACCAAACTGGCTGAGTAGAAGGAAGAGAAAGATAGAGATAATATGAGGGGAATAAATATGGGTTAAAATGACAAAATATTAGCCCATCTCCGCTCCCCAAGGGAAGGTTTTTTGAGGGAACCACAAGAACGGATTTGGGGTGATGATACGAAGCCTTTTGATGATATATGCCTTTTCTGTAGCCAACAAATAGAACATTCATATTATTTCCAGACAACAGTGAAACAAATACAAAAACTGTCCATTATAAAGCCAGAAAATATCAATAGATTCCAAAAGTAAAAATCATACAGACCATATTCTTTGACCATAATAATTATAAAACTGGAAAGTAACAAAAAGCCAGTCCTCAAATATCTGTCCACATTCTTGAGTAAAAGAGGAAATTAAAACTAAAATTCAAGATTAATGTAATATGAAGGACAATGAGAGGATTACATATCAAGAGTATCAAGAGGGCATACATTCTTTACTTCAAACAGGTGTATAGACATTGTTATTTAAAAAAAAAGAAACTTGAAATACATTTTAAAATAAAGATGAACTACACTTTAAAACAGTTTTTATCATGACAAGTAGACATCCTTACACAAAACTGAAAAGACTTCAAAATCCTCAGACCTTTAAAAAAGAATAATTTTAAGTTTTACTTATTCCTTTCTGGTAGGTATTTGAGTGAAAACAAAATTTTAAAAGTTGCTATGAAACTGTAATTTTTAAATACCTTATAAGCATATTTGAATTCTCTTAAATTAAGGCAATACACTTATCAATAAATGCCAATGAAAGCTTTATAGTGAACAGGTTTATCAGGATGAGAAATAGAAGTAAATTTAATGAAAATACAAGCATGTTGCCTTCTCAGTTTTCATCATCTAGTTTAATTGGAACATTCACCATACTTGGAACATTATTGAAATCTTTGCCTATAAGAATAGCTTATATTAGAATATATTAAACGTTTCTGTAATACAAAGGGATTCTTAACTAGTTGGAGTCTCAGATGATACCTTACAATATCTGGGAATTTCTGAATCAAGCTTGAGGTCATGTTTCAAACTAGTACTCATTTATAAACAACTAAATTCTTTTTCTTTTGCATTTAGGATTTGGAAACATCTCACCACGCACAGAAGGGGGGAAAATATTCTGTATCATCTATGCCTTACTGGGAATTCCCCTCTTTGGTTTTTTGTTGGCTGGAGTTGGAGATCAACTAGGGACCATATTTGGAAAAGGAATCGCAAAAGTGGAAGATACATTTATTGTAAGTATTGATGGCCTTTTAACTACGGATTGTTGTTTGATTTTTTAAAAATACTGTAACTTTTATATCTCCTCGGGCACAGTTAGACATTTAATTATGGGGTTGTCCAGAATAATTAATATGTACCTCTATTAGTATATAACCCGCTGTATAGTTATTTTTATACTTAAGTTTTTGGGGAGTCAAGAGTTGTACATGGATTTTCAACTATGCAGGGGTTAGTGCCCCTAACCCCCACGTTGTTCAAGGGTCAGCTGTATTTAATCCATGGTTCAGTTTTCTCCATTTTCATGTTTCCAGACTGTGTTTGGCCCACAATCCATTGTATGTCTATAGAACAGCAATATTTCAAAGGTAGTTCAAGTAAACAAAGAATGATGTAAATCTGAATCATATTCTCAGGTCAAATGTAATTTACCTTCAACAGTATTTTACCTGATATACAGCTATGTAAGGGCAAAGTATCACCATTATTAGCATTGACTTTTGAATTACTATGTTATACCCAATTTTTATAGGTAAAGACAATTGAAAATTAATTATAAAAGGGAATGAAAACAAATATTCTTGCTTCCAATTTGCTGATAACAACATATCTGGGTTGGCTTTGCAGGTAAGCCAGTAATCAGCCTATTCAATCAGTTTCTCTCTCTCATCTGCAGAAGTGGAATGTAAGTCAGACCAAGATTCGCATCATCTCAACAATCATATTTATACTGTTTGGCTGTGTACTCTTTGTTGCTCTGCCTGCGATCATATTCAAGCACATAGAAGGCTGGAGTGCTCTGGACGCCATTTATTTTGTGGTTATCACTTTAACAACCATAGGATTTGGTGACTATGTTGCCGGTAAGTTTTTCCTGGCACTGACACTGCTCTCCTAACCTGTGGTCTTTAGTTAGATTTTTCCCTTGAGTTTGCAGCACAACACAGTCGCTGTCTTAGCTTCCCAAGGTTTCCACAACAAAGCTTCACCAACTGGGTGGCTTTAAACAAAAGAAATTCATCATCTCAAGGAAGTTCAAAATCAAGGTGTCAGTGAGTCCGTGATCCCTCTGAGATTCTAGGTAGAAGCCTTCCTTGCCTCTTTCTAGCTCCTGGTGGAGGCCATCTGCCCTTGCCAATCCCTGTCATGCAACTGCATCCCTCCCATCTCTGCTTCCGTCATCACATGGCCTTCTCTGTGTCTCTGTTGCTGCGTCTACTTTTTCCTCTTTTTTAAAGACACCAGTCATACTAGATTAAAAGCGTACTCCATCCAGTAAGAGTTCATCTTAACCGCTTACATCTGCAAGGACCTTATTTCCAAATAGCCCCTTTGTGAGAGACTTGAGGGTTAGGACTTCAACATTCTTTTTGGAAAACACAGCTTAACCCATGATAGTGACAGAGCCCCCCAAGAAAGGTCATTCTGTGACAGTGGAGATAAGCAGAAGGGAGCAATTACAAATTCAGTTTTCAGTCTATGAAAGAAATTTAAATTGCTTGCTGTTCAGTATCTCATATACTTACCCTAATTTCAGAAACCAAATATCTCCTTCTTAATTATTTTTTAATAGTACAAGAATTTGAGTTTAACTTATCTTTGCTCTTTTTACTTACATCTTTTTCATGTGTTAGTTTTTAGCACCTGAAACCTTCAGATATTCTTAGTTGCTTCAAACCTTCTCTTCATGAAGATATTTACCTCATTCGACTTTCAGTACTCAGGACATTATTTCTGACCTTAGCTAAAGTCTTTCACATTCTTTATTCATGTCTCAAAATTTTTTCTTTTTCTATAAATGTTGTTTAAATTGCAATTTGCTTTATTATTGTATCTGTTAGGTCTTACCTTCCTATCATTTTAAAGTTCTTTCCCAGTTTTACTATCCAGTTATTATTGCTCTAATTCCATTTCTAAATAAATTATAATAATGGTGGTAAAATAAGTGTGGTGATGCTCTATCATGGATCATTTTGATGAACTACCCCAAAATCTAAGCCATTCTTGAAAAAGAATCCAGTTTGAAATACTAGAAAAACATCCTCAACATTGTATTAGGGATATGCTCATAAACTTCCCAGAATAAAATCACCAACTAATTTAGTTCTAGGAGAGTTTTTTTATATTTTCTAGTTATTTACTTGTTTCTTGATCTAAATTTCTTATTTAAATATTTTCAGAAAAGAAAATATGTTGTATAGTTCTATACAATCTCAGAGAAGGCTGATAGTTCATCTGTTAGTGCTGGTTTAAGCTGGTAAAGCCCTCCTTTCTGGGAAATGTTTAATGCCCTTGAAGTTGGGGATATTTTCATAAGTGAAGCTTTGCTTTTGGTCAAATACATACACACATCTCTGTCCTTGGGGGGAGGCCCTGGAAAGGAGGGCACTCACTCTGCTGGAGATCTTTTAGTTTTCTAATTAATAAAATGTGGAGAGAAGAATTTCAGACATTTGTAGCTCCATATAAGAAGCCAAGCTTCTGTCCTAAAATACCCTCTTTTCTGTTCTGTGATGAAGATACATAATTGAAATGTGTCATCTTAAGTAGAGATGAAAAGTGCATCAATATAGTAGAAAGTGAGATATAGTGATGATAAAATTGATACTTACAGTATGTTAATGTTTAGCTCTTGTACCACTATAAACGTAATTAGGAGGGTCTATAAAAACTCTGGAGTATATAGGTATTAGGTGATGAGTCTCTCATTTTTAGGTCAGCAGCCTTGATTGCATGTGCTATTTTATTATTTTTTTGTAGTAATGAATAGTAATAGGAATTCAGCTTTACCGCAATTTAACTAACACAATTATAAGACATTTAAAATGTACCTCATGGGGATTTGATGTAGGTCCACATTATGAAAGGATTTCCCCATCTACTTAATTATTATTAGATTCTGTATTTATCCCTTTTTCTTTTTCGGTGAGAACATTCAAGTTCTACTCTTTCAGCAAATTTCAGTGATATCAGACAGTACCTGTGTGTTATTTCAAACAATTAATTGACAGACTGTGTCAGCCCAGTATGTGGCCCTCTTAGTCTGTGGCCCTCTAAAATGCTAAAAATTATAAATAAAAAAAAGGTGGGTGGAATCCTAAAATAATGTTGTATTTGTGACCACAGTACACCAGTACTTCATTAAAATCTAAGAAATAATATTAATTACATGGAAATGAGTGACTCATTCAGGCTTCTCTTTACAACTTCTCTTCCAAGTCCATGATTTAAATAAACACATTTTTACTTTACAGTCTTGTAGAGGATGAAAAAAAATTTTTGTTTAACTAACCTTAGGAAATCAACACTCTGAAACTGTCTAGATCATGTGGGTCTCTGGGTAGCCACTCTATTAGGACAGAAGTTCAATGAAAGCACCTTGTGTGATTAATGGGGACCCTGAATCATGGATTCAGAATCGTGGTACATGGCCCATGGAGGTGAAACAAGGTAACAAAGTGCATTTGCCTGGCATGATCTGCACTCTAGTAAACATCCTTATTATTACTAGGATTTTACTATATTGTAGCCCTTTTAAAATCCATTACTTTCATATTGTTTTCATTTTGCCTAGGAAATAATAAAAAAAATGACAGGGACATACCTTGCTAATAATGAGCAAAGGAATTTGATGTGATGAAAGTGACAGATGCTGAGAAAGATAAATTAGAGAAGCGACAGATTGACATTGGCTTTGCTGACTCATCTCTCTGCCCTTAATTTGTGTATTTGGTGGCTGCTTTGGTCTTTGTGAAGCTGTAGAGTCCTGTTCCCGGTTACCGCAGTCCTTGCGTGCCAGATGCTTGCACCCAGGGAGCATTTTGGGAATGAGGATTCGGGTGAGGGGGTAGATGTTGCAAAGGCTGGGTGCTGTTCACAAGAGTCTTTGGAGAAACAAAAATTGTGAGATCTTTAAGGGTCTTTTAAAAGACTGCCTCAGATAGTTTCAGTAGAATGCACAAAAATAGCCTTTACGTCTGAGTACCTTGTGTGACTATAAAGTAAAAATTAGCCATTGAGCACAGGCATATATCCCATCTAGGTAGTATCGGCTGTTTACTTTCCAGTACCTTCCCTCTTGCTATTAGATGTCACTGCAGATAGTATTCTTACTTAATTTTGGTATTTTTTTCCAGGGAAAGGCAAGAGGCTTTGCTCTAACTTGAACCTTCTCATCTTTTATTGGGCTATAAATCTCAAAAGAAAACAGGGGTGTACTTCTTGCAGTGCACACTCACTGTCTAATGATGCCCTCTCAAGCCTGCTCTGAATAGGATTAGGGTTCAATTATATTGTTGTACTTAAACTGTTTTTGAAGATGCATTAATGAATATGTTCTTTAAATTGTGCTGTTATTAAAGAAAAAGTAGTAACTTTTAGAAAGTGATGTTAAATGGTTAGGATACAGGTTGAATGTAACCTTGGTGTAACTGTTAGGAGGATCTCAAGAGCAATAGTGATGAGGCGGTGTTTCAGACCAGAACAGAGTGCTGGCAATGGGCAAGAAAGAACATGCAAAATAAACTTTCTACCAAGGAAAGGAAACAGAACAAACTCCTGTGTTCATGTATTTTTAAGCTTCATTCCTTACTTTTTATTTTGTATATGTCATAGTGTTCATGATATACTATTTAGGGCATAACAGATTTCTAACTCATAAACAAACGTATTTTTAATTTGCATGCACAAAATCTTTTCACTGTTCATGATATTAAATCAAAAGCATTTAGGGACTACCAGTAAAGACAGACACAGTTCTCAGGTTTCTTTATGTATGTGACTGAACATAGAATTCAGCATTTAGTTATTCTTCCGCATGAAGAGATCTCCTGGCAAATTTTAATTTCATATTTACATTTATGCAAGGGAGGTGTTTTAGTGGCTGATCAGTTTCCTTGGTGATTGGTTTCTACTCCTTCCTGATGGCCCTTTATGCCCTTTCATTAGTACTCTAAAGTTCTAAAGCTAAAAAGGACCTGGGAAGCCACAGAGTCACCCCAACACTTATTTTGCATATGAATAAGCAAACCCCTGCTCCTCCAAACCCCCTCCCGCCATTACTAAGAGTAGTGCTTGCAGAATAACCCTTCCTAAAAGGTAAGAAGAAAGTAAATTATTTAGCAAAGTGTCATTTACTTGATTCTTGCAGTGCCTATAATAATGTACAGTCAAATTTAGAGGTAAGTTAAAGTTAATGGCAAAAATTATATTTAAGAATCAACTGTTGATTTCCTATTCTCAGTGTCTTAACCTTTGTCATTTTATTTTCCATTTGATGAGAAGTCTGGGGTGGTAAGTTGCTAAATCAGGTTTGCCTTATAGACTGAGAGCTACACCAGGACTTCATTAAAATCTAAGAAATAATATTAATTACAGGGAAATGAGTGACTCATTCAGGCTTGTCTTTACAACTTCTCTTCCAAGTCCATGATTGAAAAAAAAATTAGTTGTTGATTCTTCAGTATTGGAGAAAAGTCAAATCATTACCTAATTTAACACAATTTAGAACTGTTCTTCAAAACTAGTATCTACTTTAATAAATGTAAGGGTCATGCAAGCCAAGAAACAAATTTCCAACAGCTTGTTTTGAAGCTGCTAAGGAAGTCCTTAAAAATACACTTTTTTCATAAATGAGGTTAGTTTATAAGAGATAATATGAATGAGTGAAAGCCAAGTTTACAGGTGCACAGTGTCCTAACATTACCTCCTTTGCTAGTAAATATCGAACATTTTAGTCAAAAATTTAGTTATTCTAAGAAATCCTCATGGTTGCATTATGAAGACACATTTTCCATCTGGGCATTAATTTATTTAGCCATCCAAATATATCTTCTTGGAATTTTGGTCAGTGGAATTTAGTATATTTAGTTGAGTAATGAAGTTTTGTTCATCTCACATGTAGTTTTTGAATGCTTACTGGGTTAATCAGGCTTTAAGGTAAGTGCTTCATGCTCCTCTGTATTGAAAATATAATCTGGGACTTTGCCAGGTAAAAGTTCTACTTATGGTGCATTTACCTTTTCTAAAACTTTTACAAAATTTTTCAGTTGTAAAATCATTTTTCATTTTTTTTGACCGAGATAAATGTATTTGTATATTTCATATTTTGAATTCAGCTTTCTTGATATTACATTTTCAAAGTCATCATTGGAAATGCAGTTTAGTAACCACACTACTGCCTTCCTTTAACCAAAAACCATGACTCATTCAGTGGAGTTGCTCAGAGCTTGCTTAATGAAAGAGGATTTTATCATGAAAACATATACATCTCTGTCAAAAAACCTTGGCAAGCCTTTTTGTTCAAAACAGTTTGTTATCGTAGAGACCCTCTAGAAAATAGTTCCTGATGTTGCCTAAAAGTTTTGCAACTATGTCAGGGGCCTGTTATTAAAATTGCTGATATTGAACTGATCACTGAGTAAAAATCTGTCAGGAATTCAACAACACAAGTGTACCTGACACATAGTGGAATATCCGCTGAAGTACAGTCACTGCCACCAGGACCACAGTAATGACTCCGAGAAACTGCTTTGATCAGAAAGGGAGGGTTTACGTGACTACTAGGAAGTGTCTGTACTGATCATTCATTCATTTGTTCATTCAGAGAGTGAGCACATACTGGATATTAGACACTGTGCTTCACTTGTGATAATGATCGCTCTAGTTCCTGTTCCTGTGGGACAGAATGTTTGAAATCCAGGAGCAACAATTAAGTTAAACAGGGAACCTCCTTCTCTTTCTTGTAGTTGTTCTGTTTGATTATACAGGAAACTTCTGTGAAGGGCCTGGTCACCCCCCGATTCAGCCAGTGACTCTCAGAGAACTCACAAGAGAACAGAGAGCTGTGTGCATGATTAACTAAATGGAATTAGACCCATACAGTTCATAAGTTCTAGGGACTGTGGACAAACCAGGATGTTATTTGACTTAAGATCCAGAATGGCTATACAATGCATTATAGAAACGTGGAATAAAAAAAATGAAAAGGAAAACATTTGACTGACAGTTATTGCTTAGTGAGGCAGGCAGTAAATTGTACCAAGTTTAATGAAAAAGACTTCATATTGAGACCTAAAGGCAATTTCTGGGGATAACAATGTGTACATATTACATCTTTGTGAAGGATGAACGAGGGAGACAATGCATGCTTTCTTTGCAAGCTTATGTTCGTTCTTTCATTATGATCGTGAGACTGTGGTTCTTCCAATGGCAGTTTTACTAATTTTAGACCAAGGACTAGCAGGGAAAGGACAATTTCTTGAATGCTGAAATTGAAAACCCCAGAATACAGGGTCAAATGCTGGAGAGACTTAGTGACCTTTTTTGACCTTGTGTTTTTCTGACTCAATAGGATATAAGTTTGGTTTAGTAGGTGAATTTTTGTTTAAAACTAAAGTCATATTTCCATTTGTAAAACAAGTAAACAGAATTTACATTCTTAAAAACATAACTAAAAGCATTTTTAATGCTCTTAGTTCTCAGAGCACCGAGAACACTTCATTCAGTTAAATACCTTTACTATAAAAAAAATATTTAGAATAAGGCAACATGTAAGTTTTTCTCCCTTCTTATTAAGACAAGATAGCCTTAATTAATAAAAATAAAGTCAAACCAAAAAAATTGAAATCAATAATTGAGATCTAAATTAAAATACTTATAAACTGCTGCTTATATGTAAAATACTTATAGATTTATAGACCCCATTTTCTTTAGAACAAAGCCGTATGTTTATATGTATATTCTATAATACGTGTATCATTTTAGAAAACCAGAAGAGGGGCATGGAGTTGACAACCATCATCCAGAATGGCTAGATGATGGTTCAAATCCAGAGTATATCTTCCTTTTTTTTTTTCTTTACAAATATTCTGTGATTCAGGAGCATCCCAGGGAAAGAAAATTAAATATAAGGGGGAGAGAGCATTGTCTCCTCAAGTTCTATAGAACAGAACAGGGCCAGCATCTGGAAACTGTTGGAATGAGAGAAGCAAGGAAAGGAGGTCCTGTAAAACAGGACTTATCTGCAGAGCCACCTGGTTTCTAGGTTAGACTCTTGAGAGGAAGAGGCCCACCTTGTTTGACTTATGTTTCCACTAAGTCTGCCCGGCAGCATGGACAAGAAAGGCTGGGGAGGATAAATGATGGGGAGGACGGTAGCATAGGCGTCACACAGGTGACGTGAACAACTGGCCAGTGAAAAACAAGCCTGTTTTTTGGAGCCCGGCAGGCCTGGGTGTGAACTCTAGCTCTGCTGCCCCCTTTCCTGGGTAGCCTGACACATATTATTTTACCTACTGAGACTATGAATTCTCAGTTGTAAAGGGGGCTGCTTACTGTGGGGATTGACTGAAACCTGTCTTTCCCTCCTGAGTTCTGAACAGACTATGAGAGAAATGGTAATTTAACTATCAGTTTAATTACTGACGAAGGCAGCTGGATTCATGGCTTAACTCCAAGGTCGTACTAATAACCTTGTCTAAATCAGTGGACATGTGAGGAGTGGGAATATAACTGCCCTCAACATGTACCCACTGGGGCTGTAGGAAGGAATGATTGCATCTAGGTAGGCAATCGGTTAATCTTAGTTTTCACTCCTCTCAGAGGATTTTGAATATTTTGTAAATCAACCAAAATGAGCATAGGCACCTGATCATGCAGGACAATCAGAACCAATATGAAAGAACCTTCCAGGATGTGCTTGCTATGGCCTCATGGGCTGTGCTGACCCCCAACTAACAACTCTGTAGGGCCAGTGAGGAAAGGACTGTCTTAATGCTGGGTAGAGGATTGTTCCCAGCAAATGTTTAGGAAGACCACCGGGGGGAAAAAGTGGGTTCCTAGCAATAATGCCAGCCCGAACCTTTCCTGAGCGACATTGTTAGTAGTTTAATCCACTAGATTAGATTTCTTTAGTTAAACTCCAAGAAGTTCAGAGAAAAATGGCGCCATCTAAAAGAGGCTGTAACGTATCATGTGAGTCAGGAAGCCACAAGACACTTACTTTAACTACTTGTAAGAGTTTATAAGATTCCTGCAACCTTTGTACCTTCACCCCTCTTTGCTATTTTTATTACCATCTGTCTGTTTTCCTATAATGATTAGCCAGAAAGCTCTTAAAATGGAAAGGACTTGTGTGCATATTTTCAGAGGCAACAAAGGAAACAGCAGTGAGGTGACTGTTCCTGCCAAGTGGGAGAGGAACCCCAGGAGGGAAGAGTGACTTGTCACGTCCTGAAGGCTACATCTCAGGAGTCTGTGGAAGGAGAAGAAAATGATAGTAGTGGGGTGGAGATGGGGGTGTGGAATGTAGGGAGTGAATCCAAGCAGAGAAATTAACCTAGGTTCTTAATAAGCAAGACACCCATGTACAGGTTTCCTGAATGTGGCTAGACTAAATTTAGTGCTTGTAACAGCCCCCAATTTCTTTTAATGTTTCCTAACTTCAAAATAAAACCATCAGTTCCTTTTAAGCAAGAGATATCTTAACATAACAGATATTTTATTTTGGATAAGATTCTTGGATCAAGTGAATGGAATAATGTGGAAATTAATTCATAGATCTTAGATATCAGAAAGTGAGTAGGATTTCTGAGTTGTTTGGCAATATTCCAGGATACATTAGTTTTTCCTAGATCATTTATTTGGCTGCCAGTATTTCATCTGAAGAAGGGCAATTAAGAATGGGAAGATATTCCGCACCCCCTTCCCCAGGCTTAGAATCCAGTACAACTTATGGGATGAACATTTTACCCAAATATAGACTTCTTAGTGATTAAGCTAATTTACTCTTTTCAAACTGTGGCATCCTGTTTATAAGAAAGAAAACTTATAAAAAGCCATCTAAGAATGAACTAACTTCTAAAATCAACATCTTGGTGACCTTACATGTTAAGTGAGTCACAAGTATTTGGAAGAAGACTTTCTGGTTTTGAAAGAGAAAGTACTTGGAAAAAAATGTCATTTTGGATTCACTGAAATGGAAACATTTGAAAAATGAAATTCACTAGTGAGCCTATCATGTAACAAGTTTCCACACATACTTCTTAAGTCACTTCTGTGAATTTGTAGAGCAGCTTCTCCCACTGGCCAAGTCTTAATCCTCACAAGATGCATCTGGGTCCCATAATCCTTCCCAGAAATGATATTTTCAAACATTCTGCACAAACTGAATTTTTTACAGTATTTTGAAGGTAATATTATTTACTCTGTAAGCTGCACACTTAAAAATTATTATGTGTCCCAAAAGAAAGCAGAACTTGTATCTATTATTTTCCTACTAGAAAAATGTTCTCTTTTTACTCTCACCCTTTAATATTTGAAAAGGTCATGGTGAGCAACTCGAAGTCTAACTTACGGCGAGTTAGAATCGAGAGCATCTGTGATCCCGGTGTAAGCAGTCCCTAGTCTGTCTTGTGGAGCCTGAAATCCTTACCTCCCGCTCTCTCTGTTAAGCGTTGGATCTGGGTTTCAGGATCTTGCTGGGTAGCTCTGCCTGGAACCTCAAGCACTTCAAACCTACCATGGCCCAGTTTGAATTACTTTGCTTTTTTATAGTTACTCTTCTTCTCCCTGGGTTTCTGCTCCATTGCCGCACCATCTCTCAAGTCAGGGACTCTGGTCATCCTACAGCCCTGCCTGTCACCTACCACACCAACTAACTGATGATTCTGCCTCTGTGATGCACCTTCTTTTCATTCCAGCCTCAACTCAAGCACGATAAACTCTTGTCTAGTTCAGAACAAAAGTTTCTCACCCTGTCAATCCTTCCTTCTCTGCTGCTAGATTTTTCTAGGCATATAGTCAAACATGAATATAGTACTGCCTATAAACTCTACCTACTTCCCATTGCATTAGGAACAAGTCTTTACGACTGGACACAGCTCACTTTTTCTAGATTCCTCTCTTCTTCCCCTCTGTTCCCTGGCCCCTAACCATATGGAGCTTTAGTCACTATAAAAAGTTCTTTGTACCATATGTTTTCACACTGAACTTCTCTCTGTGATCCACTTTACTAAAGACTCACCTTTACTCTTCTCACCTTCCCCCTTCCAGAAGTAAAAATCCTTTCTTCTATGCCCTGTCATAGCACTTTTTAAGTTCTTTTTTGCTATCACTCAGTGTACCCATTATGGTTAATTGCCTATGTGAGGCTTTTTCAGGGTAAATAATGCATTTCTCAAGAGAGAGACTTGTTTCCCTCTTTGTGAAAAAATAACTATTTCAGTGATTGGGAATTAAAAAGTGCTCCATTAATATGTGCTGAAGTAGGGATTGTTGAAATGTGTTTAAATTCTCATGGGGCAGTTACTGTATCAAATGGAGAAGGAACAAAGATTAGAGTTAAGCAAAAGAGCTCCTTTAGCAATTTTTTTTCTTGAAAGCTAAAGATTGAAATGTATGATACATGGGAATTCCTCTGTAAAGTCAGGATAATGAATGGCGGTATCACCTGAAAATTACTCTTGGTTCAAATGAGACCCATCAAGGCATTGTCTCTGGTATTTTTTATCAATCCATTGTATCGATGATTTAAAAATAAGAATCACTTCCTGTCAAGGTTGACTTTGAATTGGTTGATTATAAGGTAAATACATGAAGCTAACATCATCTCTGTCTTCTGCTTATAACAGAGGTGGAAAGAGAAACTAGCACACATGGAATAATTAAGTGCTAGACTAGGTGAGACAGGTTATAATAAAGAAAAAAGAAACGTGGAGAAAAGGAAAAGCCACTATAACCTAGAAAAATAATGGAAGGTCTCTTAAGTGGAACATATTAAACGGGTTCTTGAAAAATAGATAAGGATTACATGAGCGAAGGCAAGGATGTCTACATAGATCATTGGCAGGAAGATTTCTAGATTTTGCAAGATAATTTTGGCAAATATATGTACTGTTTACTTTTATGAGTATGAAGTTATTTTGTCCCACTTTGTCTTTCTCTCCCAGGTGGATCAGATATTGAGTATCTAGACTTCTATAAGCCTGTTGTGTGGTTTTGGATCCTTGTAGGGCTTGCTTACTTCGCTGCTGTCCTAAGCATGATTGGAGACTGGCTCCGAGTGATATCGAAAAAGACCAAGGAAGAGGTGAGAATGAAGTGTGTAAAAACAATTCTATTTAGCTAATTCAGTAAAAGCTAGTTTTCATCTTTTTTTCCCTTACATTTACTTTTAAAATATTTAAATATTATTTAATATGGTTAACATTTATCTTTAGTGAGAATTTGACGTGTGAGGCTATCATATGAGTTAAAATAATTCACTTAACAAATACTTACTAATCACCTCTTTGTGTCAGATGCTATCTAGGTGCTGAGGCTAGTTTATAATGAAAATGATGTAATCAAAAGTACTTTTTTATTGTTTCTTTTTTCTTTTTCTCTTCTTTCTATTTTTCCTCAAATTGTATTAAGTAAATCTTATTCTGTAAAGAAAAATGGAATAGAAAATATTTGTGTCACAATATCAGTAGCATGAAAAAGTGAATATATAATGTTGGATTGTTTCTACTCTACTGAATTATTTCCCTTTTCCTTATGTCTCTACAAATGTGTGTGAGTGCACATGTACACACACATACATGTTCCAAAGCTGTATATATTATAGCCAATTTCCCTGTGTACAGATATCAGCTGTTCAAAAAGATACCCTTTTACCTATTTTATACAACTATAGATATCAAAATGAACATTAGAATTTTAACCCATGAAATTCTGAAAAATTTGAAATTTAAATCTTGATTTAAAAATTTTATAGATTGGAGGTTAAATTTTGATTTCATATTTACAGGTCCAGAATTACTATTAGTTTGAGTGTGACCCAATATTTTATGATGACTTCTGTATTTTTTGCTTTTAGGTCTTAGCCAGCTTTACTAATGTTTTCAGAGAACAATAAACCTGTAAAACCTGTAACTATAGTACCCATTGTCTGCGTTTAATTAATTATCCCTCCATTTCCCTGATGTTCATTGGTCAAGAAACTCATGTCAAGATCATTGATTGATTAAAAAAGAAACATAGTTCTTTCAACATATAACCAAAAGAAATAGAATAAGGTAGGAAATGATAAAATTAATTTCTCTCTCCACAGATTTTCTTTGAAACTCATCAAGTTATGTAACTCCTCATTAACACCCAAGGTGCCTGTGGTAATTAGATAGAGTATAAGTTGTCTAGCATTTCCCTTCATGCATACCATGTTTCTCAATTGAGAGTTCACACATCCTATCTGTATGCATTAATCATATCTTAGTTGTACCATAAAACCAAAATACATTATTATAAATAAGTCAGCAAGATAATATGCTTGACATTCTTGTTTAAATCATATGAAAAATTCTTCTTTGAGCACTGATTGATTTGCCTTAAACAGACTCATTGTTTGTGTGTGTGTGTGTGTGTGTGTGTGTGTGTGTGAGAGAGAGAGAGAGAGAGAAAGAGAGAGAGAGGGAGAGAGAGAGAGAAAGGAATTGAGAATATATTGTGCTTATTTTAATTTCAGTGTACTATCTTGAGATGATAAGGGAAAAAAGGAAATTATAACCAGGAAATATTTTGGATAATGTAGCTAAAAAGAGAATTTCTCAAATGTCTAGCCATAAATTGGCTTTCAAATGCATTTTTAAGACACACAAGTATTTATTTATTTTTACTATATTCCCTATGCTGTACTTTTCATTCCCATGACTTAATTTATTTTATAATTGGTAATCTGTATCTCTTTATTTACTTCATCTATTTCACCCTTCCCATTATCTCCCTCCCCTAAGGCAACCAGCTGTTTGTTCTCTGTGTTTATGAATCCATTTCTGTTTTATTTATATGCTTTACTTTTTAGATTCCACATATAAGTGAAATCATATAGTATTGTCCTGCTCTGACTTATTTCGCATAGCATAATGCCCTCTAGGTCCATCATGTCAAATGTCAAGTTTTCCTTCTTTTTTATGGCTGAGAAATACTCTACTGTATTTAGGTACCACATCTTCTTTATCCATTCATCTATTGACAGACACTTAGGTTGCTTCCATATCTTAGCTATCATAAATAATGCTGAAATATACATACGGGTGCATATATCTTTTGAATTCATGATTTTGTTTTCTTCGGGTAAATTCCTAGAAGGGGAATTACTGTATTGTATGGAATTTCTATTTTTAATTTCTTGAGGATCTTCCATACTGTTTTCCATAGTAACTGCACCATTTTACATTCCCAGCAACAGTGCACAAGGCTTCCCTTTTCTCCACATCCTCCCTCTCTAACCTTATTTCTTGTCTTTTTGATACTAGCCATTCTGACACATGAGATGATATCTCACTGTGGTTTTGATTTACATTTCCCCGATAATTTGTGATGTTGAGCATCTCTTCACTGTCTCTGTTGTCCATCTGATGTCTTCTTTGGAAAATTGTCCATGCAGGTCCTCCACCCATTTTTTAATTGGATTATTTGTGGTTTTAGTGTTGAGTTGTAGGAGTTCTTTATATACGTTGGATATCAATCCCTTATTGGATTATGACTTGCAAATATATTCTCCCGTTCAGTAGGATGCCTTTTCATTTTGATGATGGTTTCCTTTGCTGCACAAGCATTTGTTTTTTAAATAAAATACAATTGAAACAGAACATATAATCTATAGTTAGAAAAACTATTGTTTTATAAAATATATATACATATATATATACACACACAAACATACACATATATATTATAAACATGTTATATATTATATACATACATGCATATATACATACTAATATTGCAGATCACAGTCAAAAGTCTGAAGGCCAGGAAGGCACATACAGAAAAATGGGAAAATTTGTCCTTAAGGCACTGATATAGAATTAATATCTTAATTGGTATAGATTAATATTTTAAAATCCATATTAAAAACCAGTGCTTTTTATAATAGGACTAGCTGTTGCAAAGTCTTCCAGAGTCACGAGATAAGCATCTATATTAGTCTGCTCAGGCTGTCATAACAACTTACAACAGGCTGGGCAGCTTAATCAACAGAATTACTTTTCCTTACAATTCAGAAGGCTGGAAGTCCAAGATTAAGGTGCCAGCCAGGTTGGTTTCTGGTGAGATCTTTCTCCTTAGCTTGCAGATGGTACCTTCTCACTGTGCATGTGTGGAACGAGAGAGCTCTTCTTCTAAGAGCACCAGTCCTGTGGATTAGGGCTCCTCTCTCATGACCTGATTGACACTTCATTACCTCCTAGAAGTCTCTGCTTCCACACATAGTCACACTGGGGGTTCAGGCTTCAACATATGAAATTTTGGAGAATACAATTCAGCTTGCTTGTACCACTGTCTTTTGAAATAAATTTAAATCGCTACATTTACCAGCTTATATAGCATGAAAAACAAATCTGTTTGCCTTCTTATAAGTGATCTTCATGATTCTCAACTAAAAACGTGAAATGCACCATTGTGTTTTCATGCTATTTAACCCTGAAAAGTAGTAAACTATTCTTTTTCTTACCAGAAGTTTTATAGCTTCTACCTAACCTTTTGAGTAACATGTAATCCCTGCATCAGTGAAAAGCTCCTGTGAGTCAAGGCCCTGAGCAGAGGTGTACGTGAACCCTCCGGAGCTGAAGCTGCACCGCTCCCGACGGTTGAGCCTGTTGACATGAAACTGTCATTTTGAGCAGATGCATGTTTTCGAACTTAGTTATAATCCAATTTAGGAAAATGGCAAAATTGGGTCACAAATTCAAAAGAGAATGCGAAGAAAAGGAAAGACAATTTATAACTTACCTATAGATTGTCAGGGCCAGAATTTTTATACATGCAATACTACAAAAATGTCTGCAGCAAATGGCAAAAAGATTATTAGATAATTTTTGTTTTGAAATAGCTCACAAAAGGGCATAATTAAATAAGAACCTGCTAAATTCACTCTAGTTGTCATTGTTACAAAGATGAACGATGTCGGGTAACTTCACTAGGTAGCCCTTACCTTCTTTACCTAAACCATTCCTGATAGACCAACCTTTAAAAATGTCCTAAAGGTTCAGAAGCAACAGGTTATTTCTAGTTTTCAATTTTGATGAAGAAAAATGTGAAATATTTCAATAAGTTGAAATCCTCTCTATTAAAAAATGTAACTAGTACAAAATGTAAAAAATACACAATAATATGTAGTATTAGATTTTCCTGTGAATACCAAAACACACGCTTTACCTGAATGAAGGATTTTGGCTAAGAATAAGCCTCAGTCATATATTATTTTTTTTTAAAAACAGCTATTCTTAAGCCATATCAGTTAAGAATAAACATATAAATCTAATCATGTATGGCCTTATTTTTGTTTTTTTTATGTTAAAGTATATTTTGTTTCCAATTAATGCTAATTTTAATGAAAATATTGCACTTAGAAGTAAGGAAAAATAGTTTTTGAGGCATATGCTGAAATAAAACATGTTAGTATAACTAATCCATTTGAAATATTTGAAAAGGAAATGGTTAGTTGAAACAACACTGCATTGTTCCAGAAATGTCATGTATAATTATAGTTGATCTGCATTTCTCAAGGAAAATTATTATGACCTCAAAATTTTTCCATGGAGACATACAAATTTCTGGTAGTGTTTATTTGTTTCATTATTTTTTAAGCTTTAATGGAGAGCAGGATATGTTCAACTGTAAGAATTGGTAGACTGATGGTCTTTTTCTATGAAACCATGTACCCTCTTCTGAGGAAATGTTGCCATTTAGAAAAAAAGATTATTTAGGTATTCTGGATAATACAATAATACTGATATCTGAGGCAGGTATAATAAAAGATGTAATCACAAAAGCCAGAAGCTTAATTCCTAAGCAAGCAGGAAATAGTGCCTTATTATCCATAGATGTAGTTTGCTGCTACATATATTCTTAGAAAGGGCTGTGATTCATATATAGTTCTTGTATGGAGGTCCATGTGCCACAGTATCTGGAATGTTCCTGTCCTTATGTGAGACAGACACCACCACAACCCCTTCCAGAGCGTGCCAGTGTTGTCAGACCATGTGACACTACAGCCGGCCACAGTGAGTGGACAGCCAAACATTTTTATCAGTGTCACTTGTTTAGTCCTTGGAGCTGTTCAGGCAAGTGGAGACACTCCCTTTAGTAAATTGCCTTACATCCTATTAAGAAAACTCACTTTGACTGGTAAGTCCTACTGCCAAGAAGTCTTGGAAGATTGTCCCTGGAACTTATATTTGGCTTCAGCATTATGAAGGGACCTGAGACTATGGCGAGACATCGTTTTCTCCTGCTGGTCTTTAAACTTCACTTACGGTGGCGATGCGTCCCTTCAGTGAAAGAGCTGGGACTCCGCAGCGCTTGATCTCGTCTGGAGATGGGAGATTAAAGAGCATTTGTGGCCCGAGCTCTGGGCAGGTTGCACTGGAACACTTCTTCCTTATTTCCTATGGGGGAAGTGCTTTTAACATGAAAGGGTTTATATACTACTTAAAATAGGTTAAACTTTATTTTGAAAACCTGAGGGAGCCCCTGGAGAACTTTAAGTAAGTGGAATGAATGGTCTTGTCCACGTGGAGGAATGTGAGGAACAGGAGAAACCAGCTGGGTGCGGGGGCATCAGCTGGGAGAAATTACTGCAGGAATCCGGGTCAAACGGAAGGAAGGGTCTGTGGTGGCAGCGGGATACAGATGGAAGCGTGGAGTTCAAAATTACTTCGAGGACAGGAGGAATAGGATTTGGTAGCCCATTAGCTGTGGGCAGTAAAGAGAAAGGGAGATGATGGTACAGATCAGTGAAATTCTGAAACCTAAAGATTGGACATTCTTTTAAAGGAATGGAAATGACTCATCTGATTTCTAAAAAGTGTCTGGGCTAAAACTTAGATTTAATTCTATCTTGAGTGTTTGCTAGCTCTGCAAACCTCACCAAAATACCTAATCTATCCATTTTCTTATAAAGTGAGATTTAACCTCTTTTGTGAGGCTGCCGTAAAGGTTCAGTCAGTAGGGTGGGGGACATGGCTAAATGCTTACTAAGCTTACTTGTTCTTTTCCTCGTGGTTTTCTGAAGAAATTCATATCAAATTATTGCCCCAAATCAAATAATCCTGTAAAGTTCTTTGGCTGTCATCTAAATACCATCATATATTGTTCTATATAGAGTATAAAATGCTGTGAATGCTCATATGTCTAAATATCTGTTATCTGTTGCAATAATAAGTAAACACAAAAGCAAAGATAAGAAAACATTAAGGGCATGTATATTGCTAGAATTTAATCACAAACCCAGGGGCCAGAAGAGCCCCAGAAAAAAAGTAGGTACAGAAATTTCAAATATGTTGGATGTTCTATGGCCTGAAAACCAGTTTTTGCATTAAACATTCCTTAAATCTATCTCAAATTACTATTATCTTAATTATTTTCTTGAATTAAAGCCACAGATTTTTCTGGTGTCCTGATTTATGAACTGAGGTAGAATCCATTTAAATTTTTCCTTTTATAAACCGAGAGACAGTAGCACAATTGTTACTTAAAAAAATAAAAACATGTAGGAAGATTCCTTTTTTTTTTTAGATTTTAGATTGAGCCCTCACTATTTATAAATCATAACTTCTTTTTGCTTCAGATAACTTCATAGACTGTCACTCAGTAATGGAAATACAGAGTAATTTTTTTTCTATTAATTTGCACATAATAAGAAAATAAGTTAATAGTTTTTGCCTGAAGGCACTTTATAAGTAATTTCATTTTCTTTAGCGAGAGAGCACATTATAAGATCTAACACATCAAGATACAATGTTACTATTCCTCTTAACTGTTTTGGTATTGTAATCTGTTTTGAGAATTTGTGTTACAAAAGGTGGTCACCAGGAACCCTGCTTTCAAAACTGATTTTGGACTTTCTTCATCAAACCAAAGTTTTGTGCTCATGTGTTCAGAGCTAAAATCAATCACAGTTTACAAAACGTCAAACTTATGTTTGCTGAGAACACAACTGTGTTTTCAAGATGGACCAATAAAATTCATTTGTTTTTAGTTCCCCTTCAGATTTTTTTTTTTTTTTTGTAATATTAGTTTGTGGTTGGTTGGAGCTGAGTTGAGGGACACTTTGAGGTTTAATCAAGGATTATTTGACCATGTTTTGCAATGAAGTATGGTGATTTGTTTAGTGTTTAGTGGATGACACCCTAATTATAGTAAGGGAATTTAGTTCTTCTGCCTCAAACTTTATTTGAACTCAAAGAATGGCTTCCAGTTAATGTGTGTGTGTGTGTGTGTGTGTGTGTGTGTGTGTGTGTGTGTGTATGTGTGTGTGTGTGTGCTTATGCACGCATGTGTACAACGCTCCCACAGATACAGAAAGTCTATTTCTGAACAAAGAAGAGCCCATGTTCTTCCTCAAGTAAAAATGTCAGTCATCAGTGCTATTCATGAAATATTTTCATTTGTCCCTCTTTCAGACACACGTCAGGATTGCACTTCCTTTTCCCCTGGTGATTAGTGAGTCCTGTGAAAAGTTCTGGCCAATGAGGTGTGGACAGAACCCATGTGAGCAGAATGGGAGGATTTCATTGCACTTGAGCCCTTCAAGTGCTTACTTGCCCCTGGCATAGCGGCCATAGGAGATCGTGGTGCTGTGTCAGGCTGGGTCCCTGAGTAACCACAATGAGAGGAACCCATCGCTGACATCTCAAGGCCACTTAGCATACGGGGGAACTTAACCCTTGTTGCTTTAACACCTCTAAAATGTTTGTTCTAGATCATAACCTCCTCTAACCTGACAACCCAGCAAAACATACACATTGTTGCTCTAATTCAAGAGTTAAAATAATAATTATAATGATAATTCGGGAGATTTGAATTTATGTGCCATGCTCATATTTGGTGAATTTTGTATTAGTTCCCAAATCTCTGATGGGTTAAGATTCCTTATCTGAATTTATATTATTCAAGATATTATATTACCTGCATTTATCTTATTTAAGATTTGTTAATGGCTTTATTAAAATAGAGGCATTAAGGTAAGAATTGAAGTAAAACAGAGCAGCCTGATTTTTAAGGAAATTACAGATGGACTTTAAATTGTACTGGGACCAGATATTCCTGTTCCTGTAAAAAGAGCAGATTCTGCTCTCCTTCAGGATTATATACTCTTTTCAGGATGGGATCCAATGATATCAAATCTGTTTTATCTGTAAACCTTCCAGAATCTTGAACTGATGTTAAATTTCATAAAACCAATGCATAAAGCCACAGTAGCCACAGATATAAAAGCACAGGATATTCTTGTATAATATTATTTTTGAAATTTATTAGGTTGAACTCTGTGACACTGAGGACATTCAACTATTTTTTACTTAAGAATCACAACTTCATATGATTCAACCCAACATCCTAAGGAGCTATATTTACAAGCCAGTTTCTACAAATAGTATAATTATCATATTATAAACTATACATTAGATTATGACTATACATTAGGCGAAATCATATTATGCTAGACATATGTGGTGTACTTTCTTTATTCTGAACTTGGCCAAATCTTTCATCTCAACTCAAAGACAGACTAGTTTTTTGAACGTTCTGCAAATCCATCCCTAGTGCCCTTGGCACTTGTCACTCCGGACTGCAGCTCTGGAGTGCTTTTTTTTTTTTGCCTGGCCATATTAAGACTGTGAAGCTCTCTCTGGGACCCCTTTACTCCAATCACAGATATAGGTTCCTCACTTTATTCCCTTGAACACAGCTAATATGAGGCTGCAACAATTTATAACTCTGTCGGAGGCTTGAGGGTAACTTAAAGGAATTATAAAGCAGAAATGGAAAGCTTTATGCTGGGTAATCAAACCACATTGCTCCTAGAGTCCACTGGTCATCTTCTCAAAGGCCATCTCACTTGGCCGTCCTTGACCATCTCACTCCTTAACCCCTGGCTTGGCGGCATATCGCAGCGATCTTCTTACCACTCTAGATGAGTTTGTTCTATTAGGCACTGTCTTTCCTGAGTGCAGAGACCAAACCAGTAAAAGGGCAGCTGATACAGTAACACAATATATACTATATGCTACATATATGTTTGTACATAATGTTTTTACTTATGTATATTAGACACACATACACATGCACATATACACACAATAAATGCAAATATACTCTCCCCCAAATGGAGATAGCAGTTTTAATCATTAGACGTGTTACTGGATATCTTAGTCTGAAACAGCTCTGTTTGGATTGCTTCCTCAGGACAGATTGTCCCTAAGAACTGTGGATAGGTGCTTGACTTCAACATCTGTGATTAAACAAAACCAACCAACTAACAAACAAGCTGACTAAAGTAGTCACTTTTGTCATGAACAGGGTCCAACTCTAAGGATAAACTCTAGCTCCAGAATACCAGGCTGCTCCTAAAACTTGAAATGTCTGGGTTATTTTTTCACTATTTTTTTATCTAAGAAAAGAAAAAAAACAATAACAGAAAGCTTTCCAGATCTCATAAATGTTTATCCCTGCTACTCATAGTTGCTCATCCACTCTGGCTTTGCTATTTTCATAATCTGTCTGTATCAACGAGCACCTAGTTATCTTTTGAAAAAAGTGTTTATATGAAATACTACCCCAAAGCTATGTAAATAATCAATCATACTGGGAAATCTTACTACACAAAGGAGTTTCATTTCTGCAACTGAATGCAACACATATGATGATATTTTTCATGGTACTTTTCACAGATGCCAACGCTTGTAATATGTCGATGGCTCCTTCAGTTTCCTGGTGTATATTTGTGAGGAGTTGAGATACTTATTTTAGTGAGGGTTTTGTTATGCCATCTAGTGTTTTATTTGTATATATTTACTCCAATTTGGGTCATTTCTACCATGCTTTAAAGAGCCTGTTGGGCAGATTTAGCCTAAATATAAATTCGGTTCAAATGACCACTGTTTGGTGTCCGATACAGGTTCCTTAATGAGTAGTAAGGGCTAGAAGGACGTAGGTAAGCAGGGCGGGATAAAAAGTGTTTTCCTATTTTGAAGTCACAGAACTGCAACATGAAAACTTTGTCACAAATGTGGATTGACCAAAAAGCAGTATAGCCTACGTTTGAGCATGGGAGGAAGAGGGATCTCGCTGAGCAGTGTTTCTGATACGCAAGTCTGCCTGTCTGCCGCCCGCACATGCCATTCCACACGTGCTCATGGAGCTGTCTGTCAAGCATGTTTTGATTGCCCACGGTGTGTCAGGCATTTTGCTAGGTATTAGGAATAGAGGTATAAAGAAGTGACAGCATTTGCCTTCAAAGAGAAGTTTATAGTTTGGTGGGGGTATAAAGCATGTACTAATAATCACTACAGGGTAGGTACTGTGATAGAATTCTAAAGAAGATGCTTTGTGTGCCACGGAATGAAGAAAGAGAATTACTAAATCTCCTTGGGTGAATTGGAGTATAGAAAAGGTGACATCCCTGATTTCTCTTTTTCTTTCCGATTTTACATTCAGTCCTATGGCCTTGATCTGAAAATGTATCCAGAATCCAACCACATCTCACCTACTCATCACCTTTTCCGAGCCACCCCTGGCTCATGCCTGGATTATTCCAAAGCCTCCTAACTGGTCTCCCTGCTTTCACCTTCGCTCTATGTAAAGTCTGTCCTCAACCAAGATGACACAATAATCCTTTGAAACAAGTAATATCATATCATTTCTCTGCTTAGAAGTTTCCCAATGTCTCTCCATCATTCTGATAGTAAAAGTTAAAGTCTGTATAGTAGCATAGATGCTCTCTACAATTTCACTCCGGCTACCACAAACTCTTCTCTTACTATCCTCTTTCCCCTGGCTCCCTGAGCTCCAGCCACACTGCTCACTTGCTGCCCCTCCCCTCCCCTGGCAGAGCCCTGCCCCAGTGCCTTTGCACTGACTGTTCCCTCCATCAGAGTCAGAGTCATGCTGTTTTCTGAGACAGCTACCTGGCTCACTACCTAGTATCTTCAAGTTTTTTTTTTTGCTTAAAACAACATAAGTTTTTAGTGATAGGAACATTTTGCCATTCCAGAAACAACTTTATAGGATAAAAAATCTTCCCTATACAAATAAACTAATCAAAATTATAAATATTGTAACTTTTAACTTCTTCAATTTAAAATGCCCCCCTGTGTAGATGGTATTGTTCACAGTGGAAGGAATTTTTGTTATTTTACTTCATCAAAATCAGGTAAAACAGTGCTTAGCATATAAAAGGCATTTAATAAATACTTGTTGAGTTGAATGAATAAAAAGTGTACCAATAAAATGATTCTGAACTCAGAGGTAAGAGTAGAATTCAGAATTCAGAAAAATCTGGAGAGATCTAAAATAGCACAGTGAGTTTCTTTTTCATACCTATTTTCAATATTAGCATATCTTATACTTACTTCTTCAGTGATAAAAGAGAAAGGAGTTAGTTTTTTTCTCCCGTCAAATCAGAAATAAGATTTTAGTTTTGTTCCACATTTTTACATTTTCAGAACCAAATTATATTTAACATTGCTGACTTGTATTCATTCTATAGCTTCCAGATACAAAAGAAATTATAATATTCAAGAGATGATTAATTTCCTAATTAAATAGCTTGACATATAAGCTACTTAGAATTTTCAATAGGCTAAAGCTATTCATGTTTCCATAAAAAAACCTTGAGCAATAACTGTAAGATGCAGTACAGGGTTTGATACTATCAAGTTAGAAACTAGTTCAAAAGTTTAGTCTCTGGCTAGAAAAAAATGTCAGGAAAATTTCATTTTTATTCCTGGTGGGATGGTTTTAGGACAGGAATCTTCTTGGCAATTTTAATTAATTCATATTTTAAAATATTTAATTTTATTAAATACTTTGTATTAATACCTTTTTGTGTTGAATTAATACTTTAATGTTTTAAATTAACATTTAACTTTTTAATAATACCTTTTATATTAATACTTTGTAGTAATACTTTTTGTATTATTTTGTTGGTTGCTTTTTCTTTGAAAATAATTGGTTTTTATTTATTCCTCCTGTTATGTTAAAGAGAACCCCCAACCCCACCCCATGTGAAATACTGCCCAGGGCAGTTGATTCTATTTTAAGCATTTGAACATGTTCCATACGATTTTAATATTTATAAAATTTCCAAACTATGTAACATTGCAAATTTGCCAACTTGAAGGGCACTTACTTGATTTCAAAAGTAAAATATGTGCATAAGTGAAGACAAATTCAGGCAGACAGGGTGACTTGAATACAACTGACCGTATCTAGAGAACAGTACACATCACAATAATGTTGGGTGAGGTGATGAGGGAGCTTAGAGAAATTTTCTTAACATGAAATTCATTCAACATGGAGTTCTAAAAGAGGAATCGGTATGTTTTCCAAGATCTCTCATTAGAAAATGTAGTTACCTCCAATGTATCATGCTAGATAATCTACTGTTTGTTTTTCTAATTAGAAAACATTTGATCAGAATTGCTGGCTTCAAAACAGTAGTTAATTTCAAATAGCACGGTTTTCTTTTCCCACTGGAACTTAGCAGGAGTGTTTTTTATTGGAAATGGCATGTCTGCAATTTGGTTTGACCCACATGAGAATTCTGAATGAGCAGCTTTGAGAAAGAAGTAGTACTTCTCCCATCCCTTCCACAATTTTACATGGTAAAAGGTTCTCAAAACACTGATTCCATTATTGGCACTCAAATGCTAAATTACATACTTTTATATTGGTGCTTCATTAATATGATTACATGTAAAGTAAAGTCTGTATCATTTTTTTCTAATTTGAGAGGGAAATACTTGGGAATACTTATGCTTGATCAGAAGTGTGTCTGGCTTTGAGGTACCATGTACTAAAGCCTATCAAAAATGAAAATGTTTTATATAGTTTTATATCCAATATAGTGGAAATTTGTTTTTTTATCCTGCTTCTGACCAGTGGGAAAGCTCATATGCTTCATGCAGTTGTTTCCATGCAGTGGGAGGTGATGCCATCATTCTGTGGCTTTTTTGAAGGAGGACGAATGGAAAATGACCAAGTTAGTGCACTGTTCTAACTTAAATAAGCAGATTCAACTTTACAAAAAAGGTTATCCCAATTTTACAAGTGTTGTAAGCTACGGAATTATTATAAATGGTGGTTATGGTTGCATAGTAATATGCTAAAGCTGGACCTCATAAAATAATACTTCCTTCAAATAGAAGTGTTAGAAATATAAATGTGAAGCTGCATCTAGAATCCCTACCTTGCCAAATAAACCCTAGTTCTTTTGACCAAAAGTCTAGGTTCTGTCAGTTGAAAGCTCATAACTCAAAAGCATTATTTCAAAAGCTGTTGGGAAATGTCAAAGTTCTAGAATTTAATATTTGATCAATATTCTATGTGTAACACAGTTCTCCTGTTGTCTGTTTGTGGGTCTTTGTAGGCATCCCTAATTTGACACTACCAGCTGAGGCAGAAACATCTTCAAAGGTCTGGTCTACTTCACGGGACTTACTCTTCCAGATACATTTCATTTGTCCACACATGGCATCCATGAGTAGCACAATATCCTTGTCTATGCCAAAGCTCTCAGGTATCTGGTTATTTCGTCAAACAAAACAATCATATGTATAGCTTGTCCCCTGTTGGACAGTCTGGCAGTTTAAAAAGACTTTTAAACTAGAGCAAAGTGAATTGGTTAATTCCTTCTTCTTTTTTCTTTCCATGTAAATTTCTATCTTTCACTATTCAAAATGCAGAGGCAACTAGCTTTTACATTTGAAGGAAAAGAAGATAAGATGGCTAGTGAAAGGGGAACTTGGGAATAGTTAAATATTTTGAGAGCTTTGTTATAAGCCTGGAAAATGTTCAGATCTGACCCCAGCAAAAGTTCATCTCACTCTCCGTCTCTGAGCATTTGTTTGGTGTTAATGATAATGAAGCTGGGCTTACTTTTCAGTCAATATCAGATCAGAAACAGTAAGTACCTCTTGGAGATGCTTGCTTTTCCCCTGCCTTTTCTCACCTTCCTGACTTTTCTTTGCCCTTTTAGTGCTTGATATAATGCAGGCTTCCTAAAACAACCAGACCAAGGTATAATAGAAACCCATAATAACACAGCCTTCTGTTAAATAGATACAAAAATAGGTCAAATCGTGTTCTCTAAAGCATAAGATGATACAATAAGTGCTGTATATGAAAATCAGCCTGCCCAAGGAGGTTAACAGTGGAAGAGAAAGGGTTCTACTTCATTTTCTCTCTTGATAAAGTTCCTACATTTTAAGTGTGTGAGTAGATGCCTTGGATGCTCTGGCTGCCGCAGGCTAGGGGGTTTGTGCCATCTTGCTGCCTTTCCAGATACTGTATAGAAGCATTTGCAGAAGGAATAGTGAAGTATAGCTCTTGGCTTTCCTTTCACAATGGATGCGTTCATTGTCCGCTATTCTTGCATTCAGTGGTTTTTCCCTAAACTCTAAATCCATAAGCCATCCATCAGTGAACACGGCTGGGGGGACAGGTTTGCAGCATTTCTGATCTGTATGAAGGAACAAAGCTAAGCATGAGCCCCTGCACTCTGCTGGGGTACGTCTTTATTATTTTCACTGCCCCTTCTTTTATTTTCTGTCATTTCTTCCTGTTTCTTAGGCAGCCTCGTTATGGTTTAGCCAAGTTAGTTGAAATACAGTGGACTGTTTGTGAGATAGATCATGTCCCACAGCGTGAACAGCGTTTCTGTAGAACTAACCTGGCAGTGCTATAGCGGGCTTGGGAAAGGCATCTACTTGCTTTGCAGTGAGCTCTGCATGGTTAAAGCCCCTCTCCATGATTAGACCCCCTCTGCTACTTTTAGTTATTGATAGGGAGCAGGGGGATTTGCATTATTTTCTGGATTTGCATTATTTTCAAAAAATATATGACCCCTTTTCCTGAAAATGTGTTTTTTACATATTCATTAAAGAATAAAAGTGGTTCTTTGTAATCCAGTTTAAAGATAGCAATGAAAGGGCACTCTATGAGCAAGGCTGTCCTGCAGAAATAGAATGCAAAGCACAAATGCAAACCACATATATAACGTTCAAATTTTCTAATAGCCTCATGAAAAGACTAAAAGAAAACTGATGAAATTAATTATATATTCGTTTAACCCAATATATCTAAACTACTCTCATTTTGATATGTAAATACCAAATAATGTAAAACTTAAGACAGATATAATTTTTGTAGCAGAATTTCAGTATCTAGTGTGTATTTGACACTTACAGCACATCGCAGATCAGACTGGCCATATTTGAAGTGTCCAATAGCCAAAATGACAGAGGCCACTGCAGTGGACAGTGCAGCTATAGACTTAGTTCAGAATATAGATCAGAGACTGTATTATAGAATATAGACTAAGAATCTCTGGCAGTAACCCACTTTAAAACAAACCTGCTGCTTCTGTGCTAATGATACAGATTGTGTTTTACCTCCTGGCAATTATATTATCCTTAATTGTTATCATTTCAAGGAGCTAGGGAAAAAAAGAGTAAAAGGCAAATTGCAAAGGCACTGAAATAAATGTGTAAAATCACATTACTTATTCTTTCCCCTATTTGGAGCAATTCTTGGAGAATATCTTTGAGCTTCATATTACTATTACTACGTCTGCATTTCACCTAATATGTCAAAGTGAATAGCTATCTATAGATCCTCAATTAGTTCAGAGGATTTCTATAAATGTCGACCCCCCACACCCATGCAACTGGACATGGGAGCATTTATCTGTGAGAAATTTCTGGAAACAATTTGCCCTTTGAAAAAGAGTTGGAAATACAATTTTCCTGGATCTACATAGACCATATTAAATATTTTCTTGCACTGTCCATTATGCAGAGTTTAAATATGATATTTTTTAACTGATGGAGCATATTTTCAGAGATAAATACATTAACCTCTGAAAGCGCAGCAACAAAGAGCAACAAAATGAAGACTTGTTCTTTTCTCACTCCTTTATTACTGGCTTCTCATCTTCCATTTTGCACTCTAAATCTCTCCAGCTACTTCTCTGTGACTTGCACTGACAGCTATTCTGGTGATGCACCTGATCAGAGACGGATTTAATTAGCCCTGGAAGCTATAAACATTTTCCCTTGATTTTCATAGAAAATGATAACCTGCCCACCATCAACCTGCTCTTCCTTCGTGGACCATAGGGACTAAGTAAGGGCATAGTGTCGTTCCACATAGTCAATACTCATAGCAGCTTGATAAAGACCAATGCAAGTAGAAGTCCTGTTCTTTTCTCTGTATTCCCAGGATTTCTTATCAACACATGTGGTACATGCTCAGGAACCAAAACCCAAGCCTGGTCATTTTATTCTCTGCTTAAATTCTTCAGTTGTCTCCGAACTTTGTTCTCAGACTGAGAATTTATTAGAACTGTGCCACAGGGGCCTTCTTCTGTTCTCTGATGGCACCAAGCTCTTTTTCACGTGGGCCCCTTCGCCTCCCCTGGGCTATGCCCTGGCCTTGACTGCTTTTCTCCATCACTATCACTTTGCTAAGTACAGAGAGCACCTGGATCTCAGATCAAATGTCACCTCTCTCCAGACCTCCTATATGACCCCTCCCATCTAAATTATTCCTCTTCCTTATATGCTGTTATCACATCCCTTAATTTGGCATCACTGCACTTAGTCCTGATTTGTCATTATGCATTTATTTGTGAAATTATTTGTCCATCTCACCCAGGAAGCACCATTAGAGGGGCAGCTTTCCTCCCAACCCATTCCAGTGGGCCTTTGTGTCATAACATGCCTTGTTTGAATTTTAGGGCACTCTCCCACACTACTTTCTACCGTCCTCTTCTCTGTTACCTGCCTGTGACACCCAAAAATTCACTTGGCTCCTGGAACATTTATTTGACAAAGGTTTATCAAATGCCTGGAATGTGTCCATACTATGCTTTGAATGGCCTTCCACTGTTAGAAATGGAGAATCACCTATAAGCAGTAGTGTTGAATTTACTTCACCAGCAGGGATTCACATCCTTTATTGGGTCACACACACTGAAAGTTTAAGAATTCTGATTCCCTTTCCCAGTAAAAAAACTGCACACATCCTCATAATATATATCAAGTTGTAAGAGCTTCACATAGTCCCCGAAGAGATTCATATACCCCTGGTTGGGTAATGCTTCCTAAATCAATCACGTTACAGGGTACAAAATATTGACATTCTCTCCTTAGAACTCTGGGATAGAGGAAGACAAAGGATGAGATGGAGAATAAAGAAGTGTGCCACAACTTCTGTTTCTGCAGGAGGAGGGAGTGAATGGGGAGAAAAAACCTTTTGTCACTGCTGCCCAGGACCACAGTTACAAACCACAGGGCCAGAATGGTGGGCTTCAAACATTTTGCGTGTGAACTTCCTGAAAGTATTTTGAGAAGTGAGGTCTGTCCATGTATACTTCTAAGTTAAGTTTAAAATTCTTCATTTTAGGTTGAAAATTGCAAAGGACACCATTATCAGTGAACTTCAATGCTGACTTTTAACCATGACTATTACATGTTTCTTTAAATGGGCCAGTGATAGACACCCAACAGAAATCTAAACACACAAGAAAGCTCTTCTCATCGCGTCCTCTTAGACAGCACACAATTTTGATTGGTCCCATTACTTGTGGGACATAAAATAGTGGCTGCCAGACTTCTCCCTGTGCAATTAATATATATTGTGGGGAGGTACTTTGGGATTTTATGATTGTCCCTTTCATCATCACATCTCAATTATCTATTTATTAATGTCCCTACAGACTCGTGGGTTTCTGCTGTAATCAGTGAATTGTACTCTGTTATGATTATCATTTGTTTTGATCCTCAATTTGTCCCAGTCTTAGCTGTTCACTGGGAGCCCCTTCAAGCTGTCTTCTGTGCTTTTTGGCATATCCTCATCATTCTTTGAGCAATTCTTTACTTTCTGCAAATAAGATGTTTCAGGGTCAATTTATAATTTCTCAGCACTAGCCCAAGAATAATGGTATGTAGAAACAAAGATGTGGTCGCTCTTTGCTAATGGGATTGTCAGTGCTCCCAGACCCTCTGAGTGGACAGAGCTCAAGGAATGTATTTCGTATTCATGCATATGCTTAAGATTGTATTTAATTCATATCTACCTATATATCTTGCAACCTGTGAGGATGTTAACTTCTTATAGTGATTTCATATTCATGCATATGCCTAAGACTGTATTTAATTCATATCTACCTATATATCTTGCAACCTGTGAGGACGTTAACTTCTTGTAGTGATCATTTTGCAGTATATGTAAATATAAAATCATGTGCACCTGAAACTAATATGTGAATTTACCTCAATTTTAAGTAATACAGAAAAAAAGACATGAGTTCATACTAATACCTTCAGTGACAACCAAACACAGGAATCCCTTCTAATTTTTTGCTTTTTAACATCTGTAATTCCTCTCTCTTACAGTGAGATCCCTGATTCCTGTTATTCTTACTCTATGATTTGATCAAGCTCCTTGTATGGAGCCAGTCTTGGACAGCCACTGCTGCCACTCGGTGCAACCCTGTAGAGATGCCCTCCCCCCGCCCTGCTTGGTCCCCAGCTCTACACGCTAGGGCTCCCTGTGTGTGCTGCCTCCTCCCCCTCTAAGGCTCCGACACCCCACACTGGGCTACCTCTTGTGCGGGTGCCCCCCTCATGCTGGTCCGTCTCTGGCACCCCACGCCGGCACCACGGCGCCTTCCCCAAACCTGCCATACTGATGTGTCCCTAGTTACGCTCCGCCTAAGAGCTCTGGGGCTGACTTGCTTAGGAGGGAAAGGGAAAGACAAGGAAAGGCAGCCAAACCATTTTTTAGTGGATAGGTGTTGTATTCCTGCAGGACTATGAATGCCCTTTTGTTCTAGGTGAACAACTATTTGAAATATCATTAAATGTTTTGATTTTATTAAATATACAATCAGCATACTTTGTGGAGAATGCTTTTAAAGTTTCAGCCCATCCCTTCACTCAGTTCTTATTTTTGACTTGGCGTTTTTCACAGAGCCATACACATTTAATATCTAAGCAATAAATCGATGGTCAGCCACCATTACAGAGTTCCCACATGGTACTGCCAAACACATATCTACTAGTTATTATAACTCAATCATGTAAGAGGGTGTGGAATTTTATAAGTACATCTATTATTTTATATTGTTTTATAAATTTTAATACTCCCATCTCTAAAATACAATAAAATGTTGTATAAGTTGGATGAGCTCCATATTATGGATTGTTGAAGTAACTCCAGTGCCAGACGAGTGGGGAGAATTTGAAGGGTGTTCAATGACACAAACGCAAAAAGAAGCTGAGTTTATTCTACAGTCAGTGAATGTTTGATTTTGCAGCCCCACCTCCTCATTAAGGTAGTAGTTAACATTGTATATACTACTTTAACATTTTGGAAGAAAGATATTTAAAATCATGGTATTAATTATAGTGTTATTTTTCTTGACATTGTTTTTATTAAAACTATTCATCTTTACACAATTATGTTAATATATGTGGTATTAAGAAGCTGAGAAATTGCTAACTAAACAAAATAGTTTAGATTAAAGAGACCTTATGAATATTACATATACTTTTCTGAAAACCAGAGAAAAACATCATGTACTATTCTGTCAAGATAATGTGACACTTAGTAACCCTTTCAGTTATTTTTTTTTTAACCTGGTCCATAAAGAGAATAATTTGAATTGTTCTTTTTAAAAGTACAGTTCAACAATACAAAGAAATGTCAATACTCAGAAGGTGAATTAATAATAATTGTCAGGAATTATAGTCTAGGCAACCTTTGGAATGCAAAGTAGGCTTCAAATTATTTTTACAAATTTAACCAAAGGGATCTTTTCAACTCAGCTACCTGCTTTTAATATTTAACTTTCTTCAAGTCATTAAGTCATAAGAGCATCTGAGCACTGAGAAAAATAAATTAAAATCCCACTGTCAAAAGGGACAGACAGAAGCATTGGTCAAAGACAAGGAAAATCTCTTTAGTTGTATTCCTGGTAGAGAAAATTACTTAATGGACATTAAATCCTCAGTGCTTAGCTTTGCTTTAGATTCTTTGGAAGACATCACTTAATGATAAAGTCTATCCATGTCACTGCCCACATCAAGGGTTAGATCTGCACCTACGTTTAAAAAGAAAATCTGAAGCTTTTCCAAGTATTATCCAATACTTGAGTTGGCTGTTGTAATTGGGAAAGTCCTTACAGAGTTTCAGATAGAAATTCCTCATCAGTTATCACTCTGTGAATGGGACTGGCTTGTTTGTAAGGAGTGATCATTATTCATAGTTGAGTGTACATGAGAACAGAAAGTAAAGCCAATTAGAACAGAAAATGAGAGAAGGCAGGATAAGATGTGTAGGGAGAAAATGACCAGCAAAGATTGTAGGACTGCAAAAAAATGGCCTTGCACATGTAATAAGAATGGGGAAGTAGAAACCCAAGGGAGATGATTGGGGGAAAGGCCTTTGAGAGAAAGAAAATTTGAATTCCTTTATGCTTTTTCTTTAATACCTGGGTACAAAAGACTTTCAGTGGCAATTGCTATCTGATTCTGATACATATATTGGACAAATAAATAGCATTCCATTAAGAACTCCGCCCTCACAAAGTTTATCATCAATGTCACTTACAAGGTTTATTAAGGGCTGGGTATGCTATGCACTGAATCTGTACAGGTACTATTATAAGATTTTAAAAATATGTTTCAGAGAATATCTACTTACTTAATTTTTCCTTTAGTGGAAATTCTTGCCCAGAATAAATTTCTATGAATGATTGACATTTATCAAAGAATATGTACATTTTTGTGATTACTAAAGCTGGTTTATAAATTGTTTTCTCTTCAGGCTATACTCACACTAATATAGAACATATGAAAATAACAGCTTCCTGTGAGGGTCCTGGAATGTGTGCTGGAAGATGGCTATGCCAGTCAACAGTGACAGATTTCTCACTAGGCAGTCAGAAAGTATGCAGGCATTTCGTTTATTCAAATTACCATGTTGGGTACTTTTATGCAGAGAAGAAACAAATAGAATGCATAGTCTCTGCCATTAAACTTACCGTCTAGTGGGGAAGACTAAACTTACTGTATTGCTGAAAGCACTGTCAAAGATGCTAGAATGTGGAGTGAGTGGGAAGGATAGGTGAGCTTGATAAGAAATAGGGCAGTGATCTTTACCCTCAAGGAATCTCCAGTCTTGGTTAATTGGGGTCAATGAATGATAACTACTCCTTATGGTTATAAATGAGCTTCCTGTAAACTTCATAAATTGCAAGTTTGTAGATTAGTACATTTTCATGTCTCTTAGGCCAGCGTATCAATCTTATGCAATTTAGGAAGATTGCCCTAAAAGGGTTAGAATGTAGCAAGTGATTGTTTTTAAAGTATGTTGCAATACCATTCCAAGGGCCTTCTTGGTATTATTTGAGATACCTTGGAGAACTTTAGGACTATAGGGTTTGGAACCACTTGGGAAGGCAAATACTGGGCCTCTATAATCTTGAGACTTTGCTGTCTTGAAAAGCTATTAGAAGCTTAATAAATGTTCATAGTTGCTGATGAACATGTTAGCGATTCCTCTAAAGTGCAAGTGATAATCTTTCTTCAACTTAAAGTTACCTTCCATAAGGATGATGAAGCCCAGGTTCTGGGTGAAGCCCTGGCTCTGGGATAAGCCTAGGCAGACATTGTCATGCAAAGTACTGAGAATAATGAAAAAGGTTAGGGGCTGGTAAGGAGAAGAGAAAGAAAAGGAATTTTGACCTAAAGGATACAACAGGTGTGATGTTTTTCACTTTTGAGGATGAGACCTGAGGAGCATCATAGACTTCCTAGAATTATGAGGAAGTTCTACAAAGACTTAAGAGGTTTGATGAAACACACTTTGAACCTTTACTATGAAAAGACCTTCTTGCCTCTTCCTCCTGAGAGGAACAGGGTTAACTGATCAGCATCAACCAGGAAGCAGACTTTTTACTGAAGCTTGTATCCAAAACATGATTGATTTATCTGCCATTCATTCGTTCATTCATTCATTCATCCATTCATCCAACAAACACTTATTGAATTCCCACTGTGGACAGTCTACTAGGTTCTGGGAATATTGACTAGGATATGGAAGATAATTCTCTCTACTGTCATGCAGCCAGGAGAGCAATTAAACTAGCAGTTGTAATAAATTGTGATGAGGGAAGTACAGACTGCTGTAGATGCCAATAGCAAATGGCCCTGATGTAGTCTAGGGGACAGGGAATGGCTCTGTGAGGATGTTTAGGAAATATACCAGGGAAGGACTGGGAAACAGTATTGTGGGCATAGAGAATAATAACTAATGAATAAATGAAGGCAAAACAGTGGCTGTTCTAGGAAAAAGAGATGTTCAGGATGGCCCCCAGGGTAGGCTTTGAGAGGGATAGTGATTAAAATACAGGATGAAACAGTAGTAGAGTCTAGAACTTTGGACTTTATCCTAGGTGAAACAGAAATCAATTGAGTGGTTTTGTGCAAGGGACAGTCCTTGATCATTTTGTGTTTATTAGGGGACACTCTGGCTACTGTGTGGAGAAGGCATTTGAGGGGGAAGGTCTTAAGTCAGCAAGCGTGGTCAGGAGGCTGCTGAGGGAACCCAGAGGAGACAGTGGTAGACAAGACTGCAGTTTTGACAATGGGAATGGAAAGAAGTGAAAGGAATTGACCAAAAAAGAGGTAAACTCGGGGTTGATTTGATGTAAAATAGAGTGAGAGGAAGAATAAAAGATTATAATTAAGTTCAACTTGGGAAACTGAGTGGTTAATGGTGCTATTCACTGCAATAATCAATTAAATAAGAACAGATTTGAGAAGTTACATTATTTCACTTGAAGATATGCTGTGTTTGAGATGCCTGGGAGTCATCTAAAGTGAAGATGTTTAATAAGCAGTAAGTTATATAAACAACAGAATTCAGTAGATAGATTAGACCTAGAAATGTGGATTGGGAGTTTCATCAAATAGATGGTAATTGAAACGGTGGGAACAACATGATCATCTAGGGAGCATGAGAGAAACAGGACTCTGAGGAACAATGGTAGTTAAGGAGAAAGTAAAAGAAAATAAGCCTGCAAAATTGATAGAGAATTTGCCTGAGTGGTAAGACAACACTGTGCAAGTGTGCTGATTTGAAAACAAAGAGCAGACTAGGAGGGAAAAAGTGGTCAGCAAAGCCATTTGCAGCTGTGACGATCAGGCAAGATAAGGACGGAGAATTGGTCCATTAAATTTAGTGACACGGATAACAACAGTTCCAGCAGTTTAGAGGGCAAGTGACTGTAGCACTCCGTTTTCTGCCTTTTCTTGTAAATCAGATCACCTGGGCTGTGAGAACTTGGGGAAAGTGAAGAATACATGGAATCCAAAGGAAGATCTCTTCTTTGAGTCAAGTGCATGAGCTGCAGGAACATTCACTGTGATGCTTTAGGGTTATTTTTGGCTTGTTTTGGGTCCTCGGCTTTGTTACTAAGTGGTGCAGATTGCTTAGTTTTAGGGAGATGAGATACTATTTGACTAAACTACTGAAAGATCTTTATAAAAGTCCAATGAAACAAGAATATTTTAATGTATAGGGATTTCTTTAAATGCACAAGGATTAACTTTAATTATCCAGAATGTCACAGCACTAACATTTCATTCAAGAAAATTTTTATTTATATAAATGTGATATTGTCAGGATCTTATCTTTTAATTTCTTTGAAAACAGAAAAGCATTGTCAGAGTTTGAATATATAATTTCATCTGCGTTAAAAGGTAGGAGTCTGTTCTTTAGGACCCGTGTTATTTGATTAGTAATGAATATATCACTGTAGACAATAATATAAGGTCAGGATTTTTTTTTAACAGATGGGAATAAGTAATTTTTCTTTATTTTGGTGGACTTGGTTTGAATGCTGAGAGACTGTCCTTTATTTTTCTCTCTTTATTTTTTCCTTTTCTTTTCAAACTGAGTTTGAACAGCTCTTTTCCTTTAGTCCAGTATCATGAAGGATGAAAGAAAGATAAACGCACAATTCAGAGGGAACAGACACCATTATTGGCTTAGATAAGTAGTCCTAGTTCATTAATTTTCATTTTTTTCCAGTGTCTTTAGGAAATTATGGCAGTCTGCCCTCACCCTCATATAACCTGCTATAGGATGGATTTCCATATCATGTGAATTTGCCTTGCACTCTTCCAAAAGATGATTAGTCCTCAGAATTAATAATTCACTGGCGAATCACAGTGAATAGAATTCACTGGCGAGGCATAAAAATATGCTGGAAACAGAGCTCCATATTTGAATCCTGGCTCCAATATGTACTTGCTGTTGTCTTAAGTTTTTTGACCTGTCTAGCTTTGGTTTCTTTTTTTATGAAATTGGGGAAATAACAGAATCTTCCCCATAGAGTTGTTATAATGAAATGGAATACAGTAGCTAATTCTTATACTTTTCACAGACACTTATTTAAACAAAAATGTAGATTCTTTAATGTTTATTTTATTAACATGACTGCTTGGAAAACCTCATCATAGAAAGAAATATATTAGTATTTGCACTTTTTTATGTTTAGAAAATTATGACTTCACCAATGGAACAGGTTAGTCCCTTTTTCATAAAATCATTGCTAAGGCAGGAGTAAAGGTCAGATGGAATTTTTTGTTTTTCATTAATCATTATTGTTTATTTTAAACTGCAACTTTCATCCTGTTCAGGATTATCTGCTTGCAGTGTAAGCCAGGAGAATTTAACTGGAAAATATTTTGTCCAAAGCCATATTAAGCAGGTTTTCTTTTTGAATTTGAGTGCAATCTTTAAGCATGCTTCAAATATAAGTCTTTAAAAATAAATTGAAACTGCTGGAGAGACAACAGAATCTTAACTTTTTATATTGAAAATATTATTTCAAAATTTTACAGATAGTGTCCATGTATTAATTCAATGCAATTTAATAACTGTCTACTGAGTACCTTCTCTGTACCAGATACTAGATGTTTTAGATACACCAATGAGTACAATATGGACTCTGAACTCAGGAACTCTTAGTCTAGAGAGATTCTTAGTCTATTAGTCTAGAAAGACAACTGGGTAAACGGAAAAATAACATGAACTGTTGGGGGTGTTTATTTCTATCTGCATATGGAGTGCATCAGCATTTCCCACCACCCATCAATGCTGTCTATGCTTTTCTAACCAGAAGCCCTAAAAGCAGAATTAAACATTCAACAATCTCTTCTACATCTAAGTACAGTTGGACAGGGCCCTTTATGGGAACAGTAAGTATCTTCAGGCTAAATTGCTCTAAATTTTAGCACCTCTTTCTCTGCAAGTTCCCTCTAAATTGCCTCAGTGATTAAGGAATGGTTGACCTTGCCAATTATGTGTGCCACACCACTCATTTTTCCAGTTTTGCTTTTTTCAGAACCAGATCCAGATAACAAGCAATTACTTCTTGTTAGGACAATGCAAGTAGGAAATTAGAGGCCTTTTTAAAATAAAAAGTAGATCATCAAATGTGTGTGTACATATGGTTACGAATGATGAGGCGGAGTTTATCTGCCATGTGCCACCCCTTGAGGATATTTGCATGGTTTCCATTCTGTTTTTTGTACACACATCTGTGACTACCCCAGTAAATGTATACATCATACTGAAATATATATACATATATAGCCCCTCTTATAATTCATATCTTTAGTACCTATATTAAGAAACTGATTTAGCCTGTACAGGCTGCTATAACAAAACACCACAGAGTGGGTAGCTTATAAATGGCAAATGTTTATTTCTCACAGTTCTGGGGGCCGGAAGTCCAGGACCATGCACTAGCGTGGGTGGGTGAAAGCTCTCTTCCTAGTTCACAGCCAGAACGCCTGCTGTGTCCTCACACGCTGGAAGGGGCCAGGGGCCTTGGAGCCTCTTCTGTAAGGCACTAGTCCCATTCATGGGGGTGCTACCCTTATGACTTAAGCATTTCCCAAAGGCCCCACCTCCTAATACCATTACCTTTGCTATTGGTAAAGGTATTGGCCTCTTAAAACCTGGGTTTACACCCCAAGCAAACAGCATCGCTCTTTCAGAACCAACCAGCTCATCTGGCCTCATGTTCCAGGCTTTTACTCCATCTTGAGGCTGCGTTTATGTCTTACTGTCTTTTCTACCTTCAAATACTTACTGAAATTACAGATGGGGGAAGAAAAAAATCACAAAATCTTAAAAAGCTAGAGACTGTCTTTTTGTAGCATTGGAAGCTAAGATGACAGGACTGATGTGCCAAACATACGAATTTGGCAGGGGGGTGGGGGGACGGGGCGGGCACAAACATTCAGACCATAGCTGAAAACATCATTTACACATCCCATATCAAAGTTTAAAACAAAAATCAAAGACTTAACAAAACAAAACAAAACCCAGAGCTGCAGTTATTTGCATGTGAGGTAAAGAGCCCATGTCATGTCCGAAAAGCGGGTCTCCCTCGGCTGGAAGCAGAAGCACTAGCCATAGAAGGAAAAGGGAATTATTCTACATTTGGAGATTATTAGAGGACACAGTCCAGATTATTAAATCCTTGCTGGTTAAGAAGAGGATTATAAACTTTCTCACGGGACTGGTCCTTGTTCTATTTTAAGTCACAGAAGTGCAGATGTGATTTCAAAGAGCTCAGAGAACACATTATGCACCAACTGAGGACTTTGAAAATTTTTTTCTTTAGCCTTCAAAAGACAAGGACGCAGTGAGAAATACATCAGCTCTTGCAGTTGGCAGAGCACACGAGCCGGCCGGCCTGTGAGGTGCGCACTGTGAAAATGCCTGTTCTGCAGCTGAGGGAACGGCAGCTCGAACAGCTTGAGCAGTTTCACTCATGCTACAAACATTCACTGAGAAACTACTCCTTGGACTTAAATCGTTCTCCAAATGGGCCTCAAAATGCACTTGCCAGTTTCCATTCCTTTGCTTTCCCTGAAAGCGGAAACAAAATATTGTATTGCTTATTTGGTAAAGAGAGAATTCCTAAAAGACCAACATGCAGATGGATACAAAGTTCTTGCACATACCATTTCTGGTCTCTTAAAACCTGGGTTTACACCCCAAGCAAACAGCACCCCTCTTTCAGAACCAACCGGCTCACCTGGGCTCATGTTCCAGGCTTTTACTCTCTCTTGCTGCTGAGTTTATGTCTTACTGCCTTTTCTACATTCAAATCCTTCCTGAAATTACAGATGGGGAAGAAAAAAATCACAGTCTTAAAAAGCTAGAGATGGCCTTTTTAGAGCATTGCAAGTTGAGATGACAGGTCCGATGTATAAAAAAACAACCCCATCTAGTATCTCTAATATAATTAGGTTTAGAGTGTTCGAATTTATCATTTTTAGAGCCATATCTATCTAAGGGGACTCTTGCTCTGCACAACTTGTATACTTGTCGATTCTCAGACCTCCAGTATTACAAGGGCTATGATCTTCATTTTGAAACACGAAAATGCAGTGCTCAGAAGACAAAGCACGCAAAATGCTAACTGTCACGTGGTTCTCTCTCTGCCTTTTCCCTGCGCGCCTGCTCCAGGTGGGAGAGTTCAGAGCCCATGCTGCTGAGTGGACAGCCAACGTCACAGCCGAATTCAAGGAAACCAGGAGGCGGTTGAGCGTGGAGATTTATGACAAGTTCCAGCGCGCCACCTCCATTAAGCGGAAGCTCTCTGCAGAACTGGCTGGGAACCACAACCAGGAGCTGACTCCATGCAGGAGGACCCTGTCAGTGAACCACCTAGCCAGCGAGAGGGATGTCTTGCCTCCCTTACTGAAAACTGAAAGTATCTATTTGAACGGATTGACGCCACACTGTGCAGGGGAGGAAATTGCTGTCATTGAGAACATTAAATAGCCCTCTCTCTTTGAAGAGCCTTAGGCATAGCCATAGGTGAGGACTTCTATATGCTTTTTATGACTGTTGCTGGTAGCATTTAAAAATTTGTGCATGAGCTCCAAAGGGGGAAAATAATAGACACACCCATCATGGCCATCTACATCAAGAGAATTTGGAATTCTAAGCCAGCACTATCTTCTTGATGATGCTTGTTGAATGGTCCACTTTCTTTGATGAGTGGAATCAACCAAGCAATGTCTGATGCCTTTTTGTGCCCAGACTGTTTTCCTTCCCCTTTTCCCAATGTGCCATAAGGCCTCAGAATGAATTACAGTGGTTTCTGGTAATAATGTAGCTTCGAAGGATCAGTCCTTAACTTTTCAGGGTCTACCTAACTGAGCCTAGATATGGACCATATATGGATGACAACATTTCTTTTTGTAAATGGCAAGAAATTCTTATGCAGCCTTTTACCTAAGAAATTTTCTGTCAGTGCCTTATCTTATGAGGATATCTTATGAAGAACCTCTCTAGCTAATGTGCGGTTTCTCCTTCCCCACCCCACCCCTAGGCTCACCTCTGCAGCCCTTTACCCCACAACTCCTGTTTGAATACCATACCTTGCTGGAAACAGTGTGTAAAATGGCTGAAGTGATGATACTCGAAGAAGGAATAGATGCCAAATTAGATGGACATTGAAGCAACACTCAGAAACCCTAGCGTTAAAGGCACTGCAGAGAAATGAGGTGCAAACATGGCCCCTCTGAGTACTTATTTGACTCAGGTACCAATGGTACATATTTACAGTGTAATTATTTGCCAGGCCAATAAAATTGGTGGCTCCCAAACAGTCCCTTTTGTCCTGGCAGTATTTGGAATTTACCATTTATTAATAATAAACATTTTTTCAAGGTGGGAGAAGGAAATTCATATATATATGAATATCATATACATATATTCTATCAATGATCTGACAGAAGAAAATGTTAAAAATGGACATTAATGAAGGTAACTTCAGACAATTAGTGTGAATTACCGTTCTGACGAAAAGAAGATAGAAAACAATGTGTCACAAGCACTCGCTAAGAAACATTATACTGCCAGCACCTATTTGCTTTTTGATACATGAAAGGCTTATATGATTTTCTTTCCCTGGATGACTTTTGCCCAACGAGAGGAGGTGATACACAGTCAGAGATGGGCATTGTCCTAGCCTTCCGTGGGTGTACCTTTGGAGTTATGACTGTGAGAGCAGTTGAAACTGGGATCACTGTGATTTTGCACATGGAAAAATGCAGATTGCAGATATAATTCATCTTTCATATTAGAGAAAAAGCTGTTATAGCACAATTTAAATCTTGAGGTTTTTTTTTTTGGAAGATAGAAAAGGCTGGTGATCCTTCTTAGTTTAATTTCATATCCTGTAACTCTCTGGATGTTTCCAAGATTCAGAAGTTCAGTGAAGGCACCTAGTAGATTGCTACTCTTTCTTTTGTTTTCATACTTAGATCTGCTGTACATTGTATATACAATTTTTAAAATGCAGAAAGAAAATGATTTCCCTAAATATAATTGTAAAACATTTCTTTTACTGTTGGGTTGGGTGGGTAGGTGTGGTATCTGAATAAATGACATTCAGATTAGGGTCTTAAAAAATAAACCCAGGATCTTAAGGAAAAAAAAAATAAACAATAGATGCTTATTTTCCAAAGTTTAAATTTAAGCTAGAAATTTAAATATTCAGCTAACTTGTTGAAGGTACTTTTATAAACAAAAAATTCTAACCAAAATTTTAGGAAGTCAGGCTCTTTTAGAAAGAAAGCTACACCCATTTTCCTCAACTGTTCTGAAAGGTCATATGGTGGAATGCACCATGTATAAACTGTGAATTGTATTGATAAATAAAATTTGTAATTAAAGTCAGCATTTTCTGAGTCTCCTGCTTGCTGCTGAGAATTTAGATCTGATTCTGGCTAAGTAGAACTCCAGAGGTCACTTTTCATGGTGAGTTTTTGTGGCTCCTTTATTCACAATATTCAAGAAATATTTTTGAGGCAGCATTCCTACCATTGTTAAATACAGGCAGAATGTTCTTCTTGGTGAATGTAACAAAAGTAAATATCCTGAATATTTGAAATATGATGTTTTAAATAGTGTGTAAACTCAAGATTGTTCCTACTAAGTTGTGATATATCAGTATCTTTATTTTATCATTGTTAGACCTTGCCTTGACACTATGTAATATGCCAAACACAGGCACCTGTCTGTAAGAAAAAAACAGTCAAACATCCTGGCAGTGTTGGAGACTAAAAGAGGTAGTTGCCAGCAATTGTCTAGACCTCACACCCCAAATATTTGGACTGCATACCTTGTCAGAATCTTACATAAACTTATTTATTCATTTTCCAGCTCCTAAATATTCAGTAAATATCCTAAAAACTGGTCAACAATGTTATCCTTAGGCTAGGGAAAATCTAAAAAGGCATGCATATTATATCAATTTTGTTTTCTCAAGCTTTATTTTATTTCTTGTGGACAGACATGGATAAAGGTTTTGACAAAGTCTAGAATTTTCTCATGCATTTGTTTTTTCACTGGACCAGTTTAGAAGTGAGTAGTTTTGCCTCGCTTGTACTAGATTACTGGAACCAGCAAGCATTAGGAACTCTGATCTGAAATCTTTGACATGGATTCTACACAAGGCTTCCTATCCACCTTGGCTATTAAATATAAAAGTAATTATTGTGGAGTTCTTTCAATTTCCTACATAAATCTATATACCTTGCTACATAGTTCATGTCACATACCCCTTTATCAGCAATATTCATTCTTGCAATACAGGAAAAAGCGAAACTTCTAAAACCAAGAGGAATTTCATAATTTGTGTCTTGGTCTTCAAAGAAATGGGAGCGTTGTACAGGGCTTTGTTTCTTTCTCAACTTCTAAGTGACATTTGACATATAAGCAAGACCAAACTGCAACTCACTTGGAAACTAGTCTGTAGCATTCTTTGATTCTTAAGGCTGTTAAGTTCAAACAGACTAAAGGAGATTCTAGAATACCAAAAAACAAAAACAAATTTAGACATTCTGAAAACTTGAGTAGCTATTTACACCTAAGAACTGGAGGCCTAGATCACCTTTTAATTCTGTTTTCCTTTAAAAAAAAATGTTTGCTGTTCTACTAAAATCATAATTTATTTGTGGTTTGCACTCCTTCTTAAAATGTGAGTATAAATTTGCTTTTGTATAAAGTAAAAGATGTCTCTATTTGATTATTCATAACTCCATTAAAATTAATATATGACTTTTGCTTCAGCATGAGTTTACTTAAATGTCCCTTTACAGTAAAACTCACCGACTTGCACATGCCCATGCGTCAGTTCTGAGGTGGTGTGGAGTAACCCGATAGGGACTTCTGACAGTAACTTAGTGTGGTTGTCTTAATAAGGGGAAAAGTTCAGAAGCTATATGTGCTTCCTTCATCCCACCTCGTCTCAAAGGTTTAGCCAGCTTCGCTTCCCCACCCAGATCTCAACTACCCCTTCCTAAAAGATAGGGATTAGGTCCAATGACTAGTTTTGACTCTGCTTTTCTGTTTGACTTCACACTATTTATTCACTTAACCCCAATTTTTACCATTTCTAATAGTCATAAAAACCATTTCTTATTCTCCTAGTATTAGAATTCTATAATATTTCTATTGTTATGCTTGTCTCAGTTTACAGGTATTTTTTCTTTCATCTGTCATTCCTTTCCAAAATATTTTTGTACATTTTCCAAAAACTCACTGCCCAGTCTTCACTGTCTTTTGTACTCTTAGCCTTGATTTCTCTCTGAGCTCCAGATCCAGCTAATTATTTCCCTTTGGATATCTCCACTTCTCAAGAGCACTTCACTGTATCTAAGACTCTCAGAAGTTTTCCCCACATCTGGCCCTCTTTGGGTGTCACCTATCTTAATAGGACCACTGTTCTTTTGGTTGCGATTACCCTTGATGACTTCTTCTCTCCTTCCACTTCATTCCCTCATATTGCCAAGCCAGCTAACTTGCATCCTTAATATGTCTTCAGTTTGTACACAGCCATTACCTTAATTCAAACCACCACCATATATCTTCAGATCTGCTAACTGCTTTTGCATCATTCTCTGCACCTGTCATTGAAGGTAGAGTGGTCTTTAATATGCAAATCTGACCGTGTTACTCTCCAATAGAAACCCACTAATAGTGTTTCGGTTTTTTAGAACAGAATCCTTCAAATGGCCTACAAAGCCTTCTTTTGGTCTACCTTATGCCATCATCTCCAGACTCATCTTTATAACCTTCTACCTCTCTGTATACCACCACCACTGGATTTCTCTCTTTTATCACAAGGTATGCTGACGTTGTTCCCTTTGCCTGGAACGCTTGCTTTCCTTTTGCACCTCAACCTTTTTCACCTAACAAACTCCTACCCATCCTTCAGGACCCAACACAAGTATCACTTCCTCCAATAAGCTCTCCCTGACACCAGTGTAGACACCTTTATAATATACTCTATAAAATCCTATTCCTTTCCCTCAGTTTATAGATACATTCATCACTCTTATTTGATTATCATCTGTCTTTTCCACTAGAATGCAATTCATTTTAGCTTATTATTTTATTTCCAAATACTAGCAAAGTACATATAGTACATGCTCCAAAAATACATGATAAACAAATAATGAAGATGAAAACAGGATTTAATTGTTGTAACCATCCAAAGTATCCTTGGGTATAAGTATCCCAAATTTTCTCAGCTCCACAAACATTTATCTGCCATCTTCTAATGCTTAGTAGCAAATGGGATATAGACAGCAGTTATTTCTCCTATTAACTGACAAGCTGGTACTAGTTATTGCAGAGTAAAAAAAAAATCAAAATCTTCAACTAGACTTTCAGTTTGTCATTATACACTCTTACTCCTTATAAGCAAGGGTTTCATTATTTTCATTTAAAAATTTTGGCTCACAATAGATACTACCAAAGCTTTTCAATTATAATTTAATCTTGAAAATTTGTTTAGAAGTTAATTGTGAAACATATTTAATAATACTAGTAAATGGATGCCTTTTATTAGTAGAAAGCTAATACACATATTTATTATCCTTGCCAAATAAAATACAGCTTTTTCATGCTTAAACGAATTTTATAAGCATTCTGGGAAGAAATCCATTATTTGGCATATTTTAAACTGTTTACAGTAAAGCGTATTTGTCACTTACATAGTATAATTTTTAAATTAACTCATAGGATAAACATTGGGTTTCCTTCAGTTGATGCAACTTTGTAGGTGGTATCCCTTCTTCATTATACAATTAATAGAGAGTAGTCTGTAGACAATTTTTATCATTACTTTACTTAAAAAACATTTTAGACATTTTAGTATTATTGACACTAGATTGTATGTTTCATGACTTTTATTAAAAATGTTAAATTGTACGTGCAAACAAAATATTACCCTGCTCATGGTTTACCAAGTAAAGCATCAGTAAGTGGCAATATCTGGTCCAGATTCAAATATTAACATCAACCAAGTATCACAGAGTTGGAAGGATATAGCATCAAGATACTGCCAAGACATCTAACTAGCCCAGGTTATTTCTTAGTCAGGTGCAACAATTCAGAATTTACACATGCACTGAGCCAGTTTACTCTAACATTATCAAGGTCTAGATCTAGACAAGTAGATTAGCCAAGTGTATGAATCTCTTCAACAGTTACATTGTATGTGCAAACAAAATATTACCCTGCTCATGGTTTACCAAGTCAGCATTTCCCAAGAACCTTTACTGGCTAATTGCTGGAAATACTAAAGCCAAATAAATGTCTGCTGTCTGAGAAATGGCAGGCCAGGGAAAGCCAGTGACATGCAGCCCCAATGGAGGGAATCATCTCAGTGGAACTGAGCCCTGAACAAAAGGCTCTTGCATTTTATGGATCTGGGAGGCTGAGGCAGAAGAAAAGGGAGAGGGTCAGCGGTGGGAAGTTACTGAGTCAGGGGGGAGAAAAGTGCCCCAACACAGGCCTCCATGAGGAAGCCTCCAGATGGTGGCACCTATGTCTGAGTCCTTGACTGCAACTCCCTCCAGAAAATTACAGCTCTGGCTGTGGGAAGGGCAGCTTCTTCCTCCAGGATGCCTGCCAGGCCAAACCTTGAAATTGCCAATGGTTGGACCTGAAAGATCACACAGTGGATTCTGGCTTGGAGCTGTCATGCCTATCTGAGAATTTTAGATTGGCACTACGAAGTCACTTCAAGCTTTAAAGTGCTTTGAATAGATCTGTACTTTTCGGATGATTGCCCTGAGAGTGATGGGGAGTAGATGCTGAATGATGGGCTATTAGAGCAGCCACCCTGTCATGGTCCCTGGAGGAGGGATTTGGGTCTGAGCCATACAAGGGGCAGTGGGTGGATGGGTGCCTTTAGCTAGAATTAGGAACATGAGACCAAGGAGAAGGTTTGAGGAGGAGACAGGTATTTTGAATTTAAAGTGCCTATAGGGTCACCAAACTGAGAACACTCAATGTGCCATTAGAATATTCATTCGAGCTCAAATCAGGGCTCCCAGGAAGAGATATGAATGTGGGAATCACTGACATTAGAAGTGCTTCACATTAATAATGAGAAGTTAAAGTCACCATAGTATCTATTGTTTAATAAAATGTCCCTTCTTAATGTTAACCCAGTTTTGAACGACACACAATTGGGTGCATTTCATTGTAAGTCAAGAATCCCATAATAAAATATGAATTAAACAAGAAGGTCCTAGAACATTTTCATATTCATGTTAATTATTAATAATTAATAATAATTTTCTCCACTCCAAATATTAATCAAGCATTACTTGTGAGCTGGCACTATAGTAATAACTTGGACATTTTCCTCCTTCCTTTTTCTTCAACAAAGCATACATATTTGTACTTCATTTTAGCCCTACCTATACTACTTTATCTGATTCTGTTAATTTTAGGACATCCTCTCTTCTTGAAAAGGAGAGCTATAACTAATTAAATTAGAAAAATACAAGTGAAAACATACATGTCAATTCTAGTGGACAGCTGGTGTCTGAACTGGATCCCCAGTTTCCTGGGCCAATGGCCCCACCCCCAGTGCTCTGAGTGTTTGTTGGATGCCAATAGTTCACAGGTGCCCCCTTTTCTGGAGAACAACGTTCTGTAGATCAGAAGCCACCCTACTGGGAGGTTACCCAGTCCCTGCCCCACCACAGTGTGGGCAGCCCACAGCCAGTAACTGTCACGGGCATACGAAAGGCAGACATCCTACCTTTGGTGGTGAGATCAAGCAGAGAAATGGGACAAGGGTCACGCCACTGTAAAATCTACTTGGCCCACAAAAGGTCCAGCTCATACCTTAAATTAATCTATATGCTGCTCTTCCCCTTCTTCCACCCCTTTAATCAATTAAGTAACTTTATAACCAGGCAGGAGATGGACCTCTGAAGCATAAATGAAGCTATGCGGATAAAGAATGCAGAGAGCAGATCAACAGTCACCTAAATAACCTTAAGACAAAACTTCAAAGGAATTATGAATCACCTGGATATATCATGCCTTATGCTGATCCCTACAAAAAAGGCCCTATGAAACCCCAAGCCCTATACCCTGAAGCGTGCCTCTTCTCTGAGGTCGCCTGCACTCCAGTCTGAGTGTGCATTGTCTTACATTAAATAAACCTTCCTGTTGCATAAGCCGATTGCACTTGTCTCTGTACTCTACTCCATGATAAAGACAAGAACTCTCCAGCCTTAGTCACTTTGCTGTTTCATTCAGCCTTCTAGTCTTAGCACAATCCTTTTCCCTCTCCCTGTTCTATTTCAGACCACTAGGGAAGTGGAAGTTCTCAGAACATAAACTCACTCCATCCAGTGCTCCACAGCTCCCCCCAAATCCTGGGGTGGTTGGAGCTCAGCTTATTCATACCACACAGATTCAAGTAGACACTGGACGTCAGGTGACCCTGGCTTTAGGAGTTGGCAAAGGATTTGCCCTGTGCTCAGCAGGAGTTCAATGAACTTCCCTTTTCTTCTTTCTCTTCTTCCTTGCTCTCTACTGCTTGCACAGCTCTGACATTTGCTTCTTCTCTTGCTTTAATGAATTCCTTCCTTATCTACACTCATCTGACCTGGTTGAGAATTCTTTCATGATCAGAGTCAAGAATTCTTTCCTGTCTGGGATCAGGTTTCGCCTAGTGCACCGGGAGAGACCTGCTCAGACTCACCTGCCTGACAACAGGGGCACTAACTCTGCTGCTGCTTACACTCCAGAGCTCCCTGTGGGAACAGGCTGAGACTAGACTCCAGCGGAAACCACATCCTCACTCTGCACTTGCTCTGTCCTCTCCTGCTTTGCCTCTTCGTTTTCTCCTGAGTGCATGTCCCCAAATATCAATGCACCCAAATCCCTGTATCAGGCTCTGTTTTGAAGACAGCTGTAGAAATTATATATTGGAATAAAAGCTCAGGTCCAAGTAGGGAGAAATGAAACAAAAAATTTTTTTCTGATAGGTGATGATTCTGAGCCTCTTCTATGACTCCCAGTTTCCAGGCAGCCAAAGTGAAAGGTGAAATATTTATCAGTGACTTGGTTCTCATTGCCCATGGTGAGAAAGTTTATCTATATCTCATGAAAACAGAGCCTTTCTAGGGCTGAATTCTAAAAAATAAAGATTTTATATCAGGCTTCATATAGGTAACAGAGAGAGATATAGGGTAGACATCACAGTATTCTTACAAAAGCACTCTAGTGGATTCCATGACTGTTACTATATTGTATCTGTTCTAGATATAAGATAATGGTATAACACCAATTTGGTTTAGTGGAAGATTTCTTCCACATGGGTCAAAAAAAATATTATTCAAATGCATATCTATCTGGTATCTGCCTTGGTAATGTTTTTAATTTCTATAGCAGTGTTTTACAAACTCCAGTGTCTCCACAAATAGCTAGAAAGTTGAATTAAAGAACAAATTTCTGAGTCCCATCACTAGAGAAACTTGTAAAGTAGATCTTGAGTGAAGCTCAGAAACTGCTCTTTCATACATAGCCCATCTGCCAGTTGTTCATGATCCTCACTTTGAGAAACTAATGTAGAAGTCTAAATAGAAACGGTTCCCCAAGTTCATTTATACCAGCATAGTTTTTAATAGGAGCCGGATGACAGAAATTTCATGGTGTTATTCTCTGATATTTGACCAAAGTACTAGCATGTGTCACTGTAAATTGAATATGGATCAACAAACCTTACAGATTGAAATATGCAGATGACAGGTATGGAATTTCTGTGTGAACACTGAGGTCAGTCAAGTTCGACGTGGCCCACAGGGAAGCTGGCCTGGAGATGATCCTCTGTGGAGATGTGGTTAGGAACAAGAATTGAGTAAATTTATAATTCATGTAGGAGTTTACAGAATCTTCCTTATTGATAGTTTATAATTAAAAACAAAGTTTTCCCTAGAGCCAGTTGCACCTTCATATTTGATTACTTTTCTGCAACCATTTGGGATATTTTCTCAGATAAGATTCTGAAAACAATAAGATTTGAAATGGCAACGGAAGACCCAAAAAGATATTAGATGCATCGCAACAATTTGGCTGTGGCAGAAGGTGGAGACACTCAAAGTTTTCCCGTTAGGTTGCAAATGAAGCTGGGTAAACCAATCACAAAATAGGTACATTAGTGAAGTTCAACCACACATTAACCGTGACTGAGGAAGAGTGATTAACAGCTAAATACAACATATAACCTGGAAAAATATAACAATGTGTCTTCTAACTAGATCAGTTCCTCAACCTCTGTGCTGTTGATATTTTGGGCTGGATAATTCTTTTTTGTAGGGACTGCTCTGTATAACATAAGATATTTGGCAGCATTAGTGGCCCACTAAATGCTGGTAGCATCCCCCAAATTGGGGCAACCAAAAGTATCTCCAGCCAATTCCGTATGTCCCCCCAGATGCAAAATTGCCCCAGCTGAGAACCACTGAACTAAACAGTTATATATGTTGCAGTAAGGAGTTCAGTCATGTCAACCAAGAGGAAATTCTCCAGGAAACAAAATAGGTGAACACCTAATTAAATACATGCAGTTAAGATACAAACTAGGAAACACTGTTAGATAATTGGTTCAGACCAAATATTTGTTCAAACCAAAGGAATGACATCAATGAATCAGGGGAGCCGGCTAAGTTGTGGGCAATTTCTTCTAAGTCAACTTGGCCAATTCAGTGCTAAACAGAGAGCTCCCTTGATCAGGTTTAGATTAAGTGGAATTAAAGCCAATTTTGACATTGTGATATGAAATTCTGACATTGCCCATCCAGTGCGTAGCCTTTGTAACCAAGGGAAACGGTCAGCTTGTAAGCAGTTCCATCTGCTATGCTCGCTGCAGCCTGCACTAGTTAGGTCTGCATATTGGAGGTTAGTGGCCCAGGAAAAAGCCTCTCTCAAAAATGATTTACTCTGAATCAAATAAATCCTCTTGGAGGCTTTGCCTCACATGTTCTCTGAGGTAGCCTGCTGCAATAGAGTACTCTCCCTTGAAAATGTCTTAATTATCATTTGAACCCAAGTAGCAATTTCCTTCAGCAAAACAAGGTTCTTTGAGTTTCAGTGGAGGCATTAAAGAATACACTTCCTATTTATTTTGGAATACTCTCCCCATGGCAAGGCTGAAGTGCAAAGGCTGTATTTACATCTGATGATTTCTTACAATCAGCTATGGAACATGACCAACATGACAGTGAGGGATTCCGATTTTCATGAATCATTTTTGGAACAGCTGTCAGCAGAAAAATATCTATTCGATCAGCTCTTGATAATTTTCTGCCAATTTAGCCTAGCAATGCCCTCTGCACGCTGCAAGAAATGCAGCAAAGATTAAAGATTTCAAATGCTTTTGACTCGTGCACCCTACCTTAGCCGAGTGTATCTAGGCGTTTCCAAATTTCTCTAAATTGACTGCTCTGATATTTTTTACTTAACTAGGCTGATCTGATCTCTGATTAATGTGACTGTGAAGAATCAAAGCTCTATGCCAGGCCTTTCTAAAAAATATCTAGAGAAACATTACCCTTCAGGATTCTTTGGCCAAAAAAAAAAAGAATGTTGTGTGGTCAAAAAATTTGAGGTACGGCGTATAAGTATATCCTACACCTTCAACGTCCACAAGTAACACCAGCAAGCTGAAGGTTTTGAGAAGTTTTAAAGTAAAGAATCTGTATTTAGTTAATTACCCCAACTGAAAATAGACATTTGTTATCTCACAAAATTTCTGAAGTTCAGGAATGACATAGCTGGGTGGTCTGGCTCAGGGTCTTCCATGAGGTTGCAGTGAGGCTGCCGGCCAGGGCTGCAGTCATATGAAGAGTTGGCTGGCTCGCTCACATGGCTGTTGGCAGGAGGCCTCTGTTTTTTGCCACCTGCACCTCTCCACAGCACGTCCAAGCGTCCTCATGACATGGTAGCTGGCCTCCCGCAGAATGAGTGATCTCAGAAAGACAGAGCAAGCGGGAAGTGCTTTCTATGATCTAGTTTCTAAAGTCACCCACAGCGTACTTCCGTTTTTATTCTCTGTCAGAAGTGAATCACTAAATCAAGCTAACGCTCAAAGGGAAAGGAATTAGGCTTCGCCCTTAGAAGGGAGCATCGGAGAATTTGTGGACATGCTTTGAACGACCGCAAATGGGTTAGTCCATCATTTTCTTTACAAGATCACAGAGCTTCTTCAACCATGTCTATTACCATGGTTAATGATCCTGTTGAATGAAACATTAACTGGGCAAATGCTGTGTTATGCTCTGTTGTCACTCAAAGAAATGTAGACAATGAAAGAAAGTATAGAGTAGGTAGATCAGTGGGTAATTTGACGAGATACCATTTTTGGTTTCTGTTTCTATTTTGCAACTATGTCTTGCATACTCAGAGAGGTAAGTTAAGTGATATTTCTGAAAAACAGTTATATAAATTTTTCAAAGATCCTATTCATTCTTCACATAACATTTATAATGCTCATTCTATGTACAGAGTGTTGAGGTTGGGAGCACAGTTATATTTAAACAATGTTCCAGACCACAGGATTTCCCCAGCATTAATATAAAATGGTAACAGTTGTAGGAAGGATAAAGTGATGATCGTGGCCTCTGGGAGCATTCCCTAGGACATTTGTTAAGAATTTGTACTTATATGGATCTTCAAGATGGAAGTAGAAGGTATATCTTTGCACAAATCTGTAAGACACTGATACTCTTGATTAAACCAACTGAACCTCATTCTGTATTTAAGGTAATAATTTATGATTTCAGATAAAAGTTAGAGCTTTTTGACAATGAGAACCAACAAAATAATTTGGGGACAGATCAGTACTTCTCAGATAATTCATAACCCATTCAGCATGCTTAAAAAACATAAATCTCAAAAAACAAAAGGAAAACTCATTATTATAGGTAGAGTTTACATTGGTTCTCCTTAAGTGACATGCATTCCATCTTGATTATTATTTAAGTATGTCCATATTACATGCCATATACATATACTTTATTATCAGAAAATACATTTTCATATGAATTATATCTGTAATAAGACTTGCAATTCCTTTATGTCCAGTGTGAAAAACAAGCGGTGTGTCAATTATCCTGTGAGAGTTGGAAGGGATTGGTATATATCTTAAGCATAAACTCTAACGAATCTACTGAAGATCCAGATTCTATACGCCACACTATTCCCCAGCTTTCAGGTGAATAAGTGGCATTGGCTATTAGCAAAAAGAAAAAAAAAGAATTATTAGGTTAATTTTTGTTTGGGTGAGTTTTCTCACTTGGGTAAATACCAAAGAGTTGTCCTTCACTTTATGGGCACAGTGTAGAGCTCTTCGCCAGTCATTTTAAAGATGTTTGCTTGAAATAATTAAGAAATGATGTGAGAGAATGTGACTAGCTCAATAAAAACCATGAGTCAAAACAAGTCATAACTCAATGGAATAAGACAGAATAATTACTTGTATATATTGTTTACCCTTTATTTTAAAGAGTCTATAAAGTCATCATCCCATGTTCTAATACATCTAAAATACTACATCATACCAGAGATTGAAATAGATTGTTCCAAGCTCTTACAACCTTGGGATATCATCCCAGAATCCCAGAACCTCATATTAAGTCTCATTTATTTGAAAACAGATAAAATTGGCTTTTGCAGGATGTCGCACATTAAGTTCTATGGCAAATATTTTAAAGAACCAGATCTAATCTCATACTTTTTAAATAACACCAGTTTTTAATTTGAATTCTATTAAGATATATATAAGTGAATAGAAAATGGTTTATCCCATCAGAGTTATAAAGAATCTGCTAGTATTGGAGGAGGTAACATCTCACTCATCTTGAGGTTCACAGAAGACCACACAGTAGAGCTAATATGTGACATAACTAATGAGAGTGAGGGGATTTTGACGTTAAAAAGGAGGTGGAAATCTCTGGAGATTTTTCACTCCCCTGCTTCTTTCCTCCCCCACGTCCACGGGTCGTCTTGTCAGATTGTGTCTATCTCCTAATAAGTAGATAAGTTTTAAGAGTTTAGGGATCCCCAAGAATCAGATCTGAAAACAGGGCTAGATATGCAAGAGATTAGTTTGAGGAAATGCCTGTGTTAGTTTCCTAGGGTTCTTTAACAAAGTATCCTAAACTGGGTGGCTTGTTAAAACAACAGAAACTTATTCTCTCATGGTTCTGGAAGCCAGAAGTCTAAAACCAAGGTGTTGACGGGGCCAGGCTCCACCCAAGGCCTCCACGCAAGTCTCCTCTGTCATCTCCTGCAGCTTCTGCCAGCCCCAGGCCTTCCTTGGGTTGTGGTATCAAATCTACAATCTCTGTCTCTGTCTTCATGTGACCTTCTTCCCCTTGTGTCTCTCAAATGTCCCTCTTCTTATAAGGACTACAGTCCTCTTGGATTACACACCCACGTGATCATTCCTCCTAACATGATTATATCTGCAAAGACCCAGTTTCCTAATAAGGTCACATTTGCAGGTACCAGGGGTTAGAATATCAACATATCTTTCGGGGGGACAAAATTCAACCTATAATAATATTTGTGAAGTATAAATGCAGAGGGAGAATAAGTATTCAAGGAGCATCTTCTGACTGCAATGGAAATCTGCTTGTGAAAGGAGGGAAAGAAGAACATATTGGGTGCAGAGCACCTCAGATCACAGTACAGCTCTACAAAAGTCCTGCCCAGGCTGATGGGAGCTAAAACCAACTTAAAATTGTATTGATGATTTGCACTTGCTCTGAATTCATTAAAACTTTCAGATGCTCTATCTCTTCTTCTTTTAAATACCTGTATGTTCATTATAGCTGTGCAGCGTATGGTAATTATGTAATTATATGTAATAAATGACATTACAGCAACTACAAAGGTTTGTCTTAAGTCACACTGTCCAATAAATGTTCAGATAAGAATAAGAGGTGAGTCTCTAGAAGTCCATCTGATTAACTGGAACAACTCATCATTGTTCATTGGGTTCCAGAATTATAAGGCTTTAAGTCTTTCTGAATTCTAGGGAGAAATCTAAGGCTAGTCCAAAGCTATTGAATGGAAAAGTTGGTAAGCTAAAAATAAATACAGTATTAAATGTTAGTGACTCCCTCTTAAAGTAAAAGGAGATGTGCCTATCAGTATGTGCTGTGGTCAGCCTCACAGCTGAGTATCCCCAGTGATGACCCCTCAAGCTTGTTCGAAGAACAGTGTCAAGACCGATTGGGTTTCCTATGTATAAGCCACTGATCGTTGCGGATAAGAGATGCTTATATTTGAGGTGTACAAAGGCGAAAGGAGAAAGAGCTCAAGACGACATTGGTCCATTGAAATATGTCCCATAATAACCCTCCTACACTGTTGGCGGGAATGTAAATTAGTTCAACTGTTGTGGAAACAATAAGGAGGTTGGTTCCTCAAAACACTAAAAATAGAAATACCATTTGATTCAGGAATTCCACTTCTAAGAATTTACCCAAAGAAAACAAGATTCCAGATTCAAAAAGACAGATGCACCCCTATGTTTATCGCAGCACTATTTACAATAGCCAAGACATGGAAGCAACCTAAGTGTCCATCAGTAGATGAATGGATAAAGAAGATGTGGTACATATACACAATGGAATATTATTCAGCCATAAGAAGAAAACAAATCCTACCATTTACAACAACATGGATGGAGCTGGAGGGTATTATGCTCAGTGAAATAAGCCAGGTGGAGAAAGACAAGCACCAAATGATTTTCCTCATTTGTGGAATATAACAACAATGCAAAACTGAAGGAGCAAAACAGCAGCAGACTCACAGACCCCAAGAAGGGACTATGGTCACTAAAGGGAATGGATTGGTGATGGTGGTTGAGGAAGGAGGGGGATGGGGATTAAGGGACACTATAACTCACAATCACAATATAGGTGGGTCACAGGGAAGGCAGTACAGCACGGAGAAGACAAGTAATGACTCTAGCATCTATCACATTGATAGACAGTGACTGCACTGTGGGGGAGGGGGAGGACTTGATAATTATGGGTAAATGTTGAAACCACAATGTTGTCCATGTGAAACCTTCATAAGACTATATATCAAAGATACTTTAATAAAAAAAATGAATTATGTCCTGTAATGGCCTGAGATAGAAATATCTTCTAACCTTCTCAATAAAAAATGTATTTTCTTTACTTGGGAGTTTATATAAAATTAACATAAAATATATTTTCTTGGGGTGTTGAATTATAGTTCCTAAAAGACAGGTATTTTTTGTTTCTTTTTATTTACTTTGTTTATCCAGAATGCATAGCGATTTAAGCTTTTTACGTATGCAGTGTATGTTTGGAGCCAGGGGAGGGAGGCAGGGAGGTGGGGGGAGTAGAGGACGGAGGGAGGAGCTGATCTAGCAGACTTTTAAGAAATGGCATTGCAGGAGAAGGTTGTGGCCCAAGTTCTTAATTTTTGTTACACGTGAGAGGGTTTGGAAGGGGACTGCAACAGGGTAGGTTGCCTGTTGGGCTGAATATTTTCTCAAAAATTCAGTTCACAAATAAGCATCAGATTCTGCAGGTCAGGTTACTTGGTAAGCCACAGCCGGGTATCTGCAGCTAGTCTTGCTCCTCCTGCCCCAGGATATGTCACCATTCTAGTGGCTACCATCAGGATAGCGACGACCACGTCAGACCTAAAATGCACTAGGAGAGCCACATGCCAAAGTCACGTCTGTCCTACTCCACAACGGCTGGTTTCCCACTCTGCTAAACCACATCCCATGAAGGCCTGCTGCCTAGAGGCACAGGACTCCCATGATGAGCTACAGTCTCACGGGGTGCCAGCAATGCTTTTCCTACAAAACGCCTTAGGGGAATCATCCATGGGGAAACATTCAGTTTCTTTCTGAGCCAAGATTCCTGCTCTTTTAGCCAACTTTACATTTGATGGTGGAAGGCATCTCTGGCTCTTCCAGACATATAAGGCTCACTAACATTGACCACGTGATGAAGCTTGACCGCCACTTCGTTAAACCTGCCCTAGATCAAGAAGGAGCCCAATTATCAACTTCAGCCTTAAACTTTAAGACCATCTTTTCTTTTTTCCCCAGGTCCACTTCATTACCTGGCATCAGCATTGATGCTATCAGAGTAGCCACACATAGTTGTAGGCAGGCTGTGCTATCTCCTCCTACAAACTCACAGTCACCTTCGACCCACCCTCATAGAAACACACTCTGACAATGCTTGTGGGAAACAGATGGAATTTCTTCTATATTCCAAATATACTGGAGGCCAGAATAAGCAGACCCTGCAGTATTTGAAAAAATACTGTTGAGCTTTTTTCCTCTAATTAAAAGGCTACTGAAGTAACATCTAAATTATGTAACAGTTTTTTCTTTGTTACATTGTTGTCCAAACTGTTTATTTCATGCAAGGAAAGGCATACCCACAGTGGCTCTGCAAGCTAACACCTTACATAGCTTTCCACTGATGAATATTTCTGAACATCAAGGGTTAGAAGAGGCTTCTGTCCTACACAGTATTTTGATTGCTTGCAGGATTCAAATGTACTAGCAATTTTATACAATTTTAGGACACAGAATGGAAGCTAGAACATGACCTGGCTCTCTGCACACAATAAACCAACTTCAGGCCTTTTCATTGGCCAGAGATGATTTGTTCTTTTATGTGTTTCTAGTCAAAAAGTAATCAAAACAATCAGTTCCTGAACCAGAATATGTATGTAATGCTTGAAATACTAATCTTAATGCTCATGAAAATGAATGAATTAAGGGCTCTTTAGAAAAGTACTATTTCTTTTAATCTAGGACTTCTGTCAAATGACAATCTTGACTGAAAATTGTCCTATTGGATATTAGTACAGAAAAATGAATACTTAGATTGAACTTGAGAATAATTACTTCTGATGTAATGGAAAGTGTCCTAGTCTTAAGCATAGTCCTATTCCTGCCACTGCCTACCTCCCTCTGTGTTGACAAGCAAGGTGAGCCTTAGTTTCCCCATCTTGCAAATACAAGGCTGCAATTGAATACTCCCTTTAAGATAAAAATTTCTGATACTGTTATACTTTTAGGATCAAAGTGCCTTGTTTTGTAATCTCCTGAACTATTGAAATATATCTATCAATGATGAGTAGAAATGGAAATGGAAAAGGATCGAGGGCAGACCAACTCAGTCATTCAGAGATGAAGCATAGCATGGACTCTATCACCAGTGTGGAAGGAGTGAGTCCTCAGTCCATCCTGACTCAATAGGAGAATGCAATTACTTTCATTTTCAACCTCATTTCAGGCCAGCAAAATCCATTCAAGGCTGCGAGAGAAAAATCCAGGGCATTCTGATCATTAATATTTGGGACAAATGGTGTCACAACATTTGTTCTATTTTGAGAGGCATTCCATTCAGTGGAGATTGTAAACATGTTTGGCACATCTTAGCCGTCACTTTCCTATGGAAGACCTTTAGAAAGTGTGCTGGCACACTGCTAAGTGGCATATTTAGTCCTCTAGTTTCCCATATAGTAGCTATTTATCTGTCTTCAAGGAAATTCTAACTGCACCATCTCAGAAGCAGATTCAAAATTTAGAGTCAAGAAAGACTGCAGTCCTGACTGGACTCAAGGAATCAAAGGGTTGTCAGGCCATAAATATGAGCAAGAACAAAACAGATGAGAGATTTTAACATCTACTGAATAGAGGTGGAAAGACTAGTTAGCTCTTAATTATTAAAGTACAATTTTTTCTAGAGTATACATATTATAGCTACATGTTGTTTAATCTATACAGTGAGGAATTTATTTGGTTTACAGCAGCCATTATGTGAAAGTCACTTGAATTTTGAAACCTTGCATTTCCAGCTGCGTTCAGTGTCAGCAATTTCCCTGAGGTGGATTAACAACTCTGTAGAAAATGTATTTTCATTGCCATTTTCCCAGTGTTTTATTTCTAAATGTGAAAGTTTGAATTATACCCCAAAATACTGAGGAAGCTACAATAAAAAAACATAGGGAATGGAAAAATAGAATTATAACCATAACTCAAATTCACATACTCCCTTTTTTATAAAATTATAAAATTTGTGAATATTATAAAATTATAAAAATGTGTGAATTAGCTGCCTGGGGAGACAGAGACATGTTTGTTTCCCTCTGTGTCCAGAGGGAGGCAGTTAGTTTTTTGGGGGCACTTATGCAGTAGGCACCATCAGGGGCTTTGCATGTCATTAAATACTGACATTTAATCATCCCAAGAATTCAAGAGGATGGATTTTATTATTCTCTTTTTACATGTAAGGAAACTATGTCTCTTAGTTATGCCAAATAATTTATTTAAGATAATACACATAATAAATGAGGGAACTGAGATTCTATTCCCAGTGTCCTTGGACTATAAAATGTGTGTTCCTTTCACTACTGCCAACGTTCCAAATTAAATACAGAGTTTGAGCTCTGGTTGAGAAAATAATCAACTTTACGCAGGCTAACTACTCGGAGGCTAATGAGAATTGTATTTCTGTTTTTTATTCCTCTTTGTGTATAAGTATTTTATAAATTTATTTGAAATTTAGACTTCTTAAGAATCAACCTGGAGGAAGAGATGGAGGATGAATTATTAATGAGATGTGTTTTTTTAAGGTCTGGTCTTTCTCTTGGTTCTAGTAAAATGTTAACTTTCCTGTTTTCAGTAACTGTTTCTCTTATAAGTGGTCCCCAACTTCTCATTACACTTAATATGCGTGACTTCCAATTCACCCTTCTGATCACCCTGCAGTTAATTCATTTTTGCACATCAAATATATATATTTTTTATTAGTTTTATTTTGGTATCATTAATCTACAATTACATGAAGGACATTATGTTTACTAGGCTCCCCCCTTCACCAAGTCCCCCCCACATACCTGTCACATCAAATATTTTGACCAATCTAGAGGCTAAGCATATTTTGTGAACCAATCTACATGGGACTTTTCAGAAAGAGAGCTGCAAACTGCCAAACGCTCCATGCTGGGGTTGCTATGTGCCACTCTTGGCAACTGCATGGGGTTCCTTGGGGTAATTCATGTCAGTTTCCGTGAGTGTAATGCGAGATCACCACCATTTTGTTCCCTGGGACTGCACTTTGTGACCACTGTAGGTGGCTGTTGTAGCAACCCTAAGTGAGGTATAAGTTTTAGAAAAAGTTACAGGTAGTTTTTTTGGGGGTAGGGAAATGTATACAGAACATAGGAGCTCCATTTCTCACAACTCTTTTTGTTCTTTACAAATAAGTCATTCAATTAAGGAAGAATATACTGTGGACTCTTAATTAGCAAAATCAAGAAGAAATAGTGATCCTCTAAAGCCCCTCCAAAGAAGACTAGTTTCTGAGTAACTCAAAGACTTTATCAAAGAAGGTCTCTCAGAGTGGTGAGGTCCTACTTTGGGCTCACCAGACAAGTTAGAAAGACAATATTATTTTGGCCATTGTTGTTTTTCTTGATATATTACCTCAAAGAGAAAATAAACTGATTATATCACCTCTTGGAATGTATAACTTAATCTAAAACCATTCACTGCTATACATTAAGATTCAAAGTGAACTATTAAACTCCAATACTAATATTACAGTCTTCTCTCAATGTATTTTTTTTACAAACAATCACACATTTTCAGCATATTGGAGGACCTCAGCAGCCTTATGGTTAGCGTGTGCCCAGACACTCAGAGTTCCAGACAAATTCTCTTTTCCAAATTATGTTTCGCTTGAGGTTCAAGTCTGGAAAGAGAGCAAGCTACGGTCCCCTTGTTTCCTCTGTAGTTTGTTTTACATTTACTCTTTGCAAAGGTGTCTGCCTCATAATGTCTGTCACTAGCTGCTGGATTTTTCTGCACTGCCAGTTGTCCTATGATCAAGTTACAGTGTCTTGCCATAGAAATTGCTTGATTTTAGGGGATTTTAAACAACTCTGGGTTTCTTACAAGGTCTGGAGGGGTGTTAATTTTTAAACATATTATTTAAGTCAAAGTGCAAATAAAATTTTAATAATTAGATTTCCTTTAGTTTATTCCAAAGGTAACACCTGAAACTGAATGACTAGTTAACTCTAGGCTAGGTTCAGTTTGATTTAGGAAGATTATTTTAGGAATATACTCTTCAGAAAATGTCAGAACTGAGAGATAGTACATTAAGTGTATTTTCTTAATATAGTACTAACTGATTTAAGAAATACCTTGGAAATTACTCCTCTTTAATATAATGAATTACCATGCAAGTAAAACAAAAAGCTTACAAGTCTTATGATGTAAGACTTCTCTTAGTTGCTTGTGTGAATAAGTCAGTTGCAAGACAACAGGGAGTCTTTTATAATTATTTTAATGTGATTTTGCAGTGGTTATCCATTACTGTTGTCTGCCCTGAACCTTTTCACCCTTCCTCTGATGACAGCAACCCAACTTTCTTTGGAGAAAAAATCCTCCCCCATCCCATGTAATTCTGTTGGTGCTTCAAATAAGAACACCCCATCCTGATGGGTGTAGATGTGGTGAGGTTACATAGTGCTGGCTACAATGACTGGCTTCCTGTTATATGTCCCTCTGCAAAATTCCTTTATGCCAGAAAAAACTTGTAGACCAGTTTCTGTCTCATTTGATGTGTCATTATGTGCTCTCTGTTCAGTTATAGGCTCTTCCACAGATGATCATGCTGGCTACCACTGAAACAGAGTGTTTTTATGGCTTTGAAGACTCAAATAAGTCTTAATGTTGGACACTGAAACACTCTACTTATGTTCCAGTATTTTTCTAATCTCATATTATTATTGTAGCTTTTCAATTGTTTACTTACATCCTGTTTTTTATTCTTCCCATAACCATCAGTTTTCAATAACAGGTATCCTCTACCAGTAAATCAAAAGTCTGAGCCATAGCATGGCTCTATACTAGCTGTGCAGATGAAGGAGATCTGTTTTCAGTTGGTAGAACAGGGAAAAATCTTGAAACTACCTAGTTGAAACATGTTCGTCACAAATCTTTTCTTCCCCTTTAGAGAGCCTAATTTGCTAAGAAACTGATAAATCTATTGAACCTGGTTGAAAAACTAACCAGGAAATTAACAGCCGACTTTTGAGATATCCTTAATTTACTGAACTCATACTAGACAATGAAATTCTTTGTGCACCATTACCAGGTCATATAATACCTGACTTGAAATAATTCAGCCTTTGCAAAGAGCCTCTAGCATTCAGAGGATCCCACTTCATGTTGAGTTAATTCTCATTACCTACCAAAATTCCTGGAGCCAGAGAGTGAATAATAGTGAAAGTAAAAGTTCCCTCCTGGCTTTATAGTGTCTGAGATGTTACAGATTCTAGACTTGGGGTCTAATAGTTGCATAGTAGCTCCAGAATGGAACCATTACAAAGATGTGCTGTCTGTGTTCAGTTCCAGCTATGCGTTGCATTCAGAAGCATATGTCCAAGTTGAAAAAAAATTTAAATCTTTACTGCAGCCTCGCATGAAAGGACAAAGGGGCGATGGCATGTTACACCGCGCAGCAAAGCAACATCCACCCACCTACTTCCTCAGATGCTTTATACGGTATGACGCTCACCTCTCCCCCTTCCTCAGTTCTCTCTCTTCCATCTCTCCTAATTTCTCCCAATATGGTTCCTCTTTCTCTGCTTCTTTTATCTTCTTTTATTTTTTTTCTTTCAGTTGTTCCCTGCACTTCCTAATAGAGTTCAACACAGACTTTCTAAGGTTTTATATTGGTAGAAGTCTAGTCAAGAGAAAAAAAACAAGAGCTAAGAGAATTTGATATAAATTGTTCACAACAAAATAACGCTGTTTTTGCCAAAGACTACGTGATTATTTTTCTTACAGATAGAAACATTACTGGCTTTTCCCTAAAATGAGAAGTTACAAGTCTGATAACCAGTGTGTCCATTTAGGGACTGTACATATTACTCCTTAAATTTAGTTAAAATCCAAGGCAAATATTCTGTTACCTAAAAACTAAATAATAAGGTTAACCTCCAGCAAAACTTGGGTGCAATCATTTATGGGGGAGAGAGAAGAAAATGTGTTAATCTATACAAACAAACATAGATATATAAATACACACAATATGCATATCCACTACAGTCTTCAATCTGTAACTAGTCAGAAGGCCACAGTAGATATATGGATATATGTTACTTCATTCTTTTTAAAAAAATTTTTTATTAAGGTATGATTTATATACACTCTTATGAAGGTTTCACATGAAAAAACAATGTGGTTACTACATTTATCCATATTATCAAGTCCCCACCCACACGCCAATGCAGTCGCTGTCCATCAGTGCAGCATGTTACTTCATTCTTGCAATACACATTCCATATCTCCTTTGTTTTCAGTTCAGCTGGGGATGGTTCTTTACCTGGGGAGGGAACACAAATTCATTCCTGACGTAGATAATCCTTAGTAAATGTGTGTGTGTTGTTTTTGTTGTAGTTTTCCATTAAGTTTCCCTGTCTTTCCTGCCTCTTCTATAGCAGCAACCAAATTTCATCATAGAACTTGGGATCAATCATCCCAGACAGTGGAGTAACCCTGTTTTTGTGTGTTCATTCGGTGACACAAGGAGCCTACAATAGTGAGAGAGCTGTCTCACTTTCCAGTTCAGTGGAACCATTTATTGGTGTCCTGCTGGCAAAGAATATTTTGCTAGGGAACCAAAATTCCAAATTAGCAGTGCTCAACATTAAAGGAATAACAGAAAATTCGATGAGTGGGTTGTTAGGTATGATAATGTGAGGAGTCACTCCCAAACCCATTCTCTCAAGGTGGTAATCTCCCAAATGATGCCACTGTTGATTCCTCCATACACCATTCCATCTTTATATTAAGCCAGTGCTTTAGGGTGGTGAGGGAAATGTGTCAAGACCAATAATTCAGTGAGTATGAGTTCATGTCTACCTTCTTCTGCCATGAAGTGAGTATCTTTTTATGAAGAAATGCTGTGTGGAATAATATGACAAATGGGAAAAAAATACCTTCTGTAAGTCCATGAATGGTAGTTCTGGAAAAAATATGATGTGCAACAAAGAAAATTCATGTACAGAATATGTGTCTATTCCAGTGAGGATAAAGCTCTAGCCATGTGGGAAGGGGTCCAATGTCATGAATGTGTTACAGGTAGCTGGATAATCCCTCTGGGGAATGATGCTATAAAGATACTGAGTGTTGGTCTCTGGTTTGGGCAGATTAGGCACCTGGCCTTGGTGAGAAATCCATGTTGTTGAGGCCATGCATTGCCTCCATTCCTACCACCACTGCCACTTTATGCATTGGCCCATGGGCTGCTCTCTGCACGAATGGTGATACTTGGGATATGCAGCTAAATAACAGCCACAGAATGAATCTCTCTGTTCATTTTTGCTTTGGATGACTTTTGATGAGTATTGATATGTAGCATGAATATTTTCACACTCTATGTCCATTCAGAGAGGTCCATTTACAGATCTCCTTCCCAGACTTGTCACCCATATTCCAATCCTGTTTTCATTTTCCCAAGTTGTGACCATACAGCTCAACCATTAGCATCTGTCCATGCATCAGTGGATAACCATTATTTTGATTATCTCTAAGACCAGAGAAAATGGACAGCCAAAAGTAGAACACATTATCACACTGTGCAGAACCACGTGTACACTAGGTCTCAGTGTTTCTCATCCTTAGTCACCAGGTCATAGAATTTCATGAGAACTTAGGAGAAAAGGCAGTGCAACAGAAATTAGTGTCCAAGACTATGAACCTTATTTGTGGTGGTGGACTTGCTCAAGAACAATCTCATGTATGTCACTCAATAACAGGTTGCTTCAATGCATGTCTTGCGTATGTCTTAATGAGTCAAACAGCATCTGGGTCATGATGGAGATCTCAGGATGCATGGCTACTTAATGCCTCCTGGTTCAGTGCTCAGTCTCTACACTGATTCAGTAAGAAGGCAGAAAGTGCTTCCCGAAAGAAAAACAGTTATGTGAAAAGCAGGGCATAGTTTTCTCCCAAATCATAAAGATTATCCTATTAACATTTATCAGCTCCATGCAGCATCCCTGGTTACCTCGACACTTCAAGTATCATTGGATTTTCTGGGTCACTAGGTGAAAGTGGAAATGCAGCGTTACACTGCAGAGTGCCAAAGGCTTCCCTTAACCCTGGTCCGCCGTGAAGGCAGGCATCCTCTTGGCTTCAAAGTAATACAGATTTGGGCTTTGTTTACTTCAAAAACAAATGAACGAACGAAGAAACAAAGTCATCAAACGTTGAGCCTTTTCATTTCTGCTGGTAGGTGGTACAAGGTGCAGCAGCTTATCCATTAGAGAACTAACTTGATGTCCTCCAACCACACCACTTGAGGTGGCAGATTCCTGATATGTCACTGGTTTATCTCCCACTCTTACATTTACATATGAGAAAGCATCTAAAAACACTCCTTACTTATGCACATTAGATCCAAAGAGAAAAATGCCATTAATGGCAAGGAAATCAGGAATTTCATCTCAAACATGGTATTTTTGTATTTTTATACTTGGCTTAGAGAAGAGAGTCATCGTAGAGATTTACAAAGATGCAGTTAATTTTCACACGAATGTATTTCTCAATAGCTTAGTGAAGGAATCATCTTCTGGGCCCTCCTGGGGGATGTAGTTAGAGTATCAGCATATAGTGTGCATGGGATGGGATTCCTCTAACAGTCTTACCTCCCTAAGCTTTTGAACTCCTTCCACTACGTCCTGTCCTGGAAGTTTTCCCATCTCCACCTCATTACATGTAAGACACTATTAAACCCAAAATTCAGTAAACAAAACCAAGAAACTGCTAGAATCAATTCTAGCTTTACGACCTAACCCATTAAATCCACCCTATTTAAAAATTGCATTCATATCCATAGTTAGGTCTACTACTGTTTCATATTCCATCTTCCTTGTTCTAGCTCCCCCTTAGAATTGATTATACACACATTTCCTAAGTTTCTATCAAAAATTCGTTTTGGTAAAATCTTACAAGGGATTAGCTATTTCCCTCTGAGTCCAATTTTGGACTTGACCCATGGTGCATGTGAAGATCTGACCCTAGTTATAAGGCTAGTGCCAACAAGAGAGGGTGGAGGTTAATCTTGAGTAAAATGAGCTCCACTCCCCAGGCAGTAGTCTCTAGTTAGATGTTTGTAAGGTTTTCAAGCAGAGGAAAGTTTGTCTTTTTAGACACAGACAGTCAGTCAGCTTCTACTGACAAGGGAGGATCATAGTAACCTGGGTTCAAAACTCTCAGCTTCATCTGAATCCAACTTGATGTACCCATTTCAAGTTTCTGAGCCTTACTCCTTTCTAACCAAGACCCCAACTTTCTTGAGAGAGATTTGGTGAGGCTGTGAATTCAATACATATTGTAATTCTGCAACCCATATGCTTAATATTTTGAGTTTGGTTATTTGAAATATTGGTCTTGTAACTACAAAAAAAAAAAAACAGGAGACCCATTTAGGGTTGCCCTGGAAGCTTTGTGGTTCCCTGAACATGAGTTGAATGGAAAATGTGAAGAACTGTGTTTAGCATGTCCATTTTGTAAATACTCCAAAGCACTCATGAGAATCCATCCCATACCACAGTCCTTATAGGCACCTATTCCCATAATAGTCAAATGCAGAAGCCATTTGAGTCCCCAAGGCACATGCTTCAGTAATACTTCATCACAACCAATCAAAAGTAGTAATTTGATTAACTGTGATGAGACTACATGCCAGAGGTTATTAGATCCCATTTTCCATTGGCAAGGAGCTCAATCCTCCCTCCATTCAAGCTCAAGAATATGACCAAAGTAATCCCAAAGTAACTTTGAGGGATCTGTTCCCTAAAATGACCCCTGGAACCAATTTCTATATATGTAAGGGCTCATTCAGGAGATAGACATAACAGTACCTATTTGAAACAAGAAAATCTAACATAGGGAATTATCAACTAGTTATAAAGTTCTTAAATCAGGTAATGGAAAGCATAACAAAAGAACCCTGATATACCAAAGATATCAATGACAGAAAGTAACTCCCACCTCTAGGGTTGAAATAACCAACGGTGGTTAGACTATTATTAAAACTTAGAACTGAGATGAGGCTCTATGGAGCTTGAACACAGACATTTGAGGAGGAGATGCTGCTCAGCTAGACTGGTATATCTGAGCTCAGAGAAAGGGGCATAGGGCTTGGCACCCAGGTCTCTGGAGAAGGGGCATCAAACAGTTTTTGCTAGTGCTTCTGGGTGGGGGCATGAGGAAGTTGGTTCTTCGTGCAGAAAAAACAATCAGCTGCTTTCATTTGTTGCTATGGGATAAAAAGGAAACTTGCTGCACGGTGAAAATAGAATTCTGAAGTGATGTTCACAGTTACTGCCCTCAGGAAGAATACCATAAAGAGAGTGTTGCTTGACTCTCCTGCAACCTTGTCTTCTCCCTCTAGCGTCCCTCCCTGGCCCTCAAACCCTCTCCTCCTATCTCCACCCTTACAAATATCTTCTTTACTCTGCATGATGTTTTTAAACAATCCCTCAAGACCTATTTCAAATGCCCTTCTACAGGCTCTAATGATCCTCCAGTTAGAATTAATCATATCCCAGCGAATGTGTGATCATGGCATTTTGTGTGTCTGCTTCACACCTACCACTTTCACTCTCGCTGGAGACATCTGGTCTACCTCCGACTCATCCACCCAAAGAGAACAGTTTGCGGCAGGAGTGATGCCATAGACCTTAATATGCCTCACAATATATAGCTCAATATATACATAATGGTTATCCAACAACTGTTTTTGACTGCAATTTTATCTGTTATCCAGGTTTTGTTTTGTTTTTTTTACCCTCACTTACTGGAATATTTGTACCACATTCAATAGGATTATCATTGCCATTATCATGACCTTCACATTAAGCAATAACGTTATGATTAGAGAAGTTGTAAAAAAAGTTGAAAAAGTGAGTTTCTTTCTTTAAACTTAATAGGAAAAAAACACTACCACAAAACTACTTATCTTTAAAACGTCTGCAGTGAAAGTAGAGAAATGCCATAAAAAGCACAACATATTTCTGAAACCTCAATTTCCTGTGAGTCATCCTTGGGGAAATACAATATGAAAAGAATCAGCACAGATTCCAGATGGGAAGGTTCCTTGAAATACCCTCAGACTTCCATGAGGATGTCCTCTGAATTGCTTGTAATTTATCAGTCTATACTAGGTCTGGACAAGAAATGTGTGATCCAGCCTGGTCCTTCTCTCTCCCCACATTCTTTTTAATGCCTGTAAATTTGCCTAAAGAAGAATTTTTTGAGTTTATAGAATTCAGTAACAATCGCTAAGAATTGTCTTTGAGTCATTTCAGCCACCTGCTTAATAGTGATAAAGGTCAGTCTTTTTTTTTTAATTCTAAGAATCAATTATAGATTCATAAAGAAGCAATGCATCATGGAGATTGAGAGCATGGAATCTGGACATAAACTCCCTGTGTTTGAAAATATATATTATGAGTTTTGTGATCATGGGCCAGTTATATAACCTCTTTGTGTCTCAATATTACCTTTCTTATTATGCATTTGTACCATTAGACTGACTAACACATTATCAATTTCTTAAGTGTAAGACCTAAACAAAGCACTCAGTAAATCTTAAAAACCATTATTACCAAAATTATTAAAATTTCTTATCTTTCTAACCTTACCCCGTGTGTGTTGCTTCTTTCCTTCCTTCCTTCCTTCCTCACTAACAAATATTGCTGAGAAGCAACTGTGTGCTAAACACTCCTCTGTGTGCTGAGGAAATAGAAGTGAACTAAACAACCTTCCCTCCACGAGGAGGAATCTGTGTTCGTGAAGAGTAGCCTGTAACAAACCAATCTACAACATAATGCCAGAGATAATGACGATAAGTACTATGACAGAAAATAAGGGAAGATAAAGCAAACCCAGGATTGTTGTTAGTACAAAGAGGGACAACAAAATACGGAAATTTGAACTGAACTGAAGTGGATACATTTCACAGCATGTAGCAGGTGCTTGCTGTTCTAAACATAAGCCAAGAAAGTGCCCATCAAAACTTCTCTACTTTGCTTTGTCAATTTATATTTGGCCCTGGGTTTTTTTGGAAGCCCGGATTGTTGGGAAATAGAGTGGACCAGGAAGAAAGGGGACCTGGGGCCTTGACATACTCCAGGACCTGGAGAGAATCCTAAAGCCGGAAAAATAATGATGGAAACCAGTTCAGTCTCTGGTCCACACAGGCGAGGCCCTAGGTGAGTAATAATAGTAATAGTAACATTTAATAAACATGAAACTGAGACTTTTGGAGGCTTAGTTACTTGCCTTGGTTTCACAATTTGTAACATGGAGTTTGTAGGGTTTAAAGTCAATGCCTAAAAGTAAAAGGTGAGCAGTTCGAGCCCATCATGGTCAAACTCTGAAGCCCATTTCCCCATTAGGCAGCCCTCCTGGTCCCAGCAGGCACACTAACATCAGCATCAAGGAAGCCTTGCTGTAAGAGTGAAGTGCTTGGACATGGAGTGATGAATGCTGCTTGAAGATAGGGGGGTCTACCAGGACACGAAAGCTCCTCAAATCAGAGGAACTAAAGTGCCTGGTGAAGTAGACAGAAACTGGGCAAGAGGAAAAAGATTCAGAACATGGGTTTAGGAGTGTAGCTTACTAAGAAGGCCTGTCCTCAGGAATGAATGACAGGTTGATATGAGATTAACAACAAATTTTCCCTTCTGACTCCTCAGAAAATCGATAGGCCTTCATGTTTGCCTGATGGGGATGGAGCCAGTCTTTCTGCTTAAAGTGTAGTTAGACATACAGAGGTTAAAAAGAAAAGTTACGATGACATTGAAAAAATATGTAATGTCATAGATGCCCCATTACTGTTGATTGTGAATTAATATTCATCATATTTAATATGTAAGATTCCTGACCCTTAATCTTTAAATAGCAATGAATACCATGTGTTAACTCAGCTGTAGGTTTTCATTAGGTGCAAGTTTTCAGAAGTAGACACTATATAATAGAAAGCACTGTATAATTGAAATCTGAGTTTTTATTTTAATTCCCAATCAATGAGACCTTATACTGGTTGCTTGATTTCTTTCTGATTTAAGAACTACAGAATTGGCACCATTCTTGTTCTATATTGCTCACAAAATTGTTATTAAGATATGAATTAATACACCTGAAGAGTATGAAATACTGACATTAAAGGTGATATCTTTGTGTTCCTGTATAGTTGCAGGTAAAATTTTATTAAACAAGGTCCACATACTAGTATATTTAATACTGGGAGCTGTTGTTATTTAGGGTAACTATGGTATTCCTTTGGCCAAGTTTTCAAGTCTTGTAAAAATGAATAGTTTCTTAAATGCATCTCCTTAAAACTAGATTTTGTATGCTGGCTTTACTCAAATTTAAAAAACCAACATCTTGAGCTCAGGTTGTTAAAACATTTTAGCCTAGTACATGTAAGCAGAAAGCCACCTCCAGCACAATATAGTGATGGAACTGCTAAGATGGGTGTTCAGGGTGACATGTGATAGTTGAGTGATGAAGTCTCCTTTCCTCTGGCAGAAATCTTAACTGAATAGGCTTCAGTGGTGGTCCTAACTGCAGATGGAAATTATCAGGAGTCTACTATACTAACAGAACAGAAGGCAGCTGTTTTATGCCTCCTCATGGGAGAAATAAGAAAAGATTAAGAGCATGGTAGAAAGCATCTGATTTTTGTAGGGTTCACTTACGCAACATCATGAAGTTATTCATTTTCTTCTTCCTCCACACTTAGAAATATTCTTCAGTGAGTCCTGTCATGAATGCACATATTTTTCACTTAAAAAGGGACTGGGATTGGAAGAGATGTTGGTTCTCTCATATCATTGCTTAGGAACAATGGATTTAAATATTAATACTCTAAATGCTCTGAGTAAGTGAAGGTGCTCGAGGCCCTTGACTATTTTGGTAATGGTGGTTACTTCTTTCAAAGAGAGAGAAACACCACAATTCTGTAAAGCAGGAGAAACTGCTCAATGGTTTTCAAGCACTAGGTAGCATAATCCACTTGGTAGCAGCCTACCAAATTTTAGGAAAACATACATCTGTAATATGAATCTTGAAATCCAGGTCTATAATATGATGAGAATGACCCTGGCTGCTGGTCCACAGGGCTACACACCCCCATGAGATAAAGCCTTGACACCCTCCTAGACATCACTCGAAGTGTTTATTTTATTTATCAAAATCTTTTAGGAAGCTCATAGCATTATTGCACATCACCATGGAAACATCAGAAATACCCACAATAGGATTCTTTCTCTGATCAAAATTCCACCCAAATTAAAACCAGGGGTGTCGTTTTCTACCAACCCAAATTAAATTTGCAACTGTGTCTTCCAGATGTACAGTGTCTTTGACAGTTTGTTTATAGACTGTACACAAGTACTGCTTTGGAAAACAAGAAGCTGTTGTTTTGACAGTTGACTGTCAGTGCACTTGGGTCAGTTGTTTGTGGGACCTTTACTGGAAATCTGAACATCTGACTGACTCAGAGGACGGCTTGTTTGGTTCTCTGTCAATCAGTATCCTCCTAAGCCCTCAGAATCTCTTACACAACTTAGCTTGCTATTGTGTCCTATTAAGATACACCTACAGTGAAGAGGAGTATGTGTGGCATTTCAACTATATTCTCCAGGAGTGACATGTCCAAGCTAATTAGTTATGATTATGAGCATCGTTCTGAATGTTAATGATTTCTTTGCAGAAGAAAGGAGAAAGGATGTGTATTTTTCCACTATTTTCTTACTGTTGATGGGTTTGTACATTGTATCAAAAGCCATTTGGTTAAGTTGTTATTTTCTAACAAGTTATATCTATAGGGATATTCAGTAAAAAATAACAATCAGGTTATGTCTTCATAATGTCCAAAGTTTCAGTACAATTAATCTTTAAAAAGTCAAATTGAGTCTGTCAGATTTGCAGAAAAAAATCTAAGAGTGTTATTAGAAGAAAAAACTCATCTAGAAGTTTCATTTTTAAAACACTTCGTGTCTTAGCTCAGGTTGCCATAACAAAATATCGCAGACAAGGTGGTTTGAACAACAAATTTATTCTCTCACAGGTCTAGGCTGGAAGCCCAAGATCAAGGTGCCAGCATGTTAGGTTTCTGATGAGAGCTCTCTTCCTACCTTTTAGACTTAAGTTGCCTTCTTGCTGTGTCCTCACATGGTGCAGAGGGAGGGAGGCAGAAATCTGGCGTCTTTTATGAGGGGACTAATCTCCTCACGAGGGCCCCACCCTTATGAACTCATCCACATATTAACCTATTTAAAAGTAAACAAAGATGAAAGGGCCACTAACTGGGGCAAGCCACTGGGGATAGGAAGATGAATATGACACAGCCACTGAGGCTGAAAAGCTCCCAGATGGCAGGCATCAGGCATTTAAGACGGGATAGCACAGGCACCGGCCAAAGAGAGTTCTTACCGACGGGGTCACCAGAGGAAAGACTTGGTCACAGGCTCTGTGGGTCTTACAGACAGGTTTTCTGAGACACAGCCGTTAAGTTGGGAGTTTCCAGCTTAGGGAAGAGTAGACAAAGTAATAGCTGTCATAAAATATTTGAAGTGCTATCATAAGGAGGGAGATTGAGAGTCTATCTCTAAAGGTCTAGAGTAGTAAAAAGAATCAATGGATGGAACTCTGAGGACATAGAAAGTTTGAAATAAGAAACAACTTCCTAAAAGTGAAAGCTGCCAAAGGCCAAAAGGAATTTCTTGGAAAAGAGAGAATATTCTAGGGACTCGTTTATATTCTAGGGACTTCTCTAAAGAACATTTTGGCTTTGGAAGAGGACTGCAGCATATAAATTTTATGATCTCTTTTTACCACGTGATACTATATAATTTACTGTGAATCTGGTTAGAATGGAGAGAAAACAATTTTGTTTGGAACTTTTTTCCACTTGTTTTAAGGGCTAATTTATTTTAAACTCCCTTAGTTTTTATTTAACCTATAAATCCCTTGACAGTTCTCCCTAGTGGCCAGACCCAACAGTGAGACTACGTAGGGTCATGTAAGGTAGCCTTCGAGAACAGAGTGGAGATGGAGGTTGAAGTGTGGAACCGCAGTACAGAGCAAAACATCATTGTGGGGAAAAGGAAGCAGTATCTGCAGATTATCTGAGGAAAAATTTAGGAGACTGTGGACTGCTTGGCAAAGAAATAAAGCTTGACATCAAATAACAGCTACTGGAAGTTTTTGAGTATAAGATAACATGATGAAACTAGCATTTATGAAGTCTATACTGTTGGTCATATGAGGACTCAGCTATTAAGCAGGACTCAGATGTGAGGTCTGGAAAGTAAAGTTGGGAGAGGGTAAGACATGACACATTGACAGACAAGATCCATCAGGACCTGTTAACTGATTGTAGCTGCAACTGAAGAAAGAACCAAAATTACAGCACAATTTCAAGTCTGTGGAACTAAGAAAATGATGTTGCCATTGATAAAGGAGTTAGAGAGGAACTATAAGGAGTAAGATTCTGACTCCAGTTCCAATAAAGGGGTTCCCCATACCAACAAGAAATTCTCCAACGCCTGCTGGATGTCCTACAATTCAACTAATTTCTGACACTGCCTTCCTGGAGATAGCATCAGGCTCCACCGGTTAAGGGCTCAGTCCCACAAGACAGCCCTCCACTTCAGATGTCAATTACAAGCCCAGGTTGTTATTTGTGCTTCTGACCAACTATAAATTAGAGGTTCCCATGACCCCTCTAGGGTTCAGTTAACTTGCTAGAGTGACTCACAGAACTCAGGGAATCAGTTTACTCTCTAGATTACCAGTTTTCTATCAAAGGATGGTAACTCAGGAACAGCCAGATTGAAGAGATGTGTAAGACAAGGTATGGGGAAAGGGTGGGGAGCTTTCATGCCCTGTTAGGGAGCACCATTCTCCCCAAAGCTCTGTGTGTGCATCAACCTAGAAATTCTCTGGAACCAGTCCTTTTGGGTTTTCCTCTTTATAAATCACAGTTTCTAAAGGAGTCTAGATGGCAACATATGAAATGTTTCCAGGTCATTTCCTTGACTCAAGATTTCCTATTATATCAAGAGCCTCACTTGAAGAGAATGATTCAATGATACAGAATTATATCCCTAGAGTGAAAAGATTTTATTTCATTTCAGATCTGTTGTCTGAATAGAAGACAATTAAACTATCATTGACTACATATCTCTTTACCTTTTGTAAACTTTCTGTTGACTTTTTTATATAAATAACAAAAACAAAATAATTTTAGTTTTTACATTTCTAGATTTTGATATTTTTTCAACATAGTTTGATTCTAGCAAGTCATTCACTGGTCTAAGGAACAGAGTAAATTCTGTTTCTGTAAGGTCTTTAAAATTATGCTGTAATATTTTTTTAATTATATATTAAATTATTACATTATTTAAAAAAACAGTACTCTATGTTGAAGAATTTATAGTAGAACAGTTTTTCTCTTCTTTGACAAGTCGTTTCTTTCTTATAAAATTTTTTTTTTATGGAGAATGAATTCCATGTATAAGGTTAGAAAATACATACTGAACCCATTTTCTGCCTTTAACAATTATTAACTTCTGACCAACCTTTTTTCTCTTCCTCACCTTAAATTATTTCAAATGATATTTTAGACTTCATACTGTTTTATCTCTAAATATTTCAGTACATACCTCTAAAAAGATATGGGCTCTTTTAAAAAATATATAAAATATAATCACAATGCCATTAATGTGTTTAAAAAATTTAAATTCCTTAATACTATCATATACCCAGTCACTTTATCATTTTATTTTTTTTCTCTTCTCAATCGAAATGAGGTCCATTGCAGTTGACTGGGATATTTTCTAAGTTACTTTTAATGTATAGATTCCCCTTCAATCTCTCTTTTTCCAAATTTTTGTTGAAGAGAATGTATCAAGTGTCCTACAGTCTAGATTTTGCTGCTTGCATCCTTCTGTGCCTGTGTCCTTTGCACTGTGTATAATTGTTTGATAGATGAAGCAATTTAATCAGTGTCAGGTATAATTTTCTTTTAAGGAAGACTATTTTATAGATGGAATTGTGTTCCATTATGATATACGAAATACCTGGTTATTTCTTTATGATGTTAGCAGCCAATGAGGAGCATCGCCGTAAGTGACAATATACAGTATGTTTTATACAAGATATTATTCTGATACAATATATTAGTCACAAGAAAGTGCTCAAATTTTTCAGCACTTAAACTACCCTCAGGGAACTTTGAAACACCTTTGAAACCAAGAAGTTCAACCCTCCCCTATTTATTCCTATGTATATCTTTGTCACCTAAAATACTTATCACATTTAAAAATACATGTATTTTAATAATCTCGGGGACACAACAAAAGCATTTGGTTATTTGAATGAATTTAAGTCTATTTATCTTTAAATATGTTCTGTTCTCTCTATCTCTTCCTTATCATCAGTTTTTAAAATAATTTATCCTTTTAAGTAAACCTTTAACATTTTTTTTCCTGACTTGAAACCTATCCTTTTCATTGACATTATAGAAGATGAATGTTCTTATTTATTTGCATTCATTTTTTTAAATATAATGATCCAGCTATACTGATGGGTTTTCTAGGTCACTGATTGACTCCCCACTTAGGAAATAACAAGTTCTTATTTTATATTCAACAGTTTGTTTTCCACTATAACTTTGCTTCAAACTTATATATGACTTCAATATCAAAATTTAAGAATTCATGTATTCATAATAGGAGAACTATAAGGATGTAAGTTTTTTCCTACATTTTTCTTTGATACCAATACACTTGTTATATATTTGGCTCACATCAGTTTAAAATGTCACTTCCTTATACCTTCCTGCATTTTTAAAATGTACTTCTTATATCTGAATAAGAAAGGGGTGCATACTTTTAGGTTTCTGTGCTGTCCATGGATGGATCTTTTAAGCAAACATTCATTTTCCTCTCTTTTTGTCCATCATTTTATCATCTGACTGAAAGTGCTGGTAAGGAAAGCATGGGCTAGCATGATAAATCTGGAAAAATAAAGCTGTTGTTTCTTAATCATTTGAGAAGTGGCCAAGGTTTCTAAAATTAAAGAAAAAATAAATCAAACAAATAAATCCCCCAAAATATTTCTATTTGGAAATAATTTCCTAAAAAAATATTAACACAGCCCTGCTCTGTCTTTAAATTGACTCTTCCCTCTAGTTGGGCTATTTTTTAGTAAGAAGAGAAAATAAAGGAGAACTGGGCCATGCACTGACCTTTAGAAAGTTCTATTCACCTTCTGTAACCTTTTTAATTTGTTGATTTACCTTTCCTTTTCCTTTTTTTTTTTTTTTTTTTTGGTTCCATGAGGTGTGAGAGGAGGAAAAGTTCTCTCCAAAGTAATCAAGCAGATTCGAGATAATAAATTATGTCCGAGAGAGAGCTCAAATAAGAAACATCATCAGTAAAAATGGCCAGATGGTCTGGATAATGACACTGTATATGCCCAAAGAAAACCACAGCTGTTTATAAATGCGTCTGTTGACAAATGTTCATTTTGAATGGAAACCTACTCCAGTGAACCAATGGGGCTATTTAATTGAAGTTTAGTATGAAAGCAGAAGGAATTTAATAATAGAACAGAACTTTAAAGAAACTATCAACTTTCTGTTCAGCACGCACCCTAGTTCTTTGAATGTATTTTTATTGTATACCAGTTGGGGCTAATCACAACCAAATGTTGGACTGTGTATTCCATATACTTGGTCTCAAAATCATATTTGCATCCCATGTGGTAAAGAGTTTTCCACTCAAACCTTAATTACTCCTATGCATGTGTGTGAGTGGACAGGATGTATATATCTATGGAAATTATTGGGGCTCTGAGTTACATCCTGATTCCCAAGGAATAACTTATACCCACAGGAAGCCATCAACTCTTTTGCCTTCCCTCTAAAATAATAAAATACCATCATCTGTCTTATAGAAGTAGAGCCACATGTTGTTTCTCAGAATTCACAAAATTCTTCAAGATCTAGGGCTGTAATGACTTTAAAAACAGGGGTTCAGTTCCCATGAAATCTAGTTCCTTCCTATGGACCAGACAGAAATGCCAATTCCCCACCATAATCAGGAAATTCTAGAGCTGAAGGAATAGGTGAAGGTCCTTTGATTCAGTCCCCTCCTCATTACTAGTCAGGTGGATGCTGAAGATATATGACTGAAGCAATTGGTGCAATCAACGCACAGGAGGACATTTTTGCTCAACAGGTTTTCCTATAAGGGAAATAATCATTACATTCATTTAGGCAGCACAATAATGTGACTTCCTATACAACCTAAGAGGATAAAGCACTTAAGTAGTGGAAAAAATGTAACGAGTTGTCATGTTTATACTTTGATTCTACTGTGAGATGAGGTTTTTGTTCCTGTAATCGTTGCTGCTCAACCACAAATATAGGCTCCTCTGTGTTTTCTGACCTCCCACATTACGTGTACCACCAATCTCATACCTCAAAAATTGCCCTATCAATTTACTGCTCATTGAAAATATTCTCTCCATGAAATTCAACCAACAGGTGATACGTTTAATTTTAATCTTAAATTTTGCAGTAGAAACTGTTTCATATTTAAACATCGAGTAATTCGCATACCCATTCCTGGAGAGCATCTATCTCAAAGAGCAGCCATTATTTAACCAAGGGGTCTCCAATTCACAAATACCTTTAACAGTGTGTATTTGCCTAGATAATATAAAATCACTAACAAATATCTGTATTTTATTGTCCTTATAGATTCTTATGAGTGCAATAAGCACAGTCTTCACTCCTCCTTAGCTTTTGAGAGATTTTAATTCCACCTGGAACTCATTTTCTCAAGCAAATCACTGGGGCATGTTTGCCCCTTCGATAACTACTGGAGACCAAAACATATTCTAACTGGAAAAGTGAAAATTTCTTTTCAGATCATCTGACTATTTTGTCTACATGATGCCAAATATCTGGATATTTGGGATGCCTCCAGATGATTGACTGAATTTTTCTTTTTCAACCAACATGATTTCTTGCATCATGGAAACAAAGCATCAGGCTTTGTTTACACAGTGGCCTCGAGCCAACTGCTGAGGAGTAAACTGGTGCCTACTCACATGAGCTGCCCTGTCTGATAAGAGGAAACATCTGCTATTAGTTATTTCTTTTTTTCTGTATCATAAAAGGGTTGGAGGGGTGGAGGGGTTGGCAGCTGGTAGCAAGAGGAAAGCCCAGAGATTTAAAAAAGAGGTCTAGATCTTGAAAAGCCTTCAAAACTACATTAAGGGAATAGAGAACTGTTTGAGTGCTATAAGCTGGGAACTAATGTGTTCACATTTGATTTCAGAAACAATGAGTCTCGTACAGGTTACCACTTAGTAAATAGTTTATAAAAATAATCTATTGCAGTAATCCAGGTGAGAAACTGGTGATGGTCTGGACTATAATAGTGGCCATAGAGATGGAGAAACAGTGATGCATCTGAATAGCAGTAGAAATGATCAGAAACAGTGCTATATAGGACAGAGTGGAAAGGAAAGCAGTTGGAAGCTGGAAAAATTGGCATCATGAGATGTTAAGGACCTGAACAAGGGTAACAGCCTTGGGAATGGAGGAGGAAATGGATATGAGAGAGGTGGAGAAGTTAGACTGTCTAGGTTTCAGCAGGATAAGGAGTAAAGATAAAGGCATATTCCAAGACTACAGAGTTTAAGACATGGTGAGTGAGGAGACATTATCAACCAAAGAAATGGGGGAAATTAGGAAATTTTGACTTTAATGAAGGAGAGTTTACCTTGCAATATTGGCAACACCTGGATATAGCTCGGTGGAGATATTTGACAAGTGGTTTTAGAATATACAGAACTGGAGCTCACGTGTGTGGGTGGAGCCAGATATGTAAATTTGAAATCAGAAAGGTGAATGAAATTGCCAACAGGAGAACAGGGTGGAAGACCTACTTTCCTTTGTCTTCAACTGGTGATCAATCCACACACTTACCCAGTTGTTTCTCTCTGGATTGAGCCCAACAGAGCTCCAGTCTAGCTGCCTAGATCTCTGAGCTAAAAGAGTCGGTCTCGTAGAACCATAGACATAACAGTAGATTCACATTGCCTATGCCCATATGTAAATCAGAAATTAGCCCTTATTTCTGATCCTCTACTGGCTTCCAGTGGCCACTGGCTCCTTCACACCATTTAGAAGGCAGCACTGACATTTTTAGCTTAAATATATTTAGTTGAGATCCCAAGACAGGGGAAAAGTTCAAGAAGGGAATGAATAGATCAAATATTGCAGAGAGACTGAGGATAATAGAAAAAGGATTACTGCATTTGGTAATGCATCATTGATATTTAAAGAAACTGGAGTGTTGATATAGAAGGAAGACTAGCATAGATGAGAAAAAACAAGTTTCTCCATTTACAGAAATTCAGTCCATGTATGCAAGTATTGAATGTTAATTCCTACTACTACTTACTACTTAAGTATTAAATATTAAAATGCACCTACTTAGGTGGGTTTTCTTCAGTGTCTTAACACTTTTTATAAAAGTTTCTGTAACGGAAATTTCAACTGGAGGTCCTCTCTCTCTCTCTCACTCTTTCTCTCATTCTCTCATTCTCTTGTTTTCTCTTTCTTGTTAAATGTGTTCTTGTAACCAGAATATGGTCAGTGCTGACGGTACAATTTGTGCTCTCAGCAAGACGAATTCCTGCTGTTTCGTTTTTAAGTTTTTCATTGCTCTTCACATTCAACTACTTGTTAATAAAGTGATTCCTGTTGGTATCAAATCCTCCCCAGCTGGTTCTGCCAGACATTTATTTGAGGCACCAACACAGATGAAAATCAAATACAGCTATGAGGAAAATAAAATGGGTTTACAGCAGGCTGTATTCAATAAACAAGGAGCAAAGCTTGCATTTTCCTGCCCTCCTAAAGTACTAACGTTATTACTACAAACTCAAAAAAGACAAGCTTGAGAACAAATTCTTCTTTCTACATTGGCCATCCCTTATTCCACTGGCATCCTGGAATGTGGAAAGTTGGTTTGACAGCAAAATTCAACACGACTGGCAACAAGAAAGTCTCTGACCCAGAACTCTTGAAATGTTCATGGGAGATTCTTTGCAACTTCTGGTTGTCTTTGTGTATGTAAAAAGACAAGATTGCTTTGAAAATATCCAAAGCTTGGAAACTATCCCTCATGTAATAGTCTGGGGTGAGAAACATGAGTATAGCTACTGTCCAAGCAGTAAGTCAGTGCTTAGAACTCATAAAAACTGGATTTGAGTATGAGTGCATTTTAGAACAAGTAGGTTTTTTTTTTAATTGTTAGTTTAGCTGGTGTACAATATTATATTGGTTTCAAGTGCACAACAGAGTGATTCAGCAGTTATCTACATTAAATGTTCACCCCAATAAATGTAGTTACTGTCAACACACAAAGATTTTGCAATATTACTGACTATATTCTCTATGCTGTACTTCCATCCCTGTGACTAATTTATAATTGGAATTTTCTGCCTCCTTATCCCCATCAGCTATTTCACCCACTCCCTACCATATCCCTCCATGGCAACCACTAGTTTTTTCTCTGTGTCTATGAGTCTATTTCTGTTTTGTTCATTTGTTTTGTTTTTTAGAGTCCACAGATAAGTGAAATCATATGGTATTTGTTTTTCTCCACCTGACTTAGTTCACTTAGCATAGTACCCTCCAGGTCCATCCATGTTATTGCAAATGGAAAGATTTCATTCTTTTTTATGACAGAATAATATTCTACTGTTTTTATGTACCATATCTTCTTTATCTATTCATCTATTGATGGACACAGGTTGCTTCCATATCTTTGGCTATTGTAAATAATGTGGCAATAAACATATATCTTTTTGAATAAGGATTTTGTTTTCTTTGGATAAATTCCAAGAAGAGGAATTATTGGGTCATATGGTACTTCTACTTTAAGGTTTTTGAGGACCCTTCATACTGCTTTCTACAGTGGCTGGATCAATTTGCATTTCCCACCAACAGTGTTCCCACCAAAGGATTCCCTTTTTGCCACATCCTTGCCAACGCTTATTTCTTGTCTTTTGGATAGTAGCTATTCTGGTTGGTGTGAGGTAATATCTCATTGTGGTTTTGATTTCATCTTCCTGATGATCACTAATGTGGAGCATCTTTTCATTTGCCTGTTGGCCATCTGTGTGTCTTCTTTGGAAAACTGTCTATTTAGGTCCTCTACCCAATTTTTTTGTTGTTGAGTTGTATGAGTTGCTTATATGTTTTGGATATTAACCCTTACCAGATACTTATTTGCAAATATCTTCTCCCACTCAGTAAGTTGCCTTTTCATTTTGTTAATGGTTTCCTTTTCTGTGCAGAAGCTTTTTAGTTTGATGTAGTCCCACTAGTTTATTTTGCTTTTGTTTCCCTTGCCTGGGGAGATACATCCAGAAAAACACTACTAATGCTGATTTTCAAAAGTTTACTTCTTATGTTTTCTTCTAGGAGTTTATGGTTTCAGATCTTATATTTACATCTTTAATCCAATTTGAGTTTTATTTTTGTGTATGGTATAAGATGGTGATACAGTTTCATGTTTTTGCATGTAGATGCTTAATATTTAAATACCATTTATTGAAGAAATTGTCTTTCCACTATTTTATATTCTTGCCTCTTTTTTTATATGTTGATTGACCACATAAGTATGGGTTTGTTTCTGGGTCTTCTATTCTGTTTCATTGATCCATATGTCCTTTTAACAATACTATACTGTTTTAATCACTGTAGCTTTGTAGTATAGCTTTCCTATTCAGGGTCTATTAGAGTTCTATACAAATTTTAGGATTATTTGTTCTAGTTCTGTGAAAAATGAAGTTGTTATTCTTATAGGGATTGCATTCAATCTGTAAATTGCTTTGGGCAATATAGGCATCTGGACAATATTAACTTTTCCTACCCATGAGCATGGAATAGCTCTCCATTTATTTGAGTCTCCTTCATGGAATATCTCTCCATTTATTTGTGTCTTCTTCAATTTCTTTCATTAATGTCTTACAGTTTAAGGAGTACAGGTCTTTCAACTCCTTGATTAGATTTATTCCTAAGTATTTTGTTCTTTTTGATGTGATTGTAAATGGGATTGCTTTCTCCATTTCTCTTTCAGCTAGTTTGTTGTTATTATATAGAAATGCAATAGATTTCTGTATATTGATTTGTATCCTACATCTTTACTGTATTCATTTATTAATTCTAATAGTTTTTATGTGGAGCCTTTAGAGTTTTCTGTATATAGTATCATGACATCTACAAATATAGTACAAGTAGTTTTGCAAGGTATTTTGGTCATTTATAGCAGACACTATTGTTGTCAATCCTGCATCTTATTCTATTTTATTCCTTGAGGGCAGAACCCTAGTTTTGCTCTCAGGTCCACCATATCCAAGTAAGATTCAGAAGAGCATGATGTAACCTTGAGTCCAGATGTAAATCTTGGATGGTGTAAACCAGACAAGGTGGACCCTTTCTTATTATTAGTGATTTTATAGGTGGGCGTATGACCCAGTTCCAGCCGATGAGATCCAACGTGAAGTCTGTTAGGGACCTCTGAGATATATTTCCCAGCTCCCTTTTTTGCCTCTGGACATTGCTGGGCCTAAATGTGACACTTCTTCCAACCACGGGAATCGCTGATCACAGGACAAATCTGGCAAATACCCACGTGGAGGGTAGAAGGATCCTGCAACTTTGACAGTCTCCTTCAGCTGGAGAATCCAGTAAATCTGAACCCTACCTTCCCTGTGGACAGCCAGCTCAGAGGGGTAATACCTTTAGTTATTATCTATTGAATCTGATATTTTTAAATTGTAAACATATGTATTTTAACTATTTCAGGGCCCACCGTTTCAACATATGTTTTAGAAGAGGGATAACTGACTATGGCATTAATCACAGAATCTAGTATTTAATCATATTCAAAAGTGGAAATCATAAATCAGAAGAGCTTTACTGTTGAATACGAAGGAGCAGGAGCCATGTCCTGAATATCAGTCTCTTAAAAATTAGCCCAAATAATAATGATTTCATTATTATCATTATTATTATGTGTCAGGTACTACACTAGGTATTTTACATATCTTGTCTCATTTGTTTCCCTTAATATTGTAAGATATGTATCAATAATCCCTAATTTTCAGATGAGGGTCACAGATGCTAAGTAATTGCTATAGACACAATGAATATAATAACAGTAATAATTAATATTTCTTTTCTGCTTATTATATTTTAGGTACTTTCTAAGCACTTTATATGTATAGCATTAACTTATTAATCACCACACCAACTCGGCAAAGAAAATACTTCTATTTTCCATTTTTGGCCAATTGGGAGGCTGAAGCACAGAGCACTTGCATTCAAGCAAACTTCTCCAAGTCACATGAGCGGTCTATGCCGTTTATAACAGTGAGCCTGTACCCTTACTGCTTCCCCATTAACCATCATTAGAATTACACACTGTGTTTGTCTAAATTCTAAGCCTATGTTTTCCTCCTTAGATTTGATAGGGGTGTTAAAATATATCTTGGCTTCCTGCTATGTTTTAGAGTCCCAAGATAAAATTAAAACTCACAAACAACTTTGATTACATGAATGAAGCAGGCAAATCTTCTCGTCTGGGCAAGGGGAAGTCATATAGCTTGCTCCCTGTTGGTGTCCAGAGAGCTTAAATGCTATGTCCTAGAGAATGACAAGGAATAATGGGCTTAAGCAACAAGCCAGTGTCAAGGTACATGTGGAAACAGAGTCCATGTTCTTCCATAGCAAGTCAACCAGAATGATGGACAGGAAAACTTGTCCCGCTATGGTAGCTGATAGAAAAATTTAATGTAATTATACAGGCCATGAAAAATCCTAGAAGTATGGGAGGATCAAGAACATATTCAAAAATAGATACAGAGGATATAGGGCAAAAAAACCCGAGATATTATAATCCTATTCACTTTGCCCTGCTAAAGTCCTTATTGATTACTGAATTCAGTACAACATGTAATTGACTTTTCATCTTGTTTTTCATTCAACATTTACCATGAGCTTGACTCTGCTAGGCTCTAGGGATACAGCCCCTATTATCTTCCCATAACACTTAGGAATGATCCAGGTGCTTATTTGGATCCCAAGGATCTCACCACCGCTATCTCACTCACAGCCACTTCTGTCCCTGCTGCAGTCACACTGCTCTCCTGGCCTCTGGTGGAAAAGGTTGGACAAACTTCTGCCTCAGAGCATTTGCTCTGCATTCTCTCCCTTTCTCCACCCACAACATTGCATGATTTAAATAAAAATGTCAGTTTTTACATTGAAACACAAGTGACTAATAAAAGATTTATTGTGGCTGCAGTTGTTTTAAATCTCAAAGTGTTCCGTAGATTATTAATGTAGAACTTGCTGGTTAGCCCTTATTTGATAGTGCTGGTAAATTAGGTCTTCCTTTGTACCCAGAAATTTGTAATACAATGATTAATATGGGATGGCAGCACTAGCAAAACTGTACAGCAAGCAAAGAGTGTTGTTCTTGATTTGATGTCACACCTAAAATCAACTTAAGTGAATTTTGCAATAGCCACGGCCTTTGGAAATGTGTGTCGCGTGAGTAGCTTCTACCCAAGCAAATCCAGTACATTCCATTTTTGTGCTGAGCATAGGGCTGGCTTGAAAATTAGTGCCAAAACCAGATGTTTGACTCTGGAAAAAGGGCATTCCACACATTCATCAGAACACTTCTTGGCAAATCCAAGCCAATAGTACAGGACACATATGTGTCTCCATGGTTGATAGTGCAGAAACCACATTGGTTATTTACAGGAAGCATTTAAAAATTGGATGTATTTATAGAAATGCCTAGGAAACATGCAGTTATTTTTAACAAGAAAGAGTTGAACTTGTTTACTGCAGATGCATAAATTTTCTTACACATGAAGTGACTGATTGTAACATAATCCACACTTGCAAATATCATCTGATAGCTTCACCATCAAGTGCTTACTGTATGGGGCCAAGGACTGGGAACTGTACAAAAAGATCTAGTAAGCATAGACCTCAATCTCTGAAAAAAGTGCATGTTCTCAAAGAAAAATGAGAGGCTCATGCTTTTGGAGAAATCAAATGTGCTTGAAAAATTGGCCACACCTGCTTTTATGGCCATTAGCACACAGCATAGCACAAAACTACTAGATCAAGACTCTGCTCTTCTCTTTGGTCTTTAAGCATTGTAATGATAGATATGACTGAATTTTTCAGTGGTACCCCATGGTGTCCTCTGTGCTAATGAAAATTCTCAAATGATAAATGAACAAAGAACAAGACAACCAGATTTTTATATCCTAACTGCAACCAGGTTTTTGCATCTTAACTGCTTTCAAATTATGTGAAGGCTTAAATCTAGATATTTTTTAAAGGCAATCCCAACTCAAGGTGCTATATTATTAAGTCCTCAACAGACATCCCCCCTCCTTACCCCCATTGATATGTATAAATAAACACAAAGTGGGTTAAGAATTCAATGGAGGAAAGGGTCATGAAAAATAAAAAATTCTGTCTTCTTGGGGAGTGTAGTGTTTGAATTGGGCCTGAAATGGTTAATGTAGGATGTGAAGAATATAAGAAAGGAAAATTTGATGGTAGAGGGAGATGCAGGGATAAGTGGTATATTTTTAAGACAGTATGGCAAGGTCTTAGCCTGAAGTTGCTGGTAGGAGTGTATGTAGGAATTCTGGCCAAAAGGAAAAACAGATGATTTCACCTGTTTGTTCACACTACGTCTCCATAATCTAGAAGAATGCCTGGAATTCAGCAAACATTAAGCACAAATTTACCGGGAAGAAAATGCAACCAAACTGGGATTGGACTGACAGCGACACTACCACTGAGGAGACATCTAAAGGGACCCAAACACTAAACTGAGAACAAGGGAAGGGAGGGAGCTTTCGAAGATCTTTGACGTGGTATTCTCATTTACCAAGCTTTGACACATAAATAGCAATAGCTTGGAAGTTGTCACTCCTATTTTTACAACTAGGAAAACATTAACAAACTGAAAGTCATTGTCTTTTCTTGGATCCATCAGAGGATTGAGGACGCAGAGGCAGCTGGCATCCTGAAGTCTGGAGAGACAGGAGAATACAGAGAATCGTGGCTGAGATCTGCTTAGCCAGAGCAAAAGCCGCAAAAGTCATAAACCGGTAGATGCATCTTAATGATAATTTTGCTGAATTATTAGAAACTAAGAATGGGAAGCTAGTGTGAGAATGAGAAACTCCTGGTGGGGTGCAGTCTTAGAGGGGCCCCCACATTTTCATGGGCTTTACATTCAGAAATCCCACCCGGTTCTCATGGTGAAGAGCCAAGAAAAATCTCCTTGTGTTTCTGGCAGGGGGAGGAGAAAAGTAAACCCATTATTTGAAATACACCCACAGCATTCTCCATAACCAAGACATACAATGCAGGGGAAAAGACTTTACCAGAGACTTTTTCCCACCTGGGGGAAGGACAATTCCCCAACTCCAGTCCTCTGTAGTCTTCTTACGTATTCCAGAGATAGGGGGAGATAAGAAAAGCTTCTGAGGGTCACAGCCTAGGGACACAGGCCTGCTGAAAGACTTAATCACAAGATTATAGGCAAGAGCACTTCCATACCTTACACCACACCAACTGGGCTCTGGAATAATAACAGTGGACTACAGCTAAAAGAGCAGCAAGATATCACCACCATTTAAGGAGGAGTTCTTAGAGGAGCCCAAAGACAACAGAAGAAATAAAAAACAAGGACACCAGAGCAATGTGAGGTCTCAGACACCTGTGGTTACAACAAAAATTAAATAGCCCAAATCCCAGCTAGGTTAACATAAAGCCTCCCATTAAAGGATTGTTTACCTCAGTTGTTATGTGATAAATCACATCTGGCTTTCAGTAAAAAATATCAAAGAAGCTAAAAGGCAAGTAAAAACACAGTTGGAAGAGAAAAAGGATGCATCAGATCTAGGACAAAAAGTTTGGAATTATCAGACAGGGAATTTAAGATGCCTTTAATTAATATGTCAGGGGCTTTCATGGAAAACGTAGATAGCATGCAAGGTCAGATGGGTAATGTAAGCAGAGAGATAGAAACCCTAAGAATGAATCAAAAGGAAATGCTGGAAATGTAAAACACTGTAACTGAAATGAAGAATGCCTTCAGTGTGCTGATGTATAGACTGGATACAGCCAAGGAAAGAATCAGTGAACTTGAAGGTATGTTGCTTTCCAAATTGAAATGCAAAGAGAAACAAGAATGCAAAACAATAGAATATTAAAAGAGAGGACATTAAGAGATAGAAGTTCATATACATATACCATACATGACTATTATTATTTTATAATTTTTATAATTTTTGCATATACTTAATATTTATATAGCAATTTATGGCAAACCACTTTCTAAGATTTTAACATATATTGACCTTTAATCCTCAAAAAAAATTCTATAAACCTGATGGTATTATTGTCCCCGTTTTACTGACAAACCTATAGCAATTGCAGTGGCTTTACCAAGGCACACAGCTAGTAAATGGTCATCTGAAAAGTGCCAATAAAGAAAGGAAATGGAGGAGAAGTGAAGGGTCACAGATCTATACCTAAGAGAATTCAGGGAATGATCAGGAAAATCAATGAACACATTGCTAAAGAGGGTTGGGTGCACACTGGTAGGATTTCTATGGATTATAAACATAATCATGAACTGAACTGGTGCTAAGGACTTGAAGTTCCTTTGCAAGATGGAGATAAATGATCCTCGCACCAACCTGAGCATCACGAGGGGAGAGCACGTAGTGGAAGACATTGGGAGTCAGGACAGCCACGTAGACAATACATCAGACAGGAGTCCTCAACTGCCAGCCCGAGAACTACCTCTAGATCCGCCCTACATCCTTATCAAGTGTCATTATTTATTGAGAACCCATTATACTCCTGGTGAAGTTCTAAGCACCTTGAGAATTCCCATAGCATGAAGAAGATGGCCTAGTCTTTGTCTTCAGTGAGAACACATGCTAATGAAAACATTTCCTTTTGATTTGGTGCCAGTTGCTAAAGTTGTATGTTTGAACACATGAATGACTTTTTTACAAACAAAGCATAAAACCAGAGGCTGAACAACACTTTTGGAAGCACAAAATCTGTGATCATTATCTAGCTTTCCAAAAACATCTGGAATTGCAGTTTCTATTTTCATTACTCTGGAAAGCAATAAGCTTCCCCTGACATTCACCTCCAGTTGACCTTATTGTAACAATGCTTAAAAGGAACCCCATATTTGTCTGCGGAAGTAACATCTAAGACATTGCTTGAATCCATATTGTCCAGAATATGAACCATATTGTCCAGAATCCTTCTGCCATGGAAGTGAGATGAGAATGACTGTTAAGATGTAATTACATTTTACTTAAATGTTTTGTTTCACTTACCTTCTGTGCTGACATTCAACTTATTTTTCATAAGACTAAGTTCTTCAAATTTTCTAGATAATTTATAAAAGTTAATTTTAAAATTATTTGATCCCATTGTGGCTATCAACAAAGTCAGGGTAAATATGTAGAAAGATCTTGTAATTGGGTCAACTATTCACTTTTTATTTTTGATTAAATTCCTTAAGAACAGAACTCTGATTTTAGCAATATGATCTGATCATATGGATACCTCAGAAGGCAGCTGGATTAAAAAATTAATTGCAGTAATTTACCAAAGAGTCTTGATTTCCAGATCAACTTCCAAATTACTCAAATTATTACCAATGTAACATGAACTAAAGTACAAATATAGGGAAGAGTATAAGAAGAACTAACGGATGTGGCATGTACCTTCTATGGCAGCAGATTTTTGGGGTAACCTGTCTTCCATTTAAGGCCCTAATAAGTGTGATAGGGAAGAAAAGGAGAAATTAAAAACTATGAACATGCAATTAAGAACATATGGAGAGAACCAGAAGACCTCCATGGTGGCTTTGAGAGAGAATTCATCATCTCTGACCGTTACAGGGCAGGTATGGCTGAGGACAAAGTCCAGTCTGATTGCAGCAAGTATAGAGTTAAAGAATCAATTAATGCTCAACCTTGCCAAGGCTCTCATACCATTGAAAGAGCGTTGGTGAGGAAGGACTGAGAACTATCAGCACTGGATAAAGACATTTGGGCAGATATGAATGAGGCAGAGAAACTTGTTTTTGTTTGTTTTTTTGTTACTTTTTTTTTTAATTTTAAGGAGCTTGAGATGATTCAATACAATAAACTCCATTTATTTAAATTATACAATTTGATAAATTTGACATACACACATACACACACTCACAAAATTATCATCACAATGAAGATAATTAACTTATTCACAATCTGCATAAGCTTGTAATCATCCTCATTTGCAACTTCCTTCTCTACCCCATCCCCATGCAAACCACTATTTTTTTTTTTAGACTGTTTTTTTAGACTAGTCAAGTACAGTAGTGAGAAGGGGGGAAAGAGTAGAACAAGTAGTTCTATCTGTAACTGACTGTGAACAATCAATTGAATTAACCCACTACCTTCGGACCAGCCTAAACCACTATTTTTTGTTACTATTTAGATCAGTTTTCATTTTCTAAACTTTTACATAAATTGACTCATTTTGTATTCAGTACGTACTTTTATTTGCCTGAGATGAGAAACAAATAAAGTGAGTCCTATGATTGCTCTACTGCCTAGAGAATTTTTTCAGGCCATGGTGTATAGAGAAAGATCTCAGGAAGAGCTTAGTAGCCTCCCAGAGATGAGAAGCAGCAGCTAGGAGCATAGGAGAACAAGCCAATTAGAATACACAGAGCAGAGCTCTAGAATGAAAATGCTACATAAAGAACTCTGGAACTCTGCAGAGACCTCACTAAATTAGACTAAAATCAGTTTAATAGTGATCGACATAGGCAGGGAAGGAAACTACCCAAGGCTAAGGAAGGCATGCTGAAAATAAATTATGCCACCTTTTTGTGTCTTTAACAGTCTTTATGTCCCCTTTGCTTTTTGAAAGATCTTTTCGCTGGGTAAGGAATTCGTTTGACAGTTTTTTTTCTTTTTGTGTCATTTTTCTAGTTTGCATTGTTTCCAATGAAGAATCTGCTGTCATCCTTGTGTTCCTCTCTCTTGGTGGATTTATAGTTTGCATCAAGTATGGAAATTTTTTATCCATTATTTCTGCAAGTATTTTTTCTTTCTCCCACCTCCTTTAAGCACTCCAAAACCAGATGTATTTGGCTGCTTGAAGTTGTGACATAGTTCTTTGATACTGTTAAATTTTTTTTTAGTGTTATTTTTCTCTTTTAACTTTGGATAGTTTATATTATTATATCTGTAAATTTATCACTTTTTTTTCTCTATAAGGCTTAATCTGCAGTTAATCCCATTTGGTGTACTTTTTGTCTCAGACATTTTTGTTTTTATTCTTAGAAGTTCTGTTTGGATCATTTTATATCTTCCATGTTTCACGATTCTGTTTCCTTACTCTTTTTCTCCATGCTTCCTATGTGAAGAATGCTAGCAGCAAGTAACATTTAGGTTTCAGTTGGGATCAGAAATTAGTTGGTACAACCTCTCATTGTTTTGGTAGTTGGTGGAAACTTTTGCTTTTCCTGTGCTGCAGACATAAAGTTTTCACTTAGATGAAGGACAACTGCAGATGTTAATGGAGACAGACAGATAGATAGACATATCTTTATATATATATATATATATGAAACCTTTCAAAATCCACTCTTCACCCATTTCACTGTTTCTGACCTAGCAGACTCAACTGTATGAATTATATCAATTGATTTTGTAACACTTGACTCCCAGTTGGGTTTGACCAACTGGGCATTCTGGCAAGAGTTTGGAGGGAGATAGAAGAATAAAGTTAGAGCTCTCTTTCTGTAAGACTTGACAAGCTGGTTGTATATTTGTTTTTTTTTTAGAAAATCTTTTTTTTTTTTTTTTTTAATTTTTTTTTTTTTCAAAGGAAAGATGTTTTATTTATTTATTATTATTTTTTTTTTACATTACATCCCGGTTACTTATTTATTTTACAATTGGAAGTGTGTTTATATATATGTATGTATATATATATATATATATATATATATATATATATATATATATATATTGTGAGGGCATCTCTCATATTTATTGATCAAATAGTTGTTAACCACAACAAATCTCTGTATAGGGGGGTCAATACTCAATGCACAATCATTAATCCACCCCAAGCCCAATTTTCGTCAGTCTCCAATCTTCTGATGCATAACGAACAAGTTCTTACATGGAGAACAAATTCTTACATAGTGAATAAGTTACATGGTGAACAGTGCAAGGGCAGTCATCACAGAAGCTTTCGGTTTTGCTCATGCATTATGAACTATAAACAGTCAGTTCAAATATGAATACTCATTTGATTTTTAAACCTGATTTATATGTGGATACCACATTTCTCTCTTTATTATTATTTTTAATAAAATGCTGAAGTGGTAGGTAGATACGAGATAAAGGTAGGAAACAGAGTTTAGTGTTGTAAGAGAGCAAATGTAGATGATCAGGTGTGTGCCTGTAGACTATGTGTTAATCCGCGCTAGACGAGGGCAATAAACATCCATGTATGCAGAAGATTTCTCTCAGAACAGGGGGGGTGAGGTTCTAAGCCTCACCTCTGCTGCTCCCCATTTTCTCACCAGATGGCCCCCTGCGACTGTGCCTGTCTTAGGTTGTTCCTCCCTTGAGGAATCTTACCCGTCTCTGGCTAATCAGTCATCTTCCGGGGCCATACAGGGAAATGTGAAGTTGGTAAGTGAGAGAGAAGCCTTATCGTTTGAAAAGGTTAGCTTTTTACTTCTTTGCATATTTATGCCCTGTGGCTTCTATGCCCAGCATTTGTCTTGAGGTGTCTTTACCACTTGGAAGAATTATGATACTCGGTAAATTCGACATGTGGCACGAGTTCTATTTAAAGGTTGTGATTAGGTAGGAAGAAGAAAAGCTACAGAAGTAGCAGGCAGAAGAAAACCTGGGAAGATTGATTATTTCTTTGACATATCTTCTTGTAGAGTAACTTCAGCATGTATAGGTTTTAAGCTACTACTTAAATTGTGCACACACATTAACATAATAGGAGTATAGTTATATAACCAAAGCATACCTGTAATTACCAGCCATCTCCAGTGAAACCAAGAAAACCAGTTAGGCACCTTAGGCATTTGTGAAAACTTATCTATGATATGGTGGATATTGTCCAACTGAACTTGAACAGTCTGAGAGAAATCAGACAAATTAAAACAACCCATTCCTGGGGACTCTTCACATCCCATATGTTCTTTTAACAGTAGATAGTCTGTAGTTGTAAGATTTTGGAGAGCTACCACTTGCACTTCTCCTAATTCTTGGTTGAGTTCCAACAGTATAGATCCAGTCAAATTTGTTGTTTTACTGTATGCACAGGCCAGCTTAGATATCTCCTTCATCTTTCCCATGGCAAGTCCAGGAACTGGTGGGATGAGTGCATCTACACCTGTGACAGTGTGTGGATCTTTGTTGAAGTTTTTTTTTTTTTTTTTTTTTTTTTCTGATCATCTTCTGTCATGAGTCTTCCCGAGAGTGCTGATGTTGGAAGTTCTTTTTCATATCGTATCTTAGTTCATTTTTGGGGTAGCCAGATTAGGCTTTGATCCTCTGTATAAACACAAACAGACCCTTTGCCTACACTTTTATATGTCCTTTATATCATTGTGTAGAACTCATTAGAGGTCACCACATAGGAACTGCATTTTTTTTTTTAATCATTAATCTACACTTACATGACGAATACTTTGTTTACTAGGCTCTCCCCTATACCAGGTCCCCCCTATATACTCCTTTACAGTCACTGTCCATCAGCGTAGCAACCTGTTGTAGAATCACTACTTGTCTTCTCTGTGTTGTACAGCCCTCCCCTTTCTCCCACCCCGCTATGGATGCTAATCTTAATACCCCCCTACTTCTCCCCACCTTATCCCTCCCTACCCACCCATCCTCCCCAGTCCCTTTCCCTTTGGTACCTGTTAGTCCATTCTTGAGTTCTGTGATTCTGCTGCTGTTTTGTTCCTTCAGTTTTTCCTTTGTTCTTATATTCCACAGATGAGTGAAATCATTTGGTATTTCTCTTTCTCTGCTTGGCTTGTTTCACTGAGCAAAATACCCTCCAGCTCCATCCATGTTGCTGCAAATGGTTGGATTTGCCCTTTTCTTATGGCTGAGTAGTATTCCATTGTGTATATGTACCACATCTTCTTTATCCATTCATCTATTGATGGACATTTAGGTTGCTTCCAATTCTTGGCTATTGTAAATAGTGCTGCGATAAACATAGGGGTGCACTGATCTTTCTCATACTTGATTGCTGCATTCTTAGGGTAAATTCCTAGGAGTGCAATTCCTGGGTCAAATGGTAAATCTGTTTTGAGCATTTCGATGTACCTCCATACTGCTTTCCACAATGGTTGAACAAGTTTACATTCCCACCAGCAGTGTAGGAGGGTTCCCCTTTCTCCACAGCCTCGCCAACATTTGTTGTTGTTTGTCTTTTGGATGGCAGCCATCCTTACTGGTGTGAGGTGATACCTCATTGTAGTTTTAATTTGCATTTCTCTGATAATTAGCGATGTGGAGCATCTTTTCATGTGTCTGTTGGCCATCTGTATTTCTTTTTTGGAGAACCATCTGTTCAGTTCCTTTGCCCATTTTTTAATTGGGTTATTTGTTTTTTGTTTGTTGAGGCGTGTGAGCTCTTTATATATTCTGGACGTCAAGCCTTTATCGGATGTGTCATTTTCAAAGATATTCTCCCATACTGTAGGGTTCCTTTTTGTTCTATTGATGGTGTCTTTTGCTGTACAGAAGCTTTTCAGCTTAATATAGTCCCACTTGTTCATTTTTGCTGTTGTTTTCCTTGCCCGGGGAGATATGTTCAAGAAGAGGTCACTCATGTTTATGTCTAAGAGGTTTGTGCCTATGTTTTCTTCCAAGAGTTTAATGGTTTCATGACTTACATTCAGGTCTTTGATCCATTTTGAGTTTACTTTTGTATATGGGGTTAGACGATGGTCCAGTTTCATTCTCCTACATGTAGCTGTCCAGTTTTGCCAGCACCATCTGTTGAAGAGACTGTCATTTCGCCATTGTATGTCCATGGCTCCTTTATCAAATATTAATTGACCATATATGTCTGAGTTAATGTCTGGATTGTCTAGTCTGTTCCATTGGTCTGTGGCTCTGCTCTTGTGCCAGTACCAAATTGTCTTGATTACTATGGCTTTATAATAGAGCTTGAAGTTGGGGAGTGAGATCCCCCCTACTTTATTCTTCTTTCTCAGGATTGCTTTGGCTATTCGGGGTCTTTGGTGGTTCCATATGAATTTTTGAATTATTTGTTCCAGTTCATTGAAGAATGTTGCTGGTAGTTTCATAGGGATTGCATCAAATCTGTATATTGCTTTGGGCAGGATGGCCATTTTGACGATATTAATTCTTCCTAGCCATGAGCATGGGATGCGTTTCCATCTGTTAGTGTCCCCTTTAATTTCTTTTAAGAGTGACTTGTAGTTTTCAGAATATAAGTCTTTCACTTCTTTGGTTAGGTTTATTCCTAGGTATTTTATTTTTTTTGATGCAATTGTGAATGGAGTTGTTTTCCTGATTTCTCTTTCTGTTGGTTCATTGTTAGTATATAGGAAAGCCACAGATTTCTGTGTGTTGATTTTGTGTCCTGCAACTTTGCTGTATTCCGATATCAGTTCTAGTAGTTCTGGGGTGGAGTCTTTAGGGTTTTTTATGTACAGTATCATGTCATCTGCAAATAGTGACAGTTTGACTTCTTCTTTGCCAATCTGGATTCCTTGTATTTTTTTGTTTTGTCTGATTGCCGTGGCTAGGACCTCCAGTACTATGTTAAATAACAGTGGGGAGAGTGGGCATCCCTGTCTAGTTCCCGATCTCAGCGGAAATGCTTTCAGCTTCTCGCTATTCAATATAATGTTGGCTGTGGGTTTTTCATAGATGGCCTTTATTATGTTGAGGTACTTGCCCTCTATTCCCATTTTGCTGAGAGTTTTTATCATGAATGGATGTTGAACTTTGTCAAATGCTTTTTCAGCATCTATGGAGATGATCATGTGGTTTTTGTCTTTCTTTTTGTTGATGTGGTGGATGATATTGATGGACTTTCGAATGTTGTGCCATCCTTGCATCCCTGGGATGAATCCCACTTGGTCATGGTGTATGATGGTTTTGATGTATTTTTGAATTCGGTTTGCTAAAATTTTGTTGAGTATTTTTGCGTCTACGTTCATCACGGATATTGGTCTGTAGTTTTCTTTTTTGGTGGTGTCTTTGCCTGGTTTTGGTATTAGGGTGATGTTGGCTTCATAGAATGAGTTTGGGAGTATCCCCTCCTCTTCTATTTCTTGGAAAACTTTAAGGAGAATGGGTATTATGTCTTCCCTGTATGTCTGATAAAATTCCGAGGTAAATCCATCTGGCCCGGGGGTTTTGTTCTTTGGTAGTTTTTTGATTACCGCTTCAATTTCGTTGCTGGTAATTGGTCTGTTTAGATTTTCTGTTTCTTTTTGGGTCAGTCTTGGAAGGTTGTATTTTTCTAGGAAGTTGTCCATTTCTCCTAGGTTTCCCAGCTTGTTAGCATATAGGTTTTCATAGTAGTCTCTAATAATTCTTTGTATTTCTGCGGGATCTGTTGTGATTTTTCCTTTCTCATTTCTGATACTGTTGATTTGTGTTGACTCTCTTTTCCTCTTAATAAGTCTGGCTAGAGGCTTATCTATTTTGTTTATTTTCTCGAAGAACCAGCTCTTGGTTTCATTGATTTTTGCTATTGCTTTATTCTTCTCAATTTTATTTATTTCTTCTCTGATCTTTATTATGTCCCTCCTTCTGCTGACCTTAGGCCTCATTTGTTCTTCTTTTTCCAATTTTGATAGTTGTGACATTAGACCGTTCATTTGGGATTGCTCTTCCTTTTTTAAATATGCTTGGAGTGCTATATACTTTCCTCTTAAGACTGCTTTTGCTGCGTCCCACAGAAGTTGGGGCTTAGTGTTGTTGTTGTCATTTGTTTCCATATATTGCTGGATCTCCATTTTGATTTGGTCATTGATCCATTGATTATTTAGGAGCGTGTTGTTTAGCCTCCATGTGTTTGTGAGCCTCTTTGCTTTCTTTGAACAGTTTATTTCTAGTTTAATGCCTTTGTGGTCTGAAAAGTTGGTTGGTAGGATTTCAATCTTTTGGAATTTACTGAGGCTCTTTTTGTGTCCTAGTATGTGGTCTATTCTGGAGAATGTTCCATGTGCACTTGAGAAGAACGTGTATCCTGTTGCTTTTGGATGTAGAGTTCTGTAGATGTCTATTAGGTCCATCTGTTCTAGTGTGTTGTTCAGTGCCTCTGTGTCCTTACTTATTTTCTGTCTGGTGGATCTGTCCTTTGGAGTGAGTGGTGTGTTGAAGTCTCCTAGAATGAATGCATTGCATTCTATTTCCTCCTTTAGTTCTGTTAATATTTGTTTCAGGTATGTTGGTGCTCCTGTATTGGGTGCATATATATTTGTAATGGTTATATCCTCTTGATGGACTGAGCCCTTTATCATTATGTAATGTCCTTCTTTGTCTTTTGTTACTTTCTTTATTTTGAAGTCTGTTTTGTCTGATACCAGAATTGCAACACCTGCTTTCTTCTCTCTGTTGTTTGCTTGAAATATCTTTTTCCATCCCTTGACTTTAAGTCTGTGCGCGTCTTTGGGTTTGAGGTGAGTCTCTTGTAAGCAGCATATGGATGGATCTTGCTTTTTTATCCATTCTATTACTCTGTGTCTTTTGATTGGTGCATTCAGTCCATTTACATTTAGGGTGATTATTGAAAGGTATGAATTTATTGCCATTGCAGGCTTTAAGTTTGTGGTTACCAAAGGTTTAGGGTTAGCTTCTTTACTGTCTTACTGTCTAAGTTAACTCGCTTGTTGAGCTATTATAAACACAATCTGATGATTCTTTATTCCTCTCCCTTCTTATTCCTCCTCCTCCCTTCTTCATATGTTGGGTGTTTTGTTGTGTGCTCTTTTTAGGAGTGCTCCCATCTAGAGCAGCCCCTGTAGGATGCCCTGTAGAGGTGGTTTGTGGGAGGCAAATTCCCTCAGCTTTTGCTTGTCTGGGAATTGTTTAATCCCTCCTTCATATTTAAATGATATTCGTGCTGGATACAGTAGTCTTGGTTCGAGGCCCTTCTGTTTCATTGCATTAAGTATATCATGCCATTCTCTTCTGGCCTGTAGGGTTTCTGTTGAGAAGTCTGATGATAGCCTGATGGGTTTTCCTTTGTAGGTAACCTTTTTTTTCTCTCTGGCTGCTTGTAATACTTTGTCCTTGTCTTTGATCTTTGCCATTTTAATTATTATGTGTCTTGGTGTTGCCCTCCTTGGATCCCTTGTCATGGGAGTTCTGTGTACCTCTGTGGTCTGAGAGGCCATTTCTTCCCCTAGTTTGGGGAAATTTTCAGCAATTATTTCTTCAAAGACATTTTCTATCCCCTTTTCTCTCTCTACTTCTTCTGGAATGCCTATGATTCTTACATTATTCCTTTTAGATTGATCACTCAGCTCTCTTAAAATTCTTTCATTCCTGGAGATCCTTTTATCTCTCTCTGCATCAGCTTCTCTGCGTTCCTGTTCTCTGTTTTCTAGTCCATTAATGGTCTCTTGCATCTCGTCCATTCTGTTTTGAAGTCCTTCCAGAGCTTGTTTTATTTCTGAATTCTCCTTCCTTAGTTCTTGCATATTTCTCTGCAAGTCCATCAGCATGGTTATGACTTTTGTTTTGAATTCTTTTTCAGGTAGACTGGCTAAATCTATCTCCCCAGATTCCTTCTCAGGGGAAGATGTAGCAGATGCTGAAGCTGTCTGGGTTAGTCTTGTCTGGATCATATTTTTTTGCCTTTTCATGTTGACAGGTGCTATTGACTGTCAGCTGGGAGGGCCAAAATTTTCACTTGCTACTGGCCTTTCTTTACTGGGGCAACTACGACCCCTAGTGGCTTGTGTTGGGTAATTGCGTGTAGAGTGGGTCTTTGTGTCTTGCCTGGCCGGAAGGGAGAAATTTCCCTTTCTGTGGGCGGAATTTGTCTCAGGCTGCTTCTCTGCTTTCGCAGCGCCCGGTGGGGTAATGGATGGGGGGGCTGCTTGACTGTTTGCCTCCTTGAGGGGTCTCAGAGCTGTTGCCCAGGGGGTTAGTGCACCCGGTTTTCCCTGTAATTTCCAGCTGCTGTACTGTGACCTGGGTTGTTTCCGTCAAGCTGTTAAGTCCCTGTCCCTTTAAGACTTTCAAAAAGCCCCCGCTTTTCTTTGTCACAGGGGCATCAGCTTCAGCACCCGCTCAGAGGTCTTACTCCCTGTTCCCCCAGTATCCAGGGCCCCCTGGGCATGTACTGTGTCTGCGCTCTGGCCCGGATGGCTGGGGCTGGGTATTCAGCAGTCCTGGGCTCCGTCTCCCTCCCGCTCTGCCTATTGTTCTCCCGCCGGGAGCTGGGGGGAGGGGCGCTCGGGTCCCGCCGGGCCGGGGCTTGTATCTTACCCCTTTCACCAGTCGCTGGGTTCTCGCTGGTGTAGCTGCAGTCTGGCCACTGTCCTGCGTCTTCTGGTCTCTCTTTTAGGGCTAGTTGTGTTTGTTGTATTTTCAAAAGTATATATGTTTTTGGGAGGAGATTCCCACTGTCCTACTCACGCCGCCATGTTGGCTCCGCCTCTGGTTGTATATTTGACACAGATCGTTACTACACCAGTCTCTAGTCTAAAGTGGCTGACTTCACATGAGTCGTTCTAGGCCACAGTACCTACATCTGACCCTTGTCCCTGCAGGAATGGTAAGGGGTTAGCTTCCACTAAGCCCTATGCTTCTGAATTATCCTTTTTAGTTTCCTTTCCTCTAAACCCACCTTTGTAAATGTATTTTCTGAATAAACCCTAATTATTCTAATTTGAACATGTCATCTGTTTCCTGATGGAATATGACTGATCCAACTTTTTACCTCTTAATTAATCCTCCTTTTTTTGTGGAGCAAAATGCCAGCAGGAAAGGGAGAAATGAGCCCTATTGTGGCCATACAATTGAAATGCAAAGCATGACTACAGTTGGTCTGGACTTTTCATAACTGAGTGGAAATCTATGGAATCAAACTAAGGGGTAATTAGCATGGTAAAATGAGAGCAGAAATATGTTAAAAATTGTTGTTGTGGAAAAATAATTCAAACCACTCCCTATTTGTTGCCTCTTAACAACTACCCTGCTAACACTGAGTATCTCAGTAACTGTGTAAAGTCATTTTCAAAGAGGTACAACTTCGTATAAGTAAAAAGGAATTCCAAATGTCCTGGCATCCCTCAAAGAAAAATATCCAACTTACAAAACACAGTGACACTTTTCAAAACTTATTTTGCTCCCCCAACAATTCCTGAATCTCCTGTCCAACAAGTCTTTTGTACTCACAGCTGCGCTCCATCCTTTCAACATGGTGGAATTCCCCCAGATTGTCTCCAACTCTTTCAACTACTCACAACTTTCCTGCATTTTGTCCTTCTTCCCAGGTTTCCAGCACATATATATAAATTAAGTGTTTCTGGATTTTTAAAGTTTTATTTTCTCTGCTTCATGAATTTCCCACTTTCTCTCCAAAAGGGAGAAAAAGAGAGAGATTTAAATCTGATCCAGCAAGGAAACAAGGATAAACACTGCTGTGTTGTGTTCCATCCTCTTTTGTCCAGTCTCTCTCTTCTATATTATTATAACAAAACAAAACAAAATCAAAAAGCAAAATAAAACAAAAAGTCTGAGGAATTCTTTGACAAAAAAAAAGAAGAAACAACTCACCTACAGAATAAGGGATCCTATAAAATGAAACACTCAGTGGTTAAGGGACAGCATGGGAGACATCACTGTCTAAAGTATGTTGTTCCTTTCATGCATGAGGCTTAGAACAGTGCCTCCCCAAATAGTGGGAACCCAATAATCCTTGAGATACTTTATGCCCTTTGAGAAGGACAGAATGATTTGATTCATTTTGGTGTCTCTGAAACTGAAGCTTTTTTAAAATTAAGGTAACATTGATATACAATCTTAAGGTTTCACATGAGCAACGTTGTGATTACAACATTCACCCTTATTATCTAGTCCCCGCCACACACACCCATTACAGTCATTGTCCATCAGCATAGTAAGATGCTATAGAGTCATTACTTGTCTTCTCTGTGCTATACTGCCTTCCCCATTAACCCCCACATTATGTGTACTAATCATAATGCCTCTTAATCCCCTTCTACATCCCCCCCCCCTTTCCCTTTGGCAACCACTAGTCCCTTCTTGGAGTCTGTGAGTCTGCTGTATTTTTGTTACTTCAGTTTTGCTTTGTTGTTATACTCCACAAATGAGGGAAATCATTTGGTACTTGTCTTTGTCTGGCTTATTGCACTGATCATAATACCCTTCAGCTCCATCCATGTTGTTACAAATGGTAGGATTTGTTTTCTTCTTATGGCTGAGTAATTCCATTGTGTATATGTACCACCTTTTCTTTATCCATTCACCTACTGATGGACACTTAGGTTGCTTCCATATCTTAGCTATTGTAAATAGTGCTGTGATAAACATAGGCGTGAATATGATATGTCTTTTTGAATCTGGGGTCTTATTTTCTTTGGGTAAATTCCTAGGAGTGGAATTCCTGGGTCAAATGGCATTTCTATTTTTAGTTTTTTTAGGAACTTCCATATTGCTTTTCACAATGTTTGAACTAATTCACATTCCCACCAGCAGTGTAGGAGGGTTCCCCTTTCTCCACATCCTCGTCAGCATGTGTTATTTCTTGTCTTTTGGATGTTGGCCATCCCAACTGGTGTGAGGTGATATCTCATTGTGGTTTTAATTTGCATTTCCCTGATGATTAGTGATGTGGAGCATCTTTTCATGTGTCTGTTGGCCATCTGAATTTCTTCTTTGGAGAAGTGTCTGTTCAGATCTGTTGCCCATTTGTTAATCGAGTTATTTGCTTTTTGGGTGTTGAGGCATGTAAATTCTTTACATATTTTGGATGTTAACCCCTTGTTGAATATGTCATTTACAAATATATTCTCCCATACTGCAGGATGCCTTTTTGTTCTGTTGATGGTGTCCTTTGCTGTACAGAAGCTTTTTAGTTTGATATAGTCTTATTTGTTCATTTTTGCTTTTGTTTCCCTTGCCCAAGGAGATGTGTTCAGGAAAAAGTTGCTCATGCTTATATTCAAGAGATGTTTGCCTATGTTATCTTTGAAGAGTTTTATGGTTTCATGATTTACATTCAGGTCTTTGATCCATCTCAAGGTTACTTTTGTGTATGGAGTTAGACAATAATCCAGTTTCATTATTTTACATGTAGCTGTCCAGTTTTGCCAACACCAGCTGTTGAAAAGGCTTTCATTTCTCCATTGTATGTACATGGTTCCTTTATTGTATATTGATTGGCCATGTATGTGTGGGTTTATATATAGGTTCTCTATTCTATTCCATTGATCTCTGGTCTGTTCTTGTGCCAGTATCAAATTGTTTTGATTACTGTGGCTTTGTAGTAGAGCTTGAAGTTGGGGAGTTTAATCCCCCAATCTCTATTCTTCCTTCTCAGGATTGCTTTGTCTATTCGGGGTCTTTTGTGGTTCCATATGAATTTTAGAACTATTTTCTCTAGTTTGTTGAAGAATGCTATTGGTATTTTCATAGGGATTGAATTGAATCTGTAGACTGCTTTAGGCAGAATAGCCATTTTGACAATATTAATTCTTCCTATCCATTAGCATAGGATATATTTCCACTTATTGGTGTCTTAATTTCTTTCATGAGTTTCTTGTAGTATTCAGGGTATAGGTCTTTCACTTTCTTGGTTAGGTTTATTCCTAGGTAATTTATTCTTTTTGATGCAATTGTGAATGGAATTGTTTTCCTGATTTCTCTTTCTGCTAGTTCATTGTTAGTATATAGGAATGAACAGATTTTTGTGTAGTAATTTTGTATTCTACAACTTTGCTGAATTCAGTTATTAGTTCTAGTAGATTTGCAGTTGATTCTTTAGGGTTTTTTATGTACAGTTTCATGTCATCTGCAAAGAGTGACAGTTTAACTTCATCCTTTCCACTCTGAATGCCTTTTATTTCTTTGTTTTGTCTGGTTGCCATGGCTAAGACCTCCAGTACTATATTGCCAGTAGGAAAGAGCTTTCCTGCTTTCCTGCTTCCCGGCTGCAGTGCCTGCCTCCACTGTCAGGGTCAGTGGGCCAAGTGCACAGGGAGTCGCCTCTGTGTTACACCCCTGTAGCTGCTGCAGGCAGGGCTGCCCTCCACTGGTGTGGAGCTATGGCCTGGGAAGCAGGCTTGTGAACTGGTGCTGGGAGGAAGGAGTGGCAGGCTGTGTATCACAGTGGGGTGCCTCAGAGCTAGGTTGTCGGTCAGGAGGATGGAGCATCTGAAGCTCCTGAAAGTTCCCAACCTGCTGGGTTGAGTGTGCCGGGACAATTTTGCCCACCTGTCCTTTCTACTGAGCAGGAAGCTCTGTGTAATCCTTGCCCCTTTTGCAGACCTCTTGCTGTTGGGAAGTCTTTCAAAGTGTCTGCCTTTCTGTCCCAGAGCAGCCAGTTGTAGGTACTTGTTCTCCACAAGTGGCTGGAATCTTAGTCTGTCCAAGTATTCCAACCTGTCTTTGCTTTCCAACCCCACTGATCTGTACAGCACCATGTAATGTGGGTTCATGCTCCTGGAGTTGATTTCCAGGGCTGAGTATTTAGCAGTCCTGGGCTTCTACTCCCTCCTCACTCTGTTTCTCTTCCTCCCTCCAATGAGTTGGGGTTGGGGGTGGGCTTCGGTCCCACTAGATCACAGCTTTGCTACTTTACCTTTTCTCATGAGGCCCTCTTTTACCCAGATGTAAGCCGTCTTTTGCAATATTCTTTCTGGTTGCTCTTTCAGGATTAGTTGTATGTGCTGAATTTTCATGTTATATGTGGTTTTTGGAGGAGGGTTTTGTCTCGCTTCTCACACTGCCATCTTTTTCCCTTCTGAAAATGAAGCTTTTTGAACATAAATGTTTGTATGTGAATCCTTCTGTAGAAAGATTGACTATAAGATAGTTGTACTAGTTCCTGTATCATGTTAGTCACCAACCAGACTGTTGCCTGATTGACTAATTAATAGTTTCCTAACATATTTTACTTCTATCCAGTCAGGGTATGCAGACATGAATGAAAAGGCTCCTGAGCCCACAGACATTTGGTTCTGTGTTTGAACAGCACGTACCGCCACAGGGCCTCCTCCTGTTTTGATCTTATCCTAGACTCTGTGTTTCTGAGTTAATGGAGAAAAGTTGTCACTTCTGGATTACCTTGTGTGCCCTGTGTAAAAAGTTCTATGTACTGTATCTTATATCTATAAGAGCTCTCTTGGGTGTGACTCCATTAGATGAATTTTAAAACTCTTTTAAAGCTTTTTATTGTATTTTATTCCACCAAAGAACAAAATAACTACATGTGGTTCACCTAACATGGTTCCTCAGGAATATTATTTCCCTTTGTGGGATTCCTTTTTATTGAGTACCAGGGTAGTCTGCCAGCTACTGTGTTATCCCAGAAGCCCTTGCTCTGCTGTGTTGCTAGAAGGCATACTTCAAGGTACTTGCAATTTCAAGAGTCAATATATTTTTCTTTTTGTTCTCCAGTTATCTCCCGAACCTCCTGGATAGCTTCTTGAATTACAAAAGAAATGTGAAGGTCCTTGGTAAATATTGCAATAAATTATAAGCTGTAATTTAACATTTCTTCTTCTTAATAGAAGCCATCCCTGTAATCTGTAGTGGGGTCTACTAGGGAGTCTTTCTAATACAGATATGGAAAAGAGGCCGCAGAAGAATTAGACCACAATGGAAAGAGCTTCATGATAAGTAGCCTTCCACTAAACTTCAGAAGGACAAAGCACTTTAATAAAAACAGCCTTGAAGCTAAGCTATCCCAGCTTCTTACCAGACACACTCACACTCAGTAAAGAAGTACTTAATGAGGTCTCCTGCAGAAGAGTGTACAATGAGACCCCAGCACTTAAAAAGCTCCTGAAGACAAATCTGGTTTCCAATTTACAGGATGGTGAAGAATCTGATGGTTTACAATAGTACCTAAAATATTCTATGGATCTTGGTTTCTTTTGTTCTTCTTAGAAAGGATCTGTTATCTTTACCTTAGTGTCATAGCCAGTTTTTCTACATAACAAAACACTCCAAAGTTAGGGCCTGAACCATTTATTTATCATCATGCACAGTTCTACAGATCAGCAGTTTGGGGTGGGATTGGCTCCGCAATCTGCCAATCTAAGTAACTTACATATTAGCAGTCAGCTATCAACTTCGGGTTAGGCCTGGAGGCGGGCTAATCATTGGCTAAGGCACTAGGAATCTCCTCCACAAGGTCTCAATCTCCAGGAGGCTAGTCTGGGCAGCATAAATGGTGTCAGGGCTCAAGATCAGTAAGGCCATGTTTATCAAATCTCTCTTTGGTCACATTTTCTACTGTCCCATTAGTCAAAACAAGTTGCATGAGTTATAAATGGGAGGGTATTGCCAATGGGCAAGGTTACAAGGAGTGAAAGAATAAGGGCCATATCTGCAATCAATTCACCACAGCTTTTAAAAAAATTGTATCTCCAATAATAGCATCTCCAAGACAATGAACTGTCCCTACATGGCACTTTTCTCAGTGTCACACATAAAAAGTGAATGATTTGACCAAAATGTCTTCTGTTCTATGACATATTGACCTATCATCCTTGAACTTACAGTATAAAGAAGTAAGTCGGAGTAAACATCTTTTAACAAGATCCCACAGGTGTAAGCGAATCTAAAAGAACTACCACTAATTCTAAGAACACCAAAAATTAAAATATTTAGTCAAATAAATATTTTTGACATTGACATTTGCCAGCAAAATAAAAACACGGCCTATCCCTTCTCTTTTCTCCTTCTTCCTCATTTAAACTTCTTATCACTTAACTGAAGTTACCTGCTATTTTGATCAAATCAAACTGAGAGGAATTTGGCACCAAGTGCAAATGGGAAGTCAACTGCCACCCACTTTCTCTAACTTGGGAGCTGCCAAGGAAGAAACGAGCTTTTCAGATGTATTGTCGCAGAGTTTTGAGTTCCTTTCAATGGTAGTAATACAACCCCCACCCCCACCACCCCATTCTGTCCAAAATCCCAAAAGAGACAGCAGAGAAAGTTATTCTACTGGTTACCTCACATAACCCCAACTTGCTATTCACACACATAAAAAGGTCATTTTAGAATATTGCTTCAAGATCTTGAATTCAACTGAATGGATTCACTTTGTATAATTTTGTCTTCTAAGAACTAGTCAGTGCCTTCCTACTGGAAATGAATCACACTTTCACAGGAAATGTTCGCTAAGTGAGAAATTTGAAAATGGTAAAAGAAGACTGGATTGATGTTCTTAAAAGGGTCTCTTTGGCTGCAGTGTTGAGAATGATAGGAGATGCAGGAGTGAGAACTGGGAGAATAGTAAGGAGACTGTTGTAAGAGTCAAGGCAAGAGATGATGGTGGCTAAGCCCAGGACATTGCAGTGGAGGTGGAGAAAACTGGATATTTTTTGCAGATAGATTCAGATCACTCATGAGTGAATTAATGTGGTGGTGGTGACATAAATAGAGGAATCAAGGAGGATATCTACATGTGAGGCCCAAAACTTGTAAGTGGTGGTGACATGCAAACATAGGGCAGGGCAAGAATGGTGAGGGAAAGAGTTGATGGTAGGAGGACCTGGTTGAGCATGTCAAGTTTGAGACAACTCCAGGATATCCAAGTGTACTTCAGAGGCTGACAGAATGTCCAGCAGTCAGAGGAAAAGCCAGATATAAATACGGGAAATTTATTTATACATGGACATCTAGTAAATAAATACATATGAGAATTTATACATATGTAAATAAGGGAATCATCATTGTGTAGGTGATAATAAAGATTAATGAGTAACATGCTTTAGAGAGGGATATTAGAGAAAATTACTTAATTCTGAGCCCAAGAGAACTTCAAAATCTGGCTACCCCTTTCTTCCTTAACACATTCTTACTTTAGTTCTTTTTTAAACACATCACATGGTTGGTATCCATTCAGTATAGGCTCCCTTTGGCTCTGAAACATTGTCCCTGTCCCTTGATTACCATTATGGGTTCCCATCTGTTTATCTTCTAGTTTTATTGGTTGTTACAACCTCTCCATTTCTAATATACAGAGACTCCCCTTTCTTGTTTTTGAACATTGCTTTTTTTTTAGCCATGAAGGAGGCTTCAGTATGTGTTCAGCAGCCATCCTATTACTTTAAATTCAATTTTATTTATACAAAAACTTTATACAGAATTTATACAAAAACTCATTGATTTAAATTGTATAGTCAAATACATTTGGATAGATACATGCATCCATGAAGTCACTCCCATGGTCAAAATACATAACCATCATACACACAAGATTCCTCATGACTCTTTGCAGCCATCCCTTTCTGCTTTATCCCCTTCTTAGATAACCACTGATCTGCTATTTGTCACTAAAAATTCATATGAATTCTCTAGAATTTTATGTAAATGGAATCATATACTATGTACTTGTTTGTGTCTTACTACTTTTACTTCCTTTCTTTTTCATTGCTGAATAGTGTTCACATTCAGCCACTGATGGACATTAGGTCATTTCCATCTGGAGTCTATTATGAATAAAGCATTTTGACCAATGATGTACAAGTATGTCAACATACACTGTCATTCCTCTTGAGTAAATACTTAGGAGCGGAATGACTGGTTTGTATGGTAGGTGTGTGTGTGCATAGTCCTTAGGCACATTTAATGCTAAGCTGTTTTCTAAAATGCTTGTATCATTTTACATTCCCACCAGCAGTATATGAAAGTTCTAGTTCCTCCACATCCTCACTTTGGTATTATCTGTCTTTGGGTGTGTAATGAGTGATATCTCATTACAGTTTTAATTTGCACTTTAATGCTTAATGAAGTTGAGGAACTTTTTTCTCCTTTTTTAATTGATTTTTCTAATCTAGAGCTTTTGTGTTTGTTTCCATGTGTATTTTATAACTACTTATCAATGTCTTAAAAAAAAAACTCTGGGGTTTTGCTTGGGATTTTCCTGAATCAGCAGATAAATTTAAGGAAAACTGTTACCTTAATATTAAGTCCATGAATATATCTTTTTAATTGGGTAGGTCTATGGTTTATCCCAGGAGTATTCTATAGTTTTCAGTGAATAAATCTTGCAGTTTTTGTTAATTTATTTCTAAGTATTTTAGGAGTTGTTTTGGCATTGTTTTGACTGGAACTTTTTTAAACCTCATTTTCTAATTGTGTGGGCTGCTATATAAAAATACAATTGATTTTGCAATACAAATGTGTCTATTACTTTGAGTAGTTTTATAAATTCTAACAAGGATTTTCTATGTAAATGATCATGATCATATTGTCTGCCAAGTGAATTTTATTTCCTTTCAAATCTGGATGACTTGTTTTTCTTATGTTATGGTAATACCTCAACTTTTGGTGTAATGTTGAGTAGTACTGGTGAGAGTGAGATTATCTGTCTTATTCTGTATCTTACAAGGAAAACATTCAGTATTTTATTATTAAGATGAAAGCTATAGGTTTTTTATAAATGCCCATCATCAGATTGAGAAAGTTCTACTTCAGTCTTTAGTTGCTGAGAGTTTTTAACACTGTTGAGTTTGTATCAGTTTGTTTTGCTTTGTTTTGGCATATATTAAAATGATTATATTTTTCTTCTACTTTATTCTGTTAAATGGTGAATTACATTGATTTTTTAATATGGAGCAAAATTTACCTTTCAAAGATAAACACTACTTGATTATGGTAGTTCACCCTTCTTAAATATTGTTAGGTTCTATTTGTTTATCTTAATGAGAGATATTGCTCTTTATATTTTTTATATATAAAATGTGATTCTCAGGTTTGGGTACTAAGGCTTTGCTGGCCTCATGAAATGAGTTTGGAAGGTCTTCTTCCTATGTTTTCTGAAAATGTTCATATGAAATTGGTGTTACCTCTTTTTTGAATCCTTTATAGAATTTATAAATGACATCATCCAGTCCAGAATTTTCTTAGTTGAACTTTTTGTAACAGGTACAGTGCCTTTAATGAATTTAGAGAAATTCAGATTTCGTTTCCTGTTGTGTCAATTTTGGTTAAGTTGCATTTTTCAAGAAATTTTGCCATTTAATCCAGGTTGTCAGATATGCTGGCATAAATTTTGTCATTTTGTTCTTTTATTATATTTACTATGTCTACAAGATTGAGCATGATAATACCTTCCCACTTATGATTATGGTGATTTTGTTCTCTATGCTTTTTTATTGTTGGTCCCTGGATTTTAGAAATTTTGTTGATCTTTTCAAAGAATGAGCATTCAATATTATTTGTGTATTTTATATTTGATTGGTTTATGTTCTTATTCTTTCTTCTCCTTCATTTTGTGTATAATTTCTTTTTCTATAATTTTGAAGTTGAAATTTGGGTCATTAACTTGAGACCTTTCTTTTTTGTTTTCCTAATATAGGCATTCAATGCTATAAATTTCCTTTAAACATTGTTTTAGCTAATTACACAACTTTTGTTATATTTTTATCATTCTGTTTGTAACCTTTGGTGATATATATATAACTGGTTTCTACTTCTATTCTGCTTTGGGTAGAGAATTTACCTGATTCAAGTTGAATCCCAGTTGTGGTCTATCTTAATAAATGTTCTACATGTATTTGGGGAAAAAAAATTCATTCTATAATTACAGAGTTCTATAAATAACAATTAGACCAAAGTTGCTAATACTAAGTATGTCTACCACTTTCTTATACATTTTGTGTTTGTCCTTCTGTTTTTTCTTTCTCTGTTCCCTACTTCCTGCTTTTTTTTGGAATATTTGAATATATTATTCCATTTTAAAATGTATTCATTGGCTTTTTAATAGCACATTTTTTTTAATGAGAGGAATTGGATTTTATAATAGCTTTAGTAATATGAAACAAAATGAAATTTTACTTCTCCTTCTGCTCTACAACATGGAACAAGGTTAGAAGTAAAGCAACCTTGGCATCTAAACTTAAGAAAGACAACTGAAAGGGCACTAAACACTTGAGTCTTGTCAACTTTTCCCTCATTGTAAGAACTTTCTGTTTTGTGTTTTTGTTATATTAAGGTTTGTGCAGCTTGACTAACAATCTCCTTCTCTATGAAGTCCAGGCACAAACCTTCACTCCAGGTTAAGCCCTCAGCAGCAAAAAAGGCTATACTCTAAGGAAAAACACAGTGTAGGTAAGCACAGATGTCTCTGCTAATGAACAACAGAAGGATAAACAGTGAAACAGGTAAATGAGTTTATGTTATTATTCCCAGGAAGAGTATTTTCATTCCGTTCAAGGGAAGAATATCTTAACATGCTGTTTAACTAATTTAGAAGTAAAACATACACACACTGGAAGCACTAGAGACTTCTTCAAATTAATCCAGTGCCCAAAACAAGTATGTCTATGCTAGAAGAGTAACTGAAGTTAAGATGGATTTGTTTAGGCCCAATTAATTTTCTGGTTATTTCCTTGCCATAACAGTGAGCTCATTTCTCTGTCAATGAGTGAGTTGCAAGTAGGAGTTAACTCTTTGAACTCAGCGTACTTCCAGCCTTACTATCTTCAGAAAGAATGCTGCTTTTACATTTTTCTGTAGTCTTATTTTTTCACATTTTCAGGCAATAAAAAGAGCAAAAAAAAGCCACAATATGATATACACCACAGCATGGATATCAAAATCATGATGCATGGTAAAAGAATCCAATTATGAAAGACCCCATATCATGTGATTTCATTTATATAAAGTTCCAGAAAAGGCAAAACAATAATGCTAGAAAGTAAATTAGAAGTTACTAGAGGGTTGGTGGGCTGGAGAAGATGGACTGAGAGGGACAATGAGGTAAGTTTTTCAGATGATAGATATGTTTCATATCATAATTGTGGTGGTAGTTACACTACTATATACATTTGTTTAAAATCATCAACTTTTATGCCTACAGTTATTAAATTTTACTGTATGTAAATGAAACTCCCAAGAAACTGACAAAAATGTTAAAAACAAGCAAAAACAACAACTTCAAGTTGCTTTTAAGACAAATATTCTATAAAGCTGGCAGGAAAATTCCCATTAAAATAAAGGCAAAATAATTTAAATATCTGTTTGGACTGTCAGGGGCCAAGTTTGAAAGTACTATATATTCTGCATACTTATTTGAGAGTGGTATAATATGAAAATCTCAAAAGCATGATAAATATTTGATTTGCTATATGAAAAAATGAGAAATCTGACCCTTGAGAAATTAAGATGTCTATATGTTAAGCTGGCCTCTTTCAACATTTTGATGAAATTTCTTACTATATTTTGCATACATCTTAATCCATCAGATTTGCATGGACTTCAAGTAAATTTGAAATAATCAGCCTATTCTTCATTATATTGTGTACATACCATTTAATTGTAGCCCTCAGTCTTCATACAAATGTAGGTAGAAGACAAGTTGCTAAATTTGCAGAGCAATTCACCTTTCTTCTGACTATTTTTAATGGTTTAATTGTTCTTTCGAGTTGTCTCTGTGTCAGACTCTAATGTAGATAGACTCATGATTTTCTTTAAGCTTTTTAAGATGATTCTAACCTTTGTAGATTTTTTCCCTGTATTTTTTTTGCATATTTACAGCAAATGTGGTATTTTATAACATGTGGTAGGACCTGATTATATAATGTCCTCAGGTTGACAATAATTAGAAAAATAGAGAAATGGAGGTTGGAAAGGTAGAAAGGAGGCAACGGTTATTGAAGAGCAGTATCAGATGTTCTTGTAATGAAGACTTTGAAGAGAGCTGAGGCGAGGCATTCCAGCTGCAAGTTTTGGAACTGTATTCCCTCCTGTCAGAGTGGCTCCAGAGGAGAAGTGGGGCAAAGCTAATAAATCTAGATGAGAGTGCTCTGCTCGGCGGAGTACAGTCATTGCCAGGGTTACTGAGTCTGATTATTGGGAAAACGCTCGCCGAAATGGAGTTCTCCGCTTTGCTAATGCATCATTTTGTGGTTTGATAAAAATCACTGAAAAGCTAACCAGAACTTTGTCTACATCAAGTATACAAGCATCTCTGTATCTTTAGATGTAAGATTTGGGAGGGCTGAGTCAACATCACACGTTCCAAAATTTTTCTGTGTACTAATCTCACCTCTTGATTGGAAACTTTTCAGAATCAAAATTCCTCCCAGACTGTTGGCCTTACCATAATGCCTTGACTAAGTTAGATACCAAACAGTTCTCAATAATTGATTCTTTATTAATATAACCTTCATAGAGCCAGGATTCCTGGACCTGTGTAAGAATCCCAATGGCAATAAACACAGATTCTGCCATTCAAACTAGTAAAAATTAGTTACTAGAAATTTCAAAAAATTAATGTCTTTTCTTTGACCCAGTAATTACACTTGAAGAAATATATTCTAAGTGAACAGTAAAAGGTAGGCAAATATATTTAGCTATATAGAAGAAGAAAAAGGGGGGAAAGAGGGATGGGGAGAAGAAAATAGGAAAAAAGGAGGAGGGAGGTAAAGGGTACCAATGCACACAGATTAGTTTTATGATTTAGATATTTTGGATTTTTTTCCTATTACCATGTTTTATTCAACTACCATGTTTTGTTTCAACTAACAATTCCATATGTGAAGTTGAACTTATTCAATATATGGAATTGTGTGTTCCTTCTTTCTCACAATTCTCCTTTGATAAAGAATAATTTTTATTATTAAATAAATGATATAAGAAATTAGTGTTTCCTTTCATAATAAAGTACTTTAAAATTTGCTGTGCTAGCTTCTATAGAAGATGCCTTTGGGGAATAATTAGGTCTATATATTATATTGTCCCTCATTTCCAGTTATTATGTTAAGGGATTATATACAGCTGTTTGGTTGCTAAGAACAACAGAAAATGGCATGTCTGAGTCAAGTGTCACAGAGAAAAGTCTTGGTTGCATGATCATAGACCACCCCTGCACCTTGGCTAATATCCAGCTGACCACCATCAGTCAAACAGGAACTGGGTGAAGGGCTGTGAATGGTTTCATGCTAGTCACATTATTTATATGTAACTTTAATAATTCTATGCTCTTCTAAAAAGAATCTGATGCATCATATTTATAAACTGTTATTGTTGAGGTGAAAATTTCAATCTGTTATACAGGGAAAAAAACCTCCAAATTCATACATCTCAGAGACAGCCAAGAGGGTTGCAGCTGCTCTGGAAACAGAACACATTTACGATCAGCTATTGTGTGTTTGGGGTTGTATATTTTCTCCTCACAGAGGCTGCAACAAAATTAGTTCTGTTAGTCAGATAATGAGCACAGTAGCAGACACTGAAATAGCCATTGAAAGCTGATGCTTCTCTGTCTTTGGGGGGTATTATTGCTACTGATGTTTTGTTCCAGGAGGAGGTGAACTTAGAAAATATCTCCTTTTAATTCTTCTCTGGAAAGCATATTCAGAATCTACATGCAGGAAGGCTTCATTTTACAAAGACAAACAAAACAAAATAATCTTCTAGAAGATATATTTAGAAATAAGTTACTTTATTAACCTGAATTGCTATTCAAGTAAATAAATTAGGATAAAAATTTAAATTTTATCTTCTTTTGAATTCATGAGAGTGTTAGTAATCTTACTGTCATCACCACTTTGCATCCATCAAAAATTTTTTCTCTAGCTTGGTGTGGTTGGGTAAATCAATAGGCCATTTTCAGCCCAATCAAGTCTCTGACCCCATTATTAAATGAGATCAAAACTATCTGAAATATGCTCAGGAGCCAAGTGACAAAATGGAAGATAGAATTGATAACCACCTTCAGAAAGAGTGAACTTATAAGGAAAAAAGGTTGTTTGTCCAAAATTATATTGAAACTTGGAACTTTCCAATTAATTCACTGATTTAAGCCACAGCAAAGGGCTTTATTCCAGAGTGGAAGCAAGGTTTTACTTGCAAATTTTGTCTCTGACAAAAAGTGGTCAAGCACCTATTGAAAATTGTTGTACGAGAGTTTTCTAGGCAGAAAGTTACTCAGTAATAACCCCCTCATTTAATAAATGGAGAAATTGGTAAATGGATTACTTGTAGCACCCAAGGTCACACAGCTAGTTAGTGGCAAAGAAAGGACTGGGATTTAGGTCAATTAACCTCCGTTTCATGATCTCTTTCTCCTACTTGGTCATTCATTCCTTCACCAAATATTTATTGAGTGCTACCATGTTCTTATTACTGAGATATGTCCAGGAAATACAATAGTGAAAAATATGGTAATAGTTTTTGTTTTCACATATTTTATTGGAATGGAATGGTATCAGTTTAAACATAATCAAGTAAAACAAGTTAACAAAAAAATAAGAAATAAAATTTTAGAAAATCATAATGATAAAGAAAATAAAGCAAAGTAATGGAATAACAAGTGATTGTAAGCAGTTATTTAGTGACTTGAGGGTGTTATTTAAATGGAAAAGCAAAGAAGTTCTCTTTGAAGGGGTAATATTTGAGCTCAATGGTAAGGCCCAAACCATGCAGAGTTGAGTGAGACAGATGCTCCAGGGGGAGGAAAGGGGAAATACAGAAGCCATGGGGAGCGACTGAGATGGGTATGTCAAGGTGGCTAGAACGTAAGACGGAAATGGAGCATGCCCCAAAACTGTAGTGGTTTGAACAGTGACTCTCCCCTCACCCCCGCAAATTCATATCTCCCTGGAGTCTCAGAATGTGATCTTTAGATATAGGGTCTTTGCAGATGTAATTAAGGTAAAGATGAAGAAGAAGTCATGCTGAAATAGAATAGTCCCTAAATCCTTGAGAGTGAATTTACGAAAGACAGAAGAAGACACACACACACAGAGAAGGCCATGTGAAGATGGAAGTAGGTAAGATTGGAATTGTGCTGTCGCAAGCCAAGGAATGCCTAAGGACACAAGAAGCTGGAAGAGGCAAAGGAGGACTCTTCTTAGAGCCTTCAGATGCTGTGTGGCCTTAGTGTTGACACCTTGGTTTGGACATCGAGACTCCGGACGTGTGAGAGAATATACTTCTGGTGCTGTAAGCCACCAGGGTGGGGCCGTTTGTTTTGGCAGCCCCAGGAAACCAAATCAAAGATGAAGCCAGAGAATCAATACAGCTCTGTTAATGCCATGGCAAAAAATTGGACTTTAATTCTAAGTACAATAAAAATCCTCAGAGTTGGATAACTGATTTATGGCTTACAAAAAGCATACGGATACTGTGTTCAAGAATACATTTCAGAGACACAAGCAGTAGTAGAAACAAGGCAACCAGGGAGGATGTTACAGTTAGAAAGCTCCAAGTGAGAGGTGATGTTTATTTAGTGTTGGGCTATAGTACAGAATACAGAGGGACATGGAGAGATCTGGGATAAGCTCTGGTGGGTAGAGTATACAGAACTTGTTAATAGATAGGATGCGGGACTCATCATTGCTCTAAAATATTTACTGCCAACTTTGTAAATAGCACTTGTTTCACATTGTGCTTTGTTAAATACAGCAAGTGCTCCAACCCTGCCCCTAGAGTTTTTCCATTCAGTAAGTCATGACTTTATTATTACAATGACTCATTTATTATCAAGATTGCCACTGATGAGGAAAAATTGGAAAATAAACTCTGAGTCTTTGATGACAGGCACCTTCCATATCAGTAACTGAACGAATCATCCAGCAGCAGTGAACAGCAGGATTCCTATTTCCAGGTGAGTAAAATGCAATTTCCAGATAGAGTGAGTAACATGGGCAAAGACTCACCTGTACTTATGAATAAGTCTCACACACTCTTAACAGGTTAACCCTCAGAGCAAAGACTTTGATCTGTTCTTCTGGCTACCCAAATGACAAAATAATAATGCCCAAGCTGAAGGAGAGGCTATAAGATACAAATATTTGCTCTGTATGGGGAATCTGGACACGTGGGGTATGATATTGATCATTCCTTAACACTGTTCTTTTTGAGAAACTAGACAATTTGGGCATTTGTGTAGATCTGGCCAGACTTTCTATTTTTGGGGTGAGAATGAGTGGTTCTTTTGTGTACATTATCTCCACAATTCTTTCCTCTGAGTAAATATGGCAAATTCAACAGAAACATTTAATAACTTGTTTATCTGCCATAGAAAGGGACAGAGCTGTGCAGGAGAAAATACTGGACTGAAGACCTGTCCTTAAAGTTGTTACAAAGCTATGAAGAGTGAAAAGGCATTGGGATTGGGCACCTATCTAATTACCTGACTCATGCATCTGTTCACTCCTGGTGGTTGAATATCTACTCTGTGCCAGGTACTGTTCTAGTTATGGAGAAAAAGTTTTTTCTCTCATCTCCACCCTGATGATTTCATGGCTAAATGATGAATCTGATCTCACTAAGCGGGATCTTGTCCAGTTGTTCCTTATATTCACTGAATTCAGGACAGTGCTTTTTGTTTGTTTTGCTTATACAGACAAGACTGACATATAGGCTAGAAAAGAATTAGAAAAACATAGGCATTGACTCTGTGGCATCTTACTACACTGATGGGCAGTGACTGAAATGGGGTATGGGGGGGACTCAATAATGTGCATGAATGTAGTAACCACATTGTTTTTCATGTGAAACCTTCATAATGGTGTATATCACTAATACGTTAATAAAAAAATTGTAATTAAAAAAACCATGGGCATTGCTTTTGGAAATACATCATCTTCTAAGGCCTTTGGAGACTGCATCTTTGAAACTAAAATAGGCTCACTTAGAAAAAAAAAGTACAGGCAAAGAATAAAAAAACAGATTCTATCACTCCAAAATCCAGCTGGGGGACTATTTGTTAAGCACCTTAATAATTCCCTTATACAGGGATTCCATTGACCCGGATGGAGTATTCTGCCCCAGTTACCAAAATGATTGTAATGTCTCCAAATGATTGTTAATGATACAGGGTAAAGGTTAATAGCTCATCAATAAAAGATTTCCAGATGAGAAGACACAACTTTCTAAAGAAAATGTTAAAAAGATTTTTTTTCATTTAGCTTAATCCGAAGAGGCAAAAAATCTTTGGGAAACAAATTTGTAATTAGCAGTGCTAGTTAAAATTGTTATTCTTTCAGTAAGCTCTAGTGCAAACTTTGCTACACATAAAGGAAAATAAAATTCTAGTGAAAAAAATTCAGGTAAATCCTAAATAGACCTGTTCAATAAGCCATGATGGGAAAAAATAAAGGCATCTGATATTTCACATTTCAAAACACAGTGTTTTACAAACACCGGTGCTGGAGAATTATGGATTAGTATTTCTTAAGCTAGTTGTCAAATACGGTCATTTCCAAATGAGTGGTTCCCAGACTTTCAAATTTTTCCAACAACTAAAATGTCTTTTCCTAATTGGAAGCACCAAAAGATTGATTCCAGATTTTTATCATGCTAACTAAAAGCATTATCACTATATATATACTTAACAATTTTCTAGCATTGCCTTTATAAAGGAAATTATATTTGAACCCTCCAAAATAGGAATATCATAATCACAGAAAATGGAATAAACCTTTGGAAGAAGAATTTGGCAAAACACTCATAAGGAAAAATTTTTATGTGTTACTAGGAGAATCTCATGTCAAGATATTATAAATGACTTAGTTGAGATTTTGTTAAATCATTTACTCAAGCTAGTTAATTCAGGATAGAAACCAGCACAAGCAGGCACTCAAAGGGTTACCTGTTGAACAGAACCCAGGACTCTGCTTTCTAACCCAGTAATGAATGGCTATACATATTATGCAGAGATATTCAGAATGTACTTTAGTATCTAGTTCTGTCTATAAGCATGTAGCTTTTCTGTCCACTTGCTGCAATATATCCCTTCCTCTCCAAGCTCCAGATGCCTGCAAGGGCAGATCTTCCAGTGCTGAGGTTTCCCAGCAGTTTTTGTAAAGACACCTGGGGTAAGAGTGCACTTCAGCACATGCTTTATGCCAGCAGTTTTGACTTGACTGTATTTCTGAACCACATGGGTAGGTTTCAAAAAATACTGAAAGCCTGGCTCCTATTCCCAGAGATTTTGATACAACTGCTCTGGGGAGGAGACAAAGTATGGATATTTTTTAAAATCCTCCAGGATATTCCAGGGCATCTCCAGGGTTGACATGCACTGCTTTAAGTAACTTTTGCATCTTCTCAGATTGCTCTCTTAGTTTTACTTCCCTGCTTAAAAGCTGCTCAAGTTACAATGACAAAATAGGCACAGCCATGCTTGATATAGTTCTTATTGGTTTGAAGAAGTTTTTTAAAATTGTTACATGGAGTGGCCTCTTTAAAGATTTGTTTTTTAATTATTTAAAAATGAGTCTGAGCAAATGATTTAGTATTAAATCAAGGATGAGACTTTATTATGAAGCAAAGGTTGTGTGTGGTGGGCAGACAGCAACAGAGACTGCTTGATGCTCTGGCAAATGGGTCAAGGGACATCTCAGCAGAGAGAAAATAAAAGCAGTTGGACCTTACACACTAATTGAGGCATGTAAGGGAAATAATTAACACCTTCCATCTTCATGGCTTAGGGCCGGACATCAGCTGAAGATCTCCAGACAACACCATAGTTCAAATAAAATTATTAATGCCTTTTCTAGGTATGGAGAAAAATTAATGCTTAAGTTGGTAGTTCACATTGGTAAATTATGCCAACTGTGGATATGGCCATATCAAGTATTAAAATATTTTTTAAAATAAACTTTTTGGTGTGATATCACTGGGACTGATGGAGTAAAGAGTTCAAAAACCTTCATATTTTCTGTAAGATTACTGACAAATAATGTCAGAGTCAACATTTTCAGAATTCTGGAAATTAACCAAAGGCTTGAAGGAAATCGGGGAGAATAAATTTTATTACAAAGCCTAACTATTGGTAAATCAATGACTTTTACTGAATTTCAACTTTCTCTATTACCAACATCCCCTCCACAATTCAGAGACAGCTCTGAAAACCAGCACCTTGAAATCATAGTGAAAATCAGTGACTGGCAGCCACTGGGGGGAGAAAAATGGGGTAGGAGCACCTTAAAAGCCTCGTTTCCAGAGAACTTTCAATATTTGACCTATCTTGTCATTTTTTGCAAGTGTCCTCTCATAATGCTTGTCATTACTGGACCCATGTTGGAGTTTTTAAATGCAAACAGCCTTTTCCTTGGAACATTTGTTGAAAACAATCAGTGGCAATTGCGTAACATTGTTACTGCCTGAGAAGGTAGATAATAGTTGGAGAAAAATTTTAAAGGCTAACCCAAAAGTTTAAAATGTAAAGCAAAATTACCTGTTCATATGGGGTTTTGTAAAAGTCTGACATATTTCTGGGAGTCTAGAAGCCTTAATTCTCACTTCTGGCTGAACTTGAAACTCTGCACAAGCAGGACGTGTTGGGTAAGGCAGGGTTTTCTACTGCCAAACTGACTGTTGAAGGCATTTATAAATGTGCACACAGAGACTCTTACCAAAGTCTGGGAGACTGAGTCAGGTATTTAAGGATATCTCTGTCTAATCATTAGCTGACTCACAAGCTAACCATATAGAGACTTCAATGGCAACACATGACAAAGAATATAAATCTTACAGAATTATTTCAGAGAAGTTGCTAAAAAAGCAATACAACAACAATAACAAATCTGGTGAAGAACAAAAAACTTATTTTCATAGTTACATTATTTAAAATGTTCAATTTTCAGCAAAAGTTAAGAAATAAGCAAAGTAACCAGTATTATCCAAACATGGCTGGGGTGGGTGGAGGAAATATAAACTGTCCCTAAGGAAGCCAAAATGTTGTATTTAATAGACAAAGACTAAATCAGCTATTTTACACATTTTCAAAGAACTAAAGAAAACCATGTCTAAAGAACTAAATGAAAGTGTGAATACTATGTCTCACCAAATACAGAATACAATAAAGTGACAGGAATTATAAGAAGAAACCAAATGGAAATAACTAAAATGCAAAATTTGCAAGAGTATTTCAATAGCTTACTTGATTAAGGGAAAGAAAGAATCAGAGAAAGCAAAAATAGGTTAATTGATATTTTTCAGTCTAAGCAGTCAAGAAGAAAAAGAATGAAGGATAAGGAATATAGCCACAGAGGGCTGTGGAACAATACCATGCACACCAACATACAAATATTGGGAGTCCCAGAAGAAGAGGCAAGAGAGAAAAAAGCCGAAAGAATCTTTGAAAGAATAATGGTCAAATTGTTCACTCATCACAACCTTAATGAAAAACCTTAATCTGTACATCCATGCATCTCAGCAAACTGGACAGAATGAAAAGAGAGCCTCACTAAGATGTAGCATAATCATTCTGTAAAAAGACAGAGACAGAGAATCTTGAAAGCAACAAGAGAGAAGTGACTCATTACAGAAAGTGATCTTCAATAAGATTAATATATAATATCTCATCAGAAACAATGGATAACAGAAGACAGTGGGAGGGCATACTTAAAATGCTGAAAGAAAAAAATAACCCTACTAGCTATGAATTCTATGTGCATTTAGAGAAGCTATCCTTCAAAATTGAAGGAGAGATTAAGACAGTCACAGATAAAAACTCAGTGAGTTTGTCAGACTCCCTAGAAGAATGCTCAAGAGAGTCCTTTAGCAGAAATAAAAGGATGTTAGGTAGAAACTCAGATAAAAAAGGAAAAATTAAAGACATTGTTAAAGGTCTTAATTTGTAGGAAAATATAAAGCATAAATGTGTTACTATTGCATAAACAATTACTATAATTGCATAAACATATTTTATGCAATTACTATATTTTATTAGTAATTGCATATTTATGCAATTACTATAATTGCATAAACTAATTGCATATTTATGCAATTACTATAATTGCATAAACTATTGCATAAACAATTACTATAAATACTATAAGCATAAACAATTACTATTGTTTTCCAATTATATTTAAAAGTTAACTTCATAAAGCAATAATTATAAATCTGTGTTGGTAAGCATACCAAGCATAATGGATGTACTTACTAGGAAAGGACAATAACAACTCAAAGGAGGGGGGTAGAATGGGTCTATATAGGAGGAAAGATTTTGTAAAATATTGAAATTAAATTGGTGTTAATCCTATATAGATTGTTATAAATTAGCTTGTTAGTTGTAATTCCAGGGCAACCACTAGGAAAATAACTGAAAAAATGTAATAAAAGAAATAACAAAGGAATTTTTAAAATGATCTAGAGAATATCTCTTTAACACAAAATAAGGCAGCAATAAGGAGTACTAGAGGAATTAAAAAGACACTAAGACATTTAAAAAACAAATAGCAAAATGGCATATGTAAATCCTTCTTGCCAGTAATTGTACTGTATGTCTATGGATTAAACACTTCAATCAAAAGACAGAGGTTGGCAGAATTGATTTTTTAAAAAGATTTAACTACATGTAGAATATGCACAACTTAGAATCAAAGACACTAATATGTTGAAAGTGAAAAGGTGGGAAAATATATACCATACAAACAGCAATATAACTGTAAACATACGTGCATCTAACAACAAAGCCCTAAAATACATGAAGCAAAAACAGAATTGAAGGGAGAAATGGACAATTCAGCAATAATAGTCATAGACCTCAATACTCCATTTTCAGTAATGGAGAGAGCAACTAGACACAAATCAAAAGAGAAACAGAAGACTGGAAGAACATTATAAATCAAGTGGCCCAAACACTCTACCCAAACCATCAGAATACACATCTTATCTATAGCACATGGAACATTCTCCAGAAATAGACAATAATCAGTCTATAAAGTAAGTCTTTAAAAGGATGGAAATAATACAAAGTATGTGCTATGAATGTAATAAAATGGAATTAGAAATCAATGAGAAGAAAAACTGGAAAATTCACAAATATGTGGAAACTAAACAACATAGTTTTCAGCAACCAATGGATCAAAGAAGTTACAATGGAAATTAGAAAATACTCTGAAACAAATGAAAACAAGACACAATATAGCAAAACATGCCATGCATCAAAAGCAGTGCTCAGAGGAAAATGTATAGCTATAAATGCTCACAATTAAAAATACATTTGCCAAATCAATAACCAAGTTTATCCTTAATAGAACTAGGAAAAGAAGAGCAAACTGAGCTTAACACCAGAAGAATGGAAATAATAAAGCTTACAGTAGAAATTAAACAAAACAGAAAAACAATACAGAGAATCAACAAAATCGAAGTTTGTTCTTTGAAAGAATCAACAAAATTGACAAACATTTTACAATACTGACCAAGAAAAAAAGAAAGTGAGAGGATTCAAACTTCTAAATTCAGAAAATAAGGTGGGACCACACTAAAGAACTTAAAGAAATATTAAAGATTATAAAAAAATACTATGAACAACTATGAGCCAACAAATGAGATAACCTAGATGAAAGGGACAAATTCCTAGGAACACACAAACTATTAAAACTTATTTAGGAGAAACAGAACATTTGAACAGATCTGTTACAAGAGATTTAATCAGAAAATTTTAAGTACCCCAAAAACAAAATACCATAGCCAGATGGTTTCCTTGCTGAATTCTACTAAACATTTTCTTTTAAAGGAGTGAACACATCATTCTCAAACTATTCACAAAAAGCAGAAGGGGAAATTTCCCACTTCTTTCTACAGAGCCAGCATTACCCTGATAAAGCCAGATAAAAATATCACAAGAAAATAAAACTACAGAGAGTGATGTTAGCAAGATGGCAGAGCAGGAATATCTGGATCCTCCTTCTTTCCACATAGATTCAACAATAATTCGCTGAAAAATTCCCTTTGAGGGAAATCCAAAAGCTAACTGAAAGTCTCATGCACCTGGGTAAATACAAAACTAGACTCACCAAAGCTAGAGGGAGATTGGCACACCTTCATGCCAGATTTATCTACCCTTGCACAGCAGCATACAATCCCTAGCTTCCAAATACTCCCAGGGTAGAGAAGGAGTTGGTTCATATGTCCAGTACTCCAACTTTTCCAAAGATACTCTCCAAAGGACTGTCTTCTGTCTTGCCAATCTCAGATCTCTGATGGGTTCTACACAGTCTAGTTGACTGGGGAAGAATGAAACCATCACTTGGGCTGATAGATGCCACAGTTCCTACCCTAGTCATCAATGAATAAGCAAACAAAAATCATAGCTGACTGCTTCTCCCTAGGGAGGGAAAGAGTTGTTCTGCATGTCCAATGCTACAACTCTTTTTGGGGTTGCCCAAATGATTGATTTCTGACTTGGAGTGTTGATGGAACCTTGTATAACCTTAGTGTGAGAGCTAGTAAGAACAGAGATGGAGATTTGGAGTGGCAGTTGCCACAACTCCCTCCCAGCACAGCATGGAGTGAGTGGATAAAAATCCCCAGCTCCTAGCTTCTCCCTGGGGGTCAAGCAAATTAGGCAGAATGCCCAACAATCCAGATTTTCTGGGCACTGCCTTTAATGTTGTTCTTCTCATGCATTGACAGGTCTTTTGCATACTTCAAAAAACAAAAAAATGTGTTGGAGTAGAACAAAGATTTAGGAAACTCCAAGAATCTCTGGCTAGGCTGATTGATGAGCATCTTCTCCAGTACAAGGCCAGTCTGGCAAGACTGTGAGAGGTATCTACTTTATCTAATACACAGAAATGAACACAGAGAGTCAAGAAAACATGAAGACTCAGGTAAAGATGTTCCAAAGGAAAAAGATAAATATTTAGAAACTGACTCTAATTAATGGACTTATATGATTTATCCAACAGACAATTCAAAACAACTGTCATAAAGATGGTCACTGAGATCAAGATAAAAACACATAAACAAAATGAGAATTTCAACAAAGAAATAGACAATTTAATAAGTGCCAAACAGAAAAAAACACAATAACTGAACTGGAAAATTCAACATCAGACAAGATCAAGCAGAAGAAAGGAACAATGAACTTGAATACAAGTCATTGGGAATAATTCAGTCAGAAGAATAAAAAGGATAAAAAAGATAAAGAAAGCTTAAGGGACTAATAGGGCCAATCAAAAAATCCAATATACATATTAGGGGAGTCCCAGAAGGAGAGAAGAGGGTAGACAGAATGAATAAAAACACTTATTCAAAGAAACAATGGTTGAAAATTAATCAAATCTGGTAAGGAAATGTACATCCAGATGTAAGAAGCACAAAAGGCATTAAAAGTTGAACTAAAAAAGTCTATACCAAGATACATAAAAATCAAATTTTCAAATTTAAAGCCAAAGAAAGCAGCAAAAGAAAAGTGACTTGTTGTGTATAAGGGAAAGACTATAAGCAGACTTTTCAGCAGATCTTTAAGGCCAGGAAGGAGTGGGAAGATATATTCAAAGTGCTGAAAGGAAAAGAAAAAAAAATAGCAACCTATAAATACTATACCCAGCAAAACTATCCTTCAAAACTTAAGGAGATATAAACTTTAAGTGACAAACAAATGCTGAGACAGTTCATCACCACTAAACTTGCCTATATCATAGAGTAGCGTTTTTTAGATGATCATATGTAAAGAAAGTTGATCTAAGTTACCCCAAGAAAAGTTCATCTTGTCACAGGCATCCCTTAAGAGCACATAGCTTGAGAAGACTTATTGCACTTAGGTCTTCTGTCTCTTCTATGACAGATAGACCACAGGTACAATTCTTCATTCTTCACCTCTGTACACCTAGAGCACTCTGTACTGTTATGTGATTTCTTTAACTGACTTAACTTTTGGTGTGATGTGGAGTAAGTTTTGGGCTATAAGCAGACATTTTGTTATCACATGAAGTATTTAAGGATGCTGCCAAGGAGGATACTGACTACTATATAAAGGCTCTTTCTGATGATAATTTGATTTGTTCTTGTTACAGTGTCATAGATGTTTATACTTATTCTGAATAACTGGATACTATGAGTTATATAATGGATTCCATTTCCCTTTTCTCCTAGGCTTCTAGTAGGTTATGAGTCAAATTTGTGGTTGTATTATAGTGGGTGCACAGATTTTTATAGGGTTAAATAGTAGTATGATCTTGCCTTCCCAAAATATTATTTTCTCTCATTCCTTCATTAATATCTAATTATATATATACACACACACACATATATATATATTTATATAAATTATATAAACAAATTAATATTATATATATATATATATATATATATATATATGGAGAGGGGGGAATGCTGATTAACATTCTGGCTAAGGTATAGCCCAACCATCAGTCACATAAATATTAATTAGTTGGTCATTACTTTCATCAGGTAAGCAAATTGACCCTACTTAATTGTCTTTCATGACTTACTTTCTCTAATTTTATTTCTTTTATTACACTATTTCTCTGTCTTATTTAGTCCTCCATCTGCTTATAAATCACATTCCTTTGCCAACGAATCAGGATAGGAGCCTGATATCAGGTGATTTACATATTTAAATGTTATTATCATTTTCTCCTTGTTTTCATTCAGAAGAGCTCGGCAAGATGGAAACTGCGTTCTTTCAAGGAGTGAAACGTTTGTGTTGTTCTTACTTACCCAAAGCTGCCACTAGCTTTATTTGTTGTATTGCTCTGATTAAACTATAAGACTTCTCCCTCAGTTTCATTTCAAGTTACTTGAAATCTATCTTACATTTCAATGGACATGAATGACTTGAAGCCTAGAAACTGAAGATCTCTCCTCTATCATGAGAAAGAGCAACATCTTAATGAAACACATTAGAAAAGACAAATAAAAGGACTATCTAAGCATAAAAGCCAGTTTGTCAGAATCCAGTTAAAAACTGATTAAGCTCCAGGAGATAACTGCAGACACAGAGGAGCTAGGAATTGGGCAGATGGGGAAGGGGGCTTCACTCTGTGTTTATATTTTTGGTTTTTTCATGAAACAAATACTAACCATTCATTAAATTATTTCAAGTGATTTAAATGTAATGAGGTAACTTATTTTAAAATCTCTCAAATTTTCTTTAAATTTTCTGAATTGAAGTAGCAAAGATAGAGCTAAAGTAATGTCACTGGGACACATCAGCCATCACTTAAGAGACCCTGGATTTAATGTCTGGTGGGAAAAGTCACCCACCTGGCTCTGCTCTATTGTGAATAGTCAATGTTAGTTACCAGCAACTGGCTTACCTCAAGTAAACAGCAAGGAATTTATTGCTGGCCAGAACTCAACCTGTTTGGGAATCTGTTTTTGTTCTTGTTTATAAATGATTTTATTTGTCAGCATTTCTTTTCACTAACAGTTACTAGCACATCTTGTAATTGTCTTCTTGTATCAACCCCATGCAGTACATCAGTTCCATATTCCCATTTTACAGAGAAGATTGTTACTGAAACCCTAAAAATATTTGGCTACACTCATAGGATAAGTTGAGACTAAATTTATGGGTGTAACAAAGATGTTAGTGTTTTTGTTTCCTGATTTTCACTAGAGATAGTGCAAAGCCCATTAAAATCAAATATCTTTAAAAAGATACTTTATTAACATGGTCTTTATCCCATTCCTAAACAGGGAGGCCCCTGGTAAATGTAGAACTACATCACTTTTTTCCTTTCCTACCAGTGATTTGTTGTGTTTCCCTATGTCGCATTTTCCATACCAGTTTATCCACAATTACCACTGAGCTAAAAATAATGTTTCCTAAACTGCCATAATTAGTAATGCCATTTTGGAATGAATTCAGCTGCTCCTTGAATAAACAACTGTTCTACTTAAATATTTGTCACAGAATAGAAAAACTGCAATTTTTCTTGGTAATAACTGTGAGTCAGTTTTCAGGTAAGGGATGTGATTCCAACAGAGCAATTAGAAAACAATGTGGCAACTTATTTTTTAAATTGTGCTGTATTTTTTTAGCCTTCTCTTTGCAACTTTGATTCTATGGTGAGACCGAGAGGGTGTTAAACAGAACTAATTTAGAGAAAACTATAGGGTTTTTGTTAGGGAGCCTAGGTCCCTGCTTTCTGGCTTTTCTGCTCTTTCATGTACCTGCAGGACACAATAGAAAATCGCAAAGAATGTCTTCAGAACAAATATGTGTTTTTCAATGAGTCCATTTTCTCATTCAGAAGTCTGACTTTCTTGCTATCTAGAAAGAAATAGTCACAGCATATTAGATCTGGAACATCCTTTTAGAATTATATAGTCCAGCTCTCTCCTTTTACAGAATTCATGATGAGATCCAGAGACGCAAATGGACTTGCTTAGGGGCTGGTTAAAAGCACTGAGGGAAATGGTGCAAGTGCCTGACTTGAGCTCTGTGTACTTTTGCTCCACACTTTTTCTGTCCACTGCCTCCTTTCCTCCCCCAGTAAGATGTTCTGTAATGAGGTAGGGCGGTTGCAACTCAGAATCCTCTGGAGAGGAGAACGGTCATGATTTCCAGCAACGCGAGAGGGAGTTTACTCGGGGCACCAAGCAAGCAACCTAAGAGTTGGAGCCACCATCTTGCAGAGGCCTCCCGTCTGAGGAGCAATGACTCTTGCTCATGCTCACTGGAAGCAGATAGGACTAGGCCAGTCACTTTTTTAATTAGAAAGGGTGAATTCTTGGTAGAGCAGGAATGAGATCACTGGGGAGGAAGGAGAGGAAAGGAAAGGCTAGTTCCGACGACAGACAGCCCCTACATGGTATTCAGAATAATTTCCTCCTAAGTAAGAGGAACACACTCTCCAGAAGCAGGTGGAAATGCAATTTTGGAGCAGTTGATAATGGTTCTGTCTCTGATATGCATTATCCCAAAAGAACTGGGGCTTCTGTTGGTTTATTTTGCAGACATTGTGTCACTGCTGAGAGGCGATGCAGGACTGGCAGAGCCCTGACAATGGGAGGTGCGGTCTCTCTCCAAGGCAATTATGAAGAAACCCCATTGTGGTGCTTTGAATTGGGCAAGAGAATCAAAACTGCTGGGGAGAGGTGGCTGTGAAATGAAGTCGTTGTAACTGCTGCATAAAGCTGAGAATCATTATGAATACCATGCATAAGAAATAAGGGAGCTCTTTCTGGCTTAGAAAATTTCTTATATTCTTCTAAATGACTAAGCACTGCCTGAGGTTTACTTATAGCTTTGCATTCATCATCAATCTAATTCAGGAGAAATACCTCCACAGTTAGAGTGTCTATTCAATCTGATCTCTTATTGTTCCCCAAAATGGTACTTTCTGGTGACACTCTTCAGCTGGCCATCTGTGTCTCTTGCCTTTGCCCATGAACTGCCTCTATTTAGCCAAATAATGTCTCCCTTCTTCCCTAATTTCTGGCCTGGCCTCTTCAAAATAAGATCCACAGGCATCCTTACCAGCGCATGTCTTCCTCACTAACTCTTTCCTATTCCCAATAGATTATTTACCATGAAGCCTCTTTACATGCATGTACTTGGATTATACTGCACTGTGTTTTGATCCACAAGCACTTTGCTTTACAAAGTGTTTAATTTTTGTTACAGATTTTTGGTGTATCACATCAGGGAATCCAAAAGCTCCTGAAGATTTTTACCAAAGAACTCACCATACTTCCTTGCATGCAATGGATACTCAATATGAATTTTTTTATTCACTGCTTTCAAAGGAAATTAAGCAAATTTTTTAACTTTGCTCAGGTTTCACCATTCTGCCTCTTAGGTATGTTGATACCACAGACAAAAACAGCTCATATATGCTGATCAATTTCTCAAACGTAAAATTGTAACTATTCATAAACATTTTGACTATGAGAGAAGATTAAATATCACCTGCCTCCATTTAGAGAGAGAACTTATACTATACTTTTCTAGGCTATGCTCTACTGTACATAAGAAAAAGCTGCAAATATTTAGCTGCACACATACTATGCCATCTTAAGAGTCCAGTTTGTTTCAGCGCTTGCTACTTCTGCTATAGCTGCAGTTGTTGCTCTTCATATCGGCTTTACTTCTGCAAATATTAACTGAGCATGTTTGCTCCATGCACTGGGCAGGAACACAAAGGTAAATAAAACAAGACTTCTGAATGCAAGGCATTTACAGTCCAGAGGCACTATTTTCACTGTAATTATCTTTTCTTGCTCTCTTTTTTCAAACTTTTCACAATTTGAATCCCACTGAGCTCAGCTCTCCGTCATGCCACAAAGCTGCCTATATTCACTGCACCGAATTTGCCCTTTCACTCCAGTGCAGGTCCCAGGCTACCCAGACTTCTCACGGACATCTTCCTCCTCCCCTGTCATTAAGAGCCAACCACGTGACAGCACTATCAGTGACATCCTTGATTTCTTCCTTTCTAATCATGCCATCATCCTTCTTACCTGGATTGCTGGGTCAAGTTGCTCAATTCAACTTGCTTTTAAAATGAGGTTGCCCCACTGCACGGCTGGCCTTCTGCATAATGGACTATTCATCTATTTCTACGGATTTGAGTGGAATAGGACTAGCTTTTCAGCTGAGAACCCCCAGGAGGACTATCCTCATGGGAAGATTTTAAAACCTTGAATCTCAGATGCTTAACTTTTCCCATTGCTACGTCAATGCTTTCCCGCTCCCGTAGCTAAAACACAACAATGTTCTTCTTCAAAAGATGCCTGTTCACATTTAACTGCACGAATTCCAGAATTTTTTCTTTTTTAAAGTCTGTTAGCTCTCTAACATTTTCTTGCCTACTGCATGTAACTATAATTGAAAGTGATGCCATTTCTAGGAAAATTCCTTTCTGGAAATTCATTCCCCAATGAAGATCTTTCTGAATATTTGAAATTACACAAGTCAGTCTGAGTGGACCTAATTTGATCCTTCTTGCCTGTAGACTTATTTGCCTCTGGATGGGATGGGAGGCAACCTGACAGTGACTCTTGTCCAGGCCACATACCAAGGGAACTCTGCCTTTCTTGATCAAGAACAAAATTAAGAGTTTTTCTGATTTTTAAAAAAGGGGAAAAAAAACATAAAATACTCAGGAGCAGTTACTGAGGGATATTTCTCAAAGTAACTACAAATTGTACAAACCTATTTAAAAGGGTTTCATATGTCAATCAAATAATTAAAATAATAAATGGAATGTAAACACTACAGGATAAAAATGTGTGCCTATTTTCTTCACTGCTATATCCTCAGCATCTAGAGGAGTGCTTGGCATATAGTAAACAGTCACTAAATATTTGATAAATGAGTGAGAAAATTTTCTTCAGCAAAGCTAAAGGCAATACATGCCCAAATAAAGCAAAAATTATTTGTGAATTAAATAAAGTTCAGAGGAATGCAATGGCTGCTTTTTGTATAAAAATCCTTTATCTGTGTTAGGGATGTTAAAGCAAAAACAGTCAGAAAAACCATGTATTGTGAATAAAAGAGGAGATGGTTTGGGGGGGTGGACTCCTCCTCAAAGTGGGAAAGAAATCACTGTCCCCTGGCAGCCCCACTGAGCCTGTTCAGATGCTAGAAACCTTCTAGTTTCACTGTTTGTTGAGGAAAATAATAGATTCAGGAAAATTAAGAGACTAATTCAGTCCTCTCAAGATCAGGACAGGCCCATTGTTATCCTTCTGTTTGATGAATGAGTTGCTATTCTTTCATTCCAAATCTTTACATTTTGTGTTCCTTTTAATTGTCCTACACTGGTGGCTCTCAGTCCTAATGGCACATCAGAACCTCCTGTGGAACTTTGTAAACCACTCATGTCTAGATGGCCTCCCATCCCTACCCCACTGTGATTTATTTGGGGGCCCAGGCATTGGTCATTTTTAAAAAGCTCCCAGTTGATTCTAATGTGAGCCTAGGGCTGGGAAATTTTGCTCTGCCCATGTTTTGACTGAGATTTTATTCTACTTTATCATAAAGAACATATAGTAATTTTTCTTATCTCAATAATTTTATATATCTAGCCCTTCCCTTTTATCCTGTGTTGATTTCTGCATTCTTTAGTGTTCTCCCTGAATACGCCATCTGATTACTGACTCTTCATCATCATGCTGACTTCTTGCAAAACACTTAAAAGCAGGCTTTTCAGAAGGACTCCAAAATGTTATACACAATAAGTGTATGCAATGTAGATAACCAATTTTATTCTATTTTGTTTTGGCAAATGACTATCTCAACAAAGAAAAAATGTCAACAAGTTATCTTTGAATGATAAACATTGCTGAGGTCACTCAGTTGCAATGTTAACAAATCTGGAAAAGAAGAGAAATCATAGCTTCATCTTTAAACTTCTTTTAATTCCCTTTTTTCAGAAGTTACAGACAAAAGAAGGTTCTAAAGCCAAAACAAGGTAGATATAGTTGCATTAAAACTATATTTTTTAGTTTAAAACCTATACATGCTGAAGTTACTCTACAAGAAGGTATGTCAAAGAAATAATCAATCTTCCCATGTTTTCTTCCGCCTGCTACTTCTATAGCTTTTCTTCTTCCTTCCTAATTACAACCCTTAAGTAGAATTTGTGCCTCATATCGAAATTACCGAGTATCATAATTCTTCCAAGTGGTAAAGATACCTCAAGACAAATGCTGGGCATAAAAGCCACAGGGCATAAATCTGCAAAGAAGTAAAAAGCTAACCTTTTCAAATATTGCTTCTCTCTCACTTACCAACTTTACATTTCCCTGTATGGCCCCGGAAGATGACTGGTTAGCCAGAGACAGGTAAGATTCCTCAAGGGAGGAACAACCTAAGACAGGCACAGTCGCAGGGGGGCCATCAGGTGAGAAATTGAGGATCAACAGAGGTGAGGCTTAGAACCTCACCCCCCCCTGTTTTGAGAGAAATCTTCTGCATCCGTGGATGTTTTGTTGCCCTTGTCTAGCTTGGATTAACACATAGTCTACAGGCACACACCTGATCATCTACATTTGCTCTCTTACAACACTAAACTATGTTTTCTACCTTTATCTTGCATCTACCTACCACTTCAGCATTTTATTAAAAATAATAATAATAATAACAATAATAATAAGGGAGAAATGTGGGATTCACATATAAATCAAGTATAAAAATCAAACGAATATTCATATTTGACCTGATTGTTTATAGTTCATAATGCGTGATCAAAACCGAAAGTTTCTGTGATGACTGCCCTTGCACTGTTCAATTTGTTCACATGTAAGAACTTGTTCGTTATGCTTCAGAAGATTGGAGACTATTGAGAACTAGGCTTGGGGTTGATTAATGATTGTGCATTGAGTCCCCTATACAGAATTTTATTGTTGTTAACAACCATTTGATCAATAAATATGAGAGATGCCCTCTCAAAAAAAAAATTTTTTTCTTAACTTCTAAAAAAAAAAAAACTATATTTTTAATGCATTAAAATGAGGAGATATAGTTGCATTAAAAAAATTTCTTTCCTTCATACAAATAATTTATCTGTAGCTTGCCTTTTACGTTTATGAAAAGTATAGACTACTTGAGTCCTTATATCCCATCAAACATGACTGATAATCATTCCCCTGATAGAATTCTTTGTTTTCCAAAGAAAATGAAGAATGAAATGCAATTTTCAATACCAAAAGTTTCTTCTAGACCAGTAACTCTAAAATAAATCCATCTGCTACATTCTTTTTGGAACTCTACAACTGGCCCCAGGGTAACGTTTATCTTTGTAAGGAACCTTTTGATCTTAGGCTTAGTCTTCAATTTGTCACTCAAAGTATCTGTTTAATAGATGTACATTTATGAGATATGAACTATTTCTTCCTTCATGTTGTGGAGCAATGTGTTCTCTGATATAGTCATGGCAAATCTTGGGGATATATCATACAGGTTTTTTTCCAGGAAATACTTTTCTGTCAATCTTTTATTAAAGAACAATTTGAAATTAAAGTCAAAGGAATAAAAGCATTTGACAAAATTTCTGGGACTTGATTTGAGATACAATTAAAAGAAAGAGAACCATTTAGAAGCACACTGGAAATTCAACAATATGAAAACCTAAAGTCTGGCAGAAGGACTCCTGCTATTTTTGAGTTTTGAGGCAATAAATGTTTGTATGGCAGGAGTTATTTTCACAGTCCAGGACTAAGCAATGAAAGTGTTCTTTACCTGTTGTGTTTTTGTTTTGGGGCTTTTTGTTTTGGCTTCAGTATGCATTATCCATATGTGTAAGGGGAAAATGTAAACAAGGGAGAACTGCAGTATCAAGTTTGTGAAGTGTGGTGGGGTTTGGGAGTTGAATACCACCTGAAGACTAATTTGATAAACTCAGTGTGGTGTGATGAACACTGAATACTTCTCACTAAGCTGCCTGACTAGTATGCGGTAGCCATAGGACAATGCCATGATGAGTAGATGTACCTGCAATTGTAAATTTGGTTCCACATAAAAAGCCTTCCTCCAGTAATAAACTGTGTTTTGAATGTTTTCCTATAAATTACTAAAGAGCAAAGTCGAATAAAAACTCTGCAAGCTTCAAATGCACCACTTAAAATATTTCTTACATTATTGATCGCTCATAAACTCCAGCCTCATGTTCAAGTCTCTATTTGACACTTCCACTTGGATGTCTAAAAAGCATTTTGAAACTGACTTGTCCTGAAACCCAACCTCTGGCCTTCCCTCATGACATTTTATTACAGCTGTCTCAGTTTCAGTTAATGGCAATTACAACTTTCCAGTTGCTCAGGACAAAGCCCTGGAGACATTTTCTTTCTAAACCTGGATCCAGTCAAATAATCAATCCTTTGAAACCGCCCTTAAATACATCATCACCATCTTAGCACTTTTCACCACTTCCATTAACACCAGAATCCAAACTATTCTAATCTCTTACCAAATTTCTGGAATAGTTTTCTAAACTGGTCTTTCTGCTGTGCCCCTGCCTTTCTCCTCATAACAGTCTCAACACAGCAGCCAGAGTGATCTTATTAAACTGTAGTTCGGAAAATGTCTCTCTTCTGCTCAGTACTTTTGAGTGACTGACTGCCCATTACACTTAGAATAATTCAACCTAAAGCCCTTGTGCTGACTCCTTAAAGCCCTACAAAGTCAAGGTGCACGCTCCCTCTCAGATTCCACTTTTTACAGCTCTTGTTCTCTCCTCTGCAGCCACACACTGGCCCCCCAGAGCTCCTCAAATACGTTAAAAAGGTTTCTGTGGCTAAGACTTTGCATTTTCTGTTGCCTCTGACAGGTAAACTCTTCATCTTCATGTCCGCCTGCCTTATTCCCTCACCTCCTACACGTTTCTCTTCTAAAGTCATCTTTCTAGGAAGGAGTTTCCTGACAAGCTTATCCTACAAAAATTTATGTACATACTAACATCAAGGACTTCCCTAGCCCCCTTCACAGTTTTATTTTCTCCATAGCATTTATCACATGAGTAACTGTATATATCTAGGTATGTGCACATGTGTATTTTTTAAAATATCGAAATATAGTTAATATACACCACTATATGGTTTTGGATGAACAACTTATTGGACAATTATCTAATTACCAAATGCTCACCAAAACAAGTGTAGTTGCCATCTGTCACCTTACAAAGATATAACAATATTATTTGCCATATTCCTCATGCTGTACTTCTATCCTTGTGACTAAATTATTTTATAATTTGAAGTTTGTACCTCTTTATCGCCTTCACCCATTTCACCCATTTCTCTCCCTCCTACAGTAAAGAACTATCCATTCTATGTGCTTATGAGTCTATTTCTGTTTTAGTTTGTTCATTTGTTTGGTTCGTTTCTGTTTGCTTTGTTCATTTGTTCTACTTTCCAGATTCCACAAATAAGTGAAATTATCTGCCATTTGCCTTTTCTCTGGCTTATTTCACTTAACACAACACCCTTCAGTTCCATCATGTTGTTGCAAATGGCAAGATTTCATTCTTTTTCATGGTTGAGTAATATCCCATTTTTATATATGTACCACTGTGTCTTTACCCATTCACATATTGATGGACACTTCATGTGATGTATGTATTTGTCTTCTGTCTCCCCAAGCTGGAGTGCAAACCATGAGATGAGGGACTTTCACCTCTTTGGGTCACTGCCATATCCCCAGTGCCCAGAACAATGCCAGGTAGGTTCTCATAGGAGGATCTCAACCATTTGTTGCATGAACAAATGAATACATTAATGGATTTGTTATTAAATTTTATACTTCGTGTGGTAGTTCTGTTATTTTATTCTACTCCTTTCTTGAGCCCACATTTTATTTTCTTTTGTTGTCCTATCACATCTTCCTTAAGATCTATCTCTCTTCTTTAAGCTCTTGTTTTTTTAAGGTGTGTTTTTTCATTAAGCTTTTTGTTTATTTTAAATTCACAGTGATATACTTAATCAAATTTTTCTTTTACTCCGTACTAACATTTCTCTCACAAATATTCTCTGCCATTTTGTTTTCTGCTCTTGGCCTACTATTATCTTGTATCATCTTTCTATGTATACTATCTACTCATTTATGTTTATTGACTCATCTTCAAATGAGGTAGGTCTCCTTGGACCCACTATTTGTGAGAAGGTCCAATGAAGGAGGGACCAGCTGTAGGAATTCTCCTTTCAGCAAGGAATCATGGGGATTTAAATGTGAGGGAATCTTTGCTTCTCCTAACCACTGGGGCTTTGGGAACTGCCGAGTCCCTCTCTCTTGTATTCCTGCCTCTCCAAACACTGCTTCCTGAAAATGCTGCTTGCCTGGATGAGTCCTCCTCTGATTCCTCACTTGCCTTCCCAACATTGTGCAACTTAGTAGCAAGCCCAAGGAGGGGCTTACCGTGAATCCTCCTATCTTTCCCAGTATTGCTGGTAGAACTTGCTAGTTTGGGACCCAGGGGGCGTCATTTCTTTGGAAAGTGCTCTCTACTGGCTCTCTTTGGGGTCTGTAGCCATGGACATTCTCTCTTCCCACCTCCATAGACCCCACCTTCACTGATCTGGGCAGGGCTTCCCCTAATTGCATGATTTGGGGTTTGCATGATTTAGGGTTTTATGTTTTTCTTAGTTTTGTTAAAAAATAGAATTCTGAAGTAAGTAGTGTTCATATGTTAACCTCTGTTAAGTCAAAGTAATTGAAATATGGAATATATTGTTTTGTGAATTTTTGAGTGTTTGAAATATTTTGTAATTAAATACATTTGCTTTTTGACAGATTCACATAAAGCATATAAATCAATTAATTAGAGGTCCTCCAACTTTAATTGTAAGGATCCACATCATTGTGGCTTGGTGTTTCTCATGTTAGAATGACTAAATGAAGAAGGAGGTTAAAGAAGGAAGAACAATGTGTAACAGGTGTTATAAGAAGTCAACTTTAGCATTTGTTGCTTTGTTTGGATAATGGATAAGAGCATAGACTCTGGGACCAGATTGTCTGACTTTAAACTCAGTTTGAAATGAGGAGTTATTGTGAGGATTAGGCAAATTAGTATTTGTAAAGACAGTAGAACAGTTCTTGACTAATAATAAATGCTATACAAGACATTACTACAATTATTCTATGTGAATTAAATATAATTTAAATGTGATATTTTAACATATATTATGTTATTAGAGTAGATCTTTTGGTTATTTTTATTTACCATGTTAGACAGATGACGTCAAGTTCATAGTTTGAAAATTAGTAAAATTATGGGTGTGACAACAATTTAACACCTGAGTGTCATCACCAACCCATTTAAATAGGCTAACATCACTATAAACATTACAGTATTCTGTGCCAATAAATCAGTAAGTTCCATGGGTCTTCTCCTAAGGCTGTATTAGCATGAAGCCATGGGGTCAAGATCACTTTTCTCAATTCATAATTTCTTTTCTCAGATAAAGCATGGACAATGGTTAACTAGAGCTTTTTCCTTTTGCTAGCGCTCCAGTTATGTGTATAGTAATTTAAGGATGAAGGCAAAATGTCTGTCTTCACCCTTGCATTCACTGATTATATTCACTAAGAATAAGTCACTATCAGAAGTGGGGACTACAGAGACTGATTATGCAGAATTTCTGCTCTCCAAGAGCTTTCACCTAGTAAAAGAGATAACATGAGTGTATGTCCCACAGATAGAATGGCTCAGTTAGCCAATGAAATTTTAAAAAAAGGAGGGATGATCTCTTTCTCTCTCCTTACAGGCTTCACTGCAGAGCACTTATCTTCTTGTGCTTAATCATGGCTCAAAGGCAGCCTTCAGTTCTACATGTTTAGGAAGGTGAGAGCATCCTAGGAATGGCTGTATCTCTCAAATCAGACATAGGTGGATATAAAGCTGGTTTTTAATACAGGAGTAAAATTATAATTTAAATTTATGAATGTATAGTGTTTATGATATTATTATATTTTATATTGTTAGTATATTATAATTTCAACTTATTAATATATAATTATTTATGGCATATAGATTGCTGTACCCATTTGATCATAGAGAACATCTCAGGGAAATATATATTTATCAATATGTTTTTTGGTGAGTAATGAATAAGATCAAGCAAAGTTAGATTATCTAATATTGAATCAAGTCAAGCTATAGTAATGGTATATTCATCACCACAGTAGACCCCGGATATCAATGGCATTAGAATACTCATGGGCCAAGTCTTTCACCTGTAGACCTTGCTTCTATTGACCCTGCCAATGTTTAACTTTTGAACACCCATTTCATAATGTGGATAAATTCATCTTCTGATTGAATCTTTATCTAGATGTCTCATCAGGTTTTAACTGAATCTTAGAGTTATTGGAGCTCTTCTTTTTCATGCGATTTTGCATGATTAATATGAAGTAATCTTACTATTTAAATGTCAGCATGCAATTTTTTATCACTTATATTGGGGGGGTGGATATATTCAAATAAATAATCTACATTCTTTAATTATTTGGTTATGCCGGCAACTCTAGAGTGTGAACCTAGTAAAGTAGGTCAGTGAAATAAAGAATTAATAACCACATATAAATCAGTTTATCTTATTATCTATGAAGTATGTCTTCAATACTGCACACTTGAATTTGGGTTTCTTTAATGTCTTAGACTTACAAACACCAAATGAATCAAGATAATTGAACCAAATTCAACAGTTAGTTTTAAAATGTTAGAAGTCATGGATTCTATGCCTATTCTTACAACATTTGAGTCAAGGAAAAAGAGAATGAAATCACAGAGTAATTGAAGTTATCCCGTGGGTACAAGGAATTTGGAGACTTAAGATCACTCTGCAAGGTCATTGGGTTCCCTTTTGAAGCTCCTGCATAGTCAATCATCTAACAGTACAAATTTTCATCTGACTATTGAGGGTGACCACCAGGGCAGAAAAGTTTCCCCTCCCACAATACAGGTCCAAATACCTGACTTACTTGGAATTCCCTTTATCCACTCTTCCCTAATAACTCTATTTGTAATTTAGAGATATATTTGGTGAGGAAACAAGATGCCCATAAATGTTGACTCAAATCACTGAATACTGACATTACAGTATGAATGTATCTACACTTAAAAAGTTAAGTGAAAGGACATAAGAAGATAAAACGTTTATTATAGAAAAAGTAATTCAACTTGAATCATATTATGTGCTAGATTAAATCTTACTTTAACCAGTTTTTGTGTAACAACACTGCTCGTTTACAAGTTCTTCTTTCCTTGACTATGTCTCCTTGATGTCACGAAGCTGCAATTGTTCCCATCGTTTCAGTTTAAAAAGACCGTAAATGATTTGGGAAAATCTGTCAAACCAGTTATATTCTCTGGTACATACAATCAGAAACTAGATTGAATGTGGGTTTTATTTTTCTTTTAGGTGTTATATTCCCTTCCTCTGTCTTACTTTTCTCTTTGATGGTTGCTTTGTAATGCTGGGAGTTTGCATCCATCATCCTCTCGTGTTTCCATTTAAAAAACTGTTTTCCAAAGTGCTTAGTTCTTACCAGACACAGTCAGTTGAATTACAACTTTTCTGATTTTATGTCTCTTTCGTTTACCAAATGATGGGTCCTTTGGAGGCAAGAAGGATGTTTTCCTTGTGTTTATATCTTCAGTGTCTATCACAACAGCTAGAATTTATCAAGGACTCAGAATTTTTCCTAGGTATAGTTTTTTTTTAATATGTGTTGCAATTAATATGACAAGTGTGAATATAGTTTAAATTTCATGACTATATTTACTTGCTAGATCTGGTGCATGGAAAATCCACTGTCTGAAGAAGAGCTCCTCTGATTTCTTATATTTTGGCATTAAATCACAAAAGACATTCAAGACAACGCACGAGTCTTTTTATACATTAGTAACATGTTTATTACAATGAAAGCCTATGTAATATTTTAATTATATTTAGTATTTTAAAATTTCCCTCTAAAAAATATTGCCTCTTTTTAACATTAAAATTGTAATTCTTGTTCTGTAAAGGACTGAAATGACATATATTTAAAAAGCTATGAACTTTAGCCCAAGAGACCACCAGCAGAGATGGTTGTGAACAGGAATTAGCTAAACATAATAATGTTGTTCTACTAAAAAAATTAGCCAGTGAAAATCCCTTAGGGAAAATATCTCATGTTATTAGTTTCAATTGTAATGCTGGCATTTAGATGTATATTACATATAGTTTTCCTTCCTCTTACTATAATAACACTGCTCCAGCTATCTCCTATAAATTGTATTAAATATGAATGTACTATTGATGAATATAATAAATTCCAATCACATATTACCATATTAATTTTAAACTTATAATATTGCACAATAGGTATGACAATTTTTAGGTCTTATTCTTACTTATGTTTATAATCAGAATAAGCTTTCGCTTATTTGAAGGCGTAAGTTCTCAGTTATGGCTTCACATATCATTAATTATCTATTTTTTATGGATTTTCCTTTAGTTTAATCAACATACTACATCATTTTCAATATAGAGTAATTAAGAAAAGTAATCTTATTGATTAGAAGAACTCAGTATTCAAGGGAAAGCATATGCCATTTTTCATTTATTCAATAGCGTATCTCAAAAATGACATTAAGTTTTAAATTGTACTACCAAGTTGACTTAAGTTTCAAAGAATATTAAATCAGACATACTTTGAAAATGCCTAGTGTTCAGACTACTGTAATGATGATTACACGTAAATATGTTCCTTTAATGGACATTAAATTTATGCTCAAAGCTACCCTGTTGTAAAACACTGGAAGTTAAAAATGTTCTTGACTAATTAGGGACAGATGAGCTCTCATATAGTGGGATATGTCTCCCTGGATATCCTGCAAACTTCAGGACTGTTGTCTGCAAGGGGAGCCTTTCCTAGAAGTTTGCTTAATTTTCCCCCTGCAAGTTAGAGTGTCCCAGAAGCCTGTGTATTTAGAATCTGGTGGAGCTGCCTGGAAGAATCCGAATAGAGACCCACTCTGCAGAGATGCCTCGATCTCAGAGATCTTGTTGCCTTCTGAGGCCAGTCTTTAAAAAGACCAATTTTAAGCATTTCTATTTATTTCTTCTGTTGCTTAATAATAAAATGTTTTCATTGCTATATCTTCTTTATTTCATTTTAGAATCTCAACTGTCTACTTCAAAAGATAAGACTGAGACCATTCAAAGCCATTCCCCATAGATACAGCAGAATTACAGTTTTATTTACTTAAATATTTCTTGTTCCAGCAAATGATCACATCCCTTACAGAATCATAGAATTTTCTGTAAGAAGTTATTTTAGTTATCATATAAGCTTTTAGTTCAGTACACGGAGACTCACAGTGATTCAAATTAATTGAGAATTATAAAGGGAAGAAGTCTTAAACTTAGGGTTTATGTGAAGGTCTATGTAATTGTGAAGAGTAGTCCTACTTCTTCCATCACTGGGTGAGAAGACTTCAGTACACAGACATGCAGGAGTTTTCTTCTCTCCATACCCTCTGCTAATATCATATTTTAGTCCATTGATACCTTTTATTTAGATAACTGCACGGTTGCTAGTGTTAACTACCCCAAAACACAAATCTGATTGTCATTTTCCTACTTAAACTTACAGCTAGGTTTTAATGAAACTAAAACTATAGTATTTTGCAGATTTACAAATGAGGAAACTAAGATCAAGAGGTTAAATAACTTTCCTTAAGAACAAGTGATTAAAAAAGACGAGAACCAGCATTTATACTCAGCTCTGTCAGTGGTGAAATGTTGAGGGCTGGTGAAGTAATTCGAGATAGCTGAAGGAAAGCAACTGGAACTTTCAAGTTTTTATTTGGTACCTGCCACATGGCAGGTACTTTACTAATTTATGGTGCTACAGAAATAAGTAAACTATTTCCCAGTGCAACATAAAGAAGGTCTAAAGGAAAGTATCAGTCTCATGTCATTTAATTTTCTTTCCTGTTACTCAAGGAGACTTTGTAATTTATGAAGCTCCAAATATGATCGTGGTTCCTCTTAATTCTTTCAACACAGCAGCAAAGGAACATAGTAGTTAAGAATGTGGACTCCATATTCCAAAGAACTGGACTCTAGCCCGGTTCCCTATAGTGTGGTTCTGAAGGTTAAAAATGACAAGTAAAATGCTTAGTCCAGTCCTGGTAAATAAAATGTTCTCACTCCATAGTAGCTATTGTTAAATGAGTTTTTACTTACCTGTCTTCATACAGGCCAGTAGAGTTCAGAAGGGCACTATATCTTTAATATCAGAACTTAGTGTCTGACAATGCCTCAACTATATAGTATCAATTTAACAAATATTACCCGGACAAATGCATAGATCATGGCATCTAAGTCTTTGCATGTGCAAAGGCAAAGACTCAAGAGAGGATTAAACTGTTTTGAGTAGCTTAGTATTATGAATGGAGGAAGAAACCTTGGCTATAAAGGCAGGCAGGTGTATCTTGAACAGCTTTATAAGACATGTAAAGAAGACTGAACTTCATCCTGAACAGGGGAAAACATAAAGCATTTTATGCTTGCATAGCCCAAATTTGCAAATTTTAAGTACAAACACTGCACTTGGAGGTAGGAAGGGAGAGGAGCCTGAAGGGAAGGATGGAGAATGGTGAAGAGGATCATCAGTGTAATCCAGGTAAGAAAGTAAGGGGAGCCTTATGCAAGGCAAGGACAATACAGATGTACATGAGAGCTATTTGAAGAAAAATACACAGAACTATTTTGTGAAATAAGAGGGTGTTAAAAAATAGTTGGAAGTCTATTTAGTAATTCCTGAATACCCGTGTTCAGATTTACAAAATGAAAATATCACTGGGGAGCTTTTAAAAAATATAGTTTCATGGGCTCATCCTCAGAGGTTCTAATTCAATAGTTCAAAAGGTAGGGCCCAGAATGCCTTGTATTATTTCAGTCCCCAACTGTAGCTTTTATGCATTGTTTAAGCTTGAATTGCACAATGTTCCAATTTTTTTTGCCATAATCAATGAATGGCCAAATCATCCCCTTCATGCAAACACTGTCTAGTACTGATCTAGGTAAAGTGGTGCACACAAGAGCAATGAAACACAATTCCTAATTCAAGTACCTTACAATTGATTCAGAAGACAAAAATAATTCCTATTAAACCTAGGGAAAAACTATATGCTAACCCCTAAGTTACTGGTGACAGATGGTATAAATGATCCAAAGGTATGAGATCATCATGGGAATTGGAGCAGACATAATCTGAATGGACCCAGAATAGGGAGAATATTAGACAATTAAAGGAAGAAACAGGTCAGCCCAACTAGATATGACCAGCACAGAATGAGCCACTCACGGGGAAGAGTGAGAACACCATGAATGGTGCGCAGGGGGAGTCAGAGAGCAAATGGAAATCAGTGTAGTTTGATAGGCTGGGAGAGAGAACGGCAAACTTCAAGGAACAAATATTCTAGGAATATGGCAATAGCATAAGGCGAATTAAAGAATGGAGAAACTAGTTGGAGAAACCAGTAGCCTGGGGTGCGTTTGGGTCTGTTTCAATCATTCAAAGCATTAGGTGGTGAGAGCATAGGTTAAGGGTGAATATATAAAAATGGAAAGGGAAGTGTGATGGTTAATTTTATGTGTTAACTGGGCAAGGCTGTGTGCTCAGCTTTTCAGTCAAGTACAGTCTAGAGGCTGCTGTTAAGGCATTTTTGGATGTGATTAACATTTAGAACATTAAAATCAGTAGGCTTTGAGTAAAGCAGATTACCCTCTAGAACGTGGGTGGGCCTCGTCAAACCAGTTGAAAGCCTTAAGAGCAAAGACTGAGATTTCCCAAAGAAGGAGGAATTCTCCTCAAGAATGCAACATAGGAAGCCTGCCTGAGCTCCCGGCTTGGTGCCCTGTGTGACTCAGAGCCAAGGCTCCAATATCGAATCCGACCTGAATTGCCAGGCTGCCGGCCTGCCCTGTAGATTTGGACCTGCCACTCCCCACCACCAGGTGAGCCAATGTTTTTTAAGTTCGTTCTCTCTCCATGTATATATCCTATTAATTCTGTTTCTCTGGAGAACCCTGACTAACCAGAAAGGATGAATACCAGAGATATAATGAAGGGGAAAAAGGTTGAGAATAAAAGGAAGATTAAAAAAAAAAATCAAAGGTAACTTCAAAGTTTCTAGAAGAGTGAAAGCAGCTGCAGCGTAAGGAGTTGGCTGTGATCTATTGTCGTCATGTGCTTCCCTCAAAGGAGTCTCGCTCCCCTGAGGGTTTAATTGTCTGGTAGACGGGCTGCATTATATCACTATGCTGTCAGCCATTCCACTGACCTTTTAATGATCTGGTTTCTTTTACTGCCAATACTACAAATTTAGACTTTTATTCTAATTATTTGATGTTTTCTAATTTTAGCATGTTTCAACTGTCCTATTCAACTTAAGTAGGCTTAATTGCCTTGGAATTTAAGTTTTGGTGTCCCTTCTTCAATATCTAAAAGAACTGGCAGGAGCTATTTCCCCTTGGAGTACAGAACAGGGCCGTAGACCCAGAAGGCAATATAATTTCTCTGCTTCAAGGTCAATGAAAGGGTGAACAAAAATGTAACCCTGGAGTAACCAATTATGCTTCTTACTTGAAATTATGATTCAGTTCTTCTATAACACCATTCTGCCTCAGTTCCATCAAGTATAATTTTCAACTCTCCCCTGTTCAGACTAACCTCGGATGAATGAGTTTCCTATGATGGAAAGCCCAGGGGAAAGAAAAATCTCAGGAGGCTTCTGTGGTACTGTCATTTTCTTTATATATGGCACTCTATGCAGACAAAGTATTCTGTTGAGTGCTTGTTACACATAATTCACCACTCCTGCCAATTTTGATGCATCTTGGCTAACCACCCAGACTCACTTACACACCTTATTATTCCCAGTTTTGTTTGAAGAATTCAACAAAATTTCTTGAATTAATCAACTTCACAAAAATCTCCACAATAACCATACCAACAGAATGATAATTTAGGTACCTGTAATAGATGTAATAAATATGATCCTTTGCTGCTTAAAAGATGAACACAGCAGAGTAATCTCTGTCAATCTACATGCACATTTTATAAATGGCTTACTGTATAAGTAAGCTCATGTAGTAGACACTATTTCCCTAGAAAACCAAGCATCTATCCAGCCCTTTTCCAGAGCTCCAATTTTACTCGAATATCTAGTCTCACCTACAAGCTTCAGTGAAGGCTGATTGTCTAAATAACTTCTATCAAATAGAACATTAAGTAATCATGAAAATGTTTTATATCTGTGCTGTCCAATTTGGTAGCCTCATGCTACATGTGACTATTGAGCCTTTGTATTGTGGCTAGTGCAACTGAGGAACTAAATAATCACATGAGGAAGGTGGCACCATACTGGACAGCATAGAAGAGCAATGATCATATTCTCCTATTGTCCTTTCAAGTGATGGGTTTAAATACACATGGTTATAAGACAACGCTAACCAATGATATGAAATCCAAAGTAGTAAGGGGGATTTTTGCAAAAGTTTTATTTTTAGTTTGCCTACTAGAAACACAAACTAATATACTAAGTCTGAGCAAGAATATGGAACACCTAGAATTCTCATGTATTGCTGATAGAAGGTTAAATAGGTACAATCACTTTACGGGGGAAAGTTAGTTTTATCTTGTAAAGTTGCATTTGTTTACACCTAACGATCAAGCAATACTCTAGGTTTATACTTTAGAGAAATGTCTGTGCATGTGTACAATGAGACACACACACAAAGAGTATTCAAAGCAGCACTTTCACAATTGCAAAAATTTAGAAACAGCCATATCAATCAAGAGAACTAGACAGGCATTGTGGAATACTACATATCAGTGAAAATTTGTAAAGAACAATCAAATATATCAATATAGAGGTAAACTTAAGAACCACAATTTTCCCCAAGAAAGACATTTGACAATGACTATATATATAATGACAGCATTTTTATAGAGTAAAAAAATAAAAATAAAAAGGCATATATTTTACCTATGCATATGTATATGGCTAAGTAAAGAAAATCAAGGAAATTTAAAAAATTTAATTTAAGATACATGAGGAGTTAGAGATGCCTAGGGGTAGAATATGGGTACAATACACAAACAGGTTCAGCAGGATTGTAAACTTTCTGTTTAAGTTGTTACTATGCTACACAAATTCCAATTACATTACAAACATTGTTTTGAATGTGTGAAAATCTTTCATACTTAAAAGAAAAAGGGAAATAGGCAAAGGAGTACTATTTTACTTCCTAAAAAATCAACAAGGGAAATAAAACCCTCAAATCCAGACAGTTCAATACATTGCCTAAAACTTTCAGGTTTTAACAAAAAAATTGAGAAGCAAAGAAACAGAAAATATGACCAATACTAAGGGAAAGAAGCACTGAATAGAAATTGATTCCAAGTGGTTTCAGATTTGGATGTAACAGAAAGACGTTAGAGCAGCTATTTGAAATATATTCAAAAAATTAAAGAAAACTATGTTTAAAGAATTGAAAGAAAATATGACAATTACTCATCTCATCAAAGTAATATCAAGAAAGATATACCAACTATGAAAAAAAATCAAATGGAAATTCAAAAGTTGAAACGTACAATAACTGAGCTCAACAGTAGATCTGAACTGGAAAATTAATCAGTGAACTTGAATATAGATCATTGAAATTACCAATCAGAAGAACAGAGAGAAAAAGACTGAAAGACAAAATGATCTCAGTCTCAAGAGACTTATGGAATGATAGTAGGTGTATTAACATACATGTAATGGGAGTTCCAAAGTAGAGCACATAGTGAAAAGGGCACAGAAAGTCTTTTGAAGAGCTAATGACCCAAAACTTCCCAAATATTATGAAAAAAATATTACATCTTGGATAGATAGATGCAAGAAAGACAATGAAAACCAAGGGGGAGGAACACCAAGGTCTCTTGGATGTATGATGTGTCTAGGATTGAATTTCTTGGATATTCACTCCTAGATACATCATAGTCAAACTTTTGAAAGTCAAAAACAAAGAGAAAAGAAAAAGCAACTGAAAACTGACTGCTTATCAGAAACAATGAAAGTCAGAGGCAGAGTAATGATACATATGTCAAAGTGCCACGAGGTGAGCCCACCTCTGCAACATACTGTGTAGTTTCTCAAAAAGCTAAGTGACCATATGACTCAGCAATTCCATTCCCAAGTATTATACGCAGGAAAATGAAAATGTAAGTCCACACAAAAACTTCCACAGGAGCATTCAGAGCAGCATTATTCATACTATTTAACAGCTAGAAACAACCAAAATTTCTATAAACTGATAAATGGATAAATAAAATATATTAAATAATGGATTATCCAGCTATAGAAAGGAATGAATTGTTATATGCGACAAAGTGGATAAAACGTAAGAACACGGTGAGTTAAAGAACTCAGTTACAAAAGGCCATATGTTGTACTGTTACATTTATGTGAATTATCCAGAATAGGCAAATTTAGAGAGACAGAAAGTAAGACTAGCACTTTCCAGGGAATGGAGACAGGGGGCAATGGGGAATGGCTACTAATGGATATGGAGTTTCTTTCCAGGTGTTGAAAACTTTCTGGAATTAGATAGTGGTAATCAAGGTGTAAATCTGTAAATATGCTAAAAAACACTGAATTGTACTTTGAAGATGATGTACTTAATGGTATGTGTACTATATGTCAATAAAATTGTTATTTTTTAAATGCTGAAAGGAGGAAAACTGTAAAACAAGAATTCTACATAACAAAGCTATCCTTCAAAAGTAAAGCAAAATAAAGATACATAAAAAGATAATTTGTTGCTAGCAGACCTAGCTTACAAGAAATACTAAAGTAACAACTTATAGCTAAAAGGAATACAACAGATGGTACTTTATACAATAAAAAAAGGTACTAGAAATGGTAAATATGTAGGTTGTAACTGAGAACTCTACAAAGACAGTTTTTGTCTTTTCTTAACTTTATAAGAGGTGTCAATCAATAACTGTAGCACTGTATAACATACATCAGTATATTTCACAAAAATAGCTGAAAGCTGGGGGGCAGGAAATATCTTGGAAAAAAGGCTCTATTTTTCATCAGAAATAAGTAAGAATTATTCTGAATTAGATTTTGATACATTAAGATGCATACTGTAATCCTTAGAATAGTCTGTAAGCAAGTGAGTCAAAATAATATAGTAAAAAAATCAACAAAGTTATTAAATAGTGAAAACACTAAAATACACTTGCTCAACACCAAGAATGCAGAAAAGGAAGAACAGAGCAACAAAAAAAGGTAAATACAAAATAAATAACAAATGGCAGACATAAATCCAAGCAAATGAATTATATTATTTGAATAGTTTAACCACCCTACTCTAAAGGCAGAAATTATAAAACCAGATAAAGAACAAGATCCAGTTACATGCTGTCTGTAAGAGATACACATTCAATTCAAAGACATAAATAGGTTGAAAGCAAAAGACTGGAAAAATTTCATCACCAAGCAGCAACCATTAGAGAGTTGGAGTAGCTACATTAATATCAAACAAAATTTATTTTAAGATGAGCTATATTACTAAAGGTAAAGAGAGGCATTTCATGATGATTAAAAGGGTCAATACAATAATAAGATGTATATGTAAGCCTAACAACAAAACCTCTAACTAAATAAAGCAGATAGTGACAGAATTGAAAGGGAGAAACAGATACTTCAAAGGGAGTAGAGATTACAATATCTCACTCTCAATAATTAATAGAACAACTGAAAAATAAATCAACAAGGGTACAGAAGACTTGAGCAACACTGTCAACCAATTCTACTTCACTGACACATATAGGACATTCCAAACAATCTTTTCAAGTACACAAGGAATACTCTTCACGAGACACCATATACTGGGCTACAAAACAAGTCTCAGTAGTTTTTAAAAAAGATAATCATACTAAGTGTACTAAGAATGTTTTCTGAGCCCAGTGGAATATAAAAAGAACTCAGTAACAAAAAGATAATGGGAAAACTCCCAAGTAAGTGGAAACTAAAAGGGACACTTCTAAATGAGCCAAATAAGAAATTAAAGGGAAAATTAAAGATTACTTTAAACTGAATTAAAATGAAAACACAACATATCACAATTTGTGGGATGGAGCTATACATTTTGTAGCTTTTAATGTACAAATCTGGTACATATTTCATTAAGACAACTATAAGCAAATATCAAGTGTGGGAATCCTCTTACATTGTTAGTGGGAATGTAAAATAATATGGTCACCTTAGAAAACAGTGTTACTCCCTGAAAATGTTAAACACATGCTTATCAAAAACACTACAATTTCAATCTCTAGCAATCTACCCAAGAAATATTAAAACATGTCTACACCAAGATTTGTATGTGCATGTTCATAGCATTATTATTCATGTTAGCTAATAGTATGTTGATGAATCCAAATATCCATCAACTGGTGAATGGGTGATTAAATGTGTTAGACCTATGCAACAGAATACTATTCAGCAATAAAAAGGAATGAAATACTGATATATGAATTCAGTTAAGTAACATTTTTTAAATAGTATTTTATTTTGTATATAACTCTACATGAATGAACCTCAAAATATTTTACAAAGTGTAAGAAACCAGATACAAATGGTCACATATTATATGATTCCATTTATACTCAATATTCAGAATAGACAAATTTAGAAATACAGAAAACAGGTCACTGGTTGTCTGGGGTTGGGAGTGGGGGTTAATGAAAAACAAACTCGAGGATGTATTTTCTTGTATAATAGAAATTTTATAAAAGTGGATTGTGAAGATGATTGCACAACTCCTTAAATTTACTAAATGTCATTGAACTGTACACTTACAATGGGTAAATATTATGGTTTGTAAAGTATACACCAATAAAGCTGTTAAAACAGACATGCAAAAATATTCATCTGAATTTAGTATTTCTCCCATTTTATCTTTTAACTGTAAACTGCCAAATGAAAGATTACCTAAATTTTAACAAACTGCTAAGGGAGTTCAACCAAAATATAAATAGGCAGCCTGAAGAACCTAAGACTAATTAACTAGTTACACATTTTTAACTCAAGTTTTGTATTAACAAAAACATTATTTGAAAGATCCATCATATCTGACAAATTGATTTGACATGAAATTGCTTAATTATTATTCCTACTGCATTATACATACACAATGTCTGGTTTTCCTAGGTATGTATTCAAAATATTTGCAAAGATCATAACAGGAGAGCATGTTGTGATTTACAAAATAAAATACTATTTAAAAAATGTTACTTAACTGTTTTTTGAATGGCTTCAATTAACTCCATTTTCATGCAGCCTACCTGTTATCTCCATGAGATTTAACCTAAAACTGTGTTTTAAAATGAACTTTCCACATTAATAAATTCTAATTGTTAATTACTTAAATGTCAATCAGAATTACTGACTTTAAAAGACAGTTTAGTTTAATTTAATATAATCAAATTATTTACAGCTTAAGTACATTGATCCTATTTAGAACTTGAAGCTGGAAAATGGTCTGTCTAGTAGGATATGCAGTGTACAATGGTTTGCTGGTAAATATTTAACAACTGGGTCTTCAGAGGGAAAAGAGTTCTGACTTATAGTATTTCTAAATTTTCATAACTACTAGCACCAAGGCTAATTTCAAGCTGATAATATCAATCAGCTTGCAAAATTCCTGAACATTTAATCACTGGCTCTTATAAACTGGTACAAATGAAGCCCAGCACACAACTTCCAGAATGTCTTTTTGCATTACTAAAATGTGAACTATCTTGATTTGCACTTGTTTTCAGAATCTCTGCTTCATCATGCTGTATTATGTTTCCCCATTAGAGGGGTAAGTTCACTGAAGGCTAGAATTCACAAAGAACTCCTCACAGAGAGCACATCCCCCCCGCCCCCCCCCCCCCCACCGACTGCTTGCATTCCTAAAGGGCATATTCAAGGAGATAGAGATGGTTGATATGATCATCAAACCCCTGGTTGAGTTCCCACTGTCAGGATTCTTGTCCTAGGAACCAGGTAAGACTGGATTCTGAAACTAGAAGGCTTTATGAAGAGAAGTCTAAAGACCTTGATGCATCTCCAAAGGAAAAGCTGAACCTCTCATTGAGTCATACAAGGGACTGTTAACAATGGCACTACAACTTTTACTTAAGTCTTGTACCTATGTTTCTAAGAATTACCTTCTTTGCATGATTCCAGCTTAAAGTTTACCAGTGAGAGAAATTCACATAAGATTAAAGTGCAGAAGGGAACTGAAACACATTATTCTTGGAGACTGTAGTGGTCTCTCATGATGGTATCAGACAGAGAAGCATAAACTAATGTGGGAGCTTTACAGATTTCTCTGTCTCCTACTTCATGGTTCCACTTTGGTGACCAAATCCTCATGACTGCTCAAACTACCCACACATGTTTTGGTATTTCCACCTGCTTCAGTATTTGAAGATGAAGCAATTGATGACTCTCTCTCAACCTCTGACTCCTTCTTCCAGATCTTCAATGCCACAATTCATCCCACATTTGCATAAGTCCTAACTCTTATTAATTAAACATCTTATTCATGTAGCACTCAAATTATTGTTATTAATTATTGCTATTATTGTTTCCCGGCCAAATGTAGACCAATACTGTCTTTAGTACCAGTAGCAGTTCTTAAAGAACAAAATCTAAAGATGGGAATCTAGAATTAGTTCTCTGCTATGATCAGATTTAAATGCATCAACATTGGTAATAATGAATGGGACACTGTCTATTCACTGCAGCGGCAAATCAGTTTACTTAAATTATGACCTGTAATCTCTTGGGGTTAAATGCATTGGTGGTTTCAGGGTTGAGTGACCAAGTTCCTGGTAGAGTAGAACATTACAGTGGGAAAAAAAAGAATAGAAGGCTGTAGGGGAGTGGTAGGTATTCTTAACTGTGATGGAGAACTTAGGGGAAAAGCTCATGTTTTGTAGGACTTCTGTTTTTGACCAGAACCAATCCCTTATATTTTATATCTGCACATTGAAGTTTCTGAAACCAAACTAAATCCTGCAATTCACTGAATTATAATATAAATTAAATGAAATCCTTAATGAGTGTCTTACATTAAAAGTTTGCTATTCATTGACAATGAATAGAACTTTGAAAATTGAAAGGGAGACACTTAGGTAGATTTCAATTGTTCTGAGGACTTTCAACCTCCACATTCTACTGAGCCTCCTTTGCTGGTGGAACTAGCCCTTCCTCTTTTATGGATTACCCATTTTCCTGAAAGAAAAAAAAGAAGTCTGTAACTATCTATCCTGAGAGAGATGCCTTATAGGGAGTGTACTTACTATCTGTCATTAGTTCTAGACCTATAACTAGGTTCAAATCCCAGCAATTCCAGATGAAGAGATACAAAATGTGACCTGGAAGGAAATGTAAAATTGCAAGATTTTGCCAATTTCTATCAAGAAAAACAGAAAACATTTGTATAGTATTCAATCAAAATAAAATGGATGTAATGTTGGATTGGGTCAACTCCTGATATGAGTACACTAGCAAACGATTTTGGATTTAATATATTGGCTCAAGCAGCTGGAAGTAGATTCTAGAAGTTCACTTTGTTGGTTAATTACAACCTGCATTTAATGATGACCTATATTAAATCAAGTTAATATATCAGAACTTCTTAGTTGCACTGTAAATTAAGAGTAATCAGAATAATTTGACATTTGGCAGTGGCTAATTAACACTCGTGTGCTCATGACTGAAATAAATGGGTATCTTATTCAAGTCTCATTTGATGTATATCACCAAAACAAACAAACTCTAGGTATGAAGAATTGAACCACAAATCTAAAGAGGCATACCTCTCAGGCAGTGCCCAGACATGAGGCAGTCACAGACTCAGTGCTCCTTAAATAAAGAGGATACTATTCAGCCCTGCTATATTGCCAAATGTTTATACCATAATATGCCACTCTACCTTCTCCAAAGGAAAAGGTACTTACCAAAGTGCCACTTACCAGAGTGACCGTACTTTTGGAAAAAGTATTTCCAGGAATTCTCAGGTACTGGGTCTCACATGACTTAAGATATAATTTCAATCTGCTTGAATTTATTGAGACTTGTTTTGTGTCTTAACATATGATCTACCCTGGAGAATGTTCTGTGTGCACTTGAGAAGGTATATTCTGTTGCTGTTGGGTGGAATGTTCAATATATGTCTGTTGGGTCCATGTGGTCTAAAATATGATTCAAATGGATGTTCCATTGATTCCTTGCTGATTTTCTATCTGGATGACTTATCAATTGTTGAAAGTGGGGTATTAAAGTCCCCTACTATTATTGTTTTGCCATGTATTTTTGTCTTCAGATGTATGAGCAATTGTTTAATATATATTTAGGTGCTCCAATATTGCATGTGTATATGTTTATAATTGTTATATTCTCTGGATGAATTGACCCTTAATCATTATATAATGACCTTCTTTGTCTCTTGCTACAGTTTTTGACTTGAAGTCTATTTTGTCTTATACAAATATAACTACCCCTGTTTTCTTTTGGTTTCTACTTGCATGGACTTATCTTCTTCCATCCATTTACTTTCAATCTATGAATGTTCTTAAAGCTCTGAGGTGAGTTTTATAGGCAACGAAGTGTTGGGTCTTGGTTTTTTCCCAGTCAACCACTTTTTGTCTTTTAATTGGAGAATTTAAACTATTGACACTTAAAGTAAGTTTTGATTGGTAAGGACATAGTATCACCATTTTAATTGCTCTCTGATTATTCTGTAGTTCCTTTGTTGCTCACTTCCTCTCTTACTCTAAGTTAATGATTTTTTTTGTAGTATTATGCTTTGGTTCATTGTGTGTTTGTGTATCTATTACAGGTTTTTGCTTTGTGGTTACTGCAAAGCTTTCATAACATATCTTAGAACTATAACCTTCTATTTTAAGGTGATAACAACTTAACTTCAGTTACATAAAAAAGTTCTACAGATTTGCCCTCCCACATACATTTATGCAGTTGATGTTCCAGTTTACACATTTTATATTATATATCAATTAATAAAATATTGTATCTATGGTTATTTTTAACACTTTTGTCTCTTAACCTGTATGTTAGAGTTCAAAATGACTTATACAACACCATTGCAGAATTGAGTATTTTGAATCTGACTACACAATTTCCTTTAGCAGTGAATTTTGCACTTTGATAAGTTTCATGCTATAAGTAATGTCCTTTCATTTTAGCTTAAAAAACTCCCTTTAGCATTTCTTATAAATCAGGTTTAGTGGTGGTGAATTCCCTCAGCTTTTGTTAATTTATCTCTCCATTTCTGTAGGACAACTTTTCTGGGTAAAGTATTCTTGGTTGATGGTTTTTTTTTTTTTTTTCTTTGAGAACTTCGAATATATCATCCTACTCTCTGCTGGCTTGCAAGATTTTTACTGAGAAATCTACTGATAGACTTACTGGGATTCCCTTGTATGTAATTAGTCTTTTTCTTCTGCAGCTTTTTAAGTTTTCTTTTTTTGTCTTTGATTTTTGAGAGCTTGATTTAACTAGTCTTGGTGAATATCTCTTTGAGTTGTATTTGTTTGAAGATCTTTGAACTTTGTGTACCTGGAAAGCTATACCTTTACGCAGATTTTGGAAGTTTTCAACCATTATTTCTTTAAATAAGTTTTTCTCTTTCTCTCTCACTCTCTTCTCCTCCTGGAACTCCCATAACACGAATACTGCTTCTTTTAATGTTGTCCCACACTTCACACAGGGTTTCTTCACTCATTTTCATTCTTTTTTCTCCTCTGACTGGAGGAGGAAGTTCTAGCCAAGAAGATTCATCTTGGCATTTGGTCTGACATGCTGGTACTCAGAGCACTAGCAAGCTGGCGTCCTAGGATCGGGCACATGTGCCTGGCTTGTGGAGCACAGGTGTACTTGCTGTAGCAGTGGCATCAGTGTCTAAGGTGCAGGTGCTTGCAGATCTGTCATGGAACCAAGACCTTGTTCTCTAGGACTTGCTGCAGTGACTCTGGCTTGGGAGGATGGAGCAGTGTCATGGTCCTTGGGATGACAAGATGCAGTGGTGTCCCGGGCACAGAGGGTGGGGTGCAGTAATAGCACAGCCTTGGAACAGCAGGTCAAAGTCCAAACTCTGGCCCCAGGTGGCAGGTGAAGAACAGCAGCAGCATATCTCCAGTGGTGACCCACTAAAGCTGGGTGTCAGGACCTAGGGAGAGGAGCTCAGAGTAGCATTAGATCAGCTGGGCAATGAGGGGTGGGAGCCATGACCTGGAATCTGGGGGGCCAGAGCTTAGGGCAGTGGCAGCATGGCCCCGGTAAGGATGGTTCAGAGCTACAACCAAGGACCAGGAGGCTAGGGCTCAAAGCGGCAGCTCTGTCTCATACAGGATAAGGCCCTGCGGCTACTTGATCATGGACAGTGGCACACAGCATTGACTGGGGATCCTGGGGGCAGGTTCCCCACACTGACGGCTCCAATCCAGGGAGCAGACACAGAGGGGTATGTCTAGGCAGCTCCATCAGCTGGGATCAGTTCGGTATAGACTGTGGAGAACCTCAGGAGTAAAGCCCGCACATGTCCATAACTGTGAGGCTTACTAGGGTTCTCCTGCTCTCTTTTTCCTCATTGGATGAAACTCTTCTGAGGGGATCCTTCCTGGAGTCAAGCTCTTCTGGACTGTGGGATGGGGTGACTCAGGTAAAATGCTTCCTGCATTTTTATGTGGCATCCTCAGTTTTTGAGCTTTGAAGAATTTTTGCTGCTTCCTCACTCTAGTTCAGAGCTTTCCCCATGCTTTTTTCATGGGTGCATAGTTATTTATTTATTGTTTCTGTTGTTTTTGAGGGGAAGAAAAGCATCAAGATCTCCTAGCCTTCCATCTTGCTGATATCACCTCTTAATCACATTTTTATTTTTTCTTGACTTGCATGGGCATTATTTTTACATAATTTTCTATTATTTGATTAACTTTTTATTGATTTACAAGAACACTATGTTTGGAAGATATTGACAATTACATTTCTTACAAAATTTTTCCCATCATACTGAATATTAGCTGTTGGTGATATTGCCAAAACCTTTTTTTTTCCTTTGCTGCAAATGGCTGACAGCATACTTACTTAGGGTTAACCACTTATCTAAATCCTGCCAGAGTTCTCACCATTTACTTGCTGCGTGTGACATTAAGAAAGTAAATTAACTTCCCTGATCTTACTTTCCTCATTTATAAAATGAAATATGTAATAGATGACCTAAGGTACCTTCCAACTCTAAAATCCTGAGGCATTTTATGAAATATAACAGACATTTACCATGGGTTCACTTGCCTAGACACTTTGGAATACCATCCCTATAACCTCTGTCATATAATTAATAATGCATTTTTTTCTCTCTCAAAATGTTCATTGTATTCTGTTAACCACAACTGCATTATACAATTCCCTACACTTTAAAGCATCACAGAATTTCAAAGCTGTAAGAATCTTAGAGATAATATCCCTCAACCATCTTATCTGACAAACAAGAGAATGTGGGCTCAAAAAGGTTAAGTGGATTGCTTAGGGCCACCCCGTTGTGATATCAAATGACAAACTGCATCTCATGATTCTTAATTGAGTGTAGTTTTCACTATATCACATTGTTTTGGAGCTTCACCATTCTTTTTAGTATTATAGTCATCATTAATATTTTAATCTTCATATCATTATATACCAAAAAATATGATTAAAAGTATTTCATGCCTATTTGTACATAAGAGTTTCCAAAGTGCTGGGAAGTGTCAGTTTACAGATCTGACACATATCTTTGAGGAGCTTATGCTTTGAAATAAACTGTTTATTTATCGACATGTAAGCCTACCTTTCATGATTCTGCCTTGGTTCCATGGGAAATCCCAAGTAAAACTTGTTCTTTCTGTTTAGACAGACATCTAGACACATGAACATACTCTAGAACAATTGTTTCCAGTTATAGATGTAGATGTGCACATTTAGACAAAGGGGTCCTATGTTGCTATATCTAGTCCTATTTAAACTGTAATCAACTAGGCTGCTTGTCAGAGTGAAACCAAAGAGTGACAACAAAATATAACCAAGGATGAATAGTAGAAGGCCACAACTGTGATAGGACTGTCTATCACGAATCAGAGTACTGTGCTGGGAGTGAGGGATGTAGAGATAAGAGACTTATCTCCTACTCACAAAGAGATCAGTCCCGTAAGAACCCACAGATAAAACTACCATTAAATAATATTGTGATTGTTCTATAGCATCACCATGTGCCAATCTGTTAAAGAGGTTGGATAAAAGTCACATAAATAAGATGAGCAGTGAAACAAATATTATTCCACATCAGTAAATGGAAGCATGCATTCAATTAGGTGCAGTTAATCTATTGAGAGCTTCCCAGATGAGTGATCCCAGATGAAGGAAGACTTTTGAAGAAGGAAATAGGCATAAGTTGGTGAACAAGCCTGGGTAAGGAGGACTGTATGTTCAAGGCAAAAAAAATTTGGTTGATTGGAGTCCAGTATGGCAAGTAATCATGAAAAAGAAAAGGAAATGATAGGGATCTACAAACATGGGAAATGAGAAGGATAATTTCCCCTTTCTGTAGTTTCATCCCAGGAAATGAAAACACCTACCTAGATGAATTCAAATTAGTTCAACATCATTAGTAGGAGGTTTAAATATCACTAAGGAGTTTCTACTTACTTGGTGTACCCTAGGTGTTGGTACTGTTTTTGTCATCTGTGACTTGTACTGATTTTGAAAAAAAAAATTTGCTTTCAGACTTGACGGTTATTAAAACCTGTGAAGTGAAGCCCAACTGTACATTTTGGACTTTACTAAATTTATTTAGACAAGAAAGTATTTCCTTTGGGAGATCTCCTGATCACAGAAACAACTTAGCATAATAAATAAGACAGTAAAAACCCTTCAAATTGTTTGAAATAATAAATATTCTGAAATTACATTTTTGAAGCCTATCTAATTTGAAACAATTTTTCAGAACCGTTAGCTTTCATCTTCTTTCCAGCACTCTGGTGACAGTGTGGACTAATTTGTGACCATATGGAAATTTCAATGGCTGATAAGTTAATTTCAAAGCTAGGAAAATGGAAACATTATTTAAATTTGGAGGATCATGAGAGAACATGTATTTTGGCACTCTATTCATGAAAGTGAAATAGTTATGAAATCTTCAATACAAAAACATAGATCTATGTGTAAGTCAACATAAAGATATGTGTAAAGTGGAAAATAGCATTTAATGAAATAATTTCACATTCATTGTGAATGAAATGTTTGTTATCCAGAAATCCTAAGAAGCTTTTTTACATATGCCTAAATACATCCATGTTCTTCTCATTCTCTTTTCCCCGTTTCAGAACCAACTCCCTTATTCTTCCTCTAAATGCTTCCTTGAAGTTCATGTTACTTGTCTATCTAGTCTGCAATCTCTGATTTTTGTGTTACCAGGTTCCTTTTCTCTACTAAATCTACAATGCCTGGTTCAATGTTTTCTTCTCCATCCCCAGGGCCTCATTTCCAATAACTGTAACTTCCTCTTGAGCTATTTAACACTGACCTCCCAGTTCATTCACATTTGCTTTTCCAGAAACCTTCATTTCTACTCTGTTTTAAACATCCACAGAAAATTTCTGGCCATGTCCTGGACTTGGTCATTAACCGGAATGCTCCACTTCTGCAGTCTTCATCATACACCCCTCATTTTCTTTTCTGTTTTTCAGACCCCTCATTTTCTAATTACACTTCTGTGCTGTTTTCCTCTTATTTATGTATTTTTGGTTCTTTTCAAAGGGACCTGCAGTCGTTCGACCTTTCTACTTTCTCCTATCTCCATTTTCTTTCTCATTTAGTTAATACTTACTGGTTCATCATTACACCAGTCTTGTTAGTACTTCAAATCTCTTGAAGAAAAAATCCAAAAATCCCTGGTCTTTCCCTTCAGCTAGAATCCACATATTCAATAATACTCCACTGGGTATCTCGACTTGGTAGTTTCATAGATGCTTTAAATTTCAACATATTATACATGAACACATCACTGTTTACCAGAATCTTCTGTTTCTCTGGTATCTTCTATCCCCATAAATAGTCCCACTATTAGTTGTACTAGTTGCCTATATAGGAAATCTGAACAGAATCTTTAGCAGATTTTATGCCTCACTGCCTATACCCATCACAGACTATATCCATGATCAAATCCAGTTAATTCCACACCATAAATGTTTCTCAAATCCATTCAGTTTCTATAACCACTGACACTACCCTATCCATGTCATATTCTTGTCTCTCCTGTATTATTCCATTAGGCTCATATCTGAACTTCTCATTCTAATCTTGGAACTCTTTGATCTGTTCCTCACACATTAGAACAAGTAAATTTTTTAAAATTCAAAACTAAAAATGTCACAAAAATATATCAACTCAATGACACTTTTATAGAACTCCTTTACTGAGCTTATGAAATATGGATTAGATATACCTCTGATAGGCTTCAGAACACCTCACAAATACATGTTACACTTTTCTCCCAAATGAATTTATCACATTATAGTTGTTTATTTACATATCCAGCTCATCCCACTGGTTTCCAAGTTTCTTGAAATGAAGGAGATTGTGAATCTTCTTGACCAACAGCTTGCATAATTGTTTGCACATAATGAAGTGAATGGGTGAACAAATACATAAGTACATTTTTTAAAACTCTACTGTTCCCTTTAGGTTTGCTAGAGACCCACTTGTGACAGTTGTGCCTGTGCTAACACCAGTAGATTTCCCTTTTAGGTTGCAATCACTGCTGTGCAAGAGAAGTCATAAACATAAATGCCAGCAAGGACCAGGTAGGAAGCATAAATTAATATAAGCAGCTGGTGGGAATATGGGAAGGAAAAGAGTGGATCCTCTGGCTAATGAGGAGTCAGTCACTTCACTTCTTAGCCACAGTTGATTGCTATGTGGAAATCCGAACCCAGTGTTGCTATTCTGATTTTTTGAAAAAAGTAATTTAAAACATCAGATCTTCATGTTAAATCCTCACTTTTTTGGAAATGACTGAAATATGAACAAGCCAAATGAAACATAGTTAATAGCAGATTCAACTCCTGGGACTCATTTTATGGTTGTTCTAAAACAGTGTCATAAAGAGAAGAAGGAGGTGTACTACATCAAACTAAAAAGCTTCTGTACAGCAAAAGAAACCACCAATAGAATTCAAGGGCACCGTGGAATGGGGAAAAATACTTACAAATCATATATCTGATAAGGGGTTAATATCTAAAATATATAAAGAACTCATGCAACTAAATAACAAAAAAACCAATCTGAAAAATGGGCAAAATATTTGAGTAGATCTTTTTCCAAAGAAAATATACAAATGTCCAACAGATACAAAGAAAGGTGGTCAATATCACTAGCCATGAAAGAAATTTAAATCAAAACCAGTATGAGATACCACCTCACATCTTTTATAATGACTATTATTAAAAAGACAAGAAATAATGAATATTGATGATGATGTGGAGAAAAGGGAACAATTGTGCACTACTGATGGGAGTGTAAATTGGTGCAGCCACAAGGGAAAACAGTAGAGGCCCCTCAAAAAGTTGAAAATAGAAATGCCATATGACCCTGCAGTTCCACTTCTAGCTATTTATCCAAAGGAAAGAAATCACTACCTCAAAAAAGACATATGCACACCTATGTCCATCACAGCATAATTTATAATAGTAAAGAAATGGAAACAATTCTAAGTGTCCATCAATGAATGAATTATACACACACACACACACACACACACACACACACACACAGAATGATATATAAATAATGGAATATTATTCAGCCATAAAAAGGAAGGAACTCCTGCCATTTGTGACAACATGATATACCTTGAAGGAGTTATGCTAAATGAAATAAGAAAATGACAAATACTGTATGATCTCATTTATATATAATTTATATACAAAATGAATCTATATTTTAAAAAAGTACAAATTCACAAATACAGAGAACAGTTTGGTGGTTGCCAGAGGTGGTGGGGGATAGGCAAAATGGGTGAAGGTATTCAAAAGCTACAAACTTTCAGTTATAAAGAAGTTCTGGGGATATAATGCACAGCACAGTAACTATAGTTAATATTGTATTGCATATTTAAAAATTGCTAAGAGAGTAGACTGAAAAGTTCTCATCACAAGAAAGAAAATTGTAACTGTGTGGTGATCAATGCTAACTAAACATTGTGGTAATTATTTTGCAATATATACATATATCAAATCATTATGTTGTAAATAATACAGTTATATGTTAATTATATCAATTATAGAAAAGAGAAGAATGACACTTCAAAATTTTCAACTTTTCAAAGTCTCTCTTTCATGAAGAGATGGATTTTGAAGATAGATGCAAACACAACTCAACATTTTTACTTGGTCTCAACATCCTCACAATGGGATAAGGAATATAATTTTATCCATGTGCATGGGTATACTCATTTGTATATTAATATATGATAGGGAAAATCATTGTGAAGGTGTTGTTATGCACATACTACTTTTGACAACTCCCTTTTATTGAAATTAAGTTGATAAACAATATGATACTGGTTTCAGATGTATGACATAGTGATTTGATACTTATATACATTACTAGAAGTGCTTATCCTATTACCATACCAAGATACTACAATATTATTGGTTATATTTTCTATGTTGTACTTCCACTCCTATGGCTAACTTATTTAACAGTTTGCAGTTTGTACCTCTTTAGTCCCTTTACCTATTTTACCCATCCCTTCACCCCACCTCCCTGTGGTAAGCAACACTTTATTATCTGTATTTGTGGGACTATTTCTTGCTTGTTGGGTTTTTTAAATTCTGACAACTTTCTGTTTCTGATTATCTGAGCTTACTCTGTTCTCTTTTTGTCTTCTCTCTGTTGCAGGCTATTGTTAATTCCTAATGATTTCACTATTATCCCCCGACTCGTAATCTTCATCTGTTCCTTTTGAACCTCCTTGCCAGTTCTTTTTATGTAACATGAAAACAAGTAGTTAAAAATGTGGGTGGAATTGGTGTGTGTGAGTGTGCAGGGATTTATGTTTGTATAAATGTACATGTGAATAAATACAAATGGACAAGAGAAGCCAGAAAGCCTGGAATAGCAATTAGAAGGGTTGCTGAGATCTTCTAATAGTGAGAAATACTCCACTACAGCATCACCCTTCTTTCACCCCACCGTTCAGATCTCATTACACTAGAATACAATTCTGAGTAAAAATCTTTCCTCATTTTGGATGTCAGAGCTGATCTCATTTTCTCTCTCTCTCTCTCATTTCTTTTTAAATAAAGTTCCCCTAGGCTTCCAGAGTAACATTTGGTCCAATTATTTCTGATATGTCTAGACTTGCTCTACTATAAGGCATAAAATAGATGATTTGAGCAAGGTATTTTATGTCATTTTATAAGGATCTGTAGAATAGTTTTGAAAAATGAAAAGAAAAGTAAACAGATCCACAGAGAATTAACACAAAATTAAGTTTTAATTCAGTTGGGCAAAAATAGTGGTAAATTGTTACTCTTAGATTTCATTCTGGAAAAACGCTGAAATTGGTTATTTGGACAAATCTTCAGATAGAGAGCAGATATATAATGGTTGGATGCATGGACAGACAGATTCATTGTTTTATTATATCTCTGAACTGACTGGATTTTAGAGGTCTTTGTAATGTTCATTTATTATATAACACTCCCTAATCTTATGCCTTTGGCATTGTAATTACCAAAGTCTACTGTAGGCATATTTTTAAGTACAATTTATTTGTTGTTTTTCTTCCTTCAAGCTAACATTAGCTCAAATTTATTAAATGCTTACTCTTTGCCAGGCATCATACTAAGTGCTTTACATACAATATTTTTTAATTATACAGTATTGTAAGATTGGGACCGTATCTCCTTTTTTTCTTTTCATTTTTACAATTAAGGAACTTCAAGTTTAGAGAAAATAAAATAATTGCCCAAGATTACAGAATAATAAGCAGCAAAGCCAAAATTCAAGTTAGTGTGTTTGTGTAGTTTCTTAGGGTAATGCATTAACAAAGCACCACAAAATGGGTGGGCTTAAAACAAGAGAGATTAATTGTTTCACAATTTTGGAGGCTGGAAGTCTGGAATCAAAGTTGCAGCAGGGCCATCCTCTTCTGTTGGCTCTGAGGAAGGCTCCCTGCCTGGTCCTACCTTGAGCTGGTGACTGGCAGCCTTGGTGTTCTTTGGCTTACAGATGCATCATCCCAATCTCTGCCTCCATCTTCACATGACCATGTTTGTGTGTCCTCTGTGTTTACTCTTCTTAAAAGAACATCAGTCATACTGGATTAAGGACCCAATATATTCCAGTATGACTTCATTTTCAGTAATGGCATCTGTAAACACCCTGTACATTCTAGGAATATTCTAGGGGCTAAAATTTCAATGTATCTTTCCATGGAATACAACACAACCCACGACAGCAGTCAAACTTCAGTGTCTTATCTCTTAATCTCTCTTCTGCTCTTTGAAAGTCTTCCTTCCTTCCCATCTTCCCATGCCTTTCCTGTTTCCCAACTACTGCTGTGTCCTATTTGCTCAGAGTCATACACTGAACAATTACACTCTTTTATGAACAAACTACTTAGGAATCCAGACTACAGAATACTCTTTACCCCAATCTCCAATGAAGATAAAGGTTCACTTAAGATAAGTGCTCTGTTAACTAAAAGGAGCCATTAATCAAAATTATGCTAGTTTCCTTTCACTTAGCCAATGTGAAAAGGGAGCCCTTAACTTAAGTCTACAGTAGGCAACTAGATTCTCATTATGATGATACAGATCTCTAAAAAAGTTGTCACCTCTTTTTCAGGTTAGCAAAATACTCCAAAGTCTCTGATATTGCAGGTAGAAAGTACAGGTCTTTAATCCATTTTCAAGGCCTTAATCCATTTGTACAGACCAAAGAATAAGTCAGTACATCTAACAACATTGCATTGGTAATAATGGCCCATACCAAAATAAAGTATTCTTAGATAGAATATTAGAAAAATGACAAGTATGCATAACCATTCTAGGTCTCTAAGCTATTGCTGTATTTCTACCTTAAAACTAAACCAAACTGAGTTCTCTTTCTGGCCATGTTAGAATAACAGGTACTGGATTTACTCTCCCTCCATGAACTAGATAATTGAACAGAATTCATAAATAACAATTTTACATATTAGACAACAGGCCAGGACAGGGTGTGATCCCTGAGGAAAATGAAACAAATGAGGTCAACCCGATGACTAGCCCAACTACTGCTCGGAGGGACTTACCAGGCAACAACATTGGAGAAGGAGCCCAAACAGAGCCTTAGGACTGTTAAAGATTTAGAGAACAGAATTCAGGGAGCCTTGATTTAATAGGATTTGTAGGG